>NW_027327445.1:0-634947 GCF_047675955.1 Chlorocebus sabaeus | reverse complement strand
AGTCTGGTCTGGTTTGAGCCGGTCAAAACCAGTTTGTTTCCCGGTTTCAGCCAGTCTGGGCCGGTCTGGTCCGGTTTGATCCGGTTTCAGCTGGTCTGGGCCGGTTGAGTCTGGTTTGATCTGGTCAAAACCTCTTTGAGCTGGTCAAAACCGATTTGAGCCGGTCTGTTGTGGTTTGAGCTGGTCAAAACTGGCTCATGTCGATCAAAACTTGTTTGAGCCGGTCTGGTCTGGTTTGAACAGGTCGAAACCGGTTTGTGGCCCAGTTTTTGGCGGTGTGGGCCGGTCTGGACTGGTTTGATCCGATTTTAGCCGTTCTGGGCCAGTCTGATTCGGTTTGATCCTGTCTCATCCGGTCAAAACCGGTTTTAGCCGGTGAAACCGTTTTCAGCCAGTGTGGTGTGGTTTGAGCCGGTCAAAAACCGGTTTGAGCTGGTCTGGTCTGGTTTGAGCCGGTCTGGTCTGGTTTGAACCGGTCAAAACCGGTTTTCGGCCCAGTTTTAGGCGGTCTGGGCCGGTCTGGTCCGGTTTGATCCGATTTTAGCCGGTCTGGGCCGGTCTGATTCGCTTTGATCCGGTCGCATCCGGTCAAAACCTGTTTGAGCCTGTCTGGTCTGATTTGAGCCGGTCTGGTCTTGTTTGATCCGGTCAAATCGGGTTTGAGCTGGTCAAAACCGTTTGAGACGGTTTGGTCTGGTTGAAGCCAGACAAAACTGATTCGAGCCTGTATGAGCCGTTCTGGTCCAGTTTGATCTGGTCTAATTAGGTCAAAACCGGTTTGAGCTGGTGAAAACCGGTTTTATTCCGGTCTGGAGTGGTTTGAGTCGGTCAAAACCGTTTTGAGCTGGTCAAAACCGGATTGAGCCAGTCAAAACCGGTTTGAACCGGTCTGATCTGGTTTGAGCCGGTCAAAATTTTTTGAGCTGGTCTGGCCCGGTTATAGCCGGTCTGGTCCTGTCTGGTCCGGTTTGGTACAATGTGAGCCGGTCTGTTCCGGTTTCATCCATTGTCATCTGGTCAAAACCGGTATGAGCTGGTCTGGTTCAGTTTGAGCCAGTCCTGGTCTGGTTTGAGCCGGTCAAAACCAGCTCAGGCTGGTCAAAACCGGTTTGAGCCGGTCTGGTCTGGTTTGAGCCACTCAAAACCGGTTTGTGGCCCGGATTTAGCAGGTCTGGCCCGGTGTGGTCCGGTTTGCTCCGGCTTCAGCTGTTTTACGCCAGTCCTGGTGCGGTTTCATCCGGTTTCAGCCAGTGTGGTCCGGTTTTATCCTGTCTCATACGGTCAAACCGGTTTGAGTCGGTCTGGTCTGGATTGAGCTACTCAAAACCTGATTGAGCCAGTTTGGCCCGGTTTTAGCCTGTCTGGGCTGGTCTGGTACGGTTTTGAGCCGGTTTGAGCCCACTTGTGCCGGTCTGGTCTGGTATGATCCGGTTTGAGAAGGTGTGGTACGGTTTGATCCAGTTTAATCTGGTCAAAACCGGTTTGAGCCGGTCTGGTCTGGTTTGAGCCGGTCAAAACAGGTTCGATCTGGTCTGGTCTGGTTTGAGCCGGTCAAAATATGTTTGAGCCGGTTTGGCCCGATTTTATGCGTTCTGGGCTGGCCTGGAACCGTTTGATCCTCTTTGAGCCGGTCTGGTCTGGTTTGAGCCGGTCAAAACCTGTTTGAGCCGGTCTGGTCTGGTTTGAGCCAGTCAAAATAGGTTTGAGCCAGTTTGGCCCGGTTTTAGGCGGTCTGGGCCGTTCTGGTCCGGTTAGATCCGGTTTTCGCCTGTCTGGGCCCGTCTGGTCCGGTTTGATCCAGTTTCATATGGTCAAAATCGGTTTCAGCCGGTCAAAACCAGTTTGAGGCGGTCTGGTGTGGTTTAGGATGGTCAAAACCGGTTTGAGCTGGTCAAAACCGGTTCGAGCCGTTCAAAACCGGTTTGAGCCGGTCAAAACCGGATTGAACCGGTCCAGTCTGGTTTGAGTCTGTCAAAAACGGTTTGAGCCGGTCTGGTCTGGTTTGAGCCGGTCTGGTCTGGTTTGAGCTGTTCAAAACCATCTCAGGTCGGTCAAAACAGGTAAGAGCCGGTCTGCTCTGATTTGAAGCCATCAAAACAGGTTTGTGGCCTAGTTTTAGGCGGTCTGGGCCGGTCTTGTCCAGTTTGATCTGATTTTAGTCAGTCTGGGCCGGTCTGATTCGGTTGGTTCTGATCTCATCCGGTCAAAACCGGTTTGAGCCGGTAAAAACCGGTTTGAGCTAGTCTGCTTCGATTTGAGCTGGTCGGGTCTTGTTTGAGCTGGTCAAAACTGGTTCGAGCCGGTCAAAACCGGTTTGAGCCAGTTTTGGTCTGGTTGAAGCCAGTCAAAACCGATTCGAGCCGGTCTGAGCCTGTCTGGTCCGGTTTGATCCGGTCTAATCAGGTCAAAACCGGTTTGAGCCGGTGAAAACCACTTTTAGCCTGTCTGGAGTGGTTTGAGCTGGTGAAAACCGGTTTGTGTCCCGGTTTTAGCCGGTCTGGGCCGGTCTGGTCTTGTTTGATCCAGTTTCTGCTGTTCTGGGCCGGTCACGTACGGTTTGATTGGTCAAAACCGCTTTGAGCCGGTCAAAACCGGTTTGAGCCCGTCTGGTCTGGTTTGAACATGTCAAAATAGGTGTGAGCTGGTTTGGCCTGGTTTTAGGCGGTCTGGGCCATTCTGGTCTGGTTAGGTCCTGTTTTAGCCGGTCTGCGCCCGTCTGGCCCGGTTTGATCCAGTCTCATATGGTCAAAATCGGTTTCAGCTGGTCAAAACCGGTTTGAGCCGGTCTGGTGTGGTTTGAGACGGTCAAAACCGGTTTGAGCCAGTCAAAACCGATTCAAGCCGTTCAAAACCGGTTTGAGCCGGTCAAAAACCGGATTGAACCGGTCCGGCCTGGTTTGAGCCAGTCAAAACCGGTTTGGGCTGCTCTGGTCTGGTTTGAGCTGGTCAAAAGAGGTTTGAGCCAGTTTGCCCCGGTTTTAGGCGGTCTGGGCCGTTCTGGTCCAGTTAGATCCGGTTTTAGCCTGTCTGGGCCCGTCTGGTCCAGTTTGATCCGGTCTCATATGGTCAAAATCGGTTTCAGCCGGTCAAAACCGGTTTGAGGCGGTCTGGTGTGCTTTGAGATGGTCAAAACCGGTTTGAGCCAGTCAAAACCGGTTCGAGCCGTTCAAAACCGGTTTGAGCCGGTCAAAAGCGGATTGAACCGGTCCGGTCTGGTTTGAGTCGGTCAAAACCGGTTCGAGCCGGTCTGATCTGGTGTGAGCCGGTCTGGTCTGGTTTGAGCTGGTCAAAACCGTCTCAGGTCGGTCAAACCAGGTTAGAGCCGGTCTGATCTGGTTTGAAGCGGTCCAAACGGGTTGTGGCCCCGTTTTAGGCGGTCTGGGCCAGTCTTCTCTGGTTTGATCCGATTTTAGCCGGTCTGGGGCCGGTCTAATTCGGTTGGATCCGATCTCATCCGGTCAAAACCGGTTTTAGCCAGTCAAAATCGGTTTCAGCCAGTCAGGTGTGGTCAGAGCAGGTCCAAACCGGTTTGAGCCGGACGAAACAGGTTTGAGCCGGTCTGGTCCGGTTTGAGCCGGTCTGGTCTTGTTTGAGCCGGTCAAAACTGGTTCGAGCTGGTCAAAACCGGTTTGAGCCGGTTTGGTGTGGTTGAAGCCAGTCAAAACCGATTCGAGCCTGTCTGAGCCGGTCTGGTCGGGTTTGGTCTGGTCTAATCAGGTCAAAACCGGTTTGAGCCGGTGAAAACAATTTGTGGCCCATCTGGTGTGGTTTGAGCCGGTCAAACCGGTTTGTGGCCTGGTTTTAGCTGGTCTGGGCCGGTCTGGTCTGGTTTGATCCGGTTTCAGCTGGTCTGGGGTGGTCGAGTCCGGTTTGATTAGTCAAAATCGCTTTGAGCTGGTCAAAACCGCTTTGAGCCCATCTGTTCTGGTTTGAACCGGTCAAAATCGGTTTGAGACGGTTTGGCCCCGTTTTAGGCAGTCAGGGCCATTCTGGTCCGGTTAGATCCGGTTTTAGCCGGTCTGGGCATGTCTGGCCCGGTTGATCCAGTCTCATATGGTCAAAATCGGTTTTCAGCCAGTCAAAACCGGTTTGAGCCGGTCTGGTGTGGTTTGAGACGGTCAAAATCGGTTTGAGCCGGTGAAAAACCGGATTGAACCGGTCCGGTCTGGTTTGAGTCGGTCAAAACTGGTTTGAGCCGCTGTGGTCTTGTTTGAGCTGATCCGGTCTGGTTTGAGCCGATCCAAACCGTCTCAGGTCGGTCAAAAAAGGTTTGAGCCGGTCTGGTCTGGTTTGAAGCATTCAAAACCGGTTTGTGGCCCAGTTTTAGGCGGTGTGGGCCGGTTTGGTCCGGTTTGATCCCATTTTAGACGGTCTGGGCCGGTCTCATTTGGTTTCATTTGGTCTCATCCCGTTACAACCGGTTTTAGGTGGTCAAAACCGGTTTCATCCGGTCTGTTGTGGTTTGAGCAGGTCAAAACCGATTTGATCTGGTCTGGTCTGGTTTGATCCGGTTTCAGCTGGTCTGGGGCGGTCGAGTCCGGTTTGATTAGTCAAAATCGCTTTGAGCCGGTCAAAACCGCTTTGAGCCCATCTGGTCTGGTTTGAACCAGTCAAAATCGGTTTGAGCCGGTTTGGCCCAGTTTTAGGGAGTCAGGGCCATTCTGGTCCAGTTAGATCCGGTTTTAGCCGGTCTGGGCATGTCTGGCCCGGTTTGATCCAGTCTCATATGGTCAAAATCGGTTTCAGCCAGTCAAAACCGGTTTGAGCTGGTCTGGTGTGGTTTGAGATGGTCAAAACCGGTTTGAGCCGGTCAAAACCGGTTCGAGCCGTTCAAAACCGGTTTGAGCAGGTCAAAACGGGATTGAACCGGTCCGGTCTGGTTTGAGTCGGTCAAAACTGGTTTGAGCCGCTCTGGTCTGGTTTGAGCCGATCTGGTCTGGTTTGAGCCAATCAAAACCGTCTCAGGTCAGTCAAAACAGGTTTGAGCCGGTCTGGTCTGGTTTGATGCATTCAAAACCGGTTTGTGGCCCAGTTTTAAGCGGTCTGGGCCGGTTTGGTCCGGTTTGATCCCATTTTAGCCGGTCTGGGCCAGTCTGATTCGGTTTGATTTGGTCTCATTCCATCACAACAGGTTTTAGCCGGTCAAAACCGGTTTCATCCGGTCTGTTGTGGTTTGAGCAGGTCAAAACCGGTTTGAGCTGGTCTGGTCGGGTTTGAGCCGCTCTGGTCTGGTTGAGCTGGTCAAAACCTGTTCGAGCCGGTCAAAACCGGTTTGAGCTGGTTTGGTCTGGTTGAAGCCAGTCAAAACAGATTTGAGCCTGTCTGATCCCGTCTGGTCAGGTTTGATGCGGTCTAATCAGGTCAAAACTGTTTTGAGCCGGTGAAAACCGGTTTTAGGCTGTGTGGAGTGGTTTGAGCCGGTCTAAACCGGTTTTAGATGGTCAAAACTGGATTGAGCCAGTCAAAACCGGTTTGAACCGGTCTGTTCTGGTTTGAGCCGGTCAAAACCGGTTTGAGCCTGTCTTGCCCGGTCTTAGCCGGTCTCGGCCGGTCTGGGCCTGTTTGATCTGGATTCAGCTGGTCTGGGCTTATGTGGTCTGGTTTGATCCGGTGTGAGCCGGTTTGGTCTGGTTTGATCCGGTGTCATCCGGTCAAACCCGGTTTGAGCCGGTCTGGTCTTGTTTGAGCAGGTCTGGTCTCGTTTGAGCCGGTCAAAACCGGTTTGTGGCCCGGTTTTAGCCGGTCTGTCCCGGTCTGGTCTGGTTTGCTCTGACGTCAGCTGTTCTGGGCCGGTCTGGTGTGGTTTCATCCGGTTTGAGCTGGTCTGGTCTGGTTTTATTCTGTCTCATCCGGTCAAAACCAGTTTGAGCCGGTCTGGTCTGGTTTGAGCCAGTCAAAACCAGTTTGAGCCGGGCTGGTGTGTTTTGAGCCGGTCTGGTCTGGTTTGAGCCGGTCTTGTCTGGTTTGAGCCGGTAAAAAATCGGCTCAGGTCGGTCAAAACTGGTTTGAGCTGGTCAGGTCTGGTTTGAGCCGGTCAAAACCGGTTTGAGCCGATTTGGCCCGGTTTTAGCTGTTCTGAGCCGGTCTTTTCTGGTTTGATACGGTTTGAGCCGGTCTGGTCTGGTTTGCTCCGGTCTCATCCGGGCAAAACCGGTTTGAGACGGTCTGGTCTTATTTGAGCCGGTCTGGTCTTGTCTGAAACAGTCTGGTCTGGTTTGAGCCGGTCAAAACCGGTTTTGTGGCTTCGTTGTAGCCGGTCTGGCCCGGTCTGGTCTGGTTTGCTCTGGCGTCTGCTGTTCTGGGCCGGTTTGGTGTGGTTTCATCCGGTTTGAGCCGATATGGCCCGGTTTTATGCGGTCTGGGCCGGTCTCATCCCGTTTGATCCGGTTTGAGCCGGTCTGGTCTGGTTTGAGCCGGTCAAAACCGGTTTCAGCTGGTCAAACCCGGTTTGAGCTGGTTTGGTCTGGTGTGAGCCGGTCAAAATAGGTTTGAGCCGGTTTGGCCCGGTTTTAAGCGGTCTGGGAAGTTCTGATCCGGTTAGATCCGGTTTTAGCCTGTCTGGGCCCGTCTGGTCCGGTTTGATCGGGTCTCATATGGTCAAAATCGGTTTCAGCCAGTCAAAACCGGTTTGAGCCAGTCGGGTGTGGTTTTAGACGGTCAAAACCGGTTTGATCCGGTCAAAACCGGAATAAACCGGTCCGGTCTGGTTTGAGCTGGTCAAAACCGTCTCAGGTCGGTCCAAACTGGTTTGAGCCGGTCTGGTCTGCTATGAAACCGTCAAAACCGCTTTGTGTCCCAGTTTTAGGCAGTCTGGGCTGGTCTGGTCCGGTTTGAGCCGATTTTAGCCGGTCTGGGACGGTCTGATTCGGTTTGATCCGGTCTCATCTGGTAAAACCCGGATTTAGCCGGTTAAAACAGGTTGCAGCTGGTCTGGTGTGGTTTGAGCAGGTCAAAACCGGTTTGAGCTGGTCTGGTCTGGTTTGAGCCGGTCTGGTCTGGTTTGAGCCGGTCAAAACCTGTTCGAGCCGGTCAAAACCGGTTTGAGCCGGTGTGGTCGGGTTGAAGCCAGTCAAAACAGATTCGAGCCTGTCTGAGCCCGTCTGGTCAGTTTTGATGCGGTCCAATCAGGTCAAAACCGTTTTGAGCTGGTGAAAACCGGTTTTAGCCTGTGTGGAGTGGTTTGAGCCGGTCTAAATCGGTTTTAGATGGTTCAAAACCGGATTGAGCCAGTCAAAACCGGTTTGAACCGGTCTGTTCTGGTTTGAGCCGGTAAAAACCGGTTTGAGCCGGTCTGGCCAGGTTGTAGCCGGTCTAGGTCGTTCTGGTCCTGTTTGATCCGGGTTAAGCTGGTCTGGGCTTGTGTGGTCTGGTTTGATCCGGTGTGAGCCGGTTTGGTCTGGTTTGATCCGGTGTCATCCGGTCAAACCCAGTTTGAGCCGGTCTGGTCTTGTTTGAGCAGGTCTGGTCTGGTTTGAGCCAGTCAAAACCGGTTTGTGGCCCGGTTTTAGCCGGTCTGTCCTGGTCTGGTCGGTTTGCTCTGGCTTCAGCTGTTCTGGGCCGGTCTGGTGCGGTTTCATCCAGTTTGAGCTGGTCTGGTCCGGTTTTATTCTGTCTCATCTGGTCAAAACCAGTTTGAGCTGGTCTGGTCTGGTTTGAGCCAGTCAAAATCGGTTTGAGCCGGTCTGGTGTGTTTTGAGCCGGTCTGGTCTGGTTTGAGCCGGTCTTGTCTGGTTTGAGCTGGTAAAAACCGGCTCAGGTTGGTCAAAAACTGGTTTGAGCTGGTCAGGTCTGGTTTGAGCCGGTCAAAACCGGTTTGAGCCGATTTGGCCTGGTTTTAGCCGTTCTGAGCCGGTCTTTTCTGGTTTGATATGGTTTGAGCCGGTCTGGTCCGGTTTGCTCCGGTCTCATCCGGTCAAAACGGTTTGAGACGGTCTGGTCTTATTTGAGCCGGTCTGGTCTTGTTTGAAACAGTCTGGTCTGGTTTGAGCCGGTCAAAACCGGTTTTTGGCTTGGTTTTAGCTGGTCTGGCCCGGTCTGGTCCGGTTTGCTCTGGCTTCCCGCTGTTCTGGGCCGGTTTGGTGTGGTTTCATCCGGTTTGAGCCGGTATGGCCCCGGTTTCATGCGATCTGGGCCGGTCTGGTCACGATTTATCTGGTTTGAGCCGGTCTGGTCTGGTTTGAGCCGGTCAAAACCAGTTTCAGCCGGTCAAACCCGGTTTGAGCCGGTTTGGTCTGGTGTGAGCCGGTCAAAATAGGTTTGAGCCAGTTTGGCCCGGTTTTTTGTGGTCTGGGAAGTTCTGGTCCGGTTAGATCCGGTTTTAGCCTGTCTGGGCCCGTCTGGACCGGTTTGATCCGGTCTCATATGGTCAAAATCGGTTTCAGCCAGTCAAAACCGGTTTGAGCCAGTCGGGTGTGGTTTGAGACGGTCAAAACCGGTTTGATCCGGTCAAAACCGGAATAAACCGGTCTGGTCTGGTTTGAGCCGGTCAAAACCGTCTCCGGTCGGCCAGAACAGGTTTGAGTCGGTCTGTTCTGGTTTTAAGCGGTGAAAACGAGTTTGTGGTCCAGTTTTAGGCGTTCTGGGCCGGTGTTGTCTGGTTTGTTCCGATTTTAGCCGTTCTGCGCTGGTCTGATTCGGTTTGATTGGGTCTCATCCGGTCAAAACCAGTTTTAGCCGGTTAAAACCGGTTTCAGACTGTCTGGTGTGGTTTGAGCAGGTCAAAACCGGTTTGAGCCGGTTTGGTCTGTTTGAAGCCAGTGAAAACCGATTCGAGCCTCTCTGAGCCGGTCTGGACCGATTTGATATGGTCTCATCCAGTCAAAGCGGTTTGAGACGGTCTGGTCTTGTTTGAGCCGGTCTGGTCTTGTTTGAAACGGTCTGGTCTGGTTTGAGCTGGTCAAAACCAGTTTGTGGACCGGTTTTAGCCGGTCTGGCCCGGTCTGGTCCTGTATGCTCTGGCTTCAACTGTTCTGGGACGGTCTGGTGGAGTTTCTTCCGGTTTGAGTCGGTTTGGCCCGGTTTCATGCCGTCTATGCCGGTCTGGTCCCGTTTGATCCAGTTCGAGCCGGTCTGGTCTCGTTTGATGCGGTCAAAACTGGTTTCAGTCGGTCAAAACCGGTTTGAGCCGGTCTGCTCTGGTTAGAGCCGGTCATAACCTGTTTGAGCTGGTCTGGCCCGGTTTTAGGCGGTCTGGGCCAGTCTGGTCCAGTTATATCCTGTTTTAGCGTGTCTGGGCCCGTCTGGTCCGGTTTGATCTGGTCTCATATGGTCAAAATCGGTTTCAGCCGGTCAAAACCGGTTTGAAGCGGTCTGGTGTGGTTTGAGACGGTCAAAACCGGTTTGAGCCGGTCAAAACCGGTTCGAGCCATTCAAAACCGGTTTGAGCCGGTCAAAATCAGATTGAACCGGTCCGTTCTGGTTTGAGCCGGTCAAAACCGGTTTGAGCCGGTCTGGTCCGCTTTCAGCCATCTGGTCTGGTTTGAGCCGGTCAAACCCGGCTCAGGTCGGTCAAAACCGGTTTGAGCCGGTCTAGTCTGGTTTGAACCGGTCAAAACCGGTTTGTCGCCCAGTTTTAGGCATTCTGGGCTGGTCTGGACCGGTTTGATCCGATTTTAGCTGGTCTGGGCCCGTCTGATTCGGTTTGAACTGGTCTCATCCAGTCAAAACCCGGTTTTAGCCGGTCAAAACCGGTTTCAGCCGGTTTGGTGTGGTTTGAGCAGGTTAAAAACGATTTGAGCCGGTCTGGTCTGGTTTGAGCCGGTCTGGTCTGGTTTGAGCTGGTCAAAACCGGTTCGAGCCGGTCAAAACCGGTTTGAGCCGGTTTGGTCTGGTTGAAGCCAGTCAATACATATACAAGCCTGTCTGAGCCGGTCTGGTCCGGTCTGATCCGGTCTAATCAGGTCAAAACCGGTTTCAGCCAGTGAAAACCGGTTTTATCCGGTCTGGAGTTGTTTGAGCTGGTCAAAACGGGTTTGAGCTGGTCAAAACCGGATAGAGCCAGTCAAAACCGATTTGATCCAGTCTGGTCTGGTTTGAGTCGGTGAAAACTGGTTTGAGCTGTTCTGGCCCGGTTTTAGTTGGTCTAGGCCTGTCTGGTCCGGTTTGATCTGGTGTCATCCGGTCAAAACTGGTTTGAGCTGGTCTGGTCCGGCTTCAGCCAGTCTGGTCTGGTTTTAGAAAGTCAAAACCGGCTCAGGTCGGTAAAAACCGGTTTGAGTCGGTCTGGTCTGGTTTGATCCGTTCAAAACCGGTTGGTGGCCTGGTTTTAGACGGTCTGGGCCGGTCTGGTCCGCTTTGACCGGTTACAGCTTGTCTGGGCCGGTCGAGTCTGGTTTCATGGGGTCAAAACCGCTTTGAGCTGGTCAAAACAGGTTTGAGCTGGTCTGGTCTGGTTTGAGCTGGTCTGGTCTGGTTTGAGCCGGTCAAAACCGGCTCAGGTCGGTCAAAACTGGTTTGAGCTGGTCTGGTCTGCTATGAACCCGTCAAAACCGGTTTGTGTCCCAGTTTTAGGCAGTCTGGGCTGGTCTGGTCCGGTTTGAGCCGATTTTAGCCGGTCTGGGACGGTCTGATTCGGTTTGATCCGGTCTCATCTGGTCAAACCCGGATTTAGTCCGGTTAAAACAGGTTGCAGCTGGTCTGGTGTGGTTTGAGCAGGTCAAAACCGGTTTGAGCCGGTCAAAAACCGGTTTGAGCCCGTGTGGTGTGGTTTGAGCCAGTCTGGTCTGGTTTGAGCCGGTCAAAACCGGTTCGAGCCGTCAAAACCGGTTTGAGCCGGTTTGATCTGGTTGAAGCCAGTCAAAACTGATTCGAGTATGTCTGAGCTGGTCTGGTCCAGTTTGATCCGGTCTAATCATGTCAAACCCGGTTTGAGCCGGTGAAAACCGGTTTTATCCGGTCTGGAGTGGTTTGAGCCGGACAAAAACGGTTTGATCCGGTCAAAACCGGATTGAGCCAGTGAAAACCGGTTTGAACAGGTCTGGTCTGGTTTGCGCCGGTCAAAATCGGTTTTAGCTGGTCTTTCCCCAGTTATAGCCGAACTGGGCCGTTCTGGGCTGGTTTTATCCGGTTCCAGCCGGTCTGGGACTATCTGGTGCGGTTTGATCCAGTGTGAGCCGGTCTGGTCCGGTTTGATCCGGTGTCATCTGGTCAAAACTGGCTGGAGCTGGTCTGATCCAGTTTGAGCCGGTCTGGTCTGGTTTGAGCCAGTCAAAACCGGCTCAGGCTAGTCAAAACCGGTTTGAGCCGGTCTGGTCTGGTTTGAGCCGGTCAAAACCATTTTGTGGCCCGGTTTTAGCCGGTCTGGGCTGGTCTGGTCCGGTTTGATCCGGTTTCAGCTGGTCTGTGCCGGTCGAGTGCGGTTTGATTTGAGCTGGTCTGGTCTGCTTTGAGCCGGTCTGGTGTGGTTTGAGCCGGTCAAAAACCGGTTCAGTTCGGTCAAAACCGGTTTTAGCCTGTCTGGTCTGGTTTGAAACGGTCAAAACCGGTTTTGGCCCAGTTTTAGGCGGTCAGGGCCGGTCTCGTCCGGTTTGATCCGATTTTACCCGGTCTGGGCAGGTCTGATTAGGTTTGATCCGGTCTCATCTGGTCAAACCCGATTTTAGCGAGTCAAAACCGGCTTCAGCTGGTCTGGTGTGGTTTGACCAGGTCAAAACCGGTTTGAGCCGGTCTGGTCCGGTTTGAGCCGGTCTGGTCTGGATTGAGCCAGCCAACCCGGTTCAGGTTGGTCAAAACCGGTTTGAGCCGGTCTGGGCCGGTCTGGTCCGGTTTGCTCTGGCTTCAGCTGTTCTGGGCCTTTCTGGTGCGTTTTCATCTGGTTTGAGCGGGGACTCATTCGGTTTGATCCGGTGTCATCTGGTCAAACTGGTTTCAGCCGGTCTTGTGGTTTGAGTAGGTCAAAACCGGTTTGAGCCCGTCAAAACCGGTTTGAGCTGGTCTGGTCGGGTTTGTGCCGGTCAAAACCGGTTCGAGCCGGTCAAAACCTGTTTGAGCCATTTTGGTCTGGTTGAAGCCAGTCGAAACTGATTCGAACGTGTCTGAGCCTATCTAGTCTGGTTTGATCCAGTGTGAGACGGTCTGGTCCTGTTTGATCTGGTGTCATCCGGTCAAAACCGGTTTGAGCCGGTCTGGTCCAGTTTGAGCTGGTCTGGTCTGGTTTGAGCCAGTCAAAACAGGTTCCAGGCGGTCTGGTCTGGTTTGAGCCGGTCAAAATAGGTTTGAGCCGGTTTGTCGTGGTTTTAGACGGTCTAGGCCGGTCTGGTCCCGTTTGATATGGTTTGAGCTGGTCTGGTCTGGTTTGAGCCGGTCAAAACCGGTTTGAGCCAGTCTGGCCGGGTTTGAGCCAGTCAAAATAGGTTTGAGCCGGTTTGGCCCAGTTTTAGGTGATCTGGGCCGGTCTGGTTCGGTTTGATCCGGTTTTAGCCAGTCTGGGTCCATCTGCTCTGGTTTTATCCGGTCTCATCCGGTCAATATCGGTTTCAGCCGGTCAAAAACCGGTTTGAGCCGGTCTGGTGTGGTTTGAGCCGGTCAAAACCGGTTTGAGTGGTTAGAGCTGGTCAAAACCGATTTCAGCTGGTCTGGTGTGGTTTGAGCAAGTCAAAACCGGTTTGAGCTGGTCTGGTCTGGTTTGAGTCGGTCTCGTCTGGTTTGAGCCTGTCAAAACCGGTTCGAGACGGTCAAAACCAGTTTGAGATGGTTTGGTCTGATTGAAGACAGTCAAAACCGATTCGAGCCTGTCTGAGCCAGTCTGGTCCGTTTTGATCCTGTCTAATCAGGTCAAAACCAGTTTGAGCCAGTGAAAACCAGTTTTAGCTGGTCTGGAGTGGTTTGAGGTGGTCAAACCTGGTTTGAGGCCGGTCAAAACCAGACTGAGGCAGTCAAAACCGGTTTGAACCATTCTGGTCTGGTTTGAGCCGGTCAAAACCGGCTTGAGCCAGTCTGGCCCAGTTTTAGCCAGTCTGGGCCGGTCTGGTCTGCTTTGATCTGGTTTTAGCCGGTCTGGGCCTGTCTGGTTTGGTTTGATCCGGTGTGAGCCGGTCTGCTCCGGTTCGATACGGTGTCATCCGGTCAAAACCAGTTTGAGCCGGTCAGGTCCGGTTTGAGCCGGTCTGGTCTGGTTTGAGCCAGTAAAAACTGGCTCAGGCTGGTCAAAAGCGGTTTGAGCCGGTCTGGTCTGGTTTGAGCCGGTCCAAAGTGGTTGGTGGCCCGGTTTTAGCCGGTCTGGGCCGGTCTGGTCCAGTTTGACCGGTTTCAGCTGGTCTGGGCTGGTCGAGTCCAGTTTGATGTGGTCAAAACCGCTTTGAGCCGGTCAAAACCGGTTTGAGCCGGTCTGGTCTGCTTTGAGCCAGTCTGTTCTGGTTTGAACCCATCAAAACCGGTTTGTGGCCAAGTTTTAGGTGGTCTGGGCCGGTCTGGTCCGGTTTGTTCCGACTTTAGCCGGTCTGGGCCGGTCTCATTTGGTTTGATCAGGTGTCATCAGGTCAAAACCGGTTTCAGCCAGTCAAAACCGGTTTCAGCCGGTCTGGTGTGGTTTGAGCAGGTCAAAACCGGTTTGAGCCAGTCAAAACTGGTTTGAGCTGGTCTGATCTGGTTTGAGACATTCAAAACCGGTTCGAGCCGGTCAAAACCGGATTGACCGGTTTGGTCTGGTTGAAGCCAGTCAAAACCGATTCGAGCCTGTCTGAGCATGTCTGGTCCGGTTTGACCCGGTCTAATCAGATCAAAAGCGGTTTTTAGGCTGGTGAAAACCGGTTTTAGCCGGCCCTGGAGTGGTTTGAGCTGGTCAAAACCGGTTTGAGCCTGTCAAAACCGTATTGAGTCAGTCAAAAACGGTTTGAACCGGTCTGGTCTGGTTTGAGCGGGTCAAAACCAGTTTGAGCCGGTCTGGCCCGGTTTGATCCGGTTTTCAGCCAGTCTGGGCCTGTCTGGTCCAGTTTGATCCGCTGGTGAGCCGGTCTGTTCCGGTTTGATTCGGTGTCATCCGGTCAAAACCTGTTTGAACCGGTCTGGTCCGGCTTGAGCCGGTCTGGTCTGCTTTGAGCCAGTCAAAACCAGCTCAGGCTGGTCAAAATCGGTTTGAGCGGTCTGGTCTAATTTCTGCGGTCAAAACCGGTTTGAGGCCCGGTTTTAGCTGATCTGGCCACATCTGGCCCGGTTTGCTCCGGCTTCAGCTGTTCTGGGCCAGTCTGGTGTGGTTTCATCCGGTTTGAGCCAGTCTGGTCTGGTTTTATCCTGTCTCATCCGGTCAAAACCGATTTGATCCAGTCTCTTCTAGTTTCAGCCGGTCAAAACTGGTTTGAGCCAGTGTGGTCTGGTTTGAGCCGGTCTGTTCTGGTTTGAGCCAGACAAAACCTCATTGAGCCAGTTTGGCCCGGTTTTATCCTGTCTGGGCCGGTCTCGTTCGGTTTGAGCCGGTGTGAGCCGGTTTGTGCAGGTCTGGTGCGGTATGATCCGGTTTGAGAGGATCTGGTCCGGTTTGATCCAGTCTAATCCGATCAAAACCGGTTTGAGCCGTTCAGGTCTGGTTTGAGTCGGTCAAAACAGGTTCAAGCTGGTCTGGTCTGGTTTGATCCGATTTTAGCCGGTCTGGGGCCGTCTTGTCCGGTTTGATCCGGTCTCATATGGACAAAATCAGTTTCAGCTGGTCAAAACGGGTTTGAGCCGGTCTGGTGTGGTTTGAGCCGTTCAAAACCGGTTTGAGCCAGTCAAAAACCGTTCCAGCCATTCAAAACCGGTTTGAGCCGGTCAAAACAGGATTGTACCGGTCCGGTCTGGTTTGAGCCGGTCAAAACCGATTGGAGCCGGTCTCGTGTGGGTTGAGCCGGTCTGGTCTGGTTTGAGCATGTCAAAATCGGCTCAGGTCTGTCAAAATCGGTTTGAGCTGTTCTGGTCTAGTTAGAACCGGTCAAAACTGGTTTGTGGCCCAGTTTTAGGTGGTCTGGGCCGATCTGGTCCGGTTTGATCCCATTTTAGCCGGTCCTGGCTGGTCTCATTCGGTTTGATCCGGTCTCATCCAGTCGAAACCGGTTTTAGCCGGTCAAAACCGGTTTCACCCGGTCTGGTGTGGTTTGAGCAGGTCAAAACCTGTTTGAGCTGGTCTGGTCTGGTTTGAGCCAGTCTGGTCTGGTTTGAGCTGGTCAAAACCGGTTCGAGCCGGTCAAAACCGGGTTGAGCCGGTTTGGTCTGGTTGAAGCCAGTCAAAATGGATGCGAGCCTGGCTGAGCCGGTCTGGTCCGGTTGGATCCGGTCTAATCAGGTCAAAACCGGTTAGAACCATAGAAAACCGGTTTTCTCCGGTCTGGATTGGTTTGAGTCGGTCAAAACAGGTTTGAGCCGGTCAAAACCGGATTGAGCCAGTCAAAACCGGTTTGAACTGGTCTGGTCAGTTTTGAGCCGGTCAAAACCGGTTTGAGCCGATCTGGCCCAGTTTTAGCCGGTCGTGGCCGGTCTGGTCTGGTTTGTTCCGGTTTCAGCTGGTCTGGGGCTGTCTGGTCCGGTTTGATCCGGTGGTGAGCAGTCTGGTCCAGTTTTATCCTGTCTCATCCAGTCAAAACCATTTAGAGCCAGTCTCTTCTGGTTTCAGCCGGTCAAAACCGGTTTGAGCCAGTGTGGTCTGGTTTGAGCAGGTCTGCTCTGGTTTGATCTGGTCTGGTTTGATCCGGTTTCAGCCGGTCAGGGCCTGTCTGGTCTGGTTTGATACGGTTGTGAGCCGGTCTGGGCCGGTTTGATCCCGTGTCATCCGGTCAAAACCGGTTTGAGCCGGTCTGGTCCAGTTTGAGACGGTCTGGTCTGGTTTGAGCCAGTCAAAACCGGTTTGATCCGGTCTCATCTGGTTTGAGCCAGTCAAAGCCGGTTTTTGGCCTGGTTTTAACTGGTCTGGGTTGGTCTGGTCCAGTTTGCTCCGGTTTCAGCTGTTCTGGGCCGGTTTGGTGCAGTTTCATCCGGTTTGAGCCGGTCTGCTCCAGTTTTATCATGTCTCATCCAGTAAAAACTGGTGTGAGCCGGTCTAGTCTGGTTTGAGCCAGTCTGTTCTGGTTTGAACCCGTCAAAACCGGTTTGTGGCCAAGTTTTAGGCGGTCTGGGCCGGTCTGGTCCGGTTTGTTCCGATTTTAGCCGGTCTGGGGTGGTCTCATTTGGTTTGATCAGGTGTCATCAGGTCAAAACCGGTTTTAGCCGGTCAAAACCGGATTCAGCCGGTCTGGTGTGGTTTGAGCAGGTCAAAACCGGTTTGAGCCAGTCAAAACTGGTTTGAGCTGGTCTGGTTTGGTGTGAGCCGGTCTGGTCTGATTTGAGAAGTTCAAAACTGGTTCGAGCCGGTCAAAACCAGATTGTCCAGTTTGGTCTGGTTGAAGCCACTCAAGACCGATTCGAGCCTGTCTGAGCCTGTCTGGTCCGGTTTGATCCGGTCTAATCAGGTCAAAAGCGGTTTTAGCCTGTGAAAACCGGTTTTAGCCGGTCTGGAGTGGTTTGAGCCGGTCAAAACCGTTTGAGCCTGTCAAAACCGGATTGAGTCAGTCAAAACCGGTTTGAACCGGTCTGGTCTGGTTTGAGCGGGTCAAAAACGGTTGGAGCCGGTCTGGCCCGGTTGTTGCTGGTCTGGGCCTGTCTGGTCCGGTTTGATCCGGTTTCAGGCAGTCTGGGCCTGTCTGGTCCGGTTTGATCCGGTGTGAGCCGGTCTGTTCCGGTTTGATCCAGTGTCATCCGGTCATAACCTGTGTGAACTGGTGTGGTCTGGTTTGAGCCGGTCAAAACCAGCTCAGGCTGGTCAAAATCGGTTTGATCCGGTCTGGTCTGGTTTGTGCCGGTCAAAACCGGTTTGTGGCCCGGTTTTAGCTGATCTGGCCCCGTCTGTTCTGGTTTGCTCTGGCTTTAGCTGTTCTGGGCCGTTCTGGTGCAGTTTCATCTGATTTCAACCGGTCTGGTATGGTTTTATCCTGTCTCATCCGGTCACAAGCGGTTTGAGCCGGTCTGGTGTGGTTTGAGCTGGTCTGGTCTGGTTTGAGCCGGTCAAAACCGGTTTGAGCCGGTTTGGTCTGGTTGAAGCCTGTCAAAACTGATTCGAGCGTGTCTGAGCCAGTCTGGTCCGGTTTGATCCGGTCTAATCAGGTCAAAACCGATTTGAGTCGGTGAAAACCGGTTTTTAGCCGGTCTGGAGTGGTTTGAGCTGGTCAAAGCCAGTTTGAGCCGTTCAAAACTGGATTGAGTCAGTCAAAACCGGTTTGAACTGGTCTGGTCTGGTTTGAGCCGGTCAAAACTGGTTTGAGCCGGTCTGGCCCGGTTGTAGCCGGTCTGGGCCGGTCTGGTCCGTTTTCATCTGATTTCAATCAGTCTGGGCATGTCTGGTCCGGTTTGATCCGGTGTGAGCTGGTCTGTTCCGGTTTCATCTGGTGTCATCCGATCAAAACCTGTTTGAACCGGTCTGGTCCGGTTTGAGCCGGTCTTGTCTGCTTTGAGCCGGTCAAAACCAGCTCAGGCTGGTCAAAATCGGTTTGAGCCGGTCTGGTCTGGTTTGTGCTGGTCAAAACAGGTTTGTGGCCCAGTTTTAGCTGATCTGGCCCCGTCTGGTCCGGTTTGCTCCGGCTTCAGCTGTTCTGGGCCGGTCTGGTGCGGTTTCATCCGGTTTGAGCCAGTCTGGTCTGGTTTTATCCTGTCTCACCCGGTCAAAACCGATTTGATCCAGTCTCTTCTAGTTTCAGCCAGTCAAAACTGGTTTGAGCCAGTGTGGTCTGGTTTGAGCCGGTCTGGTCTGGTTTGAGCCAGTCAAAACCTCATTGAGCCAGTTTGGCCCAGTTTTAGCCTGTCTGGGCCGGTCTGTTTCGGTTTGAGCCGGTTTGAGCCGGTTTGTGCCGGTCTGGTGCGGTATGATCCGGTTTGAGAGGATCTGGTCTGGTTTGATCCAGGCTAATCCGATCAAAACCGGTTTGAGCCATTCAGGTCTGGTTTGACTCGGTCAAAACAGGTTCAAGCTGGTCTGGTATGGTTTTAGCCGGTCAAAATAGGTTTGAGCCGGTTTGGCCCGGTTTTAGGCGGTCTGGGCCGTTCTAGTCTGGTTTGATCGGTTTGTGCTGGTCTGGTCTTGTTTGAGTCGGTCAAAACCGGTTTGAGTCGGTCAAAATAGGTTGGAGCCTTCTTGGCCCGGTTTTAGGCGGTCTGGTCCGTTCTGGTCAGTTTGATCCGATTTTAGCCGGTCTGGGGCCGTCTGGTCCGGTTTGATCCAGTCTCATATGGTCAAAATCGGTTTCAGCTGGTCAAAACGGGTTTGAGCCGGTCTGGTGTGGTTTGAGCCGTTCAAAACCGATTTGAGCCAGTCAAAAACCGTTCCAGCCGTTCAAAACCGGTTTGAGCCGGTCAAAACCGGATTGTACCGGTCCGGTCTGGTTTGAGCCGGTCAAAACCAATTGGAGCCGGTCTCGTGTGGGTTGAGCCGGTCTGGTCTGGTTTGAGCATGTCAAAATCGGCTCAGGTCTGTCAAAATCGGTTTGAGCTGTTCTGGTCTAGTTAGAACCGGTCAAAACCGGTTTGTGGCCCAGTTTTAGGTGGTCTGGGCCGATCTGGTCCGGTTTGATCCCATTTTAGCCGGTCCTGGCTGGTCTCATTCGGTTTGATCCGGTCTCATCCAGTCAAAACCGGTTTTAGCCGGTCAAAACCGGTTTCACCCAGTCTTGTCTTGTTTGAGCAGGTCAAAACCGGTTCGAGCCGGTCAAAACCGATTTGAGCTGGTTTGGTCTGGTTGAAACCAGTCAAAACGGATTCGACCTGGTCCGGTTTGACGTGGTCTAATCAGGTCAAAACCGGTTTTGAGCCAGTGAAAATCGCTTTTAGCCAGTCTGGAGTGGTTTGTACAGCTCAAAACTGGTTTGCGCCGGTCAAAACCGGATTGAGACAGTCAAAACCGGTTTGAACCGGTCTGGTCTGGTTTTAGCTGGTGAAACCCGGTTTGAGCCGGTCTGGCCCGGATTTAGTCGGTCTGGGCTGGTCTGGTCCATTTTGATCCGGTTTCAGCAGGTCTGGGCCTGTCTGGTCCGGTTTGATCCGGTGTGAGCGGGTCTGGTCCGGTTTGATCGGTGTCATCCGGTCAAAACCGGTTTGAGCCTGTCTGGTCCGATTTGAGCCAGTCTGGTCTGGTTTGAGCTGGTCTGGTCTGGTTTGCACCGGTCAAAACCGGTTTGTGGCCCAGTTTTAGGCGGTCTGGGCCGGTCTGGTCCGGTTTGATCCGATTTTAGCCAGTCTGGGCCGGTCTGATTCAGTTTGATCCTGTCTCATCCGGTCAAAACTGGTTTCAGCCGGTCTGGTGTGGTTTGAGCAGGTCAAAACTGGTTTGAGCCGGTCAAAACCAGTTTGAGCCACTCTGGTCCGGTTTGAGCCGGTCTGGTCTGGTTTGAGCCAGTCAAAACCGGTTCGAGACAGTCAAAACCTGTTTGAGACTGTTTCGTCTGATTTATGCCAGTCAAAACCGATTCGAGCCTTTCTGAGCCGGTCTGGTACGGTTTGATCCGGTCTAATCAGGTCAAAACTGGTTTGAGCTGGTGAAAACCGGTTTTAGCCGGTCTGGAGTGGTTTGAGGTGGTCAAAACCGCTTTGAGCCGGTCAAAACCGGTTTGATCCGGTCTTGTCTGGTTTGAGCCGGTCTGTTCTGGTTTGAGCCAGTCAAAACCGGCTCAGGTCGGTCAAAACTGGTTTGAGCCGGTCTTGTCTGGTTTGAACTGGACAAAACCGGTTTGTGGCCCAGTTTAAGGCGGTCTGGGCCGGTGTGGTACGGTTTGATCCGATTTTAGCCTGTCTGGGCCGGTCTGATTCGGTTGGATCCGATCTCATCCGGTCAAACCCGGTTTTAGCCAGTCAAAATCGGTTTCAGCCGGTCAGGTGTGGTTTGAGCAGGTCAAAACCAGTTTGAGCCGGTCAAAACTGGTTTGAGCCGGTCTGGTCTGGTTTTAGTCGGTCTGGGCTGGTCTGGTCCGATTTGATCCAGTTTCAGCCGGTCTGGTCCAGTCTGGTCCAGTTTGATCCTGTGTGAGCCGGTCTGGTCCAGTTTGATCCGGTCTCATCCGTTCAAAACCGGTTTTAGCCGGTGAAAACCGGTTTGAGCCGGTCTGGTCCTGTTTGAGGTGGTCAAAACCGGCTCAGGCCGGTCAAAACCGGTTTGAGCTGGTCTGGTCTGCTTTGAGCCAGACAAATCCGTTTTGTGGCCCTGTTTTAGCCATTCTGGGCCGGTCTGGTCCGGTTTGATCCAGTTTCAGCTGGTCTGGGCCCGTCGACTCTGGTTTGATCCGGTCAAAACCGCTTTGAGCTGGTCTGGTCTGGTTTGAGACGATCAACATGGTTCGAGCCAGTTTGGTCTGGTTGAAGCCAGTCAAAACCGATTCTAGCCTGTCTGAGCCCATCTGGTCCGGTTTGATCCGGTCTAATCAGGTCAAAACCGGTTTGAGCCGGTCAAAACCGGATTGAGCCAGTCAAAAACGGTTTGAATCGGTCTGGTCTGGTTTGAGCCGGTGAAAACCGGTTTGAGCCGGTCTGGCCTGGATTTAGCCGGTCTGGGCCGGTGTGTTCGGGTTTGATCTGGTTTCAGCCGGTCCAGGCCTGTCTGGTCCAGTTTGATCCGGTGTGAGCCAGTCTGGTCCGGTTTGATCCGGTGTCATCTGGTCAAAACCGGTTTGAGCCGGTCTGGTCCGGTTTGAGCCGATCTGCTCTGTTTGACCCAGTCAAAACCGGCTCAGATCGGTCAAAAGCGGTTTGGGCCGGTCTGGTCTGATTTGAACGGGTCAAAACCGGTTTGTGGCCCAGTTTTCGGCGGTGTGGGCCTGTCTGGTCTGATTTGATCCGATTTTAGCCGTTCTGGGCTGGTCTGATTTGGTGTGATCTGGTCTCATCCGGTCAAACCCGATTTTAGCTGGTCAAAACCGGTTTCAGCCGGTCTGGTGTGGTTTGAGCAGGTCAAAACCCGTTTGAGCCAGTCTGGTCCGGTCTGGGCTGGTCTGGTCTGGTTTGCTCCGGCTTCAGCTGTTCTGGGCACGTCTGGTGCGGTTTCATCTTGTTTGAGCCGGTCTGGTTGGGTTTCATCCTGTCTCATCCGGTCAAAACCGGTTTGAGCCTGTCTGGTCTGGTTTGAGCCAGTCAAAACCGGTTTGAGACAGTCTGGTCTGTTTTGAGCCGGTCTGCTCTGGTTTGAGCCGTTCAAAACCTGATTGAGCTGGTTTGGCCCGGTTTTAGCCTGTCTGGGCCGGTCTGTTTCGGTTTGAGCCGGTTTGAGCCGGTGTGTGCCGGTCTGATCCGGTGTGATCTGGTTGGAGAAGGTCTGGTCCGGTTTGATCTGGTCTAATTCGATGAAAACCGGTTTGAGCCGGTCAAAACAGGTTCGACTCGGTATGTTCTGGTTTGAGGCGGTCAAAACAAGTTTGAGCCGGTTTGGCACGGTTTTAGGCGGTCTGGGCCGGTCTGGTCCAGTTTGATCCGGTTTTAGCCAGTCTGGTACCGTCTGGTCGGTTTTATCTGGACAAAATCGGTTTCAGCCGATCAAAACCGTTTTGAGCCGGTCTGGTGTGGTTTGAGCCGGACAAAACCGGTTTGAGCTGGTCTGGTCTGGTTTGAGCCGGTCTGGTCTGGTTTGAGCTGGTCAAAACCGGCTCAGGTCGGTCAAAACCGGTTTTGAGCCGGTCTGGTCCGGTTTGAACCGGTCAAAACCGGTTTGTGGCCCCGTTTTAGGCGGTCTGGGACGGTCTGGTCCAGTTTGATCCGATATTAGCCGGTCTGGGCCGGCCTGATTCGGTTTGATCTGGTCTCATCCGGTCAAAACCGGTTTTAGCCGGTCAAAACCGTTTTCAGCCGGTCTTGTGTTGTTTGAGCAAGTCAAAACCTGTTTGAGCCGGTCAAAACCGGTTTGAGCCGGTCTGCTCTGGTTTGAGATGGTCAAAACCGGTTCGAGCCAGTCAAAACCGGTTTGAGCCTGTCTGGTCTGGTTGAAGCCTGTCAAAACCAATTCGAGCCTGTCTGAGCCGATCTGGTCCGGTTTGATCCGGTCTAATCAGGTTAAAACTGGTTTGAGCCGTTGAAAACCGGTTTTAGCTGGTCTGGAATTGTTTGAACCGCTTAAAACCGGTTTGAGCCGGACAAAACGGGATTGAAACAGTCAAAACCGGTTTGAACCGGTCTGGTCTGGTTTGAGCCGTTGAAAACCGGTTTGAGCCGGTCTGGCCCCGTTTTAGCCTATCTGGTCTGGTTAGAGCCGGTCAAAACCAGTTTGTGGCCCGGTTTTAGCCGGTCTGGGCCTGTCTGGTCGGGTTTGCTCGGTTTCAGCCGGTCTGGGCCTGTCTGGTCCGGTTTGAACCGGGTGTGAGCCGGTCTGGCTCAGTTTGATCCGAAGTCATCATTCAAAACCGGATTGAGCCGGTCTGGTCCGGTTTGAGCCAGTCTGGTCTGGTTAGAGCCGTTCAAAACCAGTTTGTGGCCCAGTTTTTAGCTGGTCTGGGCCGGTCTGCTCCGGTTTGATCCGTTTTCAGCTGGTCTTTGCCAGTCGAGTCCTGTTTGATCCGGACAAAACCGCTTTGATCCGGTCAAAACCGTTTTGAGCCAGTCTGGTCTGGTTTTGAACGGGTCAAAACCAGTTTGTGGCCCAGTTTTCGGCGGTGTGGGCCTGTCTGGTCTGATTTGATCCGATTTTAGCCATTCTGGGCCGGTCTGATTCGGTTTGATCCGGTCTCATCCGGTCAAACCCGATTTTAGCCGGTCAAAACCGGTTTCAGCCAGTCTGGTGTGGTTTGAGCAGGACAAAATCGGTTTGAGCCGGACTGGTACGGTTTGAGCCGGTCTGGTCTGGTTTGAGCCGGCCAAAACCGGCTCAGGTTAGTCAAAACTGGTTTGAGCTGGTCTGGGCCGGTCTGGTCTGGTTTGCTCTGACTTCAGCTGTTCTGGGCCGTACTGGTGCGGTTTCATCTGGTTTGAGCTGGTCTGGTCCGGTTTTATCCTGTCTCATACGGTCAAAACCGGTTTGAGCCGGTCTGCTCTGGTTTGAGCCGGTTAAAATAGGTTTGAGCCGGTTTGACACAGTTTTAGTTGGTCTGGGCCGGTCTGGGCCGGTTTGTTACGGTTTTAGCCGGTCTGGGCCCGTTTGGTCCAGTTTGATCCGGTCATCCGGTCAAATTCGGTTTCAGCCAGTCAAAACCTGTTTGAGACGGTCTGGTGTGGTTTGAGCCGGTCAAAACCGGTTCGAGCCGTTCAAAACCGGCTTGATCCGGTCAAGACCGAATTGAACCGGTCTGATATGGTTTGAGCCGGTCAAAACCGGTTTGAGTCAGACAAAACCGGTTTGAGCCGGTCTGATCTGGTTTGAGCCAGTCTGGTCTGGTTTGAACCGGTCAATACCCATTTGTGGCCCTGTTTGCGGTCTGGGCCGGTCTGGTCCAGTTTGATCCGATTTTAGCCGATCTTGCTGGTCTGATTCGGTTTGATCTGGTCTCACCCGGTCAAAACTGCTTTTAGCCGGTCAAAACCGGTTTCAGCCGGTTTGGTGTGGTGTGAGCAGGTCAAAACCGGTTTGAGCCGGTCTGGTCCGGTATGATCCGGTTTGAGCCGGTCTGGTCTGGTTTGAGCCGGTCTTGTCTGGTTTGAGACTGTCAAAACCGGTTCGAGCCGGTCAAAACCTGTTTTAGCTGGTTTGGTCTGGTGGAAGCCAGTCAAAACCGATTCGAACCTGTCTGAGCCGGTCTGGTCCGGTTTGATCCGGTCTAATCAGGTCAAAACCAGTTTGAGCTGGTGAAAACCGGTTTTAGCCTGTCTGGAGTGGTTTGAGCCGATCAAAACCGGATTGAGCCAGTCAAAACCGGTTTGAACCGGTCTGGTCTGGTTTGAGGCGGTCAAAACCATTTTGAGCCAGTCTGGCACGGTTTTAGCCGGTCTGGGTACGTCTGGTCCGGTTTGATCTGGTTTCATCCAGTCTGGGCCTGTCTGGTCCGGTTTGATCCGGTGTGAGACGGTTTGGTCCGGTTTGATTTGGGGTCATCCAGTCAAAACCGGTTTGAGCCGGTCTGGATCGGTTTGAGCCGGTCTGGTCTGGTTGGAGCAGGTCAAAACCGGTTTGTGGCCCAGTTTTAGCCGGTCGGGGACGGTCTGCTCTGGTTTGATCCGGTTTCAGCTGGTCTGGGACGGTCAAGTCCGGTTTGATCCGGTCAAAACCGCTTTGAGGCGGTCAAAACCGGTTTGAGACGGTTTGGTCTGGTTTGAACCGCTCAAAACCGGTTTGTGGCCCGGTTTTAGCCGGTCTGGCCCGGTCTGGCCCTGTTTACTCCGGCTTCAGGTGTTGTGGGCCGTTCTGGTGCGGTTTCATCCAGTTTGAGCCGGTCTGGTTCGGTTTTATCCTGTCACATCCGGTCAAAACCGGTTAGAGCCAGACTGTTCTGGTTGAGCCGGTCAAAACCGGTTTGAGCCAGTCTGGTCTGGTTTGAGTCGGTCTGGTCTGGTTTGAACCGGTCTGAGCCGGTCTGGTCTAGTTTGATCCGGTCTGGGACAGTCTGCTCCGGTTTGATCTGGTTTCAGCTGGTCTTGGCCTGTTGAGTCCGGTTTGATCCGGAAAATACCGCTTTGAGGCAGTCAAAACCGGTTTGAGACGGTTTGGTCTGGTTTGAGCCGATCTGTTCTGGTTTGAACCGGTCAAACCCGGTTCAGGTCGGTCAAAACCGGTTTGAGCCGGACTGGTCTGGTTTGAAGGGGTCAAAACCGGTTTGTCGTCCAGTTTTAGGCGTTCTGGGCTGGTCTGCTCCGGTTTGATCCGATTTTAGCCAGACTGGGCCCGTCTGATTCGGTTTGATCTGGTCTCACCCGGTCAAAACCGGTTTTAGCTGGTCAAAACCAGTTTCATCCGGTCTGGTGTGGTTTGAGCAGGTCAAAACTGGTTTGAGCCGGTCTGGTCTGGTTTGAGCCGGTCTGGTCTGGTTTGAGCCGGTCAAAACCAGTTCGAGCCGGTTTGGTCTGGTTGAAGCCTGTCAAAACCGATACAAGTCTATCTGAGCCGGTCTGGTCCGGTTTGATCCGGTCTAATCAGGTCAAAACCGGTTTCAGCCAGTGAAAACCGGTATTATCCGGTCTGGAGTGGTTTGAGCGGGTCAAAACCGGTTTGAGCCGGTCAAAACCGGATAGAGCCAATCAAAACCGATTTGAACCGGTCTGGTCTGGTTAGAGCTGGTGAAAACCGGTTTGAGCTGTTCTGGCCCGGTTTTAGCTGGTCTGGGCCGGACTGGTCCGGTTTGATCCGGTGTCATCCGGTCAAAACCTGTTTGAGCCGGTCTGGTCAGGTTTCAGCCGGTCTGGTCTGGTTTGAGCCGGTCAAAACCAGCTCAGGTCGGTAAAAACCAGTTTCAGCCGGACTGGTCTGGTTTGATCCGGTCAAAACCGGTTGGTGGCCTGGTTTTAGCCGGTCTGGGCCAGTCTGTTCCGCTTTGACCAGTTTCAGCTTGTCTGGGCCGGTCGAGTCTGGTTTGCTGCGGTGAAAACCGCTTTGATCCTGTCAAAACCGGTTTGAGCCGGTCTGGTCTGGTGTGAACCGGTCTGGTCTGGTTTGAGCCAGTCAAAACCCGGCTCAGGTCGGTCAAAACTGGTTTGTGCCAGTCTGGTCTGGTATGAACCCGTCAAAACCGGTTTGTGGCCCAGTTTTAGGCGGTCTGGGCCGGTCTGGTCTGGTTTGAGCCGATTTTAGCTGGTCTGAAACGGTCTGATTCGGTTTGATCCGGTCTCATCCGGTCAAACCCGATTTTAGCTAGTCAAAACCGGTTTTAGCCGGTGTGGTCCGGTTTGAGCCGGTCTGGTCTGGTTTTAGCCGGCCAAAACCGGCTCAGGTTGGTCAAAACCGGTTTGAGCCGGACTGGGCCTCTCTGGTCCGGTTTGTTCCGGTTTCATCTGTTCTGGGCCGTTCTGGTGCGGTTTCTTCTGGTTTGAGCCGGTCTGGCCCGGTTTTATCCTGTCTCATCCGGTCAAAACCGGTTTGAGCCGGTCTGGTCTGGTTTAAGCCGGACAAAACAGGTTCAAGTCGGTCTGGTCTGGTTTGAGCCGGTCAAAATACGTTTGAGCCGGTTTGGTCCAGTTTTAGGTGGTCTGGGCCGGTCTGGTCCGGTTTGCTCCGGCTTCAGCTGTTCTGGGCTGTTCTGGTGCGGTTTCTTCTGGTTTCAGCCGGTCTGGTATTGTTTTATCCTGTCTCATCCGGTCACAAGCGGTTTGAGCCGGTCTGGTGTGGTTTGAGCTGGTCTGGTCTGGTTTGAGCCGGTCAAAACCGGTTTGAGCCGGTTTGGTCTGGTTGAAGCCAGTCAAAACCGATTCGAGTGTGTCTGAGCATGCCTGGTCCGGTTTGATTCGGTCTAATCAGGTCAAAACCGGTTTGAGTCGGTGAAAACCGGTTTTAGCCGGTCTGGAGTGGTTTGAGCCGGTCAAAACCGGTTTGAGCCTCTCAAAACCGGATTGAGTCATTCAAAACCGGTTTGAACCGGTCTGGTCTGGTTTGAGTGGGTCAAAAACAGTTTGAGCCGGTCTGGCCTGGTTGTAGCCGGTCTGGGCCGGTCTGGTCCGGTTTGATCCGGTTTCAGCCTGTCTGGGCCTGTCTGGTCCGGTTTGATCTGGTGTGAGCCGGTCTGGTCCCGTATGATCCGGTGTCATCCGGTCAAAACCTCTTTGAACCGGACTGGTCCGCTTTGAGCCGGTCTCGTCTCATATGAGCCGGTCAAAACCAGCTCAGACTGGTCAAAATCGGTTTGAGCCAGTCTGGTCTGGTTTGTGCCGGTCAAAACCGGTTTGTGGCCCGGTTTTAGCTGATCTCGCCCCGTCTGGTCCGGTTTGCTCCGGCTTCAGCTGTTCTGGGCCGGTCTGGTGCGGTTTCATCCGGTTTGAGCCAGTCTGGTCTGGTTTTATCCTGTCTCATCCGGTCAAAACCGATTTGATCGAGTCTCTTCTAGTTTCACCCGGTCAAAACCGGTTTGAGCCAGTGTGGTCTGGTTTGAGCCGGTCTGTTCTGGTTTGAGCCAGACAAAACCTCATTGAGCCAGTTTGGCCCGGTTTTATCCTGTCTGGGCTGGTCTGGTTCGGTTTGAGCCGGTTTGAGCCGGTTTGTGCCGGTCTGGTGCGGTATGATCCGGTTTTAGTGGGTCTGGTCCGGTTTGATCCAGTCTAATCCGATCAAAACCGGTTTGAGCCATTCAGGTCTGGTTTGAGCCGGTCAAAACAGGTTCAAGCTGGTCTGGTCTGGTTTGAGCCGGTCAAAATAGGTTTTAGCCGGTTTGACCCGGTTTTAGGTGGTCTGGGCCGGTCTGGTCCGGTATGAGCCGGTCCGGACCGGTTTGATCCGGTCTCATCTGGTTAAAACCGTTTTGAGCTTGTCTGGTCTTGTTTGAGCCAGTCTGGACTTGTTTGAGACGGTCAAAACATGATTGAGCTGGTTTGGCCCGGTTTTAGCCTGTCTGGGCTGGTCTGGTTTGGTTTGAGCCGGTTTGAGTCGGTTTGTGCTAGTCTGGTCCGGTATGATCCGGTTTGGGAAGGTCTGGTCCCGTTTGATCTGGTCTATTCCGGTCAAAAACGGTTTGAGCCGGTCAAGTCTGGTTTGAGCCGGTCAAAACAGGTTCGAGCTGGTATGGTCTGGTTTGAGCCGGTCAAAACAAGTTTGAGCCGGTTTGGCACGGTTTTAGGCAGTCTAGGCCTGTCTGGTCTGTTTTGATCCGGATTGATCCGGTCTGGTCTGGTTTGAGCTGGTCAAAATCGGTTTGAGCCGATCTGGTCTGGTTTGAGCGGGTCAAAATAGGTTTGAGCCACTTTGGCCCGGTTTTAGGCGGTCTGGGCCAGTCTGGTCCAGTTTGATCCGGTTTTAGGCGGTCTGGGCCAGTCTGCTCCGGTTTGATCCGGTATGAGCCGGTCCGGTCCGGTTTGATCCGGTGTCATCTGGGCAAAACCGGTTTGAGCCGGTCTGGTCTGGTTTGAGCCTGTATGGTCTGGTTTGAGACGGTCAAAACCAGCTGAGTCCAGTCAAAACCGGTGTGAGCCAGTCTGGTCTGGTTTGAGCTGGTGAAAACCGGTTTGTGGCCCGGTTTTAGCAGGTCTGGGTCTGTCTGTTCTGGTTTGATCCGGTTTCAGCTGGTCTGGGCCGATCTAGTCCGGTTTGAACCGGTCAAAACGGCTGTTATCCAGTCAAAACCGGTTTGAGTCAGTCTGGTCTGGTTTGAGCCGGTCAAAACCGGTTTGTGGCCCGGTGTTAAGACAGTCTGGCCCGGTCTGGTCTGGTTTGCACTGGCTTCAGCTGTTTTGGGCCGGTCTGGTGCTGTTTCATCCGGTTTGAGCTGGTCTGGTCCGGTTTTATCCTGTCTCATCTGGTCAAAACTGGTTTGAGCCGGTCTGTTCTGGTTTGAGCCGGTCAAATCCGGTTTGAGCCCGTCTGGTCTGGTTTGAGCCGGTCTGGTCTGGTTAGAGCCGGTCAAAGCCTGATTGTGCCAGTTTGGCCCGGTTTTAGCCTGTCTGGGCAAGTCTGGTTCGGTTTGAGCCGGTTTGAGCCCGTTTGAGCTGGTCTGGTATGGTATGATCCGGTTTGAGAAGGTCTGGTCCGGTTTGATCCAGTTTTAGCCTGTCTGGGCCGGTCTGATTGTTTGATCTGGTCTCATTGGGTCAAAACCGGTTTTAGCCGGTCAAAACCGGTTTCAGCCGGTCTGGTGTGGTTTCGGCAGGTGAAAACCGGTTTGAGCCTCTTATAACGGGTTTGAACCAGTCTGGTCTGGTTTGAGCCGGGCAAAACCAGCTCAGGTCTGTCAATACCGGTTTAAGCCGGTCTGGTCTGGTTTGAACCCGTCAAAATCGTTTTGTGCCCCAATTTTAGGCGGTCTGGGCCAGTCTGGTCCGGTTTGATCCGATTTTAGCCGGTCTTGGCCGGTCTGATACGGTTTGATCCGGTCTCATCCGGTCAAAACCGGTTTTAGCCGGCCAAAACCGGTTTCAGCCGGTCTGGTGTTGTTTGAGCAGGTCAAAACTGGTTTGAGCCGGTCAAAACCGGTTTGAGCCGGTCTGGTCCGGTTTGATCCGGTTTCACCTGGTCTGGGCCGGTCGAGTCCGGTTGGATCCGGTTTGCGCCGGTCTGGTCTGGTTTGATCCGGTCTCATCCGGTCAAAACCAGTTTGAGCTGGTCTGGTCTGCTTTGAGCCGGTCAAAACCGGTTTGTGGCCCGGTTTTAGCTGGTCTGAGCCGGTCTGGTCCGGTTTGATCTGGTTTCAGCTGGTCTCGGCCGGTCGAGTCCGGTGTGATCTGGTCAAAACCGCTTTGAGCCGGTGAAAACCGCTTTGAGCACGTCTAGTCTGGTTTTAGCCGGTCTGGTGTGGTTTGAGCAGGTCAAAACCGGTTTGAGTCGGTCTGGTCTGGTTTGAGCCGGTCTGGTCTGGTTTGAGCCTGTCAAAACTGGCTCAGGTCAGGCAACACCTGTTTGAGCCGGTCTGGTCTGGTTTGAGCCAGTCAAAACAGGTTTTTGGCCAGGTTTTATCCGGTCTGGGCCGCTCTGGTCCGGTTTGCCTGGGCTTCAGCTGTTCTGGGTCGGTCTGGTGCTGTTTCATCTGGTTTCAACCGGTCTGGTCAAGTTTTATCCTGTCTCATCCGGTCAAAACAGGTTTGAGTCAGTCTGGTCTGGTTTGAGTGGTTCTGGTCTGGTTTGAGCCGGTCAAAACCTGATTGAGCCAGTTTGGCCCGGTTTTAGCCTGTCTGGGCCCGTCTGGTTCGGTTTGAGCCGGTTTGACCTGGTTTGTGCCGTTCTGATCCGGTATGATCCGGTTTGAGAAGGTTTGGTCCGGTTTGATCCAGTCTAATCCGGTCAAACCAGTTTGAGCCGGTCTGGTCAGGTTTGAGCCGATCTGGTCTGGTTTGAACCGGTCAAAACCGGTTTGTGGACCAGTTTTAGGTGGTCTGGGCCGGTCTGGTCTGGTTTGATCAGATTTTTGCCGGTCTGGGACGTTCTGATTCGGTTTCATCCGGTCTCATCCTGTCAAAACCGGTTATAGCCGTTCAAAACTGGTTTCAGCCGGTCTGGGGTGATTTGAGAAGGTCAAAACCGGTTTGAGCCTTTTAAAACCGGTTTGAGCCGGTCTGGTCTGGTCTGAGCCAGTCTGGTCTGAATTGAGCCGTTCAAAACCTGTTCGAGCCGGTCAAAACCAATTTGAGCTGGTTTGGTCAAGTTGAAGCTAGTCAAATGCGATTCGAGCCTGTCTGAGCTGGTATGGTCTGGTTTGATTCGGTCTAATGAGGTCAAAACCGGTTTGAGCCGGTGAAGACCGGTTTTAGACGGACTGGAGTGGTTTGAGCAAATCAAAACCGGTTTGAGCCGGTCTGGTCTGGTTTGAGACGGTCAATACCGGTTTGAGCCAGTCTGGTTTGGTTTGAGACAGTCAAAACCGGTTTGTGGCCCAGTTTTAGCTGGACTGGGCCGGTCTGGTCCGGTTTGATCCGGTTTTAGCCAGTCTGGGCCCGTCTGTTCCGGTTTGATCAGGTCTCATATGGTCAAAATCGGTTTCAGCCTGTCAAAAGTGGTTTGAGCCGGTCTACTGTGGTTTGAGAAGGTAAAAACCGGTTTGGCCAGTCAAAACCGGTTCGAGACTTTCCAAACCGGTATGAGCCAATGAAAACCAGATTGAACTGGTCTGGTCTGGTTTGAACCGGTCAAAATAGGTTGGAGCCGGTTTGGCCCGGTTTTAGGCGCTCTGGGCCGTTCTGGTCCTGTTTGATCCGGTTTTAGCCGGTCTGGTCTGGCTTGAGCCGGTCAAAACCGTTTTGAACCGGTCTGGTCTGGTGTGAGCAGGTCAAAATAGGTTTGAGCCGGTTTGGCCCGGTTTTAGGCAGTCTGGGACGTTCTGGTCCGTTTAGATCCGGTTTTAGCCTGTCTGGGCACGTCTGGTCCGGTTTGATCAGTCTCATATGGTCAAAATCGGTTTCAGCCGGTCAAAACCGGTTTGAGCCGGTTGGGTGTGGTTTGAGACGGTCACAACCGGTTTGAGCCGGTCAAAACCGGAATAAACCGGTCCGGTCTAGTTTGAGTCGGTCAAAACCGTCTCAGGTCAGCCAAAACAGGTTTGAGCCGGTCTGGTCTGGTTTGAAGCGGTCAAAACCGGTTTGTGGCCCAGTTTTAGGCGTTCTGGGTCGATCTTGTCCGGTTTGTTCCAATTTTAGCCGTTCTGCGCCGGTCTGATTCGGTTTGATCGGGTGTCATCCGGTCAAAACCGGTTTTAGCCAGTTAAAACCGGTTTCAGCCGGTCTGATGTGGTTTGACCAGGTCAAAACCGGTTTGAGCCGGTTTGGTCTGCATGAAGCCAGTCAAAAACGATTCGAGCCTCTCTGAGCCGGTCTGGTCCGGTGTGATCCATCTAATCAGTTCAAAACCGGTTTGAGCCAGTGAAAACCGGTTTTAGCCGGTCTGGAGTGGTTTGAGCCGGTCAAAACCGAGTTGAGCCAGTCAAAACCGGTTTGAACTGGTCTGGACCGTTTTGAGCTGGTCCAAAGTGGTTTGAGCTGGTCTGGCCTGGTTTTAGCCGGTCTGGGCCAGTCTGGTCCCATTTGATCCGGTGTGAGCCGGTCTGGTCTGGTTTGATCCGGTGTCATCCGGTCAAAAGCCATTTGAGCCGGTCTGGTCCGGTTTGAGCCGGTCTGGTCTGGTTTGAGCCAGTCAAAACTGGTTTGTGGCCCGGTTTTAGGCGGTCTGGCCCAGTCTGCTCCGGTTTGCTCTGGCTTCAGCTGTTCTGGGCTGGTCTGGTGCTGTTTCATCCGGTTTGAGCCAGTCTGGTCCAGTTTTATTCTGTCTCATCCGGTCAAAACAGGTTTGAGCCAGTTTGGTCTGGTTTGTGCCGGTCAAAACCGGTTTGAGCCAGTCTGGTGTGATTTCAGCCGGTCTGGTCTGGTTTGAGCCGGTCTGCTCTGGGTTGAGACGGTCAAAACTGGCTCAGGACTGTCAAAACCGGTTTGAGCTGGTCCGATCTTGTCTGAGCCGGTCAAAACCGGTTTGAGCCGATTTGGCCTGGTTTTAGCCGGTCTGGTCTTGTTTGCGACGGTCTGGTCTTGTTTGAGGCGGTCGAAACCTGTTTGAGCCAGTTTGGACCGGTTTTAGCTAGTCTGGGCCTGTCTGTTCCGGTTTGATGCTTTTTGCGCCGATCTGGTCGGGTTTGATCCTGTCTCATCCGGTCAAAACCCGTTTTAGCTGGTCTGGTCTTGTTTTAGCCGGTTAAAACCGGTTTGAGACGGCTTGTCCAGGTTTTAGCTGGTCTGGGCCGGTCTGGTCCGGTTTGATCCGGTGTCAGCTCTTCTGGGCTGATCGAGTCCGGTTTGATCCGGTTTGAGCCGGTCTGGTCCGGTTTGATCTGGTCTCATCCAGCCAAAACCGGTTTGAGCCGCTCTGGTCTGGTTTGAGCCAGTCAAAAACGGTTTGTGGCCCAATTTTAGCCAGTCTGGGCCGGTCTGCTCCAGTTTAATCCGGTTTCAGCTGGTCTGGGCCGGTCGAGTGCGGTTTGATCCGGTCAAAACCGCTTTGATCCGGTGAAAACCGGTTTGAGACGGTCTGGTCTGGTTTGAGTCGGTCAAAACTGGTTTGTGGCCCGGTTTTAGCCGGTCTGGCCCGGTCTGGCCCTGTTTACTCCGGCTTCAGCTGTTTTGGGCCAGTCTGGTGCGGTTTCATCCGGTTTGAGCCGGTCTGGTTCGGTTTAATCCTGTCTCATCCAGTCAAAACCGCTTAGAGCCTGTCTGTTCTGGTTGAGCCGGTCAAAACCGGTTTGAGCCAGTCTGGTCTGGTTTGAGCCGGTCTGGTCTGGTTTGAGCCGGACAAAACCTGATTGAGCCATTTTGGCCCGGTTTTAGCCTGTCTAGGCTGGTCTGCTTCGGTTTGAGCCGGTTTGAGCCTGTTTGTGCCGGTCTGGTCTTGTATGATCCGGTTTGAGAAGTTCTGGTCCGATTTGATCCGATTTATTCCGGTCAAAACCGGTTTGAGCCGGTCTGGTCTGCTTTGAGCTGGTCAAAACAGGTTCGAGCTGGTCTGGTCTGGTTTGAGACGATCAAAATAGGTTTGAGCTGGTTTGGCCCGGTTGTAGGCGGTCGGGGCTGTTCTGGTCCGCTTTGATCCGGTTTTGCCGTTCTGGGCCCGTCTGGTCCGGTTTGATCCGGTCTCATACGGTGAAAATCGGTTTCAGCCGTTCAAAACCGGTTTGAGCCGGACTGGTGTGGTTTGAGCCGGTCCAAACCGGTTTGAGCCGTTCAAAATCGGTTTGAGCCGGTCAAAACCGGATTGAACCGGTCTGGTCTGTTTTGAGCCAGTCAAAACCGGTTTGAGCCATTCTGGTCTGGTTTGAGCCGGTCTGGTCTGGTTTGAGCCGGTCAAAATCGGCTCAGGTCGGTCAAAACAGGTTTGAGCCGATCTGGTCGGGTTTGAACCGGTCAAAACCGGTTTATGGCCCAGTTTTAGGCGGTCTGGGACGGTCTGGTCCGGTTTGAACCGATTTTAGCTGGTTTGGGCCAGTCTGATTCGGTCTGATCTGGTCTCATCCGGTCAAAGCAGGTTTTAGCCGGTCAAAACCGGTTTCAGCTGGTCTGGTGTGGTTTGAGCCGGTCCAAACGGGTTGGAGCCGGTCAAAACCGGTTTGAGCTGGTCTGGTCTTGTTTGAGCTGGTCTGGTCTTTTTTGAGCCGGTCTGGTCTGGTTTCAGCCAGTCAAAACGGTCTCAGGTCTGTGAAAACCGGTTTGAGTCAGTCTGTTCTGGTTTGAACTGTTCAAAACCGGTTTGTGGCACAGATTTATGCAGTCTGGGCCAGTCTTGTCTGGTTTGATCCGATTTTAGCCAGTCTGGGCCGATCTGATTCGATTTGATCCGCTCTTATCTGGTCAAAACCGGTTTTAGCCGGTCAAAACCGGTTTCAGCCGGTCTGGTGTGGTTTCAGCAGGTCAAAACTGGATAGAGCCAGTTAAAACCGGTTTGAGCTGGTCTGGTCTGGTTTGAGCCAGTCAAAACCGGTTCGAGCCCGTCAAAACTGGTTTGAGCCGGTTTGTTCTGGTTGAAGCCAGTCAAAAGCGATTCGAGCCTGTCTGAGCCCGTCTGGTCTGGTTTGATCTGGTCAAATAAGGTCAAAACCCGTTTTAGCCGGTCAAAACCGGTTTCAGCCGGTCTGGTGTGGTTTGAGCAGATCAAAACCGGTTTGAGCTGGTCAAAACCGGTTTGAGCCGGTCTGGTCTGGTTTGAGCCGGTCTGGTCTGGTTTGAGCCGGTCAAAACCAGTCCGAGCCGGTCAAAACCGGTTTGAGCCACTCTGGTCTGGTTTGAGCCGGTCAAAACCGGTTTCTGTCTCGGTTTTAGCCGGTCTGGGCCGGTCTGGTCCTGTTTGATCCGGTTTCAGCTGGTCTGGGCCAGTCGATTCCCTTTTGATCCGGTCAAAACCGCTTTTAGCCGGTCAAAACCGGTTTGAGCCGGTCTGGTCTGGTTTGAGCCGGTCAAAACCGGTTTGTGGCCCAGTTTTAGCCAGTCTGGCCTGGTCTGGTCCGGTTTGCTCCGGCTTCAGCTGTTTTGGGCCGGTCGGGTGCGGTTTCATCTGGTTTGAGCCTTTCTGGTCCGGTTTTATCCTGTCTCATCCGATCAAAACCGGTTTGAGCCGGTCTGTTCTGGTTTGAGCCGGTCAAAACCGGTTTGAGCCAGTCTGGTCTGGTTTGAGCCAGTCTGGTCTGGTTTGAGCCGGTCAAAACCTGATTGTGCCAGTTTGGCCTGGTTTTAGCCTGTCTGGGCTGGTCTGGTTCAGTTGGAGTCGGTTTGAGCCCGTTTGTGCCGGTCTGGTCCGGTATGATCCGGTTTGAGAAGGTCTGGTCTGGTTTGGTCCGGTTTTAGCCTGTCTGGTCCGGTCAGATTTGGTTTGATCTGGTCTCATCCGGTCAAACCCGGTTTTAGCCGGTCAAAACCGGTTTCAGCCGGTCTGGTGTGGTTTGAGCAGGTGAAAACCGGTTTGAGCCGCTTAAAACGGGTTTCAGCCGGTCTGGTCTGGTTTGAGCCGGTCTGGTCTTGTTTGAGCTGGTCAAAACCGGTTTGAGCCGGTCAAAACCGATTGAGTCGGTATGGTCTGGTTGAAGCCAATCAAAACAGATTCGAGCATGTCTGAGCCGGTCTGCTCTGGTTTCATCCGGTCTCATCAGGTCAAAACCGGTTTCAGCTGGTGAAAACAGGTTTTAGCCAGTCTGGAGTGGTTTGAGGCAGTCAAAACCGGTTTGAGCTGGTCAAAACCGGATTTAGCCAGTGAAAACTGGTTTGAACCGGTCTGGTCTGGTTTGAGCCGGTCAAAACCGGTTTGAGCCAGTCTGGCCCGGTTTAAGCGGGTGTGGGCCTGTCTGGTCTGGTTTGATACGGTGTTAGCCGGACTGGTCCAGTTTGATCCAGTGTCATCCGGTCAAAACCGCTTTGAGCCGGTCTGGTCCGGCTTGAGCCGGTTTGGTCTCGTTTGAGCCATTCCAAACCGGCTCAGGCCGTTCAAAACCGGTTTGAGCCGTTCTGGTCCTGTTGGAGCCAGTCAAAACCGGTTTGTGGCCCAGTTTTAGCCGGTCTGGGCCGGTCTGGTCTGGTTTGATCCGGTTTCAGCTGGTCTGGGCCGGTTGAGTCCGGTTTGATTGGTCAAAACCGCTTTGAGCCGGTCAAAACCGGTTTGAGCCTGTCTAGTCTGCTTTGAACCGGTCAAAATAGGTTTGAGCCGGTTTGGCCTGGTTTTAGGCGGTCTGGGCCATTCTGGTCCGGTTAGATCCGGTTTTAGCCGGTCTGGGCCCGTCTGGCCCAGTTTGATCCAGTCTCATATGGTCAAAATAGGTTTCAGCCGGTCAAAACCGGTTTGAGCCGGTCTGGTGTGGCTTGAGACGGTCAAAACCGGTTTGAGTCCGTCAAAACCAGTTCGAGCCGTTCAAAACTGGTTTGAGCCGGTCAAAACCGGTTTGAGCCGGTCTGGTCTGGTTTGATCCGGTCAAAATAGGTTTGAGCTGGTTTGGCCCGGTTTTAAGCGGTCTGGCCTTTCTGGTCTGGTTAGATCCGGTTTTAGCCTGTCTGGGCCCGTCTGGTCCGGTTTGATCCGGTCTCATATGGTGAAAATAGGTTTCAGATGGTCAAAACCGGTTTGAGGCGGTCTGGTGTGGTTTGAGACTGTCAAAACCAGTTTGAGCCTGTATGGCCCGGTTTTTGCCAGTCTAGGCCGGTCTGGTCTGGTTTGATCCGGTTTCATCCAGTCTGGGTCTGTCTGGTCCGCTTTTATCCGCAGTGAACCGGTCTGGTCCGGTTTGATTTGTGTCATCCAGTCAAAACCAGTTTGAGCGGGTCTGGTCCGGTTTGAGCTGGTCTGGTCTGGTTTGAGTCGGTCAAAATTGGTTAGAGCCGTTCTGGTCTGGTTTGAGCCAGTCAAAACCGGTTTGTGGCCTGGTTTTAGCCGGTCTGGTCCAGTCTGGTTCGGTTTGAGTCGGTTTGTGATGGTCTGGTCCCGTATGATCCGGTTTGGGAAGGTCTTGTCCGGTTTTATCCGGTCATACCGGTCAAAACCGGTTTGAGCCGGTCTGGTCTAGTTTGAGCCGGTCAAAACTCATTCGACCCGGTCTGGTCTGGTTTGAGCCGGTCAAAATAATTTTGAGCTGGTTTATCACGGTTTTAGGAGGTCTGGGCTGGTCTAGTCCGGTTTGATCCAGTTTGAGCCGGTCTGCTCTGGTTTGAGCCAGTCAAAACCGGTTTGAGCCGGTCTGGTCTGGTTTGAGCCGGTCAAAACCGGTTTGAGCCTGTCAAAACCGGTTTCAGCCGCTCTGGTCTGGTTTGAGCCGAACTGGTCTGGTTTGAGCCAGTCAAAACCGGCTTAGGTAGGTCAAAACCGGTCTGAGCCGGTCTGGTCTGGTTTGAACCAGTCAAAACCGGTTTGTGATCCAGTTTTAGGCGATCTAGGCCGGTCTGGTCCGGTTTGATCCGATTTTAGCCAGTCTGGGCCGGTCTGATTTGGTTTGATCCGGTCTCATCCGGTCAAAACCGGTTTTAGCCAGTCAAAACGGGTTTGAACCGGTCTGCTCTGGTTTGAGCCGGTCTGGTCTGGTTTGAGCCAGTCAAAACCGGTTTGAGCCTTTGAAAACCGGTTTGATCTGGTTTGGTCTGGTTGAAGCCCGTCAAAACTGATTTGAGTCTGTCTGAGCCGGTCTGGTCCGGTTTGATCCGGCCTAATCAGGTCAAACCGTTTTGAGCCGGTGAAAACAGATTTTAGCCGGTCTGGAGTGGTTTGAGCCGGCCAAACCGGTTTGAGCTGGTCAAAACCGGATTGAGCCAGTCAAAATTGGTTTGAACCGGTCTGGTCTGGTTTGAGCTGGTCAAAACCAATTTGAGCCAGTCTGGCCCGATTTAAGCCAGTCCTGGCCAGTCTGGTCCGGTTTGATCCAGTTTCAGCCGGTGTGGGCCTTCCTGGTCCGGTTTGATACGGTATGAGACAGGCTGGTCCGGTTTGATCCAGTGTTATCTGGTCAAAACCGGTTTGAGCTGGTCTGGTCCGGTTTGAGCCGGTCTGGTCTGGTTTGAACCGGTCAAAACCGGCTGAGGCCGGTCAAAACAGGTTTGAGACGGTCTGGTCTGGTATGAGTCTGTCAAAACCGGTTTGTGGCCCGGTTTTAGCCAGTCTGGGCCAGTCCGGTCCAGTTTCATCTGGTTTCACCTGGTCTCGGCCTGTCGAGACTGATTTGATCTGGTCAAAACCGGTTTGAGCCGGTCTGGACTCGTTTGAGCCGTTGTGGACTGGTTTGAGCCGGTCAAAGATGGCTCAGATCAGTCAAAACCGGTTTCAGCCGGCCTGGTCTTGTTCGAGCCGGTCAAAACCGGTTTCAGCCGTTCAAAACCGTTTGAGCCGTTTTGGTCTGGTTGAAACCAGTCAAAACCGATTCGAGCCTGTCTGAGCCGATCTGGTACGGTTTGATCTAGTCTAATCAGGTCAAAACTGGTTTGAGCCGGTGAAAACTGGTTTTAGCCGGTCTCTAGTGGTTTGATCCGGTCAAAACCGGATTGAGCCAGTCAAAACTGGTTTGATTCGGTCTGGTCTGGTTTGAGCCGGTCAAAACCGGTTTGAGCCGGTCTGGACCAGTTATAGCCGGTCTGGGCCGATGTAGTCTGGTTTGATCCCGTTTCAGCCGGTCTGGGCCTGTATGGTCTGGTTTGATCCGGTGTGAGCCGGTCTGGTCCGGTTTGATCCGGTGTCATCCGGTCAAAACCGGTTTGAGCTCGTCTGGTCCGGCTTGAGCCAGTCTGGTGTGGTTTGAGAAGGTCAAAACCGGTTTGAGCCGGTCAAAACCGGTTTGAGCCGGTCTGGTCGGGTTTGAGCCAGTCTGGTCTGGTTTGAGCCGGTCAAAACTGGATTGAGCCAGTCAAAACCTGTTTGAACCAGTCTGGTCTGGTTTGAGCCGGTCAAAACTGGTTTCAGCCGGTCTGGCCCGGTTTTAGCTGGTCTGGGCCAGTCTGGTCCGGTTTGATCTGGTTTCAGCAGGTCTGTGTCTGTCTGGTCCGGTATGATCCGTTGTGAGTGAATCTAGTCCGGTTTGATCCATGTCATCCAGTCAAAACTGCTTTGAGCCAGTCTGGTCTGGTTTGAGCTGGTCAAAACCGGTTTGTTGCCTGGTTTTAGCCGGTCCAACCTGGTCTGGCCCGTTTGCTCTGGCTTCAGCTGTTCTGGGCCGGTCTGGTGCGGTTTCATCCGGTTTGATCCGGTCTGGTCCGGTTTTATCCTGTCTCATCCGGTCAAAACTGGTTTGAGCTGGTCTAGTCTGGTTTGAGCCGGTCAAAACCGGTTTGAACCGGTCTGATCTGGTTTGAGCCAGTCAAAACCGGTTTGAGCCGATTTGGCCCGGTTTTAGCTGGTCTGGGCCGGTCTTTTCCGGTTTTATGCGGTTTGAGCCGGTCTGGTCCGGTTTGATCTGGTTTCATCCAGTCAAAACCGGTTTCAGGCTGTCTGGTCTTGTTTGAGCCGGTCTGGTGTTGTTTGAGATGGTCTGGTCTGGTTTGAGCCGGTCGAAACCTGTTTGAGCTGGTTTCCCCCGGTTTAACTGGTCTGGGCCGGTCTGGGCCGGTTTGATGTGGTTTGCGCCGGTCTGGGCTGATCTGGTCCAGTTTGCTCCGGCTTCAGCTGTTCTGGGTCAGTTTGGTGCGGTTTCATCCGATTTGAGCCAGTCTGGTACGGTTTTTTCATGTCTCATCCGGTCAAAACGGGTTTGAGCCGGTCTGGTCGGGTTTGAGCCAGTCTGGTCTGGTTTGAGCCGGTCAAAACCGGTTAAGGTCGGTCAAAACCGGTTTGTGCCGGTCTGGTCTGGTTTGAGCCAGTCAAAAACCGGTTTGAGCTGATTTGGCCCGGTATTTGCCGGTCTGGGCCAGTCTTTTCCGGTTTGATGCGGTTTGAGCCGGTCTGGTCCGGATCGATCCGGTCTCATCCGGTCAAAACCAGTTTGAGCCGGTCTGGTCTGGTTTGAGCCGGTCTGGTCTGGTTTGAGCCGGTCAAACCCGGCTCAGGTCAGTCAAAACCAGTTTGTGCCGGTCTGGTCTGGTTTGAGCCGGTCAAAACCGGTTTGTGGCCTGGTTTTAGCCGGTCTGGCCCGGTCTGGTCCGATTTGCTCTGGCTTCAGCTGTTCTGCGCCAGTCTGGTGAGCTTTCATCCGGTTGGAGCCGTTCTGGTCCGGTTTTTTCCTGTCTCATCCGGTCAAAACCGGTTTGAGCCTATCTCTTCTGGTTTAAGCTGGTCAAAACCGGTTTAAGCCAGTCTGGTCTGGTTTGAGCTGGTCTGGTCTGGTTTGAGCCGGTCAAAACCTGATTGATCCGGTTTGGCCCGGTTATAGCCTGTCTGGGCCGGTCTGGTTCGGTTTGAGCCGCTTTGAGCCGGTTTGTGCTGGTCTGGTCCGGTATGATACGGTTTGAGAAGGTCTGGTCCGGTTTGATCTGGTCTAATCTGGTCACAACCGTTTGAGCCGGTCAGGTCTGGTTTGAGCCCGTCAAAACAGGTTCGACCCATTGTGGTCTGGTTGGAGCTGGTAAAAATAGATTTGAGCCGGTCTGGCATGGTTTTAGGCGGTCCGGGCCGGTCTGGTCAAGTTTGATCCGGTTTGAGCCATTCTGGTCTGGTTTGAGCTGGTCAAAACCGATTTGTGGGCCGGTTTTAGCCAGTCTGGGCCGGTCTGCTCCGGTTCGATGTGGTTTCAGCTGGTCTGGGCCGGTCGAGTCCGGTTTGATTCGGCCAAAACCTCTTTTAGAGCCGGTCAAAACCGGTTTGAGCCGGTCTGGTCTGGTTTGAGCCGGTCAAAACCGGTTTGTGGCCCAGTTTTATGCGGTCTGGGCTGGTCTGGGCCGGTTTCATCCGATTTTGGCTGGTCTGGGCCAGTCTGATTCGGTTTGATCCGATCTCATCCGGTCAAATCCGGTTTTAGCCGATCAAAACCGGTTTCAGCCGGTCTCGTGTGGTTTGAGCAGGTCCAAACCGGTTTGAGCCGGTCAAAACCGGTTTGAGCCGATTTGGACTAGTTTTAGCCGTTCTTAGCCGATCTTTTCCGGTTTGATGCGGTTTGAGCCGGTCTGGTCCGGTTTGATCCGGTCTGGTCTTGTTTGAGACGGTCTTGTCTGGTTTGAGCGGGTCAAAACCTGTTTGAGCTGGTTTGGCCCAGTTTTAGCTGGTCTGGGCTGATCTGGTCCGGTTTGATGCGGTTTGCGCCGGTCTGGTCGGGTTTGATCCGGTTTCAGCTGGTCTGGGCCGGTCGAGTCCGGTTTGATCCTGTCTCATCCGATCAAAACCGGTTTTAGCCGGTCAAAACCGGTTTCAGCCGGTCTGGTGTGGTTTGAGCAGGTCAAAACTGGTTTGAGCCGGTCTGGTCTGGTTTGAGCCGGTCTGGTCTTGTTTGAGCCGGTCAAAACCGGTTCGAGCCCGTCAAAACCGTTTGAGCCGGTTTGTTCTGGTTGAAGCCAGTCACAACCGATTCGAGCCTGTGTGAGCTGGTCTGGTCCGGTTTGATCTGGTCTAATCAGGTCAAAACTGGTTTGAGCCGGTGAAAACCGGTTTTCTCAGGTCTGGAGTGGTTTAAGCCGGTCCAAACCGGTTTGAGCCGGTCAAAACCGGATTGAGCCAGTCAAAACCGGTTTGAACTGTTCTGGTCTGGATTGAGCCGGTCAAAACTTGTTTGAGCCGGTCTGGCCCGGTTATATCCGGTCTGGGAAGGTGTAGTGCGGTTTGATCCTCTTTCAGCCGGTCTGGCCTGTCTGGTCCGGTTTGTTCCGGTGTGAGCCGGTCTGGTCCGGTTTGACCCGGTGTCATCCGGTCAAAACCGGTTTGAGCCAGTCTGGTCCGGTTTGTGCTGGTCTGGTCTGGATTGAGCCGGTCAAAACCGGTTTGTGGCACGGTTTTAGCCTGTCTGGGCCGGTCTGCTCCGGTTTCATCTGGTTTCAGCTGGTCTGGGCTGGTCCAGTCCGGTATGATCCGGACAAAACCACTTTGAGCTGGTCAAAACCGGTTGGAGCTGGTCTGGTTTGGTTTGAGCCGGTTAATACCGGTTTGTGGCCCAGTTTTAGCTGGTCTGGCCCGGTCTGGTCAGGTTTGCTCTGGCTTCAGCTGTTCTGGGCCGGTCTGGTGAGGTTTCATCCGGTTTGAGCCGGTCTGCTCCGGTTTTATCCTGTCTCATCTGGTCAGTCCGGTTTGAGCCGGTCTGTTCTTGTTTGAGCCGGTCAAAACCGGTTTGAGCCAGTCTGGTCTAGTTTGAGCCCGTCTGGTCTGGTTTGAGCCGGTCAAAACCTGATTGAGACAGTTTGGACCGGTTTTAGCCTGTCTGGGTTGGTGTGATTTGGTTTGAGCTGGTTTGAGCCCGTTTGTGCCTGTCTGGTCTGGTATGATCCGGTTTGAGAAGGTCTGGTCCGGTTTGATCTTGTTTAATCCGGTCAAAACCGGTTTGACCCGGTCTGGTATGTTTTGAGACGGAGAAAACAGGTTTGAGCCGGTCTGGTCTGTTTTGAGTCAGTGAAAATAGGTTTGAGCCGGTTTGTCCTGGTTTTAGGCGGTCTGGGCTGGTTTGGTCCCGTTTGATACGGTTTGAACCGGTCTGGTCTGGTTTGAGCCGGTCAAAACCGGTTTGAGCCAGTCTGGTCTTGTTTGAGCCGGTCAAAATAGGTTTGAGCTGGTTTGGCCCTGTTTTAGGCGGTCTGGGGCCGGTCTGGTCCGGTTTGATCCGGTTTTAGCCGGTCTGGGCCCATCTGGTCCGGTTTGATCCGGTCTCATCCGGTCAAAATCAGTATCAGCTGTTCAAAACCGGTTTGAGCCGGTCTGGTGTGGTTTGAGCCGGTCCAAACCGGTTCGAGCCGTTCAAAACCTGTTTGAGCCAGTCAAAACCGTACTGAACCAGTCTGGTCTGCTTTGAGCCGGTCAAAACCAGTTTGAGCCGGTCAAAACCGGTTTGAGCTGGTCTGGGTCTGGTTTGAGCCAGAGAAAACAGGTTCGAGCCGGTCTGGTCTGTTTTGAGTCAGTGAAAATAGGTTTGAGCCGGTTTGTCCTGGTTTTAGGCGGTCTGGGCCGGTTTGGTCCCGTTTGATACGGTTTGACCCGGTCTGGTCTGGTTTGAGCTGGTCAAAACCGGTTTGAGCCAGTCTGGTCTTGTTTGAGCCGGTCAAAATAGGTTTGAGCTGGTTTGGCCCGGTTTTAGGCGGTCTGGGCCGGTCTGGTCCGGTTTGATCCGGTTTTAGCCGGTCTGGGCCCGTCTGGTCCGGTTTGTTCCGGTCTCATCCGGTCAAAATCGGTTTCAGCTGTTCAAAACCAGTTTGAGCCGGTCTGGTGTGGTTTGAGCCGGTCCAAACCAGTTCGAGCCGTTCAAAACCTGTTTGAGCCAGTCAAAACCGTACTGAACCGGCCTGGTCTGCTTTGAGCCAGTCAAAACCGGTTTGAGCTGGTCAAAACCGGTTTGAGCTGGTCTGGTCTGGTTTGAGCCGGTCTGGTCTGCTTTGAGCCGGTCAAAACCGGCTCAGGTCGGTCAAAACCGGTTTGAGCTGGTCTGGTCTGTTTTGAACCGGTCAAAAACCGGTTTGTGGCCCAGTTTTAAGCGGTCTGGGCCGGTCTGGTCTGGTTTGATCCGATTTTAGCCGGTCTGGGCCTGTCTGATTCGGTTTGATCCGGTCTCATCCAGTCAAAACCGGTTTCAGCCAGTGTGGCGTGGTTTTAGCAGGTCAAAACCGGTTTGAGCTGGTCAAAACCCGTTCAAGCCGTTCAAAACCGGATTGAACCGGTCTGGTCTGGTTTGAGCTGGTCAAAACTGGTTTGATCTGGTCTGTTCTGGTTATATACTGTATCATCTGGTGAAAACCGGTTTGAGCCAATCTGGTCTGGTTTGAGCTGGTCAAAACCGGTTTGAGCTGGTCTGCTCTGGTTTGAGCCGGTCTGGTCTGGTTTGAGCCAGTCTGGTCTGGTTGGAGCCGGTTTAATCAGGTCAATACCGGTTTGAGCCAGTGAAAACCGGATTGAGTCAGTCAAAACCGGTTTGAACCGGTCTGGTCTGGTTTGAGCTGGTCAAAACCGGTTTGACCCGGTCAAAACCGCTTTGAGCTGGTCTGGTCTGGTTTGAGCCGGTCAAAACCGGCTCAGGTCCGTCAAAACCGGTTTGAGCCGGTCTGGTCTGGTTTGTACCCGTCAAAACCGGTTTGTGGCCCAGTTTTAGGCGGTCTGGGCCGGTCTTGTCCAGTGTGATCCGATTTTAGCCGGTCTGGGCCCGTCTGATTCAGTTTGATCCGGTCTCATCCAGTCAAAACCTGTTTTAGCCGGTCAAAACCGGTTTCAGCCCATCTGGTGTGGTTTGAGCAGGTCAAAACCTGTTTGAGCCAGTCTCGTCTGGTTTCAAGCCGGTCAAAACCGGTTTGAGCCAGTCTGGTCTGGTTGAAGCCAGTCAAAACCGATTCGAGCCTGTCTGAGCCGGTCTGGTCCAGTTTGATCCAGTCTAATCAGGTCAAAACCGGTTTGAGTCGGTCTGGTATGGTTTGAGCTGGAGAAAACAGGTTCGAGCCGGTCTGGTCTGTTTTGAGCCAGTGAAAATAGGTTTGAGACGGTTTGTCCTGGTTTTAGTCGGTCTGGGCGAGTCTGGTCCCGTTTGATACGGTTTGACCCGGTCTGGTCTGGTTTGAGCCAGTCAAAACCGGTTTGAGCTGGTCTGGTCTGGTTTGAGCCTGTCAAAATAGGTTTGAGGCTGGTTTGGCCCGGTTATAGGCGGTCTGGGCCGGTCTGGTTCCTTTTTGATCTGGTTTTAGCTGGTCTGGGCCCGTCTGGTCCGGTTTGATCCGGTCTCATCCGGTCAAACTCGGTTTCAGCGGGTCAAAACCGGTTTGAGCCGGTCTGGTGTGGTTTGAGCCGGTCCAAACCGGTTTCGAGCCGTTCAAAACCTTTTTGAGCCAGTCAAAACCGTGCTGAACCGGTCTGGTCTCCTTTGAGCCGGTCAAAACCGGTTTGAGCTGGTCTGGTCTGGTTTGAGCCGGTCTGGTCTGCTTTGAGCCGGTCAAAACCGGTTTGTGGCCCAGTTTTAGGTGGTCTGGGCCTGTCTGGTCTGGTTTGATCCGATTTTAGCCGGTCTGGGCCTGTCTGATTCGGTTTGATCCGGTCTCATCTGGTCAAAACCGGTTTTAGCCGGTCAAAACCGGTTTCAGCCGGTCTGGCGTGGTTTTATCAGGTCAAAACAGGTTTGAGCTGCTCAAAAGCAGTTCGAGCCTTTCAAAACCGGTTTGAGCTGGTCAAAAGCGGATTGAACCGGTCTGGTCTGGTTTGAGCCAGTCAAAACCGGTTTGATCCGGTCTGCTCTGGTTTTATACTGTATCATCCGGTCAAAAGCGGTTTGAGCCAATCTGGTCTTGTTTGAGCCGGTCAAAACCGGTTTGAGCCCGTCTGCTCTGGTTTTATCCGGTCTGGTCTGGTTTGAGCCAGTTTGGTCTGGTTTGAACCGGTCTAATCATGTCAAAACCGGTTTGAGCCGGTGAAAGCCGGATTGAGCCAGTCAAAACCGGTTTGAACCAGTCTGGTCTGGTTTGAGCCGGTCAAAACCGGTTTGACCCAGTCAAAACCGCTTTGAGCCGGTCTGGTCTGGTTTGAGCCAGTCAAAACTGGCTCAGGTCCGTCAAAACCGGTTTGAGCCGGTCTGGTCTGGTTTGAACCCTTCAAAACCGGTTTGTGGCCCAGTTTTAGGCGGTCTGGGCCGGTCTCGTCCAGTGTGATCCGATTTTAGCCAGTCTCGGCCCATCTGATTCAGTTTGATCCGGTCTCATCCAGTCAAAACCTGTTTTAGCCGGTCAAAACCGGTTTCAGCCCATCTGGTGTGGTTTGAGCAGGTCAAAACCTGTTTGAGCCAGTCTCGTCTGGTTTCAGCCGGTCAAAACCGGTTCGAGCTTGTTTGGTCTGGTTGAAGCCAGTCAAAACCGATTTGAGCCTGTCTGAGCCGGTCTGGTCTGGTTTGATCCAGTCTAATCAGGTCAAAACCGGTTTGAGCCAGTGAAAACCGGTTTGAGCCGGTCTGGTCTGGTTTGAGCCGGTCAAAACCGGTTCGAGCCGTTCAAAACCTGTTTGAGACGGTTTGGTCTGGTTGAAGACAGTCAAAACCGATTCAAGCCTGTGTGAGTCGGTCTGGTCCGGTTTGATCCGGTCTAATCAGGTCAAAACTGGTTTGAGCCGGTGAAAACCAGTTTGAGCCGGTCTGGAGTGGTTTGAGGTGGTCAAACCCGGTTTGAGCCAGTCAAAACTGGATTGAGGCAGTCAAAACCAGTTTGAATCATACTTGTCTGGTTTGAGCCGGTCAAAACTGGTTTGAGCCGGTCTGGCCCGATTTTAGCCAGTCTGGGCCGGTCTGGTCCGGTTTGATCTGGTTTCATCCGGTCTGGGAGTGTCTGGTCTGGTTTGATCCGGTGTGAGCCGGTCTGGTCCGGTTTGATCCGGTGTCATCTGGTCAAAACCGGTTTGAGCCGGTCTGGTCCGGTTTGTGCCGGTCTGGTCTGGTTTGAGTCAGTCAAAACCGGTTCAGGCCGGTCAAAACCGGTTTGAGCTGGTCAAAACCGGATTGAACCTGTCTGGTCTGGTTTGAGCCGGTCGAAACCGGTTTGAGCCGGTCAAAACCGGTTTGAGCCCGTCTGGTCTGGTTTGAGCCGGTCTGGTCTGGTTTGAACCGGTAAAAACCGGTTTGAGACGTTCTGGTCTGGTTTGACCCGGTCAAAACCGGTTTGTGAACTGGTTTTTTCCTGTCTGGGCTGGTCTGGTCCAGTTTGATGCGATTTCAGCTGGTGTGGGCTGGTCGAGTCCGGTTTGATCCGGTCAAAACCGCTTTGAGCTGGTCAAAAACGGTTTGAGCCAGTCTGGTCTGGTTTAAGCCAGTCTGGTCTGGTTTGAGCCGGTCAAAACATGCTCGGGTCGGTCAAAACCGGTTTGAGCCGGTCTGGTCTGGTTTGAACAGGTCAAAAAGGGTTTGTGGCCCAGTTTTCGGTGGCGTGGGCCAGTCTGGTGTGGTTTGATCCGATTTTAGCCGTTCTGGGCTGGTCTGATTGGGTTTGATCTGGTCTCATCCGGTCAAACCCGGTTTTAGCCAGTCAAAAGTGGTTTCAGCCGGTCTGGTGTGGTTTGAGCAGGTCAAAACCGGTTTGAGCCGGTGTGGTCCGGTTTGAGGAGGTCTGGTCTGGTTTGAACCGGCCAAACCCGGCTCAGGCTGGTCAAAACTGGTTTGAGCCGGTCTGGGCCTGTCTGGTCTGGTTTGCACCAGCTTCAGCTCTTCTGGTCCGGTCTGGTGCGGTTTCATCCGGTTTGTGCCAGTCTGGTCCGGTTTTATTCTGTCTCTTCTGGTCAAAACCGGTTTGAGCCGGACTGGTCTGGTTTGAGCCGATCAAAACTGGTTTGATCCAGTCTGTCTGGTTTGAGCCGGTCTGGTCTCATTTGAGCCGGTGAAAACCTGAATGAGCCGGTTTGGCCCGGTTTTAACCTGTCTGGGCCGGTCTGGTTCGGTTTGAGCCGGTTTGAGCCGATTTGTGCCAGTCTGGTCCGGTATGATCCGGTTTGAGAAGGTCTGGTCCGGTTTCATCCGGTCTAATCCTGTTAAAACCGGTTTGAGCTGGTCAGGTCTGCTTTGAGCCGGTCAAAACAGGTTCGAGCTGGTCTGGTCTTGTTTGAGCTGGTCAAAATAGGTTTGAGCTGGTTTGGCCCGTTTTTAGGCGGTCTGGGCCGGTGTGGTCCTGTTTGATCCGGTTTGAGCCGGCCTGGTCTCGTTTGAGCCGGTCAAAACTGGTTTGAGACGGTCTGGTCTGGTTTGAGGCAGTCAAAATAGGTTTGAGCGGGTTTGGCCTGGTTTTAGGCGGTCAGGGCCGGTCTGGTCCGGAATGATCCTGTTTTAGCCGGTCTGGGCCCGTTTGGTCCGTTTTGATCCGGTCTCATACGGTCAAAATCGGTTCAGCCAGTCAAAATCGGTTTGAGCCGGTCTCGTGTGATTTGAGCCGGTCAAAACCGGTTTGTGGTGGTCAAAACCGGTTCGAGCCGTTCAAAATCGGTTTGAGATGGTCAAAATCGGATCGAACCGGTCTGGTCTGGTTTGAGCCGGTCAAAAGCGGTTTGAGCCGGTCAAAACCGGTTTGAGCCGTTTTTGTCTGGTTGAAGCCAGTCTAAACCGATTCGAGCCTGTCTGAGCCTGTCTGGTCCGGTTTGATCCGGTTTAATCAGGTCAAAACCGGTTTGAGCCAGTGAAAACCGGTTTTAGCCGGTCTGGAGTGGTTTGAGCCAGTCAAAACCGGTTTGAGCCGGTCAAAACCAGATTGAGCCAGCCAAAACCGGTTTGAACCGGTCTGGTGTGGTTTGAGCCGTTCAAAACCGTTTTGAGCCGGTCTGGTTCGGTTTTAGCCGGTCTGGGCCTGTCTGGTCCGGTTTGATCCGGTTTCAGCCTTTCTGGGACTGTCTGGTCTGGTTTGATGCGGTGTGAGCCAGTCTGGTCCTGTTTGATCCGGTGTCATCCGTTCAAAACCGGTTTGAGCCGGTCTGGTCTGGTTTGAACCGGTCTGGTCTGGTATGAGCTGGTCAAAACCGGTTTGAGCCGGTCTGGTCTGGTTTGAGCCGCTCAAAACAGGTTTGTGGCCCACTTTTAGCCGATCTGGCCCTGTGTGGTCCGGTTTGCTCGGGCTTCAGCTGTTCTGGGCCGGTCTGCTGCAGTTTCATACGGTTTGAGCTGGTCTGGTCTGGTTTTATCCTGTCTCATCCAGTTAAAACCGGTTTGAGCCAGTGTCTTCTAGTTTCAGCCGGTCAAAACCGGTTTGAGGCATTGTGGTCTGGTTTGAGCCGGTCTGGTCTGGTTTGAGCCTGTCAAAATCTGATTGAGCCGGATTGGCCCGGTTTTAGCCTGTCTGGGCCGGTCTGGTTCGGTTTGAGCCATTTTGAGCTGGTTTGTGCCGGTCTGGTCCGGTATGATCCGGTTTGAGAAGGTCTGGTACGGTTTGATCCGGTCTAATCCTATCAAAACCGGTTTGAGCCGGTCAGGTCTGGTTTGAGCCGGTCAAAACAGGTTCAAGTCGGTCTGGTCTGGTTTGAGCTGGTCAAAATAGGTTTGAGAAGGTTTGGCCCGGTGTTAGGCGGTCTGGGCCGGTCTGGTCTGGTTTGATCCAGTTTGAGCCGGTCTGGTCTGGTTTGAGAAGGTCAAAATAGGTTTGAGCCGCTTTGGCCCGGTTTTAGGCGGTCTGGGCCGTTCTGGTCCGGTTTGATCCAGTTTTAGTCGGTCTAGGCCCGTCTTGTCCGGTTTGATCCAGTCTCATATGGTCAAAATCGGTTTCAGCCAGTGAAAACCGGTTTGAGCCGGTCTGGTGTGGTTTGATCCGTTCAAAACCGGTTTGATCCAGTCAAAATCGCTTCGAGCCATTCAAAACCGGTTTCAGCCGGTCAAAACCGGATTGAACTGGTCCGGTCTGCTTTGAGCCAGTCAAAACCGGTTTAAGCCGGTCTGGTCTGGTTTGAAACGGTCTGGTCGGGTTTGAGTCGCTCAAAACCGGCTTAGGTCGGTCAAAACCGGTTTGAGCTGGTCTGGTCTGGTTAGAACCGGTCAAAACCTGTTTGTGGCCCGGTTTTAGGCGGTCTGGGCCGGTCTGGTCTGGTGTGATCCGATTTTTGCCGGTCTGGGCCGGTCTGATTTGGTTTGATCTGGACTCATCCAGTCAAAACCGGTTTTACCGTGTCAAAACCGATTTCTGCCGGTCTGGTGTGGTTTGGTCAGGTCAAAAGCAGTTTGAGCCCGTCAGGTCGGGTTTGAGACGGTCAGGTCTGTTTTGAGCCAGCCAAAATAGGATTGAGACAGTTTGGCACGGTTTTAGACGGTCTGGGCCAGTCTGGTCTGGTTTGAGCCAGTGAAAACCGGTTTGAGCCGGTCTGGTCTGGTTTGAGCCGGTTTGGTCTGGTTTGAGCAGGTCAAAACCGCTTCGAGCCGGTCAAAACCGGTTTGAGCCGGTTTGGTCTGGTTGAAGCCAGTCAAAACCGATTCGAGCCTGTCTGAGCTGGTCTGGCCCGGTTTGATCCGGTCTAATCAGGTCAAAACTGTTTTGAGCAGGTGAAAACCGGTTTTACCCGGTCTGGAGTGGTTTGAGCCGGACAAAACCAGTTGGAGCTGGTCAAAACTGAATTGAGATCATCAAAACCGGTTTGAACAGGTCTGGTCTGATTTGAGGTGATCAAAACCGGTTTGAGCTGGTCTGGCCCGGTTTTATCCGGTGTGGACCGGTCTGGTCCGGTTTGATCCGTTTTCAGCCGGTCTGGGTCTGTCTGGTCCGGTTTGATTTGGGTGTGAGCCAGTCTGGACCTCTTTGATCCGGTGTCTTCTGGTCAAAACCGGTTTGAGCCGGTCTGGTCCGGTTTGAGCCGGTCTGCTCTGGTTTGAGCCGGTCAAAACTGGTTTGTGGCCCGGTTTTAGCTGCTCTGCGTCGGTCTGGTCCGGTTTCATCCGGTTTCAGCTGGTCTGGGCCGGTCGAGTCTGGTTTGATCCAGTCCAAACCGCTTTGAGCCGGTCAAAACCGCTTTGAGACGGTCTGGTCTGGTTTGTGCCGGTCCGGTCTGGTTTGAGCCGATCAAAACCGGCTCAGGTCGGTCAAAACCGGTTTGGGCCAGTCTGGTCTGGTTTGAACCGGTCAAAACCGGTCTGTGGCCCAGTTTTAGGCGGTCTGAGCTGGGCTGGTCCGTTTTGATCCGATTTTAGCTGGTCTGGGCCGGTCTGATTCGGTTTGATCCAGTCTCATCTGGTCAAAACCGGTCTCATCTGGTCAAAACCAGTTTCAGCCGGTCGGGTGTGGTTTGAGCAGGTCAAAACCGGTTTGAGCCAGTCTGGTCTGGTTTAAGATGGTCAAAACCGATTCGAGCCTCTCTAAGCCCGTCTGGTCTGGTGTGATCCGGTCTAATCAGGTCAAAACCGGTTTGAGCCGGTGAAAACCGGTTTTAGCCGGTCTGGAGTGGTTTGAGCCGGTCAAAACCGGATTGAGCCGGTCAAAACCGGAATGAGCCAGTCAAAACCGGTTTGAACCGTTCTGGTCTGGTTTGAGCCGCTCTGGCCTGGTTTGAGCCGGTCTAGCCCGGTTTTAGCCGGTCCGGGCCGGTCTCTTCCTGTTTGATCCGGTTTCAGCCGGTCTAGGCCTGTCTGGTACAGTTTGATCCTGTGAGAGCCGGTGTGCTCCGGTTTGAGCCTGTGTCATCCGGTCAAAACTGGTTTGAGCCGGTCTGGTCCGGTTTGAGCCAGTCTGGACTGGTTTGAGACGGTCAAAATTGGTTCAGGCTGGTGAAAACCGGTTAGTGGCCCGGTTTCAGCCGGTCTGGGCCGGTCTGCTCTGGTTTTTTCCGGTTTCAGCTGGTCTGGGCCAGTCGAGTCTGGTTTGATCCGGTCAAAACCGCTTTGAGCCGGTCAAAACCGGTTTGAGCCAGTCTGGTCTGGTTTGAGGCAGTCAAAACTGGCTCAGTTCGGTCAAAACCGGTATGAGCCTGTCTGGTCTGCATTGAACCTGTCAAAACTGGTTTGTGGCCCAGTTTAATGCGGTCTGGGCCAGTCTAGTCTGGTTTGATCTGCTTTTAGCCATTCTGGGCCGGTGTGATTCGGTTTATCTGGTCTCATTTTTATCAAAACCGGTTTTAGCCGGTCAAAACCGGTTTCAGCCGGTCTGGTGTGGTTTGAGCAGGTCAAAACCGATTTGAGCCGATCTGGTCTTATTTGAGCCAGTCTGGTCAGTTTGAGCCTTTCAAAATTGGTTTGAGTGGGTTTTGTCTGGTTGAAGCCAGTCAAAACCGATTCGAGCGTGTCTGAGCCGGTCTGGTCCGGTTTGATCTGGTCTAATCAGGTCAAAACCGGTTTGAGCCGGTGAAAACCGGTTTTAGCCGGTCTGGAGTGGTTTGAGCCGGTCAAAACCGGTTTGGCCGAACAAAACCGGATTGAGCCAGTCAAAACCGGTTTGAACCCGTCTGGTCTGGTTTGAGCTGGTCAAAACCGTTTTGAGCCGGTCTGGCCCAATTTTAACCGGTCTGTGCCGGTCTGGTCCGGTTTGGTCCGGTTTCATCCGGTCTGGGAGTGTCCGGTCTGGTTTAATCCGATGTGAGCCGGTCTGGTCCGGTTTGATCCGGTGTCAACTGGTCAAAACCGGTTTGAGCCGGTCTGGTCCAGTTTGAGCCGGTCAAAAATGGCTCAGGCTGGTCAAAACCGGTTTGAAACTGTCTGGTCTGGTTTGAGCCAGTCCAAACCAGTTTGTGGCCCGGTTTTAGCCAGTCTGACCCGGTCTGGCCCGGTTTGATCCGGTTTCAGCCAGTCTGGCCCATTCTGGTCCGGTTTGAGCCTGTCAAAGTAGGTTTGAGCCGGTTTGGCCCGGTTTTAGGTGGTCTGGGCCATTCTGGTCCGGTTTGATACGGTTTTAGCTGGTCTTGGCTCGTCTGGTCCGGTTTGATCCGGTCTCATATGGTCAAAATCGGTTTTAGCCAGTCAATACCGGTTTGAGCATGTCTGGTGTGGTTTGAGCCGGTCAAAACCGGTTTTAGCCTGTCAAAACCGATACGAGCCGTTCAAAACCAGTTTGAGCCGTTCAAAACCGGATTGAACCGGTCTGGTCTGGTTTGAGCCGGTAAAAACCGCTATGAGCCGGTCAAAACCTGTTTGAGATGGTCTGATCTGGTTTTAGCCCTTCTGGTCTGTTTTGAGCTGGTCAAAACCGGTTTGTGGCCTAGTTTTAGGCAGTCTGGGCCTGTCTGGTCAGTTTGAAAATTTCACAAGAACATACCTAGCGAAAGGCTACTTGAGGGGAAAGCTTTAACTCTGTGAGATGAATTAACAGAACACAAAGCCATTTCTCAAAAGCTTCTTTCCATTTTCTAACGGAAGAGATTCACTTTTTCACCATAGCCCTCTATGGGTTTCCAAATATCACTTTGCAAATTCCAAAAAAACAGTCTTAGCGAAGGGCGTCTTGAGGGGAAAGCTGTAACTCTGTGAGATGAATTACAGAACACAAAGCAGTTTCTCAGAATACTTCTTTCCAGTTTTTAAATGAAGGTAATTCGTTTTTCACAATAGCCCTCTATAGAATTCCGAATATCACTTTGCAAATTAAACAAGAACAGTTTTAGTGAAAGGCTTCCTTAGGGGAAAGCTGTAACTCTGTGAGATGAATTAAGAGAACACAAAGCCCTTTCTCAGAAAACTTCTTTCAAGTTTTTAGCTGAAGATATTTCCTTTTTAACCATAGCCCTCTAAGGGCTTACAAATATCACCTTGCAAATTCCAAAACAACAGTCTTAGTGAAAGACTTCTTGAGGGGAATGCTGTAACTCTGTGAGATGAACAGAATACAAAGCAGTTTCTCAGAAAGCTTCTTTCAGGTTCTCAACTGAAGATATTTACTTTTTCACAATAGGCGTCTCTGGGCTACCAAATATCACTTTGGAAATTCCACAAGAACAGTCTTAGTGTAGGACTTCCTGAGGGGAAAGCTGTAACTCTGTGAGATGAATTAACAGAACACAAAGAAGTTTCTAAGAAACCTTCTTTTCAGTTTTTATCTTAGGATATTTCCTTTCTAACCATAGCCCTCTATGGGCTTCCAAATATCACTTTGCAAATTCTGCAGGAACAGTCTTTGCGAAAGGCTTCTTGAGGGGAAATCTGTTACTCTGTGAGATGAATTACCAGAAAATAAAGCAGTTTTTCAGAAAACTTCTTTCCAGTTTTTAATGAAGACATTTTCTTTTTCACCATCGCCCTCTATGGTCTTCCAGATATCACTTTGAATATTACACAAGAACAGTCTTAGTCAACGGCTTATTGAAGGGAAAGCTGTAACACTGTGAGATGAATTAACAGAACACAAAGCAGTTTCACAGAAAGATTCTTTCCGATTTTTATCTGAGGACATTTACTTTTTCACCAAATCTCTCTAGGGTCTTCCAAATATCACTTTGCAAATTCCACAAGAACAAACTTTGCGAAAGGCTTCATGAGGGGAAAGCTGAAACACTGTGAGATGAATTAACAGAACACAAAACAGTTTCTCAGATAGATTCTTTCCAGTTTTTACCTGAACATATTTTATTTTTCACCATAACCCTCCATGGGATTCCAAATATCACTTTGCAAATTCCAAAAGAACAGTCTTAGTGAACGTCCCCTTGAGGGGAAAGCTGTAATTCTGTGAGATCAACTAGAAGAACACAAAGAAGTTTCTCAGAAAGCTTCTTTCCAGTTTTTATCAGAGGACCTTCCCTTTTTCACATTATGCCTCTATGGGATTCCAAATATCAGTTTGCAAATTCCACAAGAAGAGTCTAAGCGAAAGGTTTCTTGAGGGGTAAGCTGTAACACTGTGAGATGATTAACAGAACACAAAGCAGTCTCTCAGAAAGCTTCTTTGCAGTTTTTAACTGAAGATATTTCTTTTTTCACCGTAGCCCTCCATGGTCTTCCAAATATCACTTTGCAAATTTCACAAGAACAGTCTTAGCGAAAGGCTTCCTGAGGGGAATGTTATAACTCTGTGAGATGAATTAACAGTACACAAAACAGTTTCTCAGAAAGCTTCCTTCCAGTTCTTCAAAGAAGATATTTCCTTTTTCAACATAGCCCTCTATGGGCTTCCAAATATCACTTTGGAAATTCCACAAGAACAGTCTTAGCGAAAGGCTTCTTGAGGGGAAAGCTGTAACTCTGTGAGATGAATTAACAGAACACAAAGCAGTCTCTCAGAAAGCTTCTTTCCAGTTTTTAACTGAAGATATTTCCTTTTTCACCATAGCCCTCTAGGGGATTCCAAATTTCACTTTGCAAATTCCACAAGAACAGTATTAGCGAAAGGCTTCTTGAGGTGAAAGCTGTAACTCTGTGAGATGTATTAACAGAACACAATGCAGTTTCTCAAAAAGTTCTTTCCAGTTTTTAACTGAAGAGATTTCCTTTTTCACCCTAGCAGTATGTGGGCTTCCAAATATCATTTTGAAAATTCCACAAGAACAGTCTTAGTGAAAGGCTTCTTGAGGGGAAAGCTGTAACTCTGTGAGATGAATTAACAGAACAAAAAGTAGTTTCTCAAAAGGCTTCTTTTCAGTTTTTATCTTAGGATATTTCCTTTTTCACCACAGCTCTCTATGGGCTTCCAAATATCACTTTTTAAATTCCACAAGAACTCTCTTAGCGAAAGGCTTCTTGAGAGGAAAGCTGTAACTCTATGAGATGAATTAACAGAACACAAGGCAGTTTCTCAGAACGCTTCTTTCCAGTTTTAAACTGAAGATATTTCCTTTTTCACCATAGCCCTCCATGGGCTTCCAAAGATCACTTTGCAAATTCCACAAGAACAGTCTTAGTGAAAGGTTTCTCCAGGGGAAAGCTGTAACTCATTGAGATGATTAACAGAACACAAAACAGTTTCTCAGAGATATTCTTTCCAGTATTTAACTGAAGATATTACCTTTTTCACCATAGCCCTCTATAGGCTTCCAAATATCACTTTGAAAATTCCATAAGAACATACTTAGCGAAAGGGTACTTGAGGGGAAACTTTAACTCTGTGAGATGAATTAAAAGAACACAAAGCCGTTTCTCAGAAAGCTTCTTTCCAGTTTCTAACGGAAGAGATTACCATTTCACCATAGCCCTCTATGGGCTTCCAAATATCACTTTGCAAATTCCACAAAAACAGTCTTAGCGAAGAGCTTCTTGAGGGGAAAGCTGTAACACTATGAGATGAATTACAGAACACAAAGCAGTTTCTCAGAAAACTTCTTTCCTGTTTTTAAATGAAGATAATTCGTTTCACACAATAGCCCTCTATGGGCTTACGAATATCACTTTGCAAATTAAACAAGAACAGTCTTAGCGAAAGGCTTCTTGAGGGGAAAGCTGTAACTCTGTGAGATGAATTAAGAGAACACAAAGCCGTTTCTCAGAAAGCTTCTTTCACGTTTTTAGCTGAAGATATTTCCTTTTTAACCATAGCCCTCTATGGGCTTCCAAATATCACTTTGCAAATTCCACAAGAACAGTCTTAGTGAAAGACTTCTTGAGGGAAATGCTGTAACTCTGTGAGATGAATTAACAGAACACAATGCAGTTTCTCATAAAGCTTGTTTCAGTTTTAAACTGAAGATATTTCCTTTTTCACCATAGCCCTCTATGGGCTTCCAAATATCACTTTGCCAGTTCCAGAAGAACAGTCTTAGCAAAAGACTTCTTCAGGGGAAAGCTGTAACCCTGTGAGATGAATTAACAGAACACAAAGCAGTTTCTCAAAAACATTCTTTTCAGTTTTTATCTTAGGATATTTCCTTTTTCACTACAGCACTCTATGGGCTTCCAAATATCACTTTTAAAATTCCGCAAGAACACCCTTAGGGAAAGGATTCTTGAGGGGAAAGCTGAAAATCTGTGTGATGAAATAAGAGAACACAAAGCAGTTTCTCAGAAAACTTCTTTGCAGTTTTTAACTGAAGATATTTCCTTTTTCACCATAGCCCTCTAAGGGCATCCAAATATCACTTTGCAAATTCCACAAGAACAGTCTTAGCGAAAGGTTTCTTGAGGGTAAAGCTGTAACTCTGTGAGATGAATTAACAGAACACAAAGCAGTTTCTCAAAAAGCTTCTTTTCAGTTTTTATCTTAGGATATTTCCTTTTTCATCACAGCTCTCTATGGGCATCCAAATATCACTCTGCAAATTCCACAAGAACACTCTTACTGAAACGGTTCTTGAGGGGAAAGCTGTAACTTTGTGAGATGAATTAACAGAACACAACGTAGTATCTCAGAAAGCTTCTTTCCAGTTTTTAACTGAACATATTTCCTTTTTCACAGTAGCCCTCTATGGGCTTCCAAATAACACTTTGTAAATTCCACAAGAAGAGTCTTAGCGAAAGGCTTCTTGAGGGGAAAGCTGTAAGTCTCTGAGATGAATTATCAGAACACAAAGCCGTTTCTCAGAAAGCTTCTTTCCAATGTTTAACAGAAGAGAATGCCTTTTTCACCGTTGTCCTCTCTGGGCTTCCAAATATCACTTTGCAAATTCCACAAGAACAGTCTTTGCGAAAGGCGTCTTGAGGGGAAAGCTGTAACTCTGTGAGATGAATTAACAGAACACAAATGAGATTCTCAGATAGCTTCTTTACAGTTTTTAACTGAAGATAATTCCTTTTCACCATGGACTTCTATAGGCTTCCAAATATTACTTTGCAAATTCCACAAGAACAGTCCTAGCGAAAGGCTTCTTGAGGGGAAAGCTGTAACTCTGTGAGATGAATTAAGAGAACACATCTGTCTTTCAGAAAGCTTCTTTCCAGTTTTTGACTGAAGATATTTCGTTTTTCACCATAGCCCTCTATCTGCTTCCAAATATCACTTTGAAATTCCACAAGAACAGCATTAGCGAAAGGCTTGTTGAGGGGAATGCTGTAGCTCTGTGAGATGAATTAACAGAACACATTGCAGTTTCTCAAAAAGCTTCTTTCAAGTTTTTAACTGAAGATATTTCCTTTTTCAATGTAGCCCTCTATGGGCTTCCAAATATCACTTTGAAATTACACAAGAACAGTCTTAGCGAATGACTTCTTGAGGGGAAAGCTGTAACTCTGTGAGATGAATTAACAGAACACTAAGACGTTTCTCAGAAAGCTTCTTTCCAGTTTTTAATGAAGACACTTCCCTTTTCACCGTAGCCCTAATTGGGCTTTCAAATATCACATTGGAAATTCCACAAGAGCTGACTTAGAGAAAGGCTTCTTGAGGGGAAAGCTGTAACTCTGTGAGATGAATTTAGAGAACACAAAGCCGTTTCTAAGAAAGATTCTTTGCAGTTTTTAACTGAAGATATTTCCATTTTCACCATAGCCCACACTGGGCTTCCAAATATCACTTTTTAAATTCCAAAAGAACAGTCTTAGGGAAAGCCTTCTTGCGGAGAAAGCTGTAACTATGTGAGAAGAATTGAAAGAACACAAAGCAGTTTCTCATAAAGCTTCTTTCCAGTTTTTAACAGAAGATATTTTCTTTTTTACTTCAGCCCTGTATGGGCTTCCAAATGCCACTTTGCAAATTCCACAAGAACAGTCTTAGCGAAAGACTTCTTTAGAGGAAAGCTATAACTCTGTAAGAAGAATTAACAGAACACAAAGCAGTTTCTCAGAAAGATTCTTTCCAGTTTTTAACTGAAGATATTTTCTTTTTCACCATGAGGCTCTATGGGCTTCCAAATATCACTTTGCAAATTCCACAAGAATAGTATTAGCGAAAGGCTTCTTGAGGGAAAAGCTGTAACTCTGTGAGATGAATTAACAGGAAACAAAGCAGTTTCTCAGAAAGCTTCTTTCCACTTTTTAACTGAAGATATATCATTTTTCACCATAGCCCTCTATGGGATTCCAAATATCACCTTGCAAATTCCACAAAAACAGTCTTAGTGAAAGGCTTCTTGAGGGGAAAGCTGTAACTCTGTGAGATGAATTAACAGAACACAAAGCAGTTTCTCAGAAAGGTTCTTTCCAGTTTTTAACGGAAGAGATTTCCTTTTTCACCATAGCCCTCTGTGGGCTTCCAAATATCTCTTTGCAATTTCCACAAAAACAGTCTTATCGAAAGTCTTCTTGAGGGAAAAGCTGTAACTCTGTGAAATGAATTAACAGAACACAAACCAGTTTCACAGAAGGATTCTTTCCAGTTTTTAAATGAAGATATTTCCTATATCACCATAGACCTCTATAGGCTTCCATATCTCACTTGGTAAATTACACAAGAAGAGTCTTAGCAAAAGGTTTCTTGAGGGGAAAGCTGTGTCTCTGTGAGTTGAATTAACAGAACACAAAGCAGTTTCCCCAAAAGCTTATTTTCAGTATTTATCTTAGGATAGTTCCTTTTTCACCACAGCGCTCTATGGGCTTCCAAATATCACTTTTTAAATTCCACAAGAACAGTCTTAGCGAAAGGCTTCTTGAGGGGAAAGCTGTAACCCTGTGAGATGAATTAACGGAACACAAAACAGTCTCTCAGAAAGCTTCTTTCCAGTTTTTGACTGAAGATATTTCCTTTTTCAACATAGCCCTCCATGGGCTTCCAAATTTAACTTTGAAAATTTCACAAGAACAGTCTTAGCGAAAGGCTTCTTGAGGATAAACCCTTAACTCTGTGAGATGAATTAACAGAACAGAAAGCCGTTTCTCAGAAAGCTTCTTTCCAGTTTGGAACTGAAGATAATTCCTTTTTCACAATATCCCTCTTTAGGATTACAAATATCACTTTGCAAATTCCACAAGAACAGTCTTAGCGAAAGGCTTCTTGAAGTGAAAGTTGTAACTCTGTGAGATGAATTGACAGAACACAAAGCAGTTTCTCATAAAGCTTCTTTCCAGTTTTTAACAGAAAATATTTCCTATTTTGCCTTAGCCCTCTATGGGCTTCCAAATATCACTTTGCAAATTTCACTGGAACAGTCTTGGCGAAACGCTTCTTGAGGGGAGAGCTGTAACTTTGTGAGATGAATTAACAGAACACAAAGCTGTTTCTCAGAAAGCTTCTTTCCACTTTTTAACTGAAGACATTTCCGTTTTCACCATAGCCGTCTATGGGGTTCCAAATATCACTTTGCAAGTTCCACAAGAACGGTCTTAGCGAAAGGTTTCTTGAGGGGAAGCTGTAACTCTGTGAGATGAATTAACAGAACAAAAAGGAGTTTCTCAGAACGCTTCTTTCCAGTTTTTAACGGAAGAGATTTTCTTTTTCACCATAGCCCTCTGTGGACTTCCAAATATCACTTTGCAAATTCCACAAGAACAATCTTAGAGAAAGGCTTCGTGAGGGGAAAGCTTTAACTCTGTGAGATGAATTAACAGAACACAAAGAAGTTTCTCAGAAAGCTTCTTTCCAGTTTGGAACTGAAGATATTTCCTTTTTCACCACAGCCCTCTCTGGGCTTCCAAATATCACTTTGCAAATTCCACAACAACAGTCTTAGCGAAAGGCTTCTTGAGGGGAAAGTTGTAACTCTGTGAGATGAATTAACAGAACACAAAGCAGCTTCTCAAAAAGCTTCTTTCCAGTTTTTAACTGAAGATATTTCCTTTTTCACCATAGCCCTCTATGGGCTTCCAAATATCACTTTGCAAATTCCACAAGAACACTGTTAGAGAGACGCCTCTTGAGGGGAAAGCTGTAACTCTGAGAGATGAATTAACAGAACACAAAGCAGTTTCTCATAAAGCTTCTTTCCAGTTTTTAACAGAAGGTATTTCCTTTTTCACCTTAGCCCTCTCTGGTCTTCCGAATATCACTTTGCAAATTCCACAAGAGTCTTAGCGAAAGGCTTCTTGAGAGGAAAGCTATAACTCTGTGAGATGAATTAACAGAACGCAAAGCAGTTTCTCATAAAGCTTCTTTTCAGTTTTTATCTTAGGATATTTCCTTTTTCACCTTTCCCCTCCCTGGGCTTCCAAATATCACTTTTTAAATTCCACAAGAACAGTCTTAGCGAAAGGCTTCTTGAGGGCAAAGCTGTAACTCTGTGAGATGAATTAAGAGAACACAAAGCCGTTTCTCAGAAAGTTTCTTTCCAGTTTTTAACGGAATTGATTTCCTTTTTCACCTTAGCCCTCTATGGGCTTTCATATATCACTTTGCAAATTCCACAAGAACAGGTTTAGCGAAATGCTTCTTGAGGGGAAATCTGTTACTCTGTGGGATGATTTAACAGAGCAAAAAGCAGTTTCTCACAAAGCTTCTTTCCAGTTTTTAACGGAAGAGATTTCCTTTTTCACCTTAGCCCACTATCGGCTTCCAAATATCACTTTGCAAATGCCACAAGAACAATCTTAGCGAAAGGCTTCTTGAGGGTAATGCTCTAACTCTGTGAGATGAATTGACAGAACACAAAGCAGTTTCTCAGAAAGCTTCTTACCCGTTTTGAACTGAAGATATTTCCATTTTCACCATAGCCGTCTCTGGGCTTCCAAATATCACTTTGGAAATTCCACAACAACAGTCATAGAGAAACGCTTCTTGACGGGAAAGCTGTATCTCTGTGAGATGAATTAAGAGAACACAAAGTAGTTTCTCAGAAAGCTTCTTTCCAGTTTTTAACGGAAGATATTTCCTTTCTCACCATAGCCCTCTATTGGCTTCCAAATATCACTTTTTAAATTTCACAAGAACAGTCTTAGAGAAAGGCTTCTTGTTTGGATTGTTGTAACTCTGTGAGATGAATTAACAGAACACAAAGCAGTTTCTCAAAAAGCTTCTTTCCAGTTTTTATCTGAAGATATTTCCTTTTTCACTTTAGCCTTCTATGGGCCTCCAAATATCACATTTTAAATTCCACAAGAACAGTCTAAGCGAAAGGCTTCTTGACAGGAAAGCTAAAACTCTCTGAGTTGAATTAGCAGAACACAAAGCAATTTCTCAATAATCTTTGTTTCAGTTTTTATCTTAGGATATTTCCTTTTTCACCTTAGCCCTCTATGGGTTTCCAAATATCACTTTTTAAATTCCACAAGAACAGTCTTAGAGAAAGGCTTTTGAGGGAAAAGCTGTAACTCTATGAGATGAATTACCAGAACACAAAGCATTTTCTCAGAAAGCTACTTTCCAGTTCTTAACTGAATATATTTCCATTTTCTCCATATCCCTCTATGGGCTTCGAAATATCTCTTTGCAAATTCCACAAGAACAGTCTTAGCGAAAGGCTTCTTGAGGTGAAAGCTGTAACTCTGTGAGATGAATTAACAAAACACAATGCAATTTTCAAAAAACTTCTTTCCAGTTTTTATCTGAAGATATTTACTTCTTCACCATAGCCCTCTATGGGCTTCGAAATATCATTTTGCAAATTCCACAAGAACAGCCTTAGCAAAAGGCTTCTTGAGGGGAAAGCTGTAACTCTGTGAGATGAGTTAATAGAATACAAAGCAGTTTCTCAGAAAGCTTCTTTCCACTTTTTAACTGAAGATATTTCCTTTTTCACCATAGCCCTCTAAGGGCTTCCAAATATCACTTTGCGAATTCCACAAGAACAGTCTTAGTGGAATGCTTCTTGAGGGGTAATCTGTAACTCTGTGAGATGAATTCAAAGAACACAAAGCCGTTTCACAGAAAGCTTCTTTCCAGTTTTTAACGGAAGAGATTTACTTTTTCACCATAGCCATGTATGGGCTTCCAAATATCACTATGCAAATCCCACTAGAACAGTCTTAGGGAAAGGCTTCTTGAGTGTAATGCTGTAACTCTGTGAGATGAAATAAGAGAACACAAATCCGTTTCTCAGAAAGCTTCTTTCCACTTTTTAACGAAAGAGATTTCCTTTTACACCATAGCCCTCTATGAGCTTCCAAATATCACTTTGCCAATTCCACAAGAACAGTCTTAGCGAAAGGCTTCCTGAGGAGAAAGGTGTAACTCTGTGAGATGAATTAACAGAACCCAAAGCCGTTTCACAGAAAGCTTCTTTCCAGTTTTTAACTGAAGATATTTTCTTTTTCACCGTAGCCCTCTATTGACTTCCAAAGATTACTTTGCAAATTCCACAAGAACAGTCGTAGCGAAAAGGTTCTTGATAGGAAAGCTATAACTCTATGAGATTTATTAACAGAACACAAAACAGTTTCTCAGAAAGCTTCTTTCCAGTTTTTAACTGAAGATATTTTCTTTTTGACCATAACCCTCTATGGGCTTCCAAATATCATTTTGCATGTTCCACAAGAACTGTCTTAGCCAAAGGCTTCTTGAGGGGAAAGCTGTAACCCTCTGAGGTGAATTAACAGAACACAAAGCAGTTTCTCAAAAAAGCTTCTTTCCCCTTTTAACAGAAGAGATTTCCTTTTTCACCATACCACTCTATGGGCTTCCAAATATCACTGTGCAAATTCCACAAGAACAGTCTTATCGAAAGTCTTCTTGAGGGGAAAGCTGTAACTCTGTGAGATGAATTAAGAGAACACAAAGCCGTTTATCAGAAAGCTTCTTTCCAGTTTTTAACGGAAGAGATTTACTTTTTCACCATAGCCCTCTAAGGGCTTCCAAATATCACTTTGCAAATTCCTAAAGAAGAGTCTTAGCGAAATTCTTCTTGAGGGGAAAGCTGTAACACTGCGAGATGAACTAAGAGAACACAAAGCAGTTTCTCAGAAAGCTTCTTTCCAGTTTTTAACTGAAGATATTTCCTTTTTCACCATAGCCCTGTAAGGGCTTTCACATATCACTTTCCAAATTCCAGAAGAACAGACTTCGCGAAAGTCTTCTTGATGGGAAAGCTGTAAATCTGTGATTGAATTAACAGAACACAAAGCAGTTTCTCAGAAAGCTTCTTTTCAGTTTTTATCTTAGGATATTTCCTAATTCACCACAGCGCACTATGGGCTTCCAAATATCACTTTGCAAATTCCACAAGAATAGTCTTAGCGAAATTCTTCTTGAGGGGAAAGATGTAACTCTGTGAGATGAATTAAAAGAACAAAAAGCAGGTCTCAGAAGCATTCTTTCCAGTTTTTAACGGAAGATATTTCCTTTTTCACCATAGCCCTCTATGGGCTTTCAAATATCTCTTTGCAAATTCCTCATGAACAGTCTTAGGAAATGGCTTCTTGAGGGGAAAACTCTAACTCTGTGAGATGAATTAACAGAACACAAAGCAGTTTCTCAGAAAGCTTCTTTCCAGTTTTTAACAGAAGATATTTCCTTTTTTACCAAGACCTCTATCGGTTTCCAAATATCACTTTGCATATTCCACAAGAACTGTCTTAGCGAAAGGCTTCTTGAGGGGAAAGCTGTAACTCTTTGAGATGAATTAACAAAAAACAAAGCAGTTTCTCAGAAAGCTTCTTTTCCGTTTTTATCTTAGGATATTTCCATTTTCACCATAGCCCTCTATGGGCTTCCAAATATCATTTTGCACATACCACAAGAACAGTCTTAGCGAAAGGCTTCTTGTGGGAAAAGCTGTAACTCTGTGGGATGAATTAACAGAAAAGCAAGCAGTTTCTCAGAAAGTTTCTTTTCGGTTTTTATCTTAGGATATCTCCATTTTCACCATAGCCCTCTATGGGCCTCCGAATAACACCTTGAAATTTCCAGAAAAACAGTCTTAGCAAAAGGCTTCTTGACGGGAAAGCTGTAACTCTGTGAGATGAATTAATAGAACACAAAGCAGTTTCTCAGAAAGCTTCTTTCCAGTTTTGAACGGAAGATGTTTCCTTTTTCACCATAGCCCTCTACAGGCTTCCAAATATCCCTTTGCAAATTCCACAAGAACAGCCTTAGCGAAAGGTTTCTTGAGGAGAATGCTCTAACTCTGTGAGATGAATTAACAGAATACAAACCAGTTTCTCAGAAAGCTTCTTTCCTGTTTTTAACTGAAGTTGTTTCGTTTCTCACCATAGCCACCTATGGGCTTCCAAATATCACTTTGCAAATCCCACAAGAACAGTCTTAGCGAAAGGCTTCTTGAGAGGAAAGCTGTAAATCTGTGAGATGAATTAACAGAACTCAAACCAGTTTCTCAGAAAGCTTCTTTCACTTTTTATCTTAGGCTATTTGCTTTTTTCACAGCCCTCTCTGGGCTTCTAAATATCACTTTGCAAATTTCACAAGAACATTGTTACCGAAAGGCTTCTTGATGGGAAAGCTACAACACTGTGAGATGAATTAACAGAACACAAAGCAGTTTCTCAGAAAGCTTCTTTTCAGTTTTTATCGTAGGATATTTCTTTATCACCATATCCCTTCATGGGCTTCCAAATATCACTTTGCAAATTCCACAAGAACAGTCTTAGCGAAAGGCTTCTTGAGGGGAAAGTTGCAACTCTGTGAGATGTATTAACAGAACTGAAAGCAGTTTCTCAGAAATCTTCTTTCCAGTTTTCAACTGAAGATATTTCCTTTTATACCATAGCCCTCTATGGGCTTCCAAATATCACTTTGCAAATTCCACAAGAACTGTCTCAGGGAAAGGCTTCTTGAGGGGAGAGCTGTAATTCTGTGAGATGAATTAATAGAACACAAAGCATTTTCTCAGAAAACTTCTTTCCCGTTTTTAACGGAAGAAATTTCCCTTTTCACCATAGCCCATTATGGGCTTCCAAATATCACTTTTTAAATTCCACAAGAACAGTCTTAGCGAAAGGCTTCTTGAGGGCAAAGCTGTAACTCTGTGAGATGAATTAAGAGAACACAAAGCCGTTTCTCAGAAAGTTTCTTTCCAGTTTTTAACGGAATTGATTTCCTTTTTCACCTTAGCCCTCTATGGGCTTTCATATATCACTTTGCAAATTCCACAAGAACAGGTTTAGCGAAATGCTTCTTGAGGGGAAAGCTGTTACTCTGTGGGATGATTTAACAGAGCAAAAAGCAGTTTCTCACAAAGCTTCTTTCCAGTTTTTAACGGAAGAGATTTCCTTTTTCACCTTAGCCCACTATCGGCTTCCAAATATCACTTTGCAAATGCCACAAGAACAATCTTAGCGAAAGGCTTCTTGAGGGTAATGCTCTAACTCTGTGAGATGAATTGACAGAACACAAAGCAGTTTCTCAGAAAGCTTCTTACCCGTTTTGAACTGAAGATATTTCCTTTTTCACCATAGCCGTCTCTGGGCTTCCAAATATCACTTTGGAAATTCCACAACAACAGTCATAGAGAAACGCTTCTTGACGGGAAAGCTGTATCTCTGTGAGATGAATTAAGAGAACACAAAGTAGTTTCTCAGAAAGCTTCTTTCCAGTTTTTAACGGAAGATATTTCCTTTCTCACCATAGCCCTCTATTGGCTTCCAAATATCACTTTTTAAATTTTACAAGAACAGTCTTAGAGAAAGGCTTCTTGTTTGGATTGTTGTAACTCTGTGAGATGAATTAACAGAACACAAAGCAGTTTCTCAAAAAGCTTCTTTCCAGTTTTTATCTGAAGATATTTCCTTTTTCACTTTAGCCTTCTATGGGCCTCCAAATATCACATTTTAAATTCCACAAGAACAGTCTAAGCGAAAGGCTTCTTGACAGGAAAGCTAAAACTCTCTGAGTTGAATTAGCAGAACACAAAGCAATTTCTCAATAATCTTTGTTTCAGTTTTTATCTTAGGATATTTCCTTTTTCACCTTAGCCCTCTATGGGTTTCCAAATATCACTTTTTAAATTCAACAAGAACAGTCTTAGAGAAAGGCTTTTGAGGGAAAAGCTGTAACTCTATGAGATGAATTAACAGAACACAAAGCATTTTCTCAGAAAGCTACTTTCCAGTTCTTAACTGAATATATTTCCATTTTCTCCATATCCCTCTATGGGCTTCGAAATATCTCTTTGCAAATTCCACAAGAACAGTCTTAGCGAAAGGCTTCTTGAGGTGAAAGCTGTAACTCTGTGAGATGAATTAACAAAACACAATGCAATTTTCAAAAAACTTCTTTCCAGTTTTTATCTGAAGATATTTACTTCTTCACCATAGCCCTCTATGGGCTTCGAAATATCATTTTGCAAATTCCACAAGAACAGCCTTAGCAAAAGGCTTCTTGAGGGGAAAGCTGTAACTCTGTGAGATGAGTTAATAGAATACAAAGCAGTTTCTCAGAAAGCTTCTTTCCACTTTTTAACTGAAGATATTTCCTTTTTCACCATAGCCCTCTAAGGGCTTCCAAATATCACTTTGCGAATTCCACAAGAACAGTCTTAGTGGAATGCTTCTTGAGGGGTAATCTGTAACTCTGTGAGATGAATTCAAAGAACACAAAGCCGTTTCACAGAAAGCTTCTTTCCAGTTTTTAACGGAAGAGATTTACTTTTTCACCATAGCCATGTATGGGCTTCCAAATATCACTATGCAAATCCCACTAGAACAGTCTTAGGGAAAGGCTTCTTGAGTGTAATGCTGTAACTCTGTGAGATGAAATAAGAGAACACAAATCCGTTTCTCAGAAAGCTTCTTTCCACTTTTTAACGAAAGAGATTTCCTTTTTCACCATAGCCCTCTATGAGCTTCCAAATATCACTTTGCCAATTCCACAAGAACAGTCTTAGCGAAAGGCTTCCTGAGGAGAAAGGTGTAACTCTGTGAGATGAATTAACAGAACCCAAAGCCGTTTCACAGAAAGCTTCTTTCCAGTTTTTAACTGAAGATATTTTCTTTTTCACCGTAGCCCTCTATTGACTTCCAAAGATTACTTTGCAAATTCCACAAGAACAGTCGTAGCGAAAAGGTTCTTGATAGGAAAGCTATAACTCTATGAGATTTATTAACAGAACACAAAACAGTTTCTCAGAAAGCTTCTTTCCAGTTTTTAACTGAAGATATTTTCTTTTTGACCATAACCCTCTATGGGCTTCCAAATATCATTTTGCATGTTCCACAAGAACTGTCTTAGCCAAAGGCTTCTTGAGGGGAAAGCTGTAACCCTCTGAGGTGAATTAACAGAACACAAAGCAGTTTCTCAAAAAAGCTTCTTTCCCCTTTTAACAGAAGAGATTTCCTTTTTCACCATACCACTCTATGGGCTTCCAAATATCACTGTGCAAATTCCACAAGAACAGTCTTATCGAAAGTCTTCTTGAGGGGAAAGCTGTAACTCTGTGAGATGAATTAAGAGAACACAAAGCCGTTTATCAGAAAGCTTCTTTCCAGTTTTTAACGGAAGAGATTTACTTTTTCACCATAGCCCTCTAAGGGCTTCCAAATATCACTTTGCAAATTCCTAAAGAAGAGTCTTAGCGAAATTCTTCTTGAGGGGAAAGCTGTAACACTGCGAGATGAACTAAGAGAACACAAAGCAGTTTCTCAGAAAGCTTCTTTCCAGTTTTTAACTGAAGATATTTCCTTTTTCACCATAGCCCTGTAAGGGCTTTCACATATCACTTTCCAAATTCCAGAAGAACAGACTTCGCGAAAGTCTTCTTGATGGGAAAGCTGTAAATCTGTGATTGAATTAACAGAACACAAAGCAGTTTCTCAGAAAGCTTCTTTTCAGTTTTTATCTTAGGATATTTCCTAATTCACCACAGCGCACTATGGGCTTCCAAATATCACTTTGCAAATTCCACAAGAATAGTCTTAGCGAAATTCTTCTTGAGGGGAAAGATGTAACTCTGTGAGATGAATTAAAAGAACAAAAAGCAGGTCTCAGAAGCATTCTTTCCAGTTTTTAACGGAAGATATTTCCTTTTTCACCATAGCCCTCTATGGGCTTTCAAATATCTCTTTGCAAATTCCTCATGAACAGTCTTAGGAAATGGCTTCTTGAGGGGAAAACTCTAACTCTGTGAGATGAATTAACAGAACACAAAGCAGTTTCTCAGAAAGCTTCTTTCCAGTTTTTAACAGAAGATATTTCCTTTTTTACCAAGACCTCTATCGGTTTCCAAATATCACTTTGCATATTCCACAAGAACTGTCTTAGCGAAAGGCTTCTTGAGGGGAAAGCTGTAACTCTTTGAGATGAATTAACAAAAAACAAAGCAGTTTCTCAGAAAGCTTCTTTTCCGTTTTTATCTTAGGATATTTCCATTTTCACCATAGCCCTCTATGGGCTTCCAAATATCATTTTGCACATACCACAAGAACAGTCTTAGCGAAAGGCTTCTTGTGGGAAAAGCTGTAACTCTGTGGGATGAATTAACAGAAAAGCAAGCAGTTTCTCAGAAAGTTTCTTTTCGGTTTTTATCTTAGGATATCTCCATTTTCACCATAGCCCTCTATGGGCCCCCGAATAACACCTTGAAATTTCCAGAAAAACAGTCTTAGCAAAAGGCTTCTTGACGGGAAAGCTGTAACTCTGTGAGATGAATTAATAGAACACAAAGCAGTTTCTCAGAAAGCTTCTTTCCAGTTTTGAACGGAAGATGTTTCCTTTTTCACCATAGCCCTCTACAGGCTTCCAAATATCCCTTTGCAAATTCCACAAGAACAGCCTTAGCGAAAGGTTTCTTGAGGAGAATGCTCTAACTCTGTGAGATGAATTAACAGAATACAAACCAGTTTCTCAGAAAGCTTCTTTCCTGTTTTTAACTGAAGTTGTTTCGTTTCTCACCATAGCCACCTATGGGCTTCCAAATATCACTTTGCAAATCCCACAAGAACAGTCTTAGCGAAAGGCTTCTTGAGAGGAAAGCTGTAAATCTGTGAGATGAATTAACAGAACTCAAACCAGTTTCTCAGAAAGCTTCTTTCACTTTTTATCTTAGGCTATTTGCTTTTTTCACAGCCCTCTCTGGGCTTCTAAATATCACTTTGCAAATTTCACAAGAACATTGTTACCGAAAGGATTCTTGATGGGAAAGGTATAACACTGTGAGATGAATTAACAGAACACAAAGCAGTTTCTCAGAAAGCTTCTTTTCAGTTTTTATCGTAGGATATTTCTTTATCACCATATCCCTTCATGGGCTTCCAAATATCACTTTGCAAATTCCACAAGAACAGTCTTAGCGAAAGGCTTCTTGAGGGGAAAGTTGCAACTCTGTGAGATGTATTAACAGAACTGAAAGCAGTTTCTCAGAAATCTTCTTTCCAGTTTTCAACTGAAGATATTTCCTTTTATACCATAGCCCTCTATGGGCTTCCAAATATCACTTTGCAAATTCCACAAGAACTGTCTCAGGGAAAGGCTTCTTGAGGGGAGAGCTGTAATTCTGTGAGATGAATTAATAGAACACAAAGCATTTTCTCAGAAAACTTCTTTCCCGTTTTTAACGGAAGAAATTTCCCTTTTCACCATAGCCCACTATGGGCTTCCAAATATTACTTTGCAAATTTCACAAGAACAGTCTTAGCGAAAGGCTTCTTGAGAAAGGCTTCTTGAGGGGAAAGCTGTAACTCTCTGAATTGAATTAACAGAACACAAAGCAGTTTCTCAGAAAGCTTCTTTTCAGGTTTTATATTAGGATAATTCCTTTTTCACCATAGCCCTCTGTGGGCTTCCAAATATCACTTTGCAAATTTCACAAGAACAGTCTTAGCGAAAGGCTTCTTGAGGAGAAAGCTGTAACACTGTGAGATGAATTAATAGAACACAAAGCAGTTTCTCAGAAAGCTTCTTTCAAGTAGTTAACTGAAGATATTTCCTTTTTGACCTTAGCCCTCTACGAGCTTCGAAATATCACTTACCAAATTCCACAAGAACAACCTTAGTGAAAGGCTTCTTGAGGAGAACGCTGTAACTCTGTGAGATGAATTAACAGAACACAAAGCAGTTTCTCAGAAAGCTTCTTTCCAGTTTTTATCTGAAGATGTTTCCTTTTTCACCATAGCCCTCTATGGTTTCCAAATATCACTTTGCAAATTTCACAAGAACAGTCTTCATGAAAGGTTTCTTGAGGGGAAAACTGTAATTCTGGAGATGAATTAACAGGTCACAAAGCAGTTTCTCAGAAAGCTTCTTTTCGGAATTTATCTTAGGATATTTCCATTTTCACCGTAGCCCTCTATGGGCTTCTAAATATCACTTTGCAAGTTCCACAAGAACAGTCCTAGCGAAATGCTTCTTCAGGAGAAAGCTTTAACTCTGTTAGTTGAATTAACAGAACACAATGCTGTTTCTCAGAAAGCTTCTTTTCAGTTTTTATCCTAGGATATTTCTTTTTACACCATAGCCCTCTATGGGCTTCAATATATCACTTTGAAAATTCCACAGGAACAGTCTTACTGAATGGCTTCTTGAAGGAAAAGCTGAAACTCTGTGAGATGAATTATCGGAGCATCAAGCAGTTTCTCAGAAAGATTCTTCCCAGTTTTTAACTTAAGATATTTCCTTTTTCAAAATAGACCTATAAGGGCTTCGAAATATCACCTTGCAAATTCCACAGGAACAGACTTAATGAATGACTTCTTGAGGGGAAAGCTATAACTCTGTGAGATGAATTAAGAGAACACAATAAGGTTTCTCAGAAAGCTTCTTTTAGATTTTTATCTTAGGATATTTTCCTTTTTGCCACAACCCTCTATTGGCTTGAAATATCAGCTTGGAAATTCCACAAGAACCGTCTCAGTGAATGGCTTCTTGACGGGAAAGCTGTAACTGTGTGAGATGAATTTACAGTTCACAAATCAGTTTCTCAGAAAGCTTCTTTTCAGTTTTTATCTTAGGACATATCCTTTTTCACCATTGCCCTCTATGGGCTTCCAAATACCACTTTGCAAATTCCACAAGAATAGACTTAGCGAAAGGCTTCTTCAGGGGAAAGCTGTAACTCTGTGAGATGAATTAACAGAACACAAAGCAGCTTCTAAGAAAGATTCGTTCCAGTTTTTTACAGAAGATATTTCAGTTTTCACCGTAGCCCTCTAACGGCTTTCAAATATCACTTTGCAAATTCCAAAACAACAGTTTTAGCGAAAGGCTTCTTGAGGGTACAGCTGTGACTCTGTGAGATGAATTAACAAAACACAAAGTAGTTTCTCGGAAAGCTTCTTTCCAGTTTTAAACTGGAGGTATTTCCTTTCTCACCATAGCCCTCTATAGGCTTCCAAATATCACTTTGCAAATTAGACAAGAACAGCCTTAGCGGAAGGCTTCTTGAGGGGAAAGCTGTATCTCTGTGAGATCAATTAACAGAACGCAAAGCAGGTTCTCAGAAAGCTTCTTTTCAGTTTTTATCTTAGCATATTTCCTTTTTCACCATTGCCCTCTATGTGCTTCCAAACATCACTTAGAAAATTCCACAAGAACAGCCTTAGCGAAAGGCTTCTTGAGGAGAAGGCTGTAACTCAGCGAGATGAATTAACAGAACACAAAGCAGTTTCTCAGAAAACTTCTTTTCACTTTGTAACTGAAGTTGTTTCGTTTTTCACCATAGCCCCCTATGGGCTCCCAAATATCAGTTTGCAAATTCCACAAGAACAGTCTCAGCGAAAGGCCTCTTGAGGGGAAAGCTATAACTCTGTGAGATGAATTAACAGAACACAAAGCAGTTTCTCAGAAAGCTTCTTTTCAGTTTTTATCTCAGGATATTTCCTTTTTTCATAGCCCTCTAAGGGCTTCTAAATATCACTTTGCAAATTTCACAAGAGCAGTCTTAGCGAACGGCTTCTCCAGGAGAAAGCTGTAACTCTGAGAGATGAATTAACAGAACGCAAAGGAGTTTCTCAGAAAGCTTCTTTCCAGTTTTTAACTGAAGATATTTCCTACTTTATGATAGCCCTCTATAGGCTTCAAAATATCACTTTGCAAATTCCACAAGAACAGCCTTAGCAAAAGGCTTCTTGAGGGGAAAGCTGTAACTCTGTGAGATCAATTAACAGAACACAAGGCAGTTTCTCAGAAAGCTTCTTTTCAGTTTCTATCTTGGAGATTTCTTTTTCACCATAACCCTCTACGGGTTTCCAAATATCACTTTGCAAATTCCACAAGAACAGTCTCACCGAGAGGCTTCTTGGTGTGAAAACTATAACTCTGTGAGATGAATTAACAGAACACTAAGCAGTTTCTCAGAAAGCTTCTTTCCTATTTTTAACAGAAGACAGTTCCTTTTTCACCATATCCCTCTACTTGCTTCAAAATGTCACTCTGCTAATTCTACAAGAACAGTCTTTGTGAAAGACTTCTTGAGGGGAAAGCTGTAACACTGTGTGATCAATTAACAGAAAACAAAGCAGACTCTCTGAACGTTTCTTTCCAGTTTTAAACGGAAGTTATTTCATTTTTCACCATAGCCCTCTATGGACTTCCAAATATCACTTTGCAAATCGCACAAGAAAAGTCTTAGCGAAAGTCTTCATGAGGGGAAACAGTAACTCTGTAAGATGATTTAACAGAACACAAAGCAGTTTCTCAGAAATCTTCTTTCCAGTTTGTAACCGAACATATTTCGTTTTTCACCATAGACACCTATGGGCTTCCAAATATCACTTTGAATATTCCACCAGAACAGTTTTAGCGAAAGGCTTCTTCAGGGGAAAGCGGTAACTCTGTGAGATGAATTAACAGAACACAAAGCAGTTTCTCTGAAAGCTTCTTTCCGGTTTTTAATGAAAGAGATTTCCTTTTTCACCATAGCCCTCTGTGGACTTCCAAATATCACTTTGCCAATCCCACAAGAACAGTCTTAGGGAAAGGCTTCATGAGGGGAAACTGTAACTCTGTAAGATGATTTAACAGAACACAAAGGCGTTTTTCAGAAAGCTTCTTTTCGGTTTTTATCTTAGGATATTTCCCTGTTCGCCATAACCCTCTATCGGCTTCCAATATCACTTTGCAAATTGCACAAGAACAGTCTCAGTGAACAGCTTCTTGACGGGAAAGCTGTAACTGTGTGAAATGAATTAACGAACAAAGCAGTTTCTCAGAAAGCTTCTGTTCAGTTTTTATATTAGGATATTTCCTTTTTCACCGTAGCCTTCTAAGGGCTCCAAATATCACTTTGCAAATTCCACAAGAACAGTCTTAGTGAAAGGCTTCTTTAAGAGAAAGCTGTAACTCTGTGAGTTGAATTAAGAGAACACAAAGTAGTTTCTCAGAAAGATTCTTTCCAGTTTTAAACTGAAGATATTTCCTTTTACACCATAGCCCTCTACGGGCTTCCAATATCACTTTGCAAATTTCACAAGAACAGTCTCAGTGAACGGTTTCTTGAGGGTAAAGCAGTAACTCTGTCAGATGAACTAACAGAACACAAGGCAGTTTCTCAGAAAGCTTCTTTTCGATTTTTATCTTAGGATATTTCCATTTTCACCATAGCCATCTATGGGCTTCCAAATATCACTTTGCAAATTCCACAAAAACAGCCTTAGCAACAAGCTTCTTGAGGGGAAAGCTGTAACTCTGTGAGTTGTTTTTAACAGAAAACAAAGCAGTTGCTCAGAAAGCTTCTTTTCAGTTTTTATCTTAGTGTATTTCCTTTTTCACCATAGCCCTCTATGGACTTCGAAATATCACTCTGCAAATTGCACAAGAACAGTCTTAGCCAAACATTTCTGGAGGGGAAAGCTGTAACTCTGTGAGATGAATTAACAGAACACAAAGCAATTTCTCAGAAATCTTCTTTCCAGTTTTTAACGGAAGATATTTCCTTTTTCACCGTAGCTCTCTCTGGCCTTCCAAATATCACTTTGCAAATTCCACAAGAACAGTATTAGTGAACGGCTTCTTGAGGGGAAAGCTGTAAATCGGTGAGATGAATAAACAGAACACAAAGCAGTTTCTCATAAAGCTTCTTTCCAGTTTTAAACTAAAGATATTTCCTTTTTCACCATAGCGCTCTATAGGCTTCCTAGATCACTTTGCAAATTCCACAAAAATAGTCTTAGAGAAAGGCTTCTGGAGAGCAAAGCTGTAATTCTGTGAGATGAATTAACAGAACACATAGCAGTTTCTCAGAAATCTTCTTTCCACTTTTTATCTTAGGAGATTTCCTTTTTCACCATAGCCCTCTATGGGCTTCCAAATATCAATATGCAAATCCCACAGGAACAGTCTTAGCGAAAGGCTTCTTGTGGAGAAAGCTGTAACTCGGTGAGATATATTAACAGAACACGCGGCAGTTTCTCAGAGTGCTTCTTTCTAGTTTTTAAGGGAAGACATTTCCTTTTTCACCATAGCCCACTATGGGTTTCCTAATATCACTTTGAAAATTTCACAAGAACAGTCTTACTGAATGGCTTCTTGAGGGGAAAGCGGTAACACTGTGAGATTAACTAACAGAACACAAAGCAGTTTCTCAGAAAGCTTCTTGTCGGTTTTTATCTTAGGATATATCCTTTTTCACCATAGCCATCTATGGGCTTCCAATTATCACTTTGCAAATTCCACAAAAACAGTCTTAGCGGAAGGTGTCTTCAGGGTAAATCTCTAATTCTTTGAGAAGAATTAACAGAACTCACAGCAGTTTCTCAGAAAGCTTCTTTTCAGTTTTTAACTGAAGATATTTCCTTTTTCACCGTAGCCATTTATGGGCTTCCAAATATCACTTTGCAAATGCCACAACAGCAGCCTTAGCGAAAGGCTTCTTGAGGGTAAAGCTGTAACTCTGTGAGTTGAATTAACAGGAAACAAAGCAGTTTCTCAGAAACTTTCTTTTCAGTTTTTATCTTAGGATATTTACTTTTTCACCATAGCCCTCTAAGGGCTTCCAAATGTCACTTGGCAAATTCCACAAGAACAGTCTTTGTGAAAGGCTTCTTGAGGGGAAAGCTGTAACTTTGTGAGATGAATTAACAGAACACAAAGCAGTTTCTCAGAAAGTTTCTTTCCAGTTTTTAACTGAAGATATTTCCTTTTTCACCATAGCCCTCTATGGGCTTCCAAATATCACTTTACCAATTCCAGAAAAACAGCCTTAGCGAAAGGAATCTTGAAGGGAAAGCTGTAACCCTGTGAGATGAATTAACAAAACATAAAACAGTTTCTCAGAATGCTTCCTTTCAGTATTTGTCTTAGGATATTTCCTTTTTCACTATAGCCCTCTATGCGCTTCCAAATATCACTTTGCAAATTTCAGAACAGTCTTAGTGAACGGCCTCTTGAGGGGAAATCTGTAACACTCTGAGATGAATTAACAGAACACAAAGCAGTTTTTCAGAAATCTTCTTTCCAGTTTTTAACGGAAGATATGTCCTTCTTCACCATAGCCCTCTATGGGCTTGCAAATATCACTTTGCAAATTCCACAAGAACAGTCTTACCGAAACGCTTCTTGAGAAGAAAGCTGTAACTCTGTGAGATGAATTAACAGAAAACAAAGCAGTTTCTCAGAAAATTTCTTTCCAGTTTTTAATGGAAGATATGTCCTTTTTCACCATAGCCCTCTATGGGCTTCCAAATATCACTTTGCAAATTCCACAAGAACAGTCTTAGCGAAAGGCTTCTGGAGGGGAAAACTGTAACTCTGTGAGATGAATTAACAGAACACAAAGCAGCTTCTCAGAAAGCTTCTTTCCAGTTTTTAACTGAAGATATTTCCTTTTTCACCATAGCCCTCTATGGGCTTCCAAATATCACATTGCAAATGCCACAACAACAGTCTTAGCGAAAGGCTTCTAGAGGGGAAAGCTGTAACTCGGTTAGATGTATTAGCAGAACACACGGCTGTATCTCAGAATGTTTCTTTCAGTTTTTAACGGAAGATACTTCCTTTTTCACCATAGCCCTCTTAGGGCTTCCAAATATCACTTTGCAAATTCCAAAAGAGCAGTCTTAGCGAAAGACTTCTGGAGCGGAAAGCTGTAACTCTCTAAAATGAATTAACAGAACACAGTGCTGTTTCTCAGAAAGCTTCTTTCCAGTTTTCAACCTAAGATATTTTCTTTTTCCCATAGCCATCTATGGGCTTCCAAATATCACCTAGAAAATCCCACAAGAACAGCCTTTGCGAAAGGCTTCTGGAGGGGAAAGCTGTAACTGGGTGAGGTCTATTATCAGAACACATGGCAGTTTCTCAGAAAGCTTATTTCCAGTTTTTAACTGAAGATATTTCCTTTTTCACCATAGCCCTCTATGGGCTTCCAAATATCACTTTGCAAATTTGACAACAACAGCCTTAGCGAAAGGCTTTTAGAGGGAAATGTAACTCTGTGTGATGAATTAACAGAACACAAAGCAGTTTCTCAGAAAGCTTCTTTCCAGTTTTTAACTGAAGATATTTCCTTTCTCACCATAGCCTTCCATGGACTTCCAAATATCACTTTGCCAATTCCAGAAGAACAGCCTTAGCGAAAGGAAACTTGAAGGGAAAGCTGTAAACCTGTGAGATGAATTAACAAACATAAAACAGTTTCTCAGAATGCTTCCTTTCAGTATTTGTCTTAGGATATTTCCTTTTTCACTATAGCCCTCTATGGGCTTCCAAATATCACTTTGCAAATTCCACAAGAACAGTCTTAGTGAACGGCTTCATGAGAGGAAAGCTGTAACTCTGTGAGGTTAACTAACAGAACACAACGTAGTTTCTCAGAAAGGTTCTTTGCAGTTTTTAACGGAAGATATTTTCTTTTTCACTATAGCCCTATACGGGCTTCCAAATATCACTTTGCAAATTCCACAAGAACAGTGTTATCGAAAGGCTTCTGGAGAGGAAAGCTGTAACGCTGTGAGATGAATTAACAGAACACAATGCAGTTTCTCAGAAATCTTCTTTCCAGTTTTTAGCGAAATATATTTCCTTTTTCACCACAGCCCTCTATGGGCTTCCAAATATCACTTTCCAAATCCCACAAGAACAGTCTTAGTGAAAGGCTTCTTGAGGTGAAAGCTGTAATACGGTGAGATGTTTTAACAGAACACACGTCAGTTTCTCAGAAAGCTTCTTTCCAATTTTTAACGTAAGTTATTTCCTTATTTCCCATAGCCCTCTACGGGCTTCTAAGATCACTTTGCAAATTCCACAAGAACAGTCTTAGCGAAACGCTACTGGGAGCAAAGCTGTAATTGTGTGAGATGAACTAACAAAACACGAAGCACTTTCTCAGAAATCTTCTTTTCGGTTTTTAATGGAAGAAATTTCCTTTTTCATCATAGCCCTCAATGGGCTTCCAAATTTCACTTTGCAAATTTCACAAGAACAGTCTTAGCGAAAGGCTTTTTGAGGGGAAAGCTGTAACTCTGGTGACGAACTAACAGAACACAAAGCAGTTTCTCAGAAAGCTTCTTTTCAGTTTTTGTCTTAGGATATTTCCTTTTTCACCGTAGCCCTCTATGGGCTTCCAACTATCACTTTGCATATTCCAAAAGAAAAGTCTTAGTGATCGGCTTCATGATAGGAAAGCTGTAACTCTGTGAGATTAATTAACGGAACACAAAGCAGTTTCTCAGAAAGGTTCTTTCCAGTTTTTAGCAGAAGATATTTCCTTTTTCACCATAGTCCACTATGGGCTTCAAAATATCACTTTGCAAATTCCACAAGAACAGTGTTAGCGAAAAACTTCTGGAGGGAAAAACTGTAACTCTGTGAGATGAATTAACAGAACACAAAGCAGTTTCTCAGAAATCTTCTTTCCAGTTTTTAACGAAAGATATTTCCTTTTTCACCAAAGTCCTCTATGGGATTACAAATATCACTTTGCAAATTTCACAAGAACAGTCTTAGTGAAGGGCTTCTTGAGGGGAAAGCTGTAACACTGTGAGATGAACTAACACAACACAAAGCAGTTTCTCAGACAGCTTCTTTTCGGTTTTTATCTTAGGTTATTTCCATTTTCAAAATAGCCCTCTCTGGGCTTCCAAGTATCACTTTGCAAATTCCACAAGAACAGTCTTATAGAAAGGCTTCTTGAGGGGAAAGCTGTAACTCGGTGAGATGTATTAACAGAACACACGGCAGATTCTCAGAAAGCATCTTTCCAGTTTTTAACGGAAGTTATTACTCTTTTCACCATAGCCCTCCATGGGCTTCCAAATATCACTTTGCAAATTCCAGAAGAACAGTCTTAGCGAAAGGCTTCTGAAGGGGAAATCTGTAACTCTGTGAGTTGAATTAACAGAACACAAAGCAGTTTCTCACAAATCTTCTTTCCAGTTTATAACGGAAGATAGTTCTTTTTTCACCATAGTCCTCTATGGCCTTCCAAATATGACTTTGCAAATTCCACAAGAACAGTCTTAGCGAAAGGCTTCTTGAGGGGGGAAGCTGTAACTCTGTGAGATGAATTAACAGAACACAAAGCAGTCTCTCAGAAAGCTTCTTTCCAGAATTTAACTGAAGATATTTCCTTTTTCACTATAGCCCTCTATGGGGTTCCAAATATCACTTTGGAAATCCCACAAGAACAGTCTTAGCGAAAGGCTTCTTGAGAGGAAAGCTGTACCTCGGTGATATGTACTAACAAAACACACCGCATTTTCTCAGAATGGTTCTTTCGAGTTTTTAACGGAAGATATTTCCTTTTTCACCTTAGCCCTCTATGGGCTTCCAAATATCACTTTACAAATTTCACAAAAAGTCTTAGTGAACGGCTTCTTGAGGGGGAAGCTGTAACTCTGTGAGTGAACTAACAAAACACAAAGTAGCTTTTCATACAGCTTCTTTTCGGTTTTTATCTTAGGATATTTCCATTTTCACCATAGCCTACTATGGGCATCGAAATATCACTTTGGAAATTCCACAAAAACCGTCTTAGCGGAAGGATTGTTGAGGCAAAAGCAGTAACTCTTTGAGATGAATTAACAGAACACAAAGCAGTTTCTCAGAAAGCTTCTTCTCAGTTTTTAACTGAAGGTATTTCCTTTTTCACCATAGCCCTCTATGGGCTTCCAAATATCACTTTGTAAATTCCACAACAACAGCCTTAGCGAAAGTCTTCCTGAGGTAAAAGAGTAACTCTGTAACTTGAATTAACAGAACACATAGCAGCTTCTCAGAAGGCTTCTTTTCAGTTTTTATCTTAGGATGTTTCCTTTTTCACGATTGCCTTCTATGTGCCTCCAAATATCACTTTGCAATTCCACAAGAACAGTCTTAGCGAAAGCCTTCTTGAGGGGAAAGCTGTAACTCGGTGAGATGCTTTAACAGAACACATGGCAGTTTCTCAAAAAGCTTCTTTCAAGTTTTTAACGGAAGATATTTCCTTTTTCACCATAGCCCTCTAGGAGTTTTCTAATATCATTTTGCAAATTTCACAAGAATAGTCTCAGTGAACTGCTTCTTGAAGGGAAAGCTGTAACTCTGTGAGATGAACTAACAGAACACAAAGCAGTTTATCAGAAAGCTTCTTTACAGTTTTTATCGGAAAATATTTCCTTTTTCACCATTGCCCTCTAAGAGATTCTAAATATCACTTTCCAAATTTCAGAAGAACAGTCTTAGTGAACGGCCTCATGAGGGGAAATCTGTGACACTTTGAGATGAATTAACAGAACACAAAGCAGTTTCTCAGAAAGCTTCTTTTCTGATTTTATCTTACTATATTTCCTTTTTCAACATAGCCCTCTATGGTCTTCCAAATATCACTTTGCAAATTACACAAGAACAGTCTTTGGGAAAGACTTCTTGAGGGGAAAGCTGTAACTCTCTGAGATGAATTAACAGAACACAAAGCAGTTTCTCAGAAAGCTTCTTTTCAGTTTTTATCTTAGGATATTTCCTTTTTCAGCATAGCCCTCTATGGGCTTCCAAAAACATTTTGCAAATTCCACAAGAACAATCTTAGCAAAAGGATTCTGGAGATAAAAGCTGTAAATCTGTAAGATGAATTAAAAGAATTCAAAGCAGTTTCTCAGAAACCTTCTTTTCGTTTTTTATCTTATGATATTTCCATTTTAACCATAGGGCTATAGGGTTTCCAAATATCACTTTGCCATTTCCAGAGGAAAATTCTTAGCGAAAGGCTTCTTGAGGGTAAAGCTGTAACTCTGTAAGATGAATTAACAGAACACAAAACATTTTCTCAGAAACCTACTTTTCAGTTTTTACCTTAGGATATTTCCTTTTTCACAATAGCCCTCTATGGGATTCCAATTATCACTTTGAAAATTCCACATGAACAGACTTAGCGAAAGTCTTCTTGAGGGGAAAGCTGTAACTCTGTGAGAGGAACTAAGTGAACACAAAGCAGTTTTTCAGAAAGCTTCTTTCAGTTTTTAACTGTGGATATTTCCTTTTTCACCATAGCCCTTTTGGGCTTCCAAATATCACTTTGCAAATTCCACAAGAACAGTCTTAGCGAAAGGGTTCTTGAGGGGAAAGCTCTAACACTGTGAGATGAATTAACAGAACACAAAGCATTTTCTCACAAATCTTCTTTCCAGTTTTTAACGGAGGATATTTCCTTTCTCACCACAGTCCTCTATGGGCTTTCAAATATCACTTTGCAAATCCCACAAAAACAGTCTTAGCGAAAGGCTTCTTGAGAGGAAAGCTGTAACTCAGTGAGACGTATTAACAGAAGACACGGCATTTTCTCAGAATGCTTCTTTCCAGTTTTTAACGGAAGATATTTCCTTTTTCACCATAGTCCTCTATGGTTTTCCAAATATCACTTTCCAAATTTCACAAAACAGTCTTAATGAACGGCTTCTTGAGGGAAAAGCTGTAGCTCTGTGAGATGAACTAACAGAACACAAAGCAGTTTATCAGACAGCTTCTCTTCGGTAAGTATCTTTGGATATTTCCATTTTCACCATAGCCCTCTACGGGCTTCCACATATCACTTTGGATATTCCTCAAAAACAGTCTTAGCAGAAGGCTTCTTGAGGGGAAAGCTGTAATTGTTTGAGATGAAATAACAGAACACAAAGCAGTTTCTCGGAAAGCTTCTTTTCATTTTTTAATTGAAGGTATTTCCATTTTCACCATAGCCCTCTATGGGATTCCAAATATCACTATGCAAATTCCACAAGAACAGTGGAAGTGAAAGACTTCGGGAGGGGAAAACTGTAACGCTGTGAGATGAATTAACAGAACACAAAGCAGTTTCTCAGATATCTTCTTTCCAGTTTTTAACGAAAAATATTTCCTTTTTCACCATAGTCCTCTATGGGCTTCCAAATATCACTTTGCAAATCCCACAAGAACAGTCTTAGCGAAAGCCTTCTTGAGGGGAAAGCTGTAACTCAGCGAGATGCTTTAACAGAACACACGGCAGTTTCTCAAAAAGCTTCTTTCCGGTTTTTAACGGAAGATATGTCCTTTTTCACCATAGCCCTCTAAGGGCTTCCAAATATCACTTTGCAAATTCCACAAGAAGAGTTTTACCTTTCCCCATTTCTTGTTTCTCTCAGGTTTGTCAAAGATCAGATGACTGTAGATGTGTGGTATTATTTCTGAGGACTCTGTTCTGTTCCATTGGTCTATATCTCTGTTTTGGTACCAGTACCATGCTGTTTTGGTTACTGTAGCCTTGTAGTATAGTTTGAAGTCAGGTAGCGTGATGCCTCCAGCTTTGTTCTTTTGACTTAGGATTGTCTTGGAGATGCGGGCTCTTTTTTGGTTCCATATGAACTTTAAAGCTGTTTTTTCCAATTCTGTGAAGAAGCTCATAAATGGTGCTCGTAAAATTGACTAGCCATAAGTAGATAGCTGAAACTGGATCTTTTCCTACTCCTTATACGAAAATTAATTCAAGATGGATTAGAGACTTAAATATCAGACCTAATACCATAAAAAATCCTAGAGGAAAACCTAGGTAGTACCATTCTGGACATAGGCATGGGCAAAGACTTCATGTCTAAAACACCAAAAGCAACGGCAGCAAAAGCCAAAATTGACAAATGGGATCTCATTAAACTAAAGAGCTTCTGCACAGCAAAAGAAACTACCATCAGAGTGAACAGGCAACCTACAGAATGGCAGAAAATTTTTGCAATCTACTCATCTGACAAAGGGCTAATATCCAGAACCTACAAAGAACTCAAACAAATTTACAAGAAAAAAACAAACAACCCCATCAAAAAGTGGGCAAAGGATATGAACAGACATTTCTCAAAAGAAGACATTCATACAGCCAACAGACACATGAAAAAGTGCTCATCATCACTGGCCATCAGAGAAATGCAAATCAAAACCACACTGAGATACCATCTCACACCAGTTAGAATGGCGATCATTAAAAAGTCAGGAAACAACAGGTGCTGGAGAGGATGTGGAGAAATAGGAACACTTTTACACTGTTGGTGGGATTGTAAACTAGTTCAACCATTATGGAAAACAGTATGGCGATTCCTCAAGGATCTAGAACTAGATGTACCATATGACCCAGCCATCCCATTACTAGGTATATACACAAAGGACTATAAATTATGCTGCTATAAAGACACATGCACACGTATGTTTATTGCAGCACTATTCACAATAGCAATGACTTGGAATCAACCCAAATGTCCATCAGTGGCAGATTGGATTAAGAAAATGTGGCACATATACACCATGGAATAGTATGCAGCCATAAGAAAGGATGAGTTTGTGTCCTTTGTAGGGAAATGGATGCAGCTGGAAACCATCATTCTTAGTAAAGTATCACAAGAACAGAAAACCAAACACCGCATGTTCTCACTCGTAGGTGGGAAATGAACAATGAGATCACTTGGACTCGGGAAGGGGAACATCACACACCGGGGCCTATCATGGGGAGGGAGGAGGGGGGAGGGATTGCTTTGGGAGTTATACCTGATGTAAATGACGAGTTGATGGGTGCAGCACACCAACATGGCAAAAGTATACATATGTAGCAAACCTGCACGTTGTGCACATGTACCCTACAACTTGAAGTTTAATAATAATAAAAAAATTAAAAAAAAAAAGAACAGTTTTACCGAAAGGCTTCTTGAGAAGAAAGCTGTAAAGCTGTGAGATGAATTAACAGAACACAAAGCAGTTTCACAGAAAGCTTCATTTCAGTTTTTATCTTTGGACGTTTTCTTTTTCATCATAGCCCTCTATATGCCTTCAAATATCACTTTGGAAATTCCACAAGAAAAGTTTTAATGAACGGCTTCTTGAGGGGAAAACTGTAACTCTGTGAGATGAATTAACAGAACACAAAGCAGTTTCTCAAAAAGCTTCTTTTCAGTTTTTAACGGAAGATATTTCCTTTTTCAACATAACCCTGTATGGGCTTCCAAATATCACTTTGCAAATTCCACAAGAACAGTCTTAGCGAAAGGCTTTTAGAGGGAAATGTTGTAACTATGTGAGATGAATTAACAGAACACAAAGCAATTTCTCAGAAAGCTTCTTTTCAGTTTTTATCTTACGATATTGCCTTTTTCACCATAGACCTCTATGGGCTTCCAAATCTCACTTTGCAAATTCCAAAAGAGCAGTCTTAGCGAAAGATTTCTGGAGCATAAAGCTGTAACTCTCTGAAATGAATTAACAGAACACAGAGCTGTTTCTCAGAAAGCTTCTTTCCAGTTTTCAACCGAAGATATTTTCTTTTTCCCATAGCCCTCTATGGGCTTCCAAATATCACTTGTAAAATCCCACAAGAACAGTCTTTGCGAAAGGCTTCTGGAGGGGAAAGCTGTAACTGGGTGAGGTCTATTATCAGAACACATGGCAGTTTCTGAGAAAGCTCCTTTCCAGTTTTTAACTGAAGATATTTCCTTTTTCACCATAGCCCTCTATGGGCTTCAAAATATCACTTTGCAAATTCGACAACAACAGCCTTAGCGAAAGGCTTTTAGAGGGAAATGAAACTCTGTGGGATGAATTAACAGAACACAAAGCAGTTTCTCAGAAAGCTTCTTTCCAGTTTTTAACGGAAAATAACTCCTTTTTCACTATAGCCCTCTATAGGATTCTAAATATCACTTTCCAAATTTCAGAAGAACAGATTTTGTGAACGGCCTCTTGAGGGGAAATCTGTAACTCTCTGAGATGAATTAACAGAGCACAAAGCAGTTTCTCAGAAACCTTCTTTCCAGTTTTTAACGGAAGATATGTCCTTTTTCACCATAGCCCTCTATGGGCTTCCAAATATCACTTTGAAAATTCCACAAGAACAGTCTTAGCGAAAGGCTTCTTGAGGGGAAAGCTGTAACTCGGTTAGATGTATTAACAGAACACACGGCAGTATCTCACAATGCTTCTTTCCAGTTTTTAACGGAAGATATTTCCTTTTTCACCACAGCCCTCTAAGGGCTTCCAAATATCACTTTGCAAATTCCAAAAGAGCAGACATAGCGAAAGGCTTCTGGTGCGGAAAGCTGTACTCTCTGAAATAAATTAACAGAACACAGAGCTGTTTCTCAGAAAGCTTCTTTCCAGTTTTCTACCGAAGATATTTTCTATTTACCCATAGCCCTCTATGGGCTTCCAAATATCACTTAGAAAATTCCACAAGAACAGTCTTTGCGAAAGGCTTCTTGAGGGAATATCTGTAACTCTGTGAAATGAATTAAGAGAACACAAAGCAGTTTCTCAGAAAGCTTCTTTCCAGTTTTTAACTGAAGATATTTCCTTTTTCACCATTGCCCACTATGGGCTTCCAAATATCACTTTGCAAATCCCACAAGAACAGTCTTAGCGAAAGGCATCTTGATGGGAAAGCTGTAACTCGGTGAGATGTATTAACAGAACACACGGCAGTTTCACAGAATGCTTCTTTAGAGTTTTAATGGAAGATATTTCCTTTTTCACCATAGCCTTTATGGGCTTCCCAATATCACCTTGGAAATTCCACAAGAACAGTCTTAACGAAAGGCTTGTAGAGGGAAAAGCTGTTACTCTGTGAGATGAATTAAAAGAACACAAAGCAGATTCTCAAAATGCTTCTTTCCAGTTTTAAACTGAAGATATTTCCTTTTCATCGTAGCCCCCTATGGGCTCCAAAATAACACTTTGCATATTCCAGAGGAACAGTCTGAGCGAAAGGCTTCTTGAGTGGAAAGCTGTAACTCTGTGAGATGAATTAACAAAACACAAAGCAGTTTCTCAGAAATCTTCTTTCCACTTTTTAACTGAGGATATTTCCTTTTTCACTATAGCCCTCTAATGGCTTCCAAATATCACTTTGCAAATTCCACAAGAAGTGTCTTAGCGAAAGGCTTCTTGAGGGGAAAGTTGTAACACCGTGATGTGAATTAACAGAACACAAAGCAGTTTCTCAGAAAGCTTGTTTCCAGTTTTTAACTGAGGATATTTCCTTTTTCACCATAGCCCTCTATGGGCATCCTAATATCACTTTGCAAATTACAAAAAAACAGTCTTTGCGAAAGGCGTCTTGAGGGGAAAGCTGTAACTCTGTGAGATGAATTAACAGATCACAAAGCAGTTTCTCAGAAGGCTCCTTTCTAGTTTTCAACGGAAGACATTTCGTTTTTCAAAATAGCCCTCTATGGACTTCCAAATATCACTTTGAAAATTCCACAAGAACAGTCTTATCGAAAGGCTTTTTGAGGGGAAAGCTGTAACTGTGAGATGAATTAAGAGAACACAACGGAGTTTCTCAGAAAGCTTCTTTCCCGTTTTTAAGTGAAGATATTTCCTTTTTCACCATAATCCGCTATGGGCTTCAAAATATCACTTTACAAATTCCACAAGAACAGTCTTAGCGAAAGGCTTCTTGAGGGGAAAGCTGTAAGTTTGTGAGATCAATTAACAGAACACAAAGCAGTTTCTCAGAAAGCTTCTTTCCAGTTTTTAAAGGAAGATATTTCCTTTTTCACCATAGCCCTCTATGGGCTTCCAAATATCACTTTCCAAATTCCACAAGAACAGTCTTAGCAAAAGGCTTCTTGAGGGGAAAGCTGTAACTCTGTGAGATGAATTAACAAAACACAAAGCAGTTTCTCAGAATGCTTCTTTCCAGTTTTTCAATTCAGATATTCCCTTTTTCACCAGAGCCCTCTTTGGGCTTCCTAATATCCCTTTGCAAATTCCACAAGAACAGTCTTATCGAAAGGCTTCTTGAGTGGAAAGCTGTAACTCTGTGAGATGAATTAGCAGAACACAATGCAGTTTCTCAGAAAGCTTCTTTCCAGGTTTAAACGGAAGATATTTCTATTCTCACCATCGCCTTCTGTGGGCTTCCAAATATCACTTTGCAATCTCCACAAGAACAGTCGTAGCAAAAGGCTTCTTGAAGGGAAAGCTGTAATTCTGTGAGAAGAATTAACAGAACACAAAGCAGTTTCTCAGAAAGCTTCTTTCCCGTTATACACGGAAGATATTTCCTTTTCACCGTAGCCCTCTATGGGCTTCCAAATATCACTTTGCAAATTTCACAAGAACAGTCTTAGCGAAAGGCTTCTAGAGGGGAAAGCTGTAACTCTGTGAGATGAATTAACAGAACACAAAGCCGTTTTTCAGAAAGCTTCATTCCAGTTTTTAACTGAAGAGATTTCCTTTTTCACCACAGCCCACGATGGGCTTCCAAATATCACTTTGCAAATTACACAAGAACAGTCTTAGCAAAAGGCTTCTTCAGGGGAAAGCTGTAACTCTGTGAGGTGAATTAACAGAACACAAAACCGTTTCGCAGAAAGCTTCTTTCCACTTTTTAACAGAAGATATTTCCTTTCTCACTATAGCCCTCTATGGGCTTCCGAATATCACTTTGCAAATTCCACAAGAAGAGTCTTAGCGAAAGCCTTCTTGAGGGGAAAGCTGTAACTCTGTGAGATGAATTAACAGAACACAATGCAGTTTCTCAAAAAGCTTCTTTCCAGTTTTAAACTGAAGATATTTCCTTTTTCAAAACTGCCCTCTATGGGCTTCCAAATATCACTTTGCAAATTCCACAGGAACAGTCTTAGCGTAAGGATTCTTGAGGGGGAAGCTGTAACTCTGTGAGATGACTTAACAGAACACATAGAAGTCTCTCAAAAAGCTTCTTTTCATTTTTTATCTTAGGAAATTTCCTTTTTCACCACAGCTCTCTATGGGCTTCCAAATATCACTTTTTAAATTCCACAAGAATACTCTTAGTAAAAGGCTTTCAGAGGGGAAAGCTGTAAATCTGTGAGATGAATTAACTGAACACAAAGCAGTTTCTCAGAAAGCTCCTTTCCAGTTTTTAACTGAAGATACTTTCCTTTTCACCATAGCCCTCTATGGGCTTTCAAATATCACTTTGCAAATACCACAAGAACAGTCTTAGCGAAAGTCTTCTTCAGGAGAAAGCTGTAACTCTCTGAGGTGAATGAACAGAACACAAAGCAGTTTCTCAAAAAGCTTCCTTCCAGTTTTTAACTGAAGATGTTTCCTTTTTCACTGTAGCCCTCTTTGGGCTTCCAAATAGCACCTTGTAAATTCGAAAAGAAATGTCTTAGTGAAAGGCCTCTTGAGGGGAAAGGTGTAACTCTGTGGGCTGAATTAACCGAACACAAAGCCATTTCTCAGAAAGCTTCTTTCCAGTTTTTAATGAAGAGACTTCTTTTTCACCGAAGACCTCTATGGGCTTCCAAATGTCACTTTGAAAATTCCACAAGAACAGTCTTAGCGAAAGGCGTCTTGTGGGGTAAGCTGTAACTCTGTGAGATGAATTAAGGAACACAAAGCCGTTTCTCAGAAAGCTTCTTTCCAGTTTTTAACTGAAGATGTTTTCTTTTTCAGCAAATCCCTCTACGGGCTTCCAAATATCACTTTGCAAATTCCAAAAGAACACTCTTAGCGAAAGGCTTCATGAGGGGAAAGCTGTAACTCTGTGAGATGAATTAACAGAACACAAAGCCGTTTCTCAGAAAGCATCTTTGCAATTTTTAACTGAAGATATTTCCTTTTTCACCATAGCCCTCTATGGGCTTCCAAATATCACTTTGCAAATTCCACAGGAACAGCCTTAGCGAAAGACCTCTTGAAGGAAAAGCTGTAACTCTGTGAATTGAATTAAACGAACACAAAGCAGTTTCTCAGAAAGCTTCTTTCCAGTTTTTAAAAGAAGATACTGCCTTTTTCACCATATCCCTCTATGGGTTTCGAAATATCACTTTGCAAATACAACAAGAACAGTCTTAGCGAAAGACTTCTTGAGGGGAATGCTGTAACTCTGTAAGACGAAATAACAGAACAGAGTGCAGTTTCTCAGAAAGCTTCTTTCCCGTTTTTAACGGAAGATATTTCCATTTTCACCACAGCCCTCTATGGGCTTAAAATTATCACTTTGCAAATTCTACAAAAACATGCGTAGTGAAAGGCTTCTTCAGGGGAAAGTTGTAACTCTGGGTGATGAATTAACAGAACACAAAGCAGTTTCTCAGACATCTTCTTTCCAGTTTATAACTTAAGATGTTTCCTTTTTCTAAATAGCCCTCTATGGGCTTCCAAATATCACTTTCCAAATTCCACATGAACAGCCTTAACGAAAGCCTTCTTGAGTGGAATGCTGTACCTCTGTGAGATGAATGAACAGAACACAAAGCCCTTTCTCAGAAAGCTTCTTTCCAGTTTTTAACGGAAGATATTTCCTTTTTCACCATTGCACTCTATGGGCCTCCAAATATCACTTTGCCAATTCTACAAGAACAGCCATAGCGAAAGGCTAACAGAAGGGAAAGCTGTCACTCTGTGACATGAATTAACAGAACACAAAGCAGTTTCTCAGAATTCTTCTTTTCAGTTTTTAAGTTCGGATATTTCCTTTTTCACCGTAGCCCTCTTAGGGCTTCCAAATATCACTTTGCAAATTCCACAAGAACAGTCTTAACGAAAGGCTTCTTGAGGAGAAAGCTGTAAATCTGCGCGATGAATTAAGAGAACACAAAGCAGTTTCTCAGAAAGCTTCTTTCCAGTTTGTAACGGAAAATATTTCCATTTTCACCATCGCCCTCTATGGGCTTCCAAATATCACTTTGCCAATTCCACAAGAACAGTGTTAGCGAAAGGCTTCTGAGGGGAAAGCAGTAACTCTGTCAGATGAATTAACAGAACACGAAACAGTTTCTCAGAAAGTTTCTTTCCAGTTTTTAATGGAAGATATTTCCTTTTACACCATGGCGCTCTATGGGCTTCCAAATATCACTTTGCCAATTCCACAAGAACAGTCTTAGTGAAAGGCTTGTTTAGGGGAAATCTGTAACTCTGCGAGATGAATTAACTGAACACATAGTAGTTTCTCAGAAAGCTTCTTTCCCGTTTTTAATGGAAGATATTTCTTTTTTCACCGTAGCCCTCTAGGGGCTACAAATATAACTTTGCAAACTCCACAAGAACAGTCTTAGCGAAAGGCTTCTTGAGGGGATAGCTGTAAATCGGAGAGATGAATTAAGAGAACACAAAGCATTTTCTCAGAAACTTCTTTCCAGTTTTTAACGGAAGATATTTCCTTTTTAACCATAGCCCTCTAGGGTCTTCCGAATATCACTTTGCCAATTCCACAAGAACAGTCTTAGCGAAAGGCTCCTTGAGGGGAAAGCAGTAACTCTGTGAGAGGAAATAACAGAACACAAAACAGTTTCTCTGAAAGTTTCTATCCATTTTTTAAAGGAAGATATTTCCTTTTACTCCATAGCCCTCTAAGGGCTTCCAAATATCACTTTGCCAATTTCACAAGAACAGTCTTAGCGAAAGGCTTCTTGAGGGGAAACGTGTAACTCTGTGAGATGAATTAACAGAACACAAAGTAGTTTCTCAGAAAGCTTCTTTCCCGTTTTTAATGGAAGATAATTCCTTTTTCGCCATAGCCCCCTATTGGCTTTCAAATAGCACTTTGCAAATTCCACAAGAACAGTCTTAGCAAAAGGCTTTTTGAGGGGAAAGATGTAAGTCTGTGAGATGAATTAACAGAACACAAAGCAGTTTCACAGACAGCTTCTTTCCAGATTTTAACTGAAGATATTTCCTCTTTCACCATAGGAATCTATGGGCTTCCAAATATCTGTTTGCAAATTCCACAATTACAGTCTTATCGAAAGACTTCTTGAAGGGAAAGGTAACTCAGAAAGCTTCTTTCCCGTTTTTAATGGAAGATATTTCCTTTTTCACCATAGCCCTCTATGGGTTTCCAAATATCACTTTGCCAATTCCACAAGAACAGTCTTAGCGAAAGGCTTCTTAAGTGGAAATCTGCAACTCTGTGACATGAATTAACAGAACACAAAGTAGTTTCAAGGAAAGCTTCTTTCCACTTTTTAACAGAAGACATTACCTTTTTCACTATAGCCCTCTATGGGCTTACAAATATCACTTTGCAAATTCCTCAAGAACAGTCTTAGCGAAAAGCTTCTACAGGGGAAAGCTGTAACTCTGTGAGATGAATTAACAGAGCACAAAGCAGTTTCTCAGACAGCTTTTTCCAGTATTTAACTGAAGATATTCCTTTTTCACCATAGCCCTCTATGGGCTTCCAAATATCACCTTGCCAATTCCAAAAGAACAGGCTTAGAAAAAGGCTTCTTGAGGGGAAAGCTGTAACTCTGTGAGATGAATTAACAGAACACAAAGCAGTTTCACAGTCTGCTTCTTTCCAGTTTTTAACTGAAAATATTTCCTTTTTCAGCATAGCCCTCTATGGGCTTTCAAATATCACTTTGTAAATTCCACAAGAACAGCCTTAGCGAAAGACTTCGTGAAGGGAAAGCTGTAACTCTGTCAGATGAGTTAACAGAAAACAAAGCAGTTTCTCAGAAAGCTTCTTTCGCGTTTTTAACGGAAGATATTTCCTTTTCCAACAGAGCCCTCTAAGGGCTTACAAATATCACTTTGTAAATTCCACAAGAACTGCCTTAGCGAAAGGATTCTTGAAGGGAAAGCTGTAACTCTGTGAGATGAATTAACAAAACACAAAGCAGTTTCTCAGACATCTTCTTTCCAGTTTTTAACTTAAGATATTTCCTTTTTCAAAATAGTCCTCCAATGGCTTCCAAATTACGCTTTCCAAATTCCACATGGACAGCCTTAGCGAAAGGCTTCTTGAGTGGAAAGCTGTACCTCTGTGAGATGAATTAACAGAACACAAAGCCCTTTCTCAGAAAGCTTCTTTCCAGTTTTTAACTGAAGATATTTCCTTTTTCACCATTGCCCTCTACGGGCCTCCAAATATCACTTTGCCAATTCCACAAGAACAGCCTTAGCGAAAGGCTAATAGAAGGGGAAGCTGTCACTCTGTGACATGAATTAACAGAACACAAAGCAGTTTCTCAGAATTCTTCTTTTCAGTTTTTAAGTTCGGATATTTCCTTTTTCACCGTAGCCCTCTTAGGGCTTCCAAATATCTCTTTGCAAATTCCACAAGAACAGTCTAAACGAAAGGCTTCTTGAGGGGAAAGCTGTAAATCTGTGCGATGAATTAAGAGAACACAGAGCAGTTGCTCAGAAAGCTTCTTTCCAGTTTGTAAGGGAAAATATTTCCATTTTCACCATCGCCCTCTATGGGCTTCCTAATATCACTTTGCCAATTCCACAAGAACAGTGTTAGCGAAAGACCTCGTGAGGGGAAAGCAGTAACTCTGTCAGATGAATTAACAGAACACGGAACAGTTTCTGAGAAAGTTTCTTTCCAGTTTTTAACGGAAGATATTTCCTTTTACACCATGGCGCTCTATGGGCTTCCAAATATCACTTTGCCAATTCCACAAGAACAGTCTTAGCGAAAGGCTTGTTTAGGGGAAATCTGTAACTCTGCGAGATGAATTAACAGAACACATAGTAGTTTCTCAGAAAGCTTCTTTCCCGTTTTTAACGGAAGATATTTCTTTTTTCACCGTAGCCCTCTATGGGCTACAAATATAACTTTGCAATCTCCACAAGAACAGTCTTAGCGAAAGGCTTCTTGAGGGGATAGCTGTAAATCGGTGAGATGAATTAAGAGAACACAAAGCAGTTTCTCAGAAAGCTTCTTTCCAGTTTTTAACGGAAGATATTTCCTTTTTAACCATAGCCCTCTAGGGGCTTCCAAATATATCACTTTGCCAATTTCACAAGAACAGTCTTAGCGAAAGGCTTACTGAGGGGAAATCTGTAACTCTGCGAGATGAATTAACAGAACACAAAGTCGTTTCTCAGAAAGCTTCTTTCCCGTTTTTAACGGAAGATAATTCCTTTTTCGCCATAGCCCTCTATGGGCTTCCAAATAGCACTTTTCAAATTCCACAAGAACAGTCTTAGCGAAAGGCTTCTTGAGGGGAAAGCTGTAAGTCCATGAGATGAATTAAGAGAACACAAAGCCGTTTCTCAGAAAGCTTCTTTCCAGTTTTTAACGGAATTGATTTCCTTTTTCACCATTGCCCTGAATGGGCTTCCAAATATCACTTTGCAAATCCACAAGAACAGTCTTATCGAAAGGCTTCTTGAGTGGAAAGCTGTAACTCTGTGAGATGAATTAGCAGAACACAATGCAGTTTCTCAGAAAGCTTCTTTCCAGTTTTAAACGGAAGGTATTTCTCTTCTCACCATAGCCTTCTGTTTGCTTCCAAATATCACTTTGCAATCTCCACAAGAACAGTCGTAGTGAAAGGCTTCTTGAAGGGAAAGCTGTAATTCTGTGAGATGAAATAACAGAACACAAAGCAGTTTCTCAGAAAGCTTCTTTCCCGTTATAAACGGAAGATATTTCCTTTTCACCGTAGCCCTCTATGGGCTTCCAAATATCACTTTGCAAATTTCACAAGAACAGTCTTAGCGAAAGGCTTCTGGAGGGGAAAGCTGTAACTCTGTGAGATGAGTTAACAGAACACAAAGCCGTTTCTCAGAAAGCTTCTTTCCAGTTTTTAACTGAAGAGATTTCCTTTTTCACCAAAACCCACTATGGGCTTCCAAATATCACTTTGCAAATTCCACAGGAACAGTCTTAGCGTAAGGATTCTTGAGGGGAAAGCTGTAACTCTGTGAGATGAATTAACAGAACACAAAGGAGTCTCTCAAAAAGCTTCTTTTCAGTTTTTATCTTAGGATATTTCCTTTTTCACCACAGCTCTCTATGGGCTTCCAAATATCACTTTTTAAATTCCACAAGAACACTCTTAGTAAAAGGCTTCCAGAGGGGAAAGCTGTAAATCTGTGAGATGAATTAACTGAACACTAAGCAGTTTCTCAGAAAGCTTCTTTCTAGTTTTTAACTGAAGATAATTTCCTTTTCACCATATCCCTCTATGGGCTTTCAAATATCACTTTGCAAATACCACAAGAACATTCTTAGCGAAAGTCTTCTTCAGGAGAAAGCTGTAACTCTCTGAGGTGAATGAACAGAACACAAAGCAGTTTCTCAAAAAGCTTACTTCCAGTTTTTAACTGAATATGTTTCCTTTTTCACTGTAACCCTCTTTGGGCTTCCAAATATCACCTTGCAAATTCGACAAGAAAAGTCTTAGTGAAAGGCTTCTTGAGGGGAAATCTGTAACTCTGTGGGCTGAATTAACTGAACACAAAGCCATTTCTCAGAAAGCTTCTTTCCAGTTTTTAATGAAGAGACTTCTTTTTCACTGTAGACCTCTATGGGCTTCCAAATGTCACTTTGAGAATTCCACAAGAACAGTCTTAGCGAAAGGCGTCTTGAAAGTTAAGCTGTAACTCTGAGAGATGAATTAAGGAACACAAAGCCGTTTCTCAGAAAGCTTCTTTCCAGTTTTTAACTGAAGATATTTTCTTTTTCAGCAAAGCCCTCTATGGGCTTCCAAATATCACTTTGCAAATTCCAAAAGAACATTCTTAGCGAAACGCTTCATGAGGGGAAAGCTGTAACTCTGTTTGATGAATTAGCAGAACACAATGCAGTTTCTCAGAAAGCTTCTTTACAGTTTTAAACGGAAGATAATTCTCTTTTCACCATAGCCTTCTGTGGGCTTCCAAATATCACTTTGCCATCTCCACAAGAAAAGTCGTAGCGAAAGGCTTCTTGAAGGGAAAGCTGTAATTCTGTGAGATGAATTAACAGAACACAAAGCAGTTTCTCAGAAAGCTTCTTTCCAGTTTTTAAAGGAAGATATTTCCTTTTTCTCCATAGCCCTCTATGGGCTTCCAAATATCACTTTGCAAATTCACAGGAACAGTCTTAGCGAAAGGTTTCTTGAGGGGAAAGCTGTAACTCTTTGAGTTGAAATAACAGGACACAAAACAGTTTATCAGAAACCTTCTTTCCTGTTTTTAACTTAATATATTACCTTTTTCACGATAGCCCTCTATAGCCTTCCAAATATCACTTTGCAAATTCCACAAGAACAGTCTTAGCAAAAGGCTTCTTGAGGGGAAAGCTGTAACTCTGTGAGATGAATAAACAGAACACAAAGCCGTTTGTCAGATAGCTTCTTTCCAGTTTTTAAGGAAGAGATTTCCTTTTTCACCAGAGCTCTCTATGGGCTTCCAAATATCTCTTTGCAAATTCCACAAGAACAGTCTTAGCGAAAGGTTTCTTGAAGGGAAAGCTGTAACTCTGTGAGATGAAATAAGAGAACCCAAATCTGTTTCTCAGAAAGCTTCTTTCCAGTATTTAACAAAAGAGATTTCCTTTTCCAGCATAGTCCTCTATGGGCTTCCAAATATCACTTTGCAAATCCCACAAGAACATAGTTCGCGAAAGGCTTCTTGAGGGGAAAGCTGTAACTCTGTGAGATGAATTAACAGAACACAAAGCCGTTTCTCAGATAGCTTCTTTCCAGTTTATAAGGAAGGGATTTCCTTTTTCACCATAGCCCTCTATGGGCTTCCAAATATCACTTTGAAAATTCCACAAGAACAGTCTTAACGAAAGGCTTCTTGAAGGGAATGCTGTAACTCTGTGCAATAATTTAAGAGAACACAAGACCCTTTCTCAGAAAGCTATTTCCAGTTCTTAACTGAAGATATTTCCTTTTTCTCCATAGCCCTCTATGGGCTTCCAAATATCACATTGCAAATTCCACAAGAACAGTCTTAGTGGAAGGCTTCCTGAGGGGAAAGCTGTAACTCTGTTAGATGAATTAACAGAACACAAAGCAGTTTCTCAGAAAGCTTCTTTCCAGTTTATAACTTAAGATACTACCTTTTTCACCATAGCCCTCTATAGGCTTCCAAATATGACTTTGCAAATTCCACAAGAACAGTCTTAACGAAAGGCTTTTTGAGGGGAAATCTGTAACTCTGTGAGATGAATTAAGAGAACACAAAGCCGTCTGTCAGAAAGCTTCTATCCAGTTTTTAACGGATGAGATTTCCTTTTACTCCATAGCCCTCTAGGGACTTCCAAATGTCACTTTGCAAATTCCACAAGAACATTCTTAGCGAAAGGCTTCTTGAGGGGAAAGTTGTAATTCTGTGAGATGAATTAACAGAACACAATGCAGTTTCTCACAAAGCTTCTTTCCAGTTTTTAACTGAAGATATTTCCTTTTTCAAAATAGCCCTCTATGGGCTTCCAAATATCACTTTGCAAATTCCACAGTAACAGTCTTAGCGTAAGGATTCTTGAGGGGGAAGCTGTAACTCTGTGAGATGAATTAACAGAACACAAAGGAGTCTCTCAAAAAGCTTCTTTTCAGTTTTTATCTTAGGATACTTCCTTTTTCACCACAGCTCTCTATGGGCTTCCAAATATCACTTTTTAAATTCCACAAGAACACTCTTAGTAAAAGGCTTCCAGAGGGGAAAGCTGTAAATCTGTGAGATGAATTAACTGAACACAAAGCAGTTTCTCAGAAAGCTTCTTTCTAGTTTTTAACTGAAGATACTTTCCTTTTCACCATAGCCCTCTATGGGCTTTCAAATATCACTTTGCAAATAGCAGAAGAACAGTCTTAGCGAAAGTCTTCTTCAGGAGAAAGCTGCAAGTCTCTGAGGTGAATGAACAGAACACAAAGCAGTTTCTCAAAAAGCTTCCTTCCAATTTTTAACTGAAGATGTTTCCTTTTTCACTGTAGACCTCTTTGGGTTTCCAAATATCACCTCGCAAATTCGACAAGAAAAGTCTTAGTGAAAGACTTCGTGAGGGGAAAGCTGTAACTCTGTGGGCTGAATTACCCGAACACAAAGCCATTTCTCAGAAAGCTTCTTTCCAGTTTTTAATGAAGAGACATCTTTTTCAACATAGACATCTATGGGCTTCCAAATGTCACTTTGAAAATTCCACAAGAACAGTCTTAGCGAAAGGCGTCTTGAGGGGTAAGCTGTAACTCTGTGAGATGAATTAAGGAACACAAAGCCATTTCTCAGAAAGCTTCTTTCCAGTTTTTAACTGAAGATATTTTCTTTTTCAGCAAAGCCCTCTATGGGCTTCCAAATATCACTTTGCAAATTCCAAAAGAACACTCTTAGCGAAAGGCTTCATGAGGGGAAAGCTGTAACTCTGTGAGATGAATTAACAGAACACGAAGCCGTTTCTCAGAAAGCATCTTTGCAATTTTCAACTGAAGATACTTCCTTTTTCACCATAGCCCTCTATGGGCTTCCAAGTATCACTTTGCAAATTCCACAAGAACAGTCTTAGCGAAAGGCTTCTTGAGGGAAAGCTGTAACTCTGTGAGATGAATTAACAGAACACAAAGCTGTTTGTCAGATAGCTTCTTACATTTCTTAACTGAAGATATTTCCTTTTTCACCATAGCTCCCTATGGGCTTCCAAATATCTCTTTGCAAATTCCACAAGAACAGTCTTAGCGAAAGTTTTCTTGAAGGGAAAGCTGTAACTCTGTGAGATGAAATAAGAGAACACAAATCCGTTTCTCAGAAAGCTTCTTTCCAGTATTTAACAAAAGAGATTTCCTTTTCCAGCATAGTCCTCTATGGGCTTCCAAATATCACTTTGCAAATCCCACAAGAACATAGTTCGCGAAAGGCTTCTTGAGGGGAAAGCTGTAACTCTGTGTGATGAATTAACAGAACACAAAGCAGTTTCTCAGAAAGCTTCTTTCCAGTTTTTAACTGAAGATATTTCCTTTTCCACTGTAGCTCTCTATGGGCTTCCAAATATCACTTTGCAAATTCCACAAGAATAGTCTTAGCGAAGAGCTTGTTTAGGGGAAAGCTGTAACTCTGTGACATGAATTAACAGAACACAAAGCCGTTTCTCAGATAGCTTCTTTCCAGTTTTTAAGGAAGAGATTTCCTTTTTCACCATAGCCCTCTATGGGCTTCCAAATATCACTTTGCAAATTCCACAAGAACAGTCTTAGCGAAAGGCTTCTTGAAGGGAATGCTGTAACTCTGTGCAATAATTTAAGAGAACACAAGACCCTTTCTCAGAAAGCTCTTTCCAGTTCTTAACTGAAGATATTTCCTTTTTCTCCATAGCCCTCCATGGGCTTCCAAATATCACATTGCAAATTCTACAAGAACAGTCTTAGCGAAAGGCTTCCTGAGGGGAAATCTGTAAATCTGTGAGATGAATTAAAAGAACACAATGCAGTTTCTCAGAATGCTTCCTTCCAGTTTTAACTGAAGATAATTTCTTTTTCACCATAACACTCTATGAGCTTCAAAATATCACTATCCAAATTCCCCAAGAACAGTCTTCGCGAAAAGCTTGTTGAGGGGAAAGCTGTAACTGTGTGTGATGAATTAAGAGAACACAAAGCCGTTTCTTACAAAGCTTCTTTCCAGTTTTTAACTGAAGATATTTCTTCTTTAAGCATAGTCTTCTATGGGTTTCCAAATACCACTTTCCAAATTCCACAAGAACAGTCTTTGCGAAAGGCTTCTTGAGGGGAAAGCTGTAACTCTGTGATATGAATTAACAGAACACAAAAAAGTATCTCAGAAAGCTTCTTTCCACTTTTTAACCGAATATATTTCCTTTTTCAGCATAACCCTCTATGGGCTTCGAAATATCACTTTGGAAATTCCACAAGAACACTCTTAGCGAAAGGCTTCATGAGGGGAAACGTGTAACTCTGTGAGATGAAATAACAGAACACGAAGACTTTTCTCAGAAAGCTTGTTTCCAGTTTTTATCGGAATTGATTTCCTTTTTCACCGTAGCCCTCTATGGGCTTCCAAATATCACTTTGTAAATTCCACAAGAACAGTCTTAGCGAAAGGCTTCTTGAGGGGAAAACTGTTACACTGTGGGATGAATTAACAGAACAAAAAGCAGTTTCTCAGAAAGGTTCTTTCCAGTTTTTAACGGAAGAGATTTCCTTTTTTACCATAGCAACCGAAGGGCTTCCAAATATCACTTTGCAAATTCCACAAGAACACTCTTAGCCAAAGGCTTCTTGAGCGGAACGCTGTAACTCTGTGAGATGAATTAACAGAACACAAAGCCGTTGCACAGAAAGCTTCTTTCCAGTATTTAACGGAAGAGATTTCCTTTTTCACCATAGTCCACTATGGGCTTCCAAATATCACTTTGCAAATTCCACTAGAACAGTCTTAGCGAAAGGCTTCTGGAGGGGAAAGCTGTAACTATGTGAGGTGAAATAAGTGAACAAAAATCCGTTTCTCACAAAGCTTCTTTCCAGTTTTTGACGAAAGAGATTTCCTTTTTCAGCAATGCACTCTATGGGCTTCCAAATCTCTTTTTGCAAATTCCACAAGAACAATCTTAGCAAAAGGCTTCCTGAGGTGAAAGCTGTAACTCTGTTAGATGAATTAACAGAACACAAAGCAGTTTCTCAGAAAGCTTCTTTCCAGTTTATAACTTAAGATATTATCTTTTTCACAATAGCCCTCTGTAGGCTTCCAAATATGACTTTGCAAATTCCACAAGAACAGTCTTAGCGAAAGGCTTTTTGAGGGGAACTCTGTAACACTGTGAGATGAATTAAGAGAACACAAAGCCGTCTGTCAGAAAGCTTCCATCCAGTTTTTAACGGATGAGATTTCCTTTTACTCCATAGCCCTCTAGGGGCTTCCAAATGTCACTTTGCAAATTCCATAAGAACATTCTTAGCGAAAGGCTTCTTCAGGGGAAAGCTGTATCTCTGTGAGATGAATTAACAGAACACAAAGCAGTTTCTCACAAAGCTTCTTTCCAGTTTTTTACTGAAGATATCTCCTTTTTCACCATAGACTTCTATGGGCTTCCTAATATCACTTTGTATATTCCACAAGAAGTGTCTTAGAGAAAGGCTTCTTGAGGGGAAAGCTGTTACTCTGTGAGATGAAATAACAGAAAACAAAGCAGTTTCTCAGAATGCTTCCTTCCAGTTTTAACTGAAGATATTTTATTTTTCACCATGACACACTATGTGCTTGAAAATATCACTTTGCAAATTCCACAAGAGCAGTCTTTCCGAAAGGATTCTTCAGGGGAAAGCTGTAACTCTGTGTGATGAATTAAGAAAACAAAAAGCCGTTTCTTAGAAAGCTTCTTTCCGGTTTTTAACTGAAGATATTTCTTTTTTAAGCAGAGCCTTCTATGGGCTTCCAAATATCACTTGTTAAATTCCAGAAGAACAGGCTTAGTGAGAGGCTTCTTGAGGGGAAAGCTGTAAATCGGTGAGATGAATGAACAGAACACAAAGCAGTTTCTCCTAAAGCTTCTTTCCAGTTATTAACTAAAGATATTCCCTTTTTCACCATAGCCCTCTATAGGCTTCCATGATCACTTTGCAATTTCCAAAAAAATAGTCTTAGTGAAAGGCTTCTGGAGAGCAAAGCTGTAATTCTGTGAGATGAATTAACAGAACACATAGCAGTTTCTCAGAAATCTTCTTTCCACTTTTTATCTTAGGTATTTCCTTTTTCATCATAGCCCTCTATGGGCTTCCAAATATCATTATGCAAATCCCACAGGAACAGTCTTAGCGAAAGGCTTCTTCTGGAGAAAGCTGTAACTCGGTGAGATATATTAACAAAACACGCGGCAGTTTCTCAGAGTGCTTCTTTCTAGTTTTTAAGGGAAGATATTTCCTTTTTCACCATAGCCCACTATGGGCTTCCTAATATCACTTTGACAATTTCACAAGAACAGTCTTACTGAATGGCTTCTTGAGAGGAAAGCGGTAACACTGTGAGATTAACTAACAGAACACAAAGCAGTTTCTCAGAAAGCTTCTTGTCGGTTTTTATCTTAGGATATTTCCTTTTTCACCACAGCCCACTATGGGCTTCCAAATATCACTTTGCCAATTCCACAAGAACAGCCTTAGCGAAGGGAATCTTGAAGGTAAAGCTGTAACACTGTGAGATGAATTAACAAAACATAAAACAGTTTCTCAGAATGCTTCCTTTCAGTATTTATCTTAGGATATTTCCTTTTTCACTATAGCCCTCTATGGGCTTCCAAATGTCCCTTTGCCAATTCCACAAGAACAGCCTTAGCGAAAGGCTTCTTGAAGGGAAAGATGTAACTCTGTGAGATGAATTAACAGAACACAGAGCAGTTTCTCAGAAAGCTTCTTTCCAATTTTTAACGTAAGTTATTTCCTTTTTCACCATAGCCCTCTACGGGCTTCTAAGATCACTTTGCAAATTCCACAAGAACAGTCTTAGCGAAATGATTCTGGAGATAAAAGCTGTAAATCTGTAAGATGAATTAAAAGAATTCAAAGCAGTTTCTCAGAAACCTTCTTTTCATTTCTTATCTTACGATATTTCCATTTTAACCATAGGGCTATAGGGTTTCCAAATATCACTTTGCAAATTCCAGAAGAAAAGTCTTAGCGAAAGGCTTCTTGAGGGTAAAGCTGTAACTCTGTAAGATGAATTAACAGAGCACAAAACATTTTCTCAGAAACCTACTTTTCAGTTTTTACTTTAGGATATTTCCTTTTTCACCATAGCCCTCTATGGGATTCCAATTATCACTTTGAAAATTCCACATGAACAGTCTTAGCGAAAGTCTTCTTGTGGGGAAAGCTGTAACTCTGTGAGAGGAAATAACTGAACACAAAGCAGTTTCTCAGAAAGCTTCTTTCCAGTTTTTAACTGAGGATATTTCCTTTTTCACCATAGCCCTTTTGGGCTTCCAAATATCACTTTGCAAATTCCACAAGAACTGTCTTAGTGAAAGGCTTCTTGAGGGGAAAGCTCTAACTCTGTGAGATTAATTAACAGAACACAAAGTATTTTCTCACAAATCTTCTTTCCAGTTTTTAACGGAGGATATTTCCTTTCTCACCATAGTCCTCTGTGGGCTTCCAAATATCACTTTGCAAATCCCACAAGAACAGTCTTAGCGAAAGGCTTCTTGAGAGGAAAGCTGTAACTCAGTGAGACGTATTAACAGAAGACACGGCATTTTCTCAGAATGCTTCTTTCCAGTTTTTAACGGAATACATTTCCTTTTTCACCATAGTCCTCTATGGGTTTCCAAATATCACTTTCCAAATTTCACAAAACAGTCTTAATGAACGGCTTCTTGAGGGAAAAGCTGTAGCTCTGTGAGTTGAACTAACAGAACACAAAGCAGTTTTTCAGACAGCTTCTCTTCGGTAAGTATCTTAGGATATTTCCTTTTTCACCATAGCCCTCTATGGGCTTCCACATATCACTTTGGAAATTCCTCAAAAACAGTCTTAGCGGAAGGCTTCTTGAGGGGAAAGCTGTAATTCTTTGAGATGAATTAACAGAACACAAAGCAGTTTCTCAGAAAGCTTCTTTTCATTTTTTAATTGAAGGTATTTCCATTTTCACCGTAGCCCTCTATGGGATTCCAAATATCACTTTGCAAATTCCACAAGAACAGCCTTAGCTAAAGGATGTTGGAGGGGAGAGCTGTAACTCTGTGAGATGAATTAACAGAACACAAAGCAGTTTCTCAAAAAGCTTCTTTTCAGTTTTTATCTAAGGATATTTCCTTTTTCACCATAGCCCTGTTGGGGCTTCCAAATATCACTATTTAAATTCCACAAGAACATTCTTAGCGAAAGGCTTCTTGAGGGGAAAACTGTAACACTGTGATATGAATTAACAGGACACAAAGCTGTATCTCAGAAAGCTTCTTTCCACTTTTTAACCGAAGATATTTCCTTTTTCAGCATAGCCCTCTTTGGGCTTCGAAATATCACTTTGGAAATTCCACAAGAACACTCTTAGCGAAAGGCTTCATTAGGGGAAAGGTGTAACTCTGTGAGATGAAATAACAAAACACAAAGACTTTTCTCAGAAAGCTTCTTTCCAGTTTTTATCGGGGTTGATTTCCTTTTTCACCATAGCCTTCTATGGGCTTCCAAATATCAGTTTGTAAATTTCACAAGAACAGTCTTAACGAAAGGCTTCTTGAGGGGAAAGCTGTTACACTGTGGGATGAATTAACAGAACAAAAGGCAGTTTCTCAGAAAGCTTCTTTCCAGTTTTTAACGGAAGAAATTTCCTTTTTCAGCATAGCAACCTATGGGCTTCCAAATATCACTTTTCAAATTCCACAAGAACACTCTTAGGCAAAGGCTTCTTGAGCGGAAAGATGTAACTCTGTGTGATGAATTCACAGAACACAAAGCAGTTTCTCAGAAAGCTTCTTTTCATTTTTTATCTTAGGATGTTTCCTTTTTCCCCATAGCCCTGTAAGGGCTTCCAAATAACACTTTTTACATTCCACAAGAACAATATTAGCGAAAGTATTCTTGAGGGAAAGCTGTAACTCTGTGAGATGAATTAAGAGAACACAAAGCCGTTTCTCAGGAAGCTTCTTTTCAGTTTTTAACGGAAGAGATTTCCTTTTTCACCATAGCGCTCTTCGGACTTCCAAATATCACTTTGCAAATTCCACAAGAACACTCTTAGTGAAAACCATCTTGAGGGGAAAGCTGTAACTCTGTGAGATGAATAAACAGAACACAAAGTAGATTCTCAGAAAGCTACTTTGCGGTTTTTATCTGAGGACACTTCCTTTTTCACCATAGCCCTCTATGGGCATCCCAATATCACTTTGCAGATTACACAAGAACAGTCTTAGTGAACGACTTCTTGAGGGGAAAGCTGTAACTCTGTGAGAAGAATTAACAGAACACAAAGCCGTTTCTCAGAAAGCTTCCTTTCAATTTTTATCTTAGGATATTTCCGTTTTCACCATAGTTCTCTAATGGTTTCCAAATATCACTTTGCAAATTCCACAAGAGCAGTCTTAGCGAAAGGCTTCTAGAGGGGAAAGCTGTAACTCTGTGAGTTGAAATAACAGAACACAAAGCAGTTTCTCAGAAATCTTCTTTCTAGTTTTTAACTGAAGTTATTTCCTTTTCCACCATAGTCCTCTAGGGGCATCCAAATATCACATTGCAAATTCCACACGAACAGTCTTAGTTGAAGGGCTCCTTGAGGGGAAAGCTGTATCACTGTGAGATGAATTAAGAGAACACAAAGCGGTTTCTCAGAAAGCTTCTTTCCAGTTTTTAACTGAAGATATCTCCATTTTCACTCTAGCCCTCTGGGTATTTCCAAATATCACTTTGCAAATTCCACAAGACCAGTCTTAGTGAACCACTTCTTTCGGGGAAAGGAGTAAATCTGTGAGATGAATTAACAGAACACAAAGCCGTTTTTCAGAAAGCTTTTTTCCATTTTTTAACTGAAGATATTTTCTTTTTCACCCTTAGCCCTCTTTGGGCTGCGAAATATCATTTTGCAAATTCCACAAGAACAGTCTTAGTGAACGGCTTCCTGAGGAGCAAGCTGTAATTCTGTGAGATGAATTAACAGAACACAAAGCAGTTTCTCAAAAAGCTTCTTTCCTGTTTTTATCTGAAGATATTTCCTTTGCACCGTAGCCCTCTATGGGCTTCCAAATATCACTTTGTAAAGTCCCCAAGAACAGTCTTACCGAAAGCCTTCTTGATGGGAAAGCTGAAACTCGGAGAGATAAATTCACAGATCACAAATAAGTTTCTCAGAAAGCTTCTTTCTCACATTTAGCGGTGGATATTTTCTTTAATCTTATAGTCTTCAAAGGGATACGAAATAACAGTTCTCATATTACACAGAAATAAGGCTAGCAAACAGCTCTACGAAATACAGCTGTAGCTCAGTGAGTGGAAGTCACATATCACAAAGCAGTTCCTCTGAAACCTTTTATTCAGTTTTTAACAGCAGATATATCCTTTTTCACCATAGCCCACTATGGGTTTCCAAATATCACTTTGCAAATTCCACAAGAACAGTCTTAGCGGGAGGCATCTGGAGGGGAAAGCTGTACCTCTGTGAGATGAATTGACAGAACACAAAGCAGTTTCTCAGAAAGCTTCTTTCCAGTTTTTAACTGAAGATATTCCTTTTTCACCATAGCCCACTATAGGCTTCCAAATATCACTTAGAAAATTCCACAAGAACAGTCTTAGCGAACGGCTTCTTTAGGGAATAGCTGTAACACTGTGAGATGAATTTACAGAACACAAAGCAGTTTCTCAGAAAGCTTCTTTCCAGCTTTTAACTGAACATATTTCCTTTTTCACCGTAGCCCTCTATGAGCTTCCAAATATCACTTTGCAAATTCCAGAAGAACAGTCTTAGCGAAAGGCTTCTTGAGGGGAAACCTGTAACCCTGTGAGATGAATTAACAGAACAGGTTTCTCAGAAAGCTTCTTTCCAGTTTTTAACTGAAGATATTTCCATTTTCACCATAGCCCTCTATGAGCTTCCAAATATCATTTTGCAAATTTCACAACAACAGTCTTAATGAACGGCTTCTTGAGTGGAAAGCTATAACTCTGTGAGATGAATTAACGGAATGCAACGCAGTTTCTCAAAAAGCTTCTTTCCGGTTTTTATCTTAGGATATTTCCTTTTTCACCATAGCCCTCTATTGTTTTCCAAATATCACTTTGCAAATTCCACGAGAACAGTCTTAGTGAAAGGCTTCTTGAGGGGAAACCGTAGCTCTGTGAGATCAATTCACAGATCACAAAGAAGTTTCTCAGAAAGCTTCTTTCACACTTTAAGCAGCGGATATTTCCTTTGGACCTATAGACTTCAAAGAGATCCGAAGTAACATTTCTCAGATTCCACAGAAATAAGGCTAGCCAACAGTTCTACGAAATACAGCTGTATCTCAGTGATAGTAAATCACATATCACAAAGCATTTCCTCAGAAAGCTTCTTTTCACTTTTTAACTGAAGCTATATCCTTTTTCACCATAGCGATCTATGGACTTCCAAAGACCACTTTGCAAATTCCACAAGAACAGTCTTGGTGAAAGGCTTCTTGAGGGGAAAGTTGTAACTCTGTGAGATGAACTAAGAGAACACAAAACCATTTCTCAGAATGCTTCTTTCCAGTTTTTAACTGAAGATATTTCCCTTTTCACCATAGCCCTCTATGGGCTTCAAAATATCAATTTGAAAATAACACAAGATCAGTCTTAGTGAACGGCTTTTTGTTCGGAAAGCTGTAAGTCTCTGAGATGAATTATCAAAACACAAAGCAGTTTCTCAGAAAGCTTCTTTTCAGTTTTTATCTTACGATATTTCCTTTTTCACCATAGTTCTCAAAGCACTTCCAAATATCACTTTGCAAATTTCACAAGAACAGTCTTAGTGAACGACTTCTTGAGGGGAATGCTGTAACTCTGTGAGATGGATTAACAGAACACAAAGCAGTTTCTCAGAAACGTTCTTTCCACTTTTTAACTGAAGATATTTCCTTTTTACCCATAGCACTCTATGGGCTTCCAAATATCACTTTGCAAAATCAGCAAGAACAGTCTTAGTGAACGGTTTCTTGAGGGGAAAGCTGTAAGTCTGTGAGATAAATTCAGAGAACACAAAGCAGTTTCTCAGAAATTTTCTTTTCAGTTTTTATCTTAGGATATTTTCTTTTTAACCATAGATCTCTATGGTTTTCCAAATATCTTTTTCCAAATTCCACAAAAACAGCTTTAGCGAAACTTTTCTAGAGGGGAAAGCCGTAATTCTGTGAGATGAATTAACAGAACACAAAGCAATTTCTCAGAAAGCTTCTTTCCAGTTTTTATCTGAATATATTTCCTTTACACCATAGTCCTCTATGGGCTTCCAAATATCACTTTGCAAATTCCACAAGAACAGTCTTAGTGAACGACTTGTTGAGGGGAAAGCTGTAATTCTATAAGATGAATTAACAGAACACAAAGTCGTTTCTCAGAAAGCTTCTTTTCAGATCTTATCTTAGGAAATTTCTATTTCACCACAGCCCTCTATGGGCTTCCAAATATCACTTTGCAAATTCCACAAGAACAGTCTTGGCGGAATGCTTCTTGAGGGGAAAGCTGTTACACTGTCAGATGAATTAACAGAAAACAAAGCAGTTTCTCAGAAAACTTCTTTCCAGTGTATAACTGAAGATATTTTCTTTTTCACCATAGCCCCCTAAGGGTTTCCAAATATCACTTTGAAAATTCCACAAGAACGGTCTTAGTGAACGGTTTCTGGAGGGCAAAGCTGTAACTGTGTGAAATGAATTAACGGAACACAAAGCAGTTTCTCAAGAAGCTTCTTTCTAGTTTTCATCTGAGGACATTAACTTTTTCACCATAGCCCTTTATGGGCTTCCAAATATCGCTTTGCAAATTCCACAAGAACAGTCTTAGCGAAAGACTTCTTGAGGAGAAAGCTGTAACTCTGTGAGATGAATTAACAGAAAACAAAGCAGTTTCTCAGAAAGCTTCTATACAGTTTCTAACTGAAGATATTCCTTTTTTCACCTTAGCCCTCTAAGGGCTACCAAATATCACTTTGCGAATTACACAAGAAGAGTCTTAGCGAAAGGCTTCTCGAGGGGAAAGCTGTAACACTGTGAGATGAATTAAGAGAACACAAAGCAGTTTCTCAGAAAGCTTCTTTCCAGTTTTTATCTAAGGACATTACCTTTTTCTCCGTGGCCCTCTATGGGCTTCCAAATATCACTTTGCAAATTCCACAAGAACAGTCTTAGCGAAAGACTTCTTGAGGGAAAAGCTGTAACTCTTCGAGATGAAATAACAGAACACAAAGCAGTTTCTCAGAAAGCTTCTTTCAGGTTTTTAACTGCAGATATTTACTTTTTCACCATAACACTCCATGGGCTTCCAAATATCTCTTTTCAAATTCCAAAAGAACAGTCTTAGTGAACAGACTCTTGAGTGGAAAGCTGTAACTCTGTGAGAGGAATTAGAAAACACAAAGAAGTTTCTCAGAAAGCTTCTTTCCAGTTTTTAACAGAAGATATTTCCTTTTTCACCGTAGCACTCTATGGTCTTCCAAATATCACTTTGCAAATTTGACAAGAACAGTCTTAGCGAAAGGCTTCTTGAGGGGAAAGCTATAACTCTGTGAGATGAATTAGCAGTACACAAAACAGTTTCTCAGAAAGCTTCTTTCCAGTTTTTAACTTAAGATGTTACCTTTTTCACCATAGGCCTCTATAGGCTTCCAAATATCACTTTCCAAATTCCACAAGAACAGTCTTACGGAGAGGCTTCTTCAGGGGAAAGCTGTTACTCTATGAGATGAATTAACAGAACACAAAGTCGTTTCTGAGAAGGCTTCTATCCAGTTTTTAACGGAAGAGATTTCCTTTTTCACCATAGCCTTCTAAGGGCATCCTAATATCACTTTGCAAATTCCACAAGAACAGTCTTAGCGAAAGGCTTCTTGAGGGGAAAGCTGTAACTCAGTGAGAAGAATTAGCATAACACAATGCAGTTTCTCAAAAAGCTTCTCTCCAGTTTTTAACTGAAGAGATTTCCTTTTTCAACCTAGCCCTCTATGGGCTTCCAAATATCATTTTGAAAATTCCACAAGAACAGTCTTAGTGAAAGACTTCTTGAGGGGAAAGCTGTAACACTGTGAGATGAATTAACACAACACAAAGCAGTTTATCAAAAGGCTTCTTTTCAGTTTTTATCTGAGGACATTTCCTTTTCCACCACAGCTCTCTATGGGCTTCCAAATATCACTTTTTAAATTCCACAAGAACTCTCTTAGCGAAAGGCTTCTTCAGGGGAGAGCTGTATCTCTGTGAGATGAATTAACAGAACACAAAGTAGATTCTCAGAACGCTTCTTTCCAATTTTAAACTAAAGAGATTTCCTTTTTCACCATAGCCCTCCGTGGGCTTAGAAATATCACTTTGCAAATTCCACAAGAACAGTCTTAGTGAAAGGTTTCTCCAGGGGAAAGCTGTAACTCTCTGAGATAAATTAACAGAACACAAATCAGTTTCTCAGAGATCTTCTTTCCAGTTTTTAACTGAAGACATTACCTTTTTCAACATAGCCCTCTATAAGCTTCCAAATATCACTTTTAAAATTCCACAGGAACATACGTATCGAAAGGCTACTTGAGGGGAAAGCTTTAACTCTGTGAGATGAATTAACAGAACACAAAGCCGTTTCTCAGAAAGCTTCTTTCCAGTTTTTAACGGAAGAGATTTCCTTTTTCACCCAAGCCCTCTATGGGCTTCCAAATATCACTTTGCAAAATCCACAAAAACAGTCTTAGCGAAGGGTTTCTTGAGGGGAAAGCTGTAACTCTGTGAGATGAATTACAGAACACCAAGCAGATTCTCAGAAATATTCTTTCCAGTTTTTAAATGAAGATAATTCGTTTTTCACAACAGCCCTCTATAAGCTTCCAAATATCACCTTGCAAATTAAACAACAACAGTCTTAGCGAAAGGCTTCTTGAGGGGAAAGCTGTAACTCTGTGAGATGAATTAAGAGAACACAAAGACGTTTCACAGAAAGCTTCTTTCAAGTTTTTAGCTGAAGATATTTCCTTTTTTACCATAGCCCTCTATGGGCTTCCATATATCACTTTGCAGATTCCACAAGAACAGTCTTAGTGGAAGACTTCTTGAGGGGAATGCTGTAACTCTGTGAGATGAATTAAAAGAACACAATGCAGTTTCTCAAAAAGCTTGTTTCCAGTTTTTAACTGAAGATATGTCCTTTTTCACCGTAGTCTTCTATGGGCTTCCAAATATCACTTTGCCAGTTCCATAAGAACAGTCTTTGGAAAAGACTTCTTTAGGGGAAAGCTGTAACTCAGTGAGATGAATTAACAGAACACAAAGCAGTTTCTCAAAAACCTTCTTTTCAGTTTTTATCTTAGGATATTTACATTTTCTCCGCAGCTCTCTATGGGCATCCAAATATCACTTAGCAAATTCTACAAGAACACTCTTAACGAAACGGTTCTTGAGGGGAAAGCTGTAATTCTGTGAGATGAATTAACAGATCACAAAGTACTATCTCAGAAAGATTCTTTCCAGTTTTTAACTGAACATATTTCCTTTTTCACAGTAGCCCTCTATGGGCTTCCAAAATATCACTTTGTGAATTCCACAAGAAGAATCTTAGCAAAAGGCTTCTTGAGTGGAAAGCTGTATGTCTCTGAGATGAATTGTCAGAACACAAAGCCGTTTCTCAGAAAGCTTCTTTCCAGTTTTTAACGGAAGAGATTTCCTTTTTCACAATAGCCCTCTATGGGTTTCCAAATATCACTTTTTAAATCCACAAGAACACCCTTAGCGAAAGGATACTTGAGGGGAAAGCTGTAAATCTCTGTGATGAATTAAGAGAACACAAAGCAGTTTTGAGAAAACTTCTTTGCAGTTTTTAACTGAAGATATTTCCTTTTTCACCATAGCCTTCTATGGGCTTTCAAATATCACTTTTCAAATTCCACAAGAACAGTCTTAGCGAAAGGCTTCTTGAGGATAAAGCTGTAACTCTGTGAGATGAATTAACAGAACACAAAGCAGTTTCTCAAAAAACTTCTTTTCAGTTTTTATCTTAGGATATTTACATTTTCTACGCAGCTCTCTATGGGCATCCAAATATCACTTTGCAAATTCCACAAGAACACTCTTAACGAAACGGTTCTTGAGGGGAAAGCTGTAACTCTGTGAGATGAATTAACAGAACACAATGCAGTTCCTCAAAAAGGTTATTTCAAGTTTTTAACTGAAGATATTTCCTTTTTCACCGTAGTCCTCTATGGGCTTCCAAATATCACTTTGCAAATTCCACAAGAACAGTCTTAGAGAAAGACTTCTTGAGGAGAAAGCTGCAACTCTTTGAGATGAATTAACAGAACACAAAGACATTATTCTGAAAGCTTCTTTCCAGTTTTTAATGAAGAGACTTCCTTTTTTACCATAGCCCTCTATGGGCTTCCAAATATCACTTTGCAAATTCCACAAGAACAGTCTTAGCAAAAGGCTTCTTGAGGGGAAAGCTGTTACTCAGTGAGATGAATTCACAGAACATGAAACAGTTTCTCAGAGACCTTCTTTCCAGTTTTTAACGGAAGAGATTCCCTTTTTCTCCATAGCCCTCTAGGCGCTCCCAAATATCACTTTGAAAATTCCACAAGAAGAGTCTTAGCGAAAGACTTCTTGAAGGGAAATCTGTAACTCTGTCAGTTGAAGTAACAGAACAGAAAGCAGTTTCCCCAAAAGCTTCTTTTCAGTTTTTATCTTAGGATACATCCTTTTTCACCACAGCGCTCTATGGGCTTGCAAATATCACTTTTTAAATTCCACAAGAACACTCTTAGTGAAAGGCTTCTGGAGGGGAAAGCTGTAACTCTGTGAGATGTATTGGCAGAACGCAAAGAAGTTTTTCAGAGAGATTCTTTCCAGTTTTTTAACGGAAGTTATTTCCTTTTTAACCATAGCCCTCTAAGTTCTTCCAATTATCATTTTGCAAATTCCACAAAAGGAGCCTTAGCAAAGAGCTTCTTGAGGGGAAAGCTGTAACTCTGCGAAATGAATTAACAGAGCACAAAGCAGTTTCTCAGAAAGCTTCTTTTCAATTTTTATTTTAGGATATTTCCTTTTTCACCACAGACGTCTATGGGCTTCAAATATCACTTTGCAAATTCCACAAGAACAGTCTTAACGAAAGGCTTCTGGAGGGGAAAGCTGTAATTCTGTGAGATGAAATAACAGAACACAAAACATTTTCTCACAAAGCCTCTTTCAAGTTCTTAACGGAAGATATTTCCTTTTTCACCGTAGCCCTATATGGACTTCCAAATATCACTTTGCAAATTCCACAAGAACAGTCTTAGCGAAAGACTTCTTGAGGGGAAAACTGTAACTCTGTGAGATGAATTAACAGAAAACAAAGCAGTTTTTCAGAAAGATTCTTTCCAGTTTTTAACGGAAGATATTTCCTTTTTAACCGTAGCCCTCTATGGGCTTCCAAATATCACTTTGCATATTCCACAAGAACAGTCTTAGCGAAAGGCTTCTTGAGGGGAAAGCTGTAACTATGTGAGATGAATTGACAGAACACAAAGCAGTTTCTCAGGCAGATTCTTTTCAGTTTTTAACGAAAAATATTTCCTTTTTCACAGGAGCACTCTATGGGCTTCCAAATATCACTTTGAAAATTCCACAAGAACTGTCTTACGAAAGACTTTTTGAGGAGAAATCTGTAACTCTCTGAGATGAATTAACAGAACACAAAGCAGTTTCTCAGAAAGCTTCTTTCCAGTTTTTAACTGAAGATAATTCCTTTTTCACCATAGCCCTCTAAGAGCTTCCTAATATCACTTTGCAAATTCCACAAGATCAGTCTTAGCGAAAGTCTTCTGGAGGGAAAAGCTGTAACTCTGTGAGATGAATAAACAGAACACGAAGTAGTTTCTCAGGAAGCCACTTTCCAGTATTTAACGGAAGATATTTCCTTTTTCACCGTAGCCCTCTATGGGCTTCCAAATATCACTTTGCAAATTCCACAAGACAGTCTTACCGAAATACTTCTTGAGTGGAAATCTGTAACTCTGTGAGATGCATTAACAGAACACAAAGCAGTTTCTCAGAAAGCTTCTTTCCAGTTTTTATCAGAAGATATTTCCTTTTTCACTATAGCCCTGTATGGGCTTCCAAATATCACTTTGAAAATTCCACAAGAACATACTTAGCGAATGGCTTCTGGAGGGGATGCTGTAACTCTTTGAGATGAATTAACAGAACACAAAGCCCTTTCTCAGAAAGCTTCTTTCCAGTTTTTATTTTAGGGTATTTCCTTTTCTCCATAGACCTCTAAGGGCTTCCAAATATCCCCTTTCAAATTGCAAAAGAACAGTCTTAGCGAAAGGATTCTGGAGGGGAAAGCTCTAACACTGTGAGATGAATTAACAGAACACAAAGCAGTTTCTCAGAATGCTTTTTTCCAGTTTTTAACGGAAGATATTTTCTTTATCACCATAGCCCTCTATGGGCTTCCAAATATCACTTTGCAAATTCCACAACAACAGTCTTAGCGAAAGGCTTCTTGAGGGTCAAGCTGTAACTCTGTGAGATGAAATAACATGACACAAAGCAGTTTCTCAGAAAGCTTCTTTCCAGTTTTTAACGGAAGATATTTCCTTTTTCATCATAGCCCTCTATAGGCTTCCAAATATCACTTTGCAAATTCCACAAGAACAGTCTTAGCGAAAGGCTTATTGAGAGGAAATCTGTAACTCTGTGAGATGAATTAACTGAACACAAAGCAGTTTCTCAGAAAGATTCTTTCCAGTTTTTAACTGAAGATATTTCCTTTTACACCATAGCCCTCTATGGGCTTTCAAATATCACTTTGCAAATTTCATAACAACAGTCTTAGTGAACGACTTCATGAGGGGAAAGCTGTGATTCTGTGCGATGAACTAACAGAACACAAAGCAGTTTCTCAGAAAACTTCTTTTCTGTTTTTATCTTAGGATATTTCCATTTTCACCACAGTCCTCTAAGGGCTTCCAAATAACACTTTGCAAATTCCACAAGAACAGTCTAAGCGAAAGGCTTATTGAGGGAAAAGATGTAACCCTTTGAGATGAATTAACAGAACACAAAGCAGTTTCTCAGAAAGCATACTTTCAGATTTTAACTGAAGATATTTCCTTTTTCACCATAGCCCTCTAGGGGTTCCAAATATCACTTTGCAAATTCCACAACAACAACTTTAGCGAAAGGCTTCTTAAGGGGAAAGCTGTAGTTCTGTGAGTTGAATTAACAGAACACAAATCAGTTTCTCAGAGACTTCTTTTAAGTTTTTTTCTTAGGCTATTTCCTTTTTCACCATAGCCTTCCAGGGGCTTCTAAATATCACCTTGAAAATTCCACAAGAACAGTCTTAGTGAACGGCTTCTTCAGGGGAATGCTGTAACTCTGTGAGATGAATTAACAGAATACAAATCAGTTTCTCAGATAGCTTCTTTTCAGGGTTCATCTTAGGATATTTCCTTTTCATCATAGCAATCTAGGTGCTTCCAAATTCACTTTTCAAATTCCACAAGAGCAGTCTTAGCGAAAGGCTTCTTGAGGGGAAAGCTCTAACTCTCTGATAAGAATTAACAGAACACAAAGCAGTTTCTCAGAAACCTTCTTTACAGTTTTTAACGGAAGATATTTCCTTTTTTACCTTAGCCTTCTATGGGCTTCCAAATATCACTTGGCATATTCCACAAGAACAGTCTTAGCGAAAGGCTTCTTCAGTGAAAACCTGTAACTCGGTGAGATGTCTTACACGAACACAGGGCACTTTGTCAGAAAGTTTCTTTCCAGTTTGTAATGGTAGATATTTCCTATTTCACCATTGCCCTCTATGGGCTTCCAAATATCACTTTGCAAATTTCACAAGAACAGTCTTAGCGAAAGGCTTCTTGAGGGGAAAGTTTTAAGTCGGTGAGATGTATCAACAACACACGGCAATTTCTCAGAATGCTTCTTTCCAGTTTTTAACGGAAGATATTTCATTTTTCACCATTGCCCTCTATGGGCTTCCAAATATCACTTTGCAAATCCCACAAGAACAGTCTTAGCGAAAGGTTTCTTGAGCGCAAAGCTGTAACGCGGTGAGATGACTTGCACGAACACATGGCAGTTTCTCAGAAAGCATCTTTCAAGTTTTTAACGGTAGATATTTACTTTTTCATCCTAGCCCTCTATGGGCTTCCAAATATCACTTTGCAAATTTCACAAGAACAGTCTTAGCAAAAGGCTTGTTGAGGGGAATGCTGTACGTCAGTGAGATGTATTAACACAACACACGGCAATTTCTCAGAATGCTTCTTTCCAGTTGTTAACGGAAGATATTTTCTTTTTCACCACAGCCCTCTATGGGCTTCCAAATATCACTTTGGAAATTTCACAAGAGCAGCCTTAGTGAACGGATTCTTGTGGGTAAAGCTGTAACTCAGTGAGATGAACTAACAGAACACAAAGCAGTTTCTCAGAAAGTTTCTTTTCGGTTTTTATCTTAGGATATTTCCATTTTCACCATAGCCCTCTGTGTACTTCCAAATATCACTTTGCAAATTCCACAAGAACAGTCTTAGCGGAAGGCTTGTGGAGGAGAAAGCTCTAAGTCAGTGAGATGAATTAACAGAACACAAAGCAGTTTCTAAGAAATCTTCTTTCCAGTTTTTGACGGAAGATATTTCCTTTTACACCATAGCCCCCTAGGGGCTTCAAAATATCACTTTGCAAATTCCACAAGAACAGTCTTAGCGAAGGGCTTCTTGAGGAGAGAGCTGTAACTCTCCGAGATGAATTAACAGAACACAAAGCAGTTTCTCAGAAAGCCTCTTCCTAGGTTTTATCTGAAGATATTTCCTTTTTCACCCTAGCCCTCTATGGGCTTCCAAATACCTCTTTGGAAATCCCACAGGAACAGTCTTAGCGAAAGGCTTCTGGAAGGGAAAGCTGTAACCCTGTGACAAAGCAGTATCCCAGAAAGCTTCTTTCCAGTTTTTAACTGAAGATATTTCCTTATTCACCATAGTCATCTATGGGCTTCCAAATATCTGTCTGCAAATCCCACAAGAACAGTCTTAGCGAAAGGCTTCTTGAGGGGAAAGCTGTAACTCGGTGAGATGTATTAACAGAACACACGGCAGTTTCTCAGAAAGCTTCTTTCCACTTTTTAACGGAAGATATTTCCTTTTTCACCATAGCCCTCTAGGGGCTTCCAAATATCACTCTGAAAATTCCAATAGAACAGTCTTAGCGAAAGACTTCTTGAGGGGAAATCTGTAATTTGGTGAGATGTATTATCAGAACACACGGCAGTTTCTGATTAAGTTTCTTTCCAGTTTTATCGGAAGATATTTCCTTTTTCACCAAAGCCCTCTATGGGCTTCCAAATATCACTTTGCAAATTTCACAAGAACAGTCTTAGTGAACGGCTTCTTGAGGGGAAAGCTGTAACTCTGTGAGATGAACTAACAGAACTCAAATCAGTTTCTCAGAGAGCTTCTTTCCAGTTTTTAACTGGAGATATTTTCTTTTTAACCATAGCCCTCTATGGGCTTCCAAATATCACTTTGCATATTCCACAAGAAGTGTCTAAGCGAAAGACTTGTTGAGGGAAAAGCTGTAACTCTGTGAGATGAATTAACAGAACACAAAACTGTTTCTCAGAAAGGTTCATGCCAGTTTTTAACTGAAGATATTTCCTTTTTCACCAAAGCCCTCTATGGTCTTCCAAATATCACTTTGAAAAATCCACAAGAACAGTCTTAGCCAAAGACTTCTTTTGGGGGAAGCTGTAACTTGGTGAGATGTATTAAGAGAACACACGGCAGTTTCTCAGAAAGCTTCTTTCCAGATTTTAACGGAAGATATTTCCTTTTACACCATAGCCCTCTAACGGCATCCAAAGTTCACTTTTCAAATTTCACAAAAACAGTCTTAGTGAACGACTTCTTGAAGGGAAAGGTGTAACTCTGTGAGATGAACTAACAGAACACTAAGAATTTTCAGTAAGCTTCTTTTCGGTTTTCATCTTAGGATATTTCCATTTTCACCATAGCCATCTATGGGCTTCCAAATATCACTTTGCAAATTCCACAAGAACAGTCTTAGCGAAAGGCTTCTTGAGGGGAAAGCTGTAACTCTTTGAGATGAATTTACAGAACACAAAGCAGTTTCTCAGAGAGCTTCTTTCCAGCTTTTAACTGAAGATATTTCCTTTTTCACCATAGCCCTGCATGGGCTTCCAAATATCACTTTGCAAATTCCACAACAACTGCCTTAGCGTAAGGCTTCTTGAGGGAAAAGCTGTAATTCTGTTAGATGAATTAAGAGAACAAAAAGTAGTTCATCAGAAAGCTTCTTTTCAGATTTTATCTTAGGCTATTTCCTTTTTCACCACAGCCCTCTATCCGCTTCCAAATATCACTTTGAAAAATCCACAAGAACAGTCTTAGTGAACGGCTTTTTGAGAAGAAAGCTGTAACTCTGTGAGATGAATTAACAGAACACAAAGCAGTTTCCGAGAAAGCTTCTTTACAGTTTTTTTCTTAGGTAATTTCCTTTTTCACCATAGCCCTCTATGGGCTTCCAAATATCACTTAGCAAATTCCACAAGAACAGTCTTAGCGAAGGGCTTCTGGAGGAAAATGCTGTAACTCTGTGAGATGAATTAACAGAACACAAAGTAGTTTCTCAGAAATCTTCTTTCCAGTTTTTAACGGAACATATTTTCTTTTTCACCATAGCCCTCTATGGGCTTCCAAATATCACGTTGCAATTTCCAGAAGAACAGTCTTTGCAGAGGGCTTCTGGAGGGGAACGTATTAGCTCTTTGAGATGAATAAAGAGAACACAAAGCAGTTTCTCAGAAATCTTCTTTCCAGTTTTTAACGGAAGATATATCCTTTTTCACCATAGCCCCCTACGGGCTTCCAAATATCACTATGCAAATTACACAAGAACAGTCTTAGCGAAAGGCTTCTTGAGGGGAAGCCTGTAACTCTGTGAGATGAATTAACAGAACAGAAAGCAGTTTCTCAGAGTGTTTCTATCCACAGTTTAACTGAAGATATTTCCTTTTTCACCGTAGCCCTCTATGGGCTTCCAAATATCACTTTGCAAATCCCACAAGAGCAGTCTTAGCAAAAGGCTTCTTGAGGGGAAAGCTGTAACTCGGTGAGGTGTATTAACAGAACACATGGCAGTTTCTCAGATAACTTCTTTCCAGTTTTTAACGGAAGACATTGCCTTTTTCACCATAGCCTCCTATGGGTTTCAAATATCACTTTGCAAGTCTCACAAGAGCAGTCTTAGTGAACGACTTCTGGAGGAGAAAACTCTAACTCTGTGAGATGAATTAAGAGAACCCAAAGCCGTTTCTCAGAGAGCTTCTTTTCAATTTTTATCTTAGGATATTTCCTTTTTCACCATAGGCCTCTATGGGCTTCCAAATATCACATTGCAAATTACACAAGAACAGTTTTAGTGAAAGTCTTCTTGAGGAGAAAGCTGTAACTCGGTGAGATGTATTACACCAACACAGGGCAGTTTCTCAGAAAGCTTCTTTCCAGTTTTTAACTGAAGATATTTCATTTTTCACCATAGCCCTCTGTGGGCTTCCAAGTATCACTTTGCAATTCTCTGGTTTCTCTTCAGATCGTATAAATCTTTCGCCTTTTACCAAGTATCACTTTGCAAATTCCACAAGAACAGTCTTAGGGAAAGGCTTCTGGAGGGGAAAACTGTAACTCTGAAAGGTAAATTAACAGAACACAAAGCAGTTTCTCATACAGCTTCTTTCCAGTTTTTAACTGAAGACATTTCCGTTTTCACCGTAGCCCTCTATGGGCTTCCAAATATCACAGTGCAAATCCCACAAGAACAGTCTTATCGAAAGGCTTCTTGAGGGTAAAGCTGTAATCAGTGAGGTATATTAACAGAACACACGACAGTTTCTCAGAAAGGTTCTCTCCAGTTTTTAACGGAAGAGATTTCCTTTTTCACCATAGCCCTCTATGGGCTTTCAAATATCACCTTGCAAATTCCAAAAGAACAGGCTTAGGGAAAGGTTTCTGTAGGGGAGAGCTGTAACTCTGTGAGATGATTTAACAGAACATAAAGCAGTTTCTCAGAAAAGTTCTTTCCAGTTTTAAACTGAAGAAATTTCCTTTTTCACCATAGCCCTCTATGGGCTTTCAAATATCACTGTTCAAATCTCACAAAAACAGTATTAGTGAAAGGCTTCTTGAGGGGAAAGCTGTAACTCGGTGAGGTGTATTAACAGAACACACGGCAGTTTCTCAGAAATCTTCTTTCCAGTTTTTAATGGAAGATATTTCCTTTTTCACCATAGCCCTCTATGGGCTTCCAAATATCACTTTGCAAATTCCACTAGAACAGTCTTAGCCAACAGAATCTTGAGGGGAAAGCTGTAAAGCGGTGAGAAGTATTAACAGAACACACGGCAGTTTCTCTGAAAGCTTCTTTCCAGTATTTAACGGAAGATATTTCCTTTTTCACCGTAGCCATTTATGGGTTTCCAAATATCACTTTGCAAATTTCACAAGAACAGTCTTAGTGAACGGATTCTTGAGAAGAAATGTGAAACTCTGTGAGATGAACTAACAGAACACAAGGCACTTTATCAGAAAGCCTCTTTACAGTTTTTAACGGAAGATATTTCCACTTTCACCATAGCCCACTATGGGCTTCCAAATATCACTTTGCAAATCGCACAAGAACAGTCTTAGCGAAAGGCTTCATGAGGGGAAAGCTGTAAATCTGTAAGATGAATTAGCAGAACACAAAGCAGTTTCTCAGAAAGATTCCTTTCAGTTTTTATCTTAGGTAATTTCCTTTTTCACCATAGCCCTCTACGGGCTTCCAAATATCACTTTCCAAAATCCCCAAGAAGAGTTTTGCGGAGGGCTTCTTGAGGGGAATGTTGTAACTCTGTGACATGAATTAACAGAACACAACGCAGTTTCTCAGAAAGCCTCTTTACAGTTTTTAACGGAAGATATTTCCGCTTTCGCCATAGCCCTCTATGGGCTTCCAAATATCACTTTGCATATTCCACAAGAACAGTCTTAGCGAAAGACTTCTTGAGGAGAAAGCTGTAACTCTGTGAGATGAATTAACAGAACACGAAGGAGTTTCTCAGAAAGCTTCTTTACAGTTTTTAATGGAAGATATTTCCTTTTTCACCATAGCCCTCTACGGGCATCCAAATATCACTTTGCAAATTCCAGAAGAACAGTCTTAGTGAAATGTTTCTGGAGGGGAAAGCTGTAATTCTGTGAGATGAATTAACAGAACACAAAGCAGTTTCACAGAAAGCTTCTTTCCAGTTTTTAACTGAAGAAATTTCCTTTTTCAACATAGCCCTCTATGGGCTTCCAAATACCGCTTTGCAAATCCCACAAGAACACTCTTAACGAAAGGCTTCTTGAGGGGAAAGCTGTAACTACGTGAGATGAATTAACAGAATACAAAGCAGTTTAACAGAAAGCTACGTTTCTTTTTTTATCTAATGATATTTCCATTTTCACCATTGCCCTCTGTGGGCTTCCAAATATCACTTTGTAAATACCACAAGGACAGTCTTAGCGGAAGTCTTCTTGAGGGAAAAGCTGTAACTCTGTGAAATGAATTAACAGAACACAAAGAAGTTTCTCAGAAATATTTTTTTCTGTTTTTAACTGAGGATATTTCCTTTTTCACCAAATCCGTCTACGGGCTTCCAAATATCACTTAGCAATTTCCACAACAACAGCCTTAGTCAAAGGGTTCTTGAGGGGAAATCTGTAAATCTGTGTGTTGAATTAACTGAACAAAAAGCAGTTTCTCAGAAAGCTTCTTTTCACCTTTTAACTGAAGATATTTCCTTTTTCACCAAAGCCCTCTATGGGCTTCCAAATAACACTATGCAAATTACACAACAACAGCCTTAGTGAAAGGCTTCTTGAGGGGAAAGGTGTAACTCTGTGAGTAAAGTTAACAGAACACAGAGTAGTTTCTCAGAAAGATTTTTCCAGTTTTTAACTGAAGATATTTTCTTTTTCACCGTAGCCCTCTATGGGCTTCCAAATATCACTTTTCAAATTCCACAAGAACAGTCTTAGTGAAAGGCTTCTTGAGGGAAAGCTGTAACTCTGTGAGATGAATTAACAGAACACAAAGAAGTTTCTCAGAAATCTTTCCAGTTTTTAACGGAAGATATTACTTTTTCACCATAGCCCTCTAAGGGCTTCCAATTATCACTTTGGAAGTTCCACAAGAACAGTCTTAGCGACAGGCTTCTTGAGAGGAAAGCTGTATCACTCTGAGATGAATTAACAGAACACAAAGCGGTTTCTCAGAAAGCTTCTTTCTAGTTTTTAATTGAAGGTATTTCTTTTTCACCATAGCCCTCTATGGGCTTCCAAATATCACTTTGCAAATTTCACAAGAACAGTCTTAGTGAACGGCTTCTTGAGGGTAAAGCTGTAACTCTATGAAATGAACTAACAGACACAAGGCAGTTACTCAGAAAGATTCTTTTCGGTTTTTATCTTAGGATATTTCCATTTTCACTATAGCACTCTATGGGCATCTGAATATCACTTTCCAAATTCCACAAGAACAGTCTTAGCGAAAGGCTTCTTAAGGGGAAAGCTCTAACTCTTTGAGATGAATCAACAGAACACACAGCAGTATTTCAGAAGGCTTCTTTTCAGTTTCTTTCTTAGGCTATTTCCTTTTTCACCATAGCCCTCTATGGTCTTCCAAATATCACCTTGCAAATTCTACAAGAACAGTCTTAGTGAAAGGCTTCTGGAGGGGAAAGCTGTAATTCGGTGAGATGTATTAACAGAAAACACGACAGTTTCTCAGAAAGCTTCTTTCCCCTTTTTAACGGGAGATATTTCCTTTTTCACCATAGCCCTCTTTGGGTTACCAAATATGAATTTGCAAATTGCACAAGAAGAGTCTTAGTGAACGGCTTCTGGAGGGGAAACTCAAACTCTGTAAGAAGAACTAACAGAACACAAAGCAGTTTCTCAGAAAGATTCTTTTCGGTTTTTAACGGAAGATATTCCCTTTTTCACCATAGCCCTCAATGGGCTTGGAAATTTCTCTTTGCAAATTCCACAAGAACAGTCTGACCGAAAAGCTTCTGCAGGGACAAGCTGTAACTATGTGAGATGAATTAACAGTACACAAAGCAGTTTCTCAGAAAGCTTCTGTTCAGTTTTTATATTAGGATATTTCCTTTTTCACCATAGCCTTCTAAGGGCTCCAAATATCACTTTGCAAATTCCACAAGAACAGTCTTAGCGAAAGGCTTCTTGAACGGAAAGCTGTAACACTGTGTGTTGAATTAAGAGAACACAAAGTAGTTTCTCAGAAAGATTCTTTCCAGTTTTAAACTGAAGATATTTTCTTTTTCACCATAGCCCTCTACAGGCTTCCAATATCACTTTGAAAATTTCACAAGAACAGTCTCAGTGAACGGTTTCTTGAGGGTAAAGCTGTAACTCTGTGAGATGAACTAACAGAACACAAGGCAGTTTCTCAGAAAGCTTCTTTTCGATTTTTAACTTAGGATATTTCCATTTTCACCATAGCCGTCTATGGGCTTCCAAATATCACTTTGCAAATTCCACAAAAACAGCCTTAGCGACAGGCTTCTTCAGGGGAAAGCTGTAACTCTGTGAGATGATTTAACAGAAAACAAAGCAGTTGCTCAGAAAGCTTCTTTTCAGTTTTTATCTTAGGGTATTTCCTTTTTCACCATAGCTCTCTATGGGCTTCGAAATATCACTTTGCAAATTCCAAAAGAACAGTCTTAAAGAAAGACTTCTGGAGGGGAAAGCTGTAACTCTGTGTGATGAATTAACAGAACAGAAAGCAGTTTCTCAGATATCTTCTTTCCAGTTTTTAACGGAAGATATTTCCTTTTTCACAGTAGCCCTCTCTGGGCTTCCAAATATCACTTTGCAAATTCCACAAGAACAGTCTTAGTGAACGGCTTCTTGAGGGGAAAGCTGTAAATCGGTGAGATGAATAAACAGAACACAAAGCAGTTTCTCATAAAGCTTCTTTCCAGTTTTTAACTAAAGAAATTTCCTTGTTCACCATAGCCCTGTACGGGCTTCCAAGATCACTTTGCAAATTCCACAACAACACTCTTACCGAAAGGCTTCTGGAGAGCAAAGCTTTAATTCTGTGAGATGAATTAACAGAACACATAGCAGTTTCTCAGAAATCTTCTTTCCAGTTTTTATCTTAGGATATTTCCTTTTTCACCATAGCCCTCTATGGGCTTCCAAATATCACTATGCAATTCCCACAGGAACAGTCTTAGTGAAAGGCTTCTTGTGGAGAAAGCTGTATCTCAGTGAGATATATTAGCAGAACACGCGGCAGTTTCTCAGAGTGCTTCTTTCTAGTTTTTAGGGGAAGATATTCCCTTTTTCACCATAGCCCACTCTGGGCTTCCAAATATCACTTTGAAAATTTCACAAGAACAGTCTTACTGAATTGCTTCTTGAGGGGAAAGCGGTAACACTGTGAGATTAACTAACAGAACACAAAGCAGTTTCTCAGAAAGCTTCTTCTTGTTTTTTATCTTAGGATATTTCCTTTTTCACCACAGCCATCTATGGGCTTCGAATTATCACTTTGCAAATTCCACAAGAACAGTCTTAGAGGAAGGTGTCTTCAGGGGAAAGCTCTAATTCTTTGAGATGAATTAAGAGAACACACAGCAGTTTCTCAGAAAGCTTCTTTTCAGTTTTTAACTGAAGATATTTCCTTTTTCACCAAAGCCCTCTATGGGCTTCCAAATATCACTTTGCAAATATCACAACAGCAGCCTTAGTGAAAGGCTTCTTGAGGGTAAAGCTGTAACTCTGTGAGTTGAATTAACAGAAAACAAAGCAGTTGCTCAGAAAGTTTCTTTTCAGTTTTTACCTTAGGATATTTACTTTTTCACCATAGCCCTCTAAGGGCTTCCAAATGTCACCTGGCAAATTCCACAAGAACAGTCTTACTGAACGGCTCCTTGAGCCGAAAGCTGTAAGTCTGTGAGATGAACTAACAGAACAGAAAGCAGTTTCTCAGAAAGGTTCTTTTCGGTTTTTATCTTAGGATATTTCCATTTTCACCATAGCCCTCTATGGGATTCCAAATATCACTTTGCAAATTCCACAACAACAGCCTTAGCTAAAGGCTTTTTGAGGGGAAAGCTATAACTCTGTGAGATGAATTAACACAACACTAAGCAGTTTCTCAGAAAGCCTCTTTTCCGTTTTTATCTTAGGACATTTCCTTTATCACCAGAGACCTCAAAGGGCTGCCAAATATCACTTTGCAAATTCCTAAAGAACAGTCTTAGCGAAGGGCTTCTGGAGGGGATATCTGTAACACTGTGAGATGAACTAACAGGACACAAAGTAGTTTCTCAGAAATCTTCTTTCCAGTTTTTAACGGAAGATATATCCTTTTTCACCATAGCCCCCTAAGGGCTTCCAAATATCACTTTGCAAATTCCACAAGAACAGTCTTATTGAAAGGCTTCTTGAGGGGCAAGCTGTAACTCTGTGAAATGAATTAACAGAACACAAAGCAGTTTCTCAGAAGCTTCTTTCCAGTCTTTAACTGAAGATATTTCCATTTTCACCATAGCCCTCTATGGTCTTCCAAATATTACTTTGCAAATCCCTCAGGAACAGTCTTAGCGAAAGGCTTCTTGAGGGTAAAGCTGTGACTCGGTGAGATGTATTAACATAACACACGGCAGATTCTCAGAAAGCTTCTTTCCAGTTTTTAACGGAAGATATTTCCTTTTTCACCATAGCCCTCTATGGGATTCCAAATATCACTTTGAAAATTTCACAGCAACAGCCTTAGCAAAAGGCTTCTTGAGGGGAAAGCTGTAACTCTGTGAGTTGAATTAACAGAACACAAAGCAGTTTCTCAGAAAGCTTCTTTTCAGTTTCTATCTTAGGATAATTCCTTTTTCAAAATAGCCTTCTATGGGCTTCCAAATATCACTTTGCAAATTCCAGAAGAACAGTCTTAACGAAAGGCTTCTGGAGGTTAAGCTGTAACTCTGTGAGATGAATTAACAGAACAAATAGCAATTTCTCAGAAATCTTCTTTCCAGTTTTTAACAGAACAAATTTCCTTTTTCACCATAGCCCTCTACCGACTTCCAAATATCACTTTGCAAATCCCACAAGAACAGTCCTAGCGAAAGTCTTCTTGAGGGGAAAGCTCTAATTCGGTGAGGTGCATTAAGAGAACACATGGCAGTTTCTCAAAAAGCTCATTTCCAGTTTTTAAGGGAAGATATTTCCTTTTTCAACATAGCCCTCTATGGGCTTCCAAATATCACTTTGCAAATGCCACAAGAACAGTCTTAGTGATCGGCTTCTTGAGGGGAAAGCTGTAACTCTACGAGATGTATTAGCAGAACTCAAAGGAGTTTCTCAGAAATCTTCTTTCCAGTTTTTAACAGAAGGTATTTCCTTTTTCACCATAGCCCTCTACGTGTTTCCAAATATCACGTTGCAAATTCCACAAGAACAGTCTTAGCGAAAGGCTTCTGGAGGGGAAATCTATAACTCCGTGAGATCAATTAAGAAAACACACTGCAGTTTCTCAGAAATCTCCTTTTAAGTTTTTATCTTTGGATACTTCCTTTTTCACCAGAGCCCTCTAGGAGCTTCCAAATATCACTTTGCCAATTCCACAAGAACAGTCTTAACAAAAGGCTTCTGGAGGTGAAAGCTGTAATGTGTGAGAGGAATTAACAGAACAGAAGGCAGTCTCTCAGAAAGCTTCTTTCCAGTTTTTAATGGAAGATATTTCCTTTTCCACCATAGCCCTCTATGGGATTTCAAATATCACTTTGCAAATTCCACAAGAACCGTCTTAGCGAAAAGCCTTTTGAGGGAAAAGCTGTAACTCTGTGAGATGAATTAACAGACACAAATCAGTTTCTCAGAAAGCTTCTTTTCAGTTTTTTTCTAGGTATATTTCCTTTTTCACCATAGGCCTCAAAGGGCTTCCAAATATCACTTTGCAAATTCCACAAGAACAGTCTTAGCGAAAGGCTTCTGGAGGGGAAAGCTATAGCTCTGTAAGATGAATTTACAGCATACAAATCAGTGTGTCAGAAATCTTCTTTGCAGTTGTTAACGGAACATAGTTCCTTTTTCACCATAGCCCTCTATGGGCTTCCAAATATCACTTTGCAAATTCCACAGAAAGACCCTTAGCGTTAGGCTTCTTAAGGGGAGTGCTGTAACTCTGTGTGTTGAATTAACAGAACACAAAGCAATTTCTCAGAAAGCTTCTTTTCAATTTTTATCTTAGGAGATTTCCTGTTCACCATAGCCCTCTATGGGCTTCCAACTATCACTTTGCAAATTCCACAAGAACAGTCTTAGTCAACGGCTTCATGAGAGGAAAGCTGTAACTCTGTGAACTTAAGTAACAGAACACAACGTAGTTTCTCAGAAAGGATCTTTACAGTTTTTAACGGAAGATGTTTTCTTTTTAACCATAGCCCTATACGGGCTTCCAAATATCACTTTGAAAATTCCACAAGAACAGTGTTAGCGAAAGGCTTCTGGAGGGGAAAGCTGTAACTCTGTGAGATGAATTAACAGAACACAATGCAGTTTCTCAGAAAACTTCTTTCCAATTTTTAACGAAAGATATTTCCTTTTTCAACATAGCCCTCTATTGGCTTCCAAATATCACTTTGAAATCCCACAAGAACAGTCTTAGCGAAAGACTTCTTGAGGTGAAAGCTGTAACACGGTGAGATGTTTTAACAGAACACACATCAGTTTCTGAGAAAGCTTCTTTCCAATTTTTAACGTAAGCTATTTCCTTTTTCACCATAGCCCTCTATGGGCTTCTAAGATCACTTTGCAAATTCCCCAAGAACAGTCTTAGCGAAAGGCTTCTGGGGAGCAAAGCTGTAATTCTGTGAGATGAACTAACAAAAAACATAGCAGTTTCTCAGAAAGCTTCTTTTCGGTTTTTAATGGAAGAAATTTCCTTTTTCATCATAGCCCTCAATGGGCTTCCAAATTTCACTTTGCAAATTCCACAAGAACAGTCTTAGCGAACGGCTTCTTGAGGAGAAAACTGTAACTCTGTGAGATGAATTAACAGAACACAAAACAGTTTCTCAGAAAGCTTCTTTTCAGTTTTTATCTTAGGAAATTTACTTTTCCACAATAGTCTTCTAAGTTCTTCCTAATATCACTTTGCAAATTCCACAAGAACAGTCTTAGCGAAAGGTTTCTGTAGGGGACAGCTGTAACTCTTTTAGATGAATTAAGAGAACACAAAGCTGATTCTCAGTAATCTTCTTTCCAGTTTTTAACGGAAAATATTTCCTTTTTCACTCTAACCCTCTAGAGTCTTCCAAATATCACTTTGCAAATTCCACAAGAACAGTCTTAGCGAAAGGCTTCTATCAGGGAAAGCTGTAACTCTGTGAGATGAATTAACAGAACACAAATCAGTTTCTCAGAAAGCTTCTTTACAGTTTTTAATGGAAGATATTTCCGTTTTCACCATAGCTCTCTATGGGATTCCAAATATCACTTTGCAAATTCCACAGAACAGACTTAGCAAAAGGCTTCTGGAGGGGAAATCTGTAACTCTGTGAGTTGACTTAACAGAACACTAAGCAGTTTCTCAGAAATCTTCTTTCAATTTTTTAGCGGATGATATTTCCTTTTTCCCCATAGACTTTTAGGGGCTTCCAAATATCACTTTGCAAATTCCACAACATCAGTCTTTGAGAAAATCTTCTTGTGTGAAAATCTGTAACTCTTTGAGATGAATTAACAGAACACGAAGCAGTTTCTCAGAAAAATTCTTTTCAGTTTTTTTCTTAGGATATTTCCTTTTTCAGAATAGCTCTGTATGGTCTTCCAAATATCACTTTGCAAATTCTACAAGAAGAGTCTTAGCGAAAGGCTTCCAGAGGGGAATCTCTAACTCTTCGATATGAATTAACAGAACACAAAGCAGTTTCTCAGAAAGCTTCTTTTCAGTTTTTAACTGAAGATATTTCCTTTTTCACCATAGCCCTCTAGGGGTTCCAAATATCACTTTGCAAATTCCAAAAGAACAGTCTTAGCGAAACGATTCTTGAGGGGAAAGGTGTATCACTGTGAGTTGCATTAACAGAACACAAAGCAGTTTCTCAGAAAGCTTCTTTTAAGTTTTTATCATAGGATATTTCCTTTTTCACCATAGCCCTCTCTGGGCTTCCAAATATCACTTTGAAAATTAAACAGGGACAGTCTTAGCGAAAGGGTTCTTTAGGGAAAATCTGTAACTCTGTTAGATGAAATAACAGAATACAAATCAGTTTATCAGAAAGCTTCTTTTCAGTTTTTAACTTACGAATTTCCTTTTTCACCATAGCCCACTAAGGGCTTCCAAAAATCACTTTGCAAATTACACAAGAACAGTCTGAGCCAAAAGGCTTCTTGAGGGGAAGGGTGTAACAGTTTGAAACGAAGTAACAGAACACAAAAAATTTTCTCAGAAAGGTTCTTTCCAGTTTTTAACGGAAGATATTTCCTTTTTCTCCATAGCCTGTAGGGGCTTCTAAATATCACTTTCCAAATTACACAAGAACAGTCTTAGCGAAAGTGTTCTTGAGGGGAAAGCTGTAACTCTGTGGGATGAATTAACAGAACACAAAGCAGTTTCTCAGAAAGCTTCTTTTCAGTTTTTATCTTAGGATATTTCCTTTTTCACCGTAGCCCTCTATGGGCTTCCAACTATCTCTTTGCAAATTTCACAAAAACAATCTTAGTAAATGTCTTCTTGAGGGGAAAGCTGTAACTCTGTGAGATGAACTAAGAGAAAACAAAGCAGTTTCTCAGAAATCTTCTTTTCGGTTTTTATCTGAGGATATTTCCATTTTCACAGTAGACCTCTATGGGCTTCCAAATATCATTTTGCAAATTACACAAGAGGAGCCTTAGCAGAAGGCTTCTTAAGGGGAAAGTTGTAACTCCTTGATATGAATTAACAGAACACATAGCAGTTTCTCAGAAAGCTTCTTTACAGTTTTTAACGAAAGATATTTCCTTTTTCACCATAGCCCTCTATGGGCTTCCAAATATCACTTTGCAATTTCCAAAAGAGCAGTCTTAGCAAAAGGCTTCTTGAGAGGTAGGCTGTAACTCTGTGAGCTGAATTAACAGAAAACAAAGCAGTTTCTCAGAAAGCTTCTTTCCAGTTTTTAACTGAAGTTATTTCCTTTTTCACCGTAGCCCTCTATGGGCTTCCAAATATCACTTTGCAAATTCCACAAGAACAGCCTTACCGAACGACCTCTTGAAGGAAAAGCTGTAACTCTGTGAGTTGAATTAAACGAACACAAAGCGGTTTCTCAGAAATCTTCTTTCCAGTTTTAAAAGAAGATATTGCTTTTTTCACAATATCCCTCTATGGGTTTCGAAATATCACTTTGCAAATACAAGAAGAACAGTCTTAGCGAAAGACTTCTTGAGGGGAATGCTGTAACTCTGTGAGACGAATTAACAGAACAGAGTGCAGTTGCTCAGAAAGCTTCTTTCCCGTTTTTAACGGAAGATATTTCCTTTTTCTCCACAGCCCTCTATGGGCTTAAAAATATCACTTTGCAAATTCTACAAAAACATTCGTAGTGAAAGGCTTCTTGAGGGGAAAGTTTTAACTCTGGGAGATGAATTAACAGAACACAAAGCAGTTTCTCAGAAAGCTTCTTTCCAGTTTTTAACTTAAGATATTTCCTTTTTCAAAATAGCCCTCTATGGGCATACAAATATCACTTTGAAAATTCCACATGAACAGCCTTAACGAAAGGCTTCTTGAGTGGAAAGATGTACCTCTGTGAGATGAATTAACAGAACACAAAGCCCTTTCTCAGAAAGCTTCTTTCCTGTTTTTAACTGAAGATATTTCCTTTTTCACCATTGCTCTTTATGGGCCTCCAAATATCACTTTGCCAATTCCACAAGAACAGCCTTAGCGAAAGGCTAATAGAAGGGAAAGCTGTCACTCTGTGACATGAATTAACAGAACACAAAGCAGTTTCTCAGAATTCTTCTTTTCAGTTTTTAAGTTCGGATACTTCCTTTCTCACCGTAGCCCTCTTAGGGCTTCCAAATATCACTTTGCAAATTCCACAAGAACAGTCTTAACGAAAGGCTTCTTGAAGGGAAAGCTGTAAATTTGTGCGATGAATTAAGAGAAAACAAAGCAGTTTCTCAGAAAGCTTCTTTCCAGTTTGTAACGGAAAATATTTCCATTTTCAACATCGCCCTCTATGGGCTTCCAATATCACTTTGTAAATTCCACAAGAACAGTCTTAGCGAAAGGCTTCGTGAGGGGAAAGCAGTAACTCTGTCAGATGAATTAACAGAACACCAAACAGTTTCTCAGAAAGTTTCTTTCCAGTTTTTAACGGAAGATATTTCCTTTTACACCTTGGCGCTCTATGGGCTTCCAATATCACTTTGCAAATTCCACAAGAGCAGTCTTCGCGAAAGGCTTGTTTAGGGGAAATCTGTATATCTGCGAGATGAATTAACAGAACACATAGTAGTTTCTCAGAAAGCTTCTTTCCTGTTTTTAACGGAAGATATTTCTTTTTTCACCGTAGCCCTCCATTGGCTACAAATATAACTTTGCAAACTCCACAAGAACAGTCTTAGGGAAAGGCTTCTTGAGGGGATAGCTGTAAATCGGTGAGACGAATTAAGAGAACACAAAGCAGTTTCTCAGAAAGCTTCTTTCCAGTTTTTAACGGAAGATATTTCCTTTTTAACCATAGCCCTCTAGGGTCTTCCAAATATCACTTTGCAAATTCCACAAGAACAGTCTTAGCGAAAGGCTCATTGAGGGGAAAGCAGTAACTCTGCGAGAGGAAATAACAGAATAGAATACAAAATAGTTTCTCTGAAAGTTTCTTTCCATTTTTTAAAGGAAGATATTTCCTTTTACTCCGTAGCCGTCTAAGGGCTTCCAAATATCACTTTGCCAATTTCACAAGAACAGTCTTAGCGAAAGACTTCTTGAGGGGAAATCTGTAACTCTGTGAGATGAATTAACAGAACACAAAGTCGTTTCTCAGAAAGCTTCTTTCCTGTTTTTAACGGAAGATAATTCCTTTTTCGTCGTAGCCCTCTGTGGGCTTCCAAATAGCACTTTGCAAATTCCAGAAGAACAGTCTTAGCCAATGGCTTTTAGAGGGGAAAGCTGTAAGTCTGTGAGATGAATTAACAGAACACAAAGCAGTTTCTCAGACAGCTTCTTTCCAGTTTTTAACTGAAGATTTTTCCTTTTTCACCATAGGCCTCTATGGGCTTCCAAATATCACTTTGCAAATTCCACAAGAACAGTCTTATCGAAAGACTTCTTGAAGGGAAAGGTAACTCAGAAAGCTTCTTTCCCGTTTTTAACAGAAGATATTTCCTTTTTCACCAAAGCCATCTATGGGTTTCCAAATATCACTTTGCCAATTCCACAAGAACAGTCTTAGCAAAAGGCTTCTTAAGTGGAAATCTGCAACTCTGTGAGATGTATTAACAGAACACAAAGCAGTTTCAAAGAAAGCTTCTTTCCAGTTTTTAACGGAAGATATTACCTTTTTCACTATAGCCCTCTATGGGCTTACAAATATCACTTTCAAAATTCCTAAAGAACAGTCTTAGCGAAAAGCTTCTAGAGGGGAAAGCTGTAACTCTGTGAGATGAATTAACAGAACACAAAGCAGTTTCTCAGACAGCTTCTTTCCAGTTTTTAACTGAAGATATTACTTTTTCACCATAGCCCTCTATGGTCTTCCAAATATCACCTTGCCAATTCCAAAAGAACAAGCTTAGAAAAAGGCTTCTTGAGGGGAAAGCTGTAACTCTGTGAGATGAATTAACACGGCACAAAGCAGTTTCTCAGACTGCTTCTTTCCAGTTTTTAACTGAAGATAATTCCTTTATCAGCATAGCCCTCTATGGGCTTCCAAATATCACTTTGTAAATTCCACAAGAACAGTCTTAGCGAATGGCTTCTTGAGGGGAATGCTGTAACTCTTTGAGATGAATTAACAAAACAAAAAGCAGTTTCTCAGAAAGCTTCCTTCCAGTTTTTAACGGAAAATATTTCCTTTTTCACCATACCCTCTATGGTCTCCCAAATATCACTTTGATAATTCCATAAGAACAGCCTTAGCGAAAGGCTTCTTGAGGGGAAAGCTGTACCTTTGTGAGATGAATTAACAGAACACAAAGCATTTTCTCAGAAAGCTTCCTTCCGGTTTTTAACGGAAGATATTTTCTTTTTCACCATAGCCCTCTATGGGCTTCGAAATATCACTTTGCAAATTCCACAAGAACAATCTTAGCGAAAGGTTTCTTGAAGGGAATGATGTAACTCTGTGAGATGAATTAACAGAACACAAAGTAGTTTCTCAGAAAGCTTCTTTCCAGTTTTTAACGGAAGATATTTCCTTTTTCACCGTAGACCTCTATCGGCTTCCAAATATCACTTTGCAAATTCCACAAGAACAGACTTAGCGAAAGGCTTTTTTGAATGGAAAGCTGTAGCTCTCTGAAATGAATTTACAGAACACATAGCAGTTTCTCAGAAAGCTTGTTTCCAGTTTTTAGCTGAAGATATTTCCTTTTTCACCATACCCTTCTATGGGCATCCAAATGTCACTTTGCAAATTCCACAAGAACAGCCTTAGGGAAAGACTTCTTGAAGGGAACGCTGTAACTCTGTGAGATGATTTAACAGAACACAAAGCAGTTTCTCAGAAAGCTTCTTTCCAGTTTTTAACGGAAGATATTTCCTTTTTCAATATAGCAGTCTAAGGGCTTCCAAATATCACTTTGCCAATTCCACAAGAACAGCCTTAGCGAAAGGCTTCTTGAAGGTAAAGATGCAACTCTGTGAGATGAATTAACAGAACACAAAGCAGTTTCTCAGAAAGCTTCTTTCCAGTTTTTAACGGAAGGTATTACCTTATTCACCATAGCCCTCTTAGGGTTTCCAAATATCACTTTGCCAATTCCACAAGAACAGTCTTAGCGAAAGGTTTCTAGAGTGGATACCTCTTACTCTGTGAGATGAATTAAGAGAAAACAAAGCAGTTTCCCAGAAAGCTTCTTTCCAGTTTTTAACGGAAGATCTTTCCTTTTTCGCCATAGCCCTCTATGGGCTTCCAAATATCACTACTCAAATTTCACAAGAACAGCCTTAGCTGAAGCCTTCCTGAAGGGAACTCTGTAACTCTGTGAGATGAATTAACAGAACACCAAGCAGTTTCTAAGAAAGCTTCTTACAGTTTTTAACTGAAGATATATCCTTTTTCACCATAGCCCTCTATGTGCTCCCAAATATCACTTTGCAAATTCCAAAAGAACAGTCTTAGCTATAGGCTTTTTAAGGCAAAAGCTGTAACTCTCTGACATGAATTAACAGAACACAAAACAGTTTTTCAGAAAGCTTCCTTACAGTTTTTAACAGAAGATATTTCCTTTTTCACCATAGCCCTCTGTGGGCTTCAAAATATCACTCTCTAAATTCCACAAGAATAGCCTTAGCGAAAGGCTGCTTGAAGGGATAGCCTTATCTCTGTGAGATGAATTAACAGAACACAAAATAGTTTCTCAGAAACCTTCTTTCCAGTTTTTAACGGAAGATATTTCCTTTTTCACCATAGCCCCACTATGTGCTTCCAAATATCACTTTGCAAATTCCACAACAATAGTCTTAGCGAAAGGCTTCTTGAGGGGAAAGCTGTAACTCTGTCAGATGAATTAACAGAACACAAAGCAGTTTCTCATAAAGCTTCTTTCCAGTTTTTAACGGAAGATATTTTCTTTATCACCACAGCCCTCTGTGGGCTTCCAAATATCACTTTGCAAATTCCACAAGAACAGCCTTAGCGAAAGGTTTCTTGAGGTGAGAGCTGTAACTCTGTGAGATGAATTAAAAGAACACAAAGCAGTTGATCAGAAAGCTTCTATCCAGTTTTTAACGGAAGATATTTCCTTTTCCACCATAGAATTCTATGGGCTTCCAAATATCACTTTGTAAATTCCACAAGAACATCCTTTGCGAAAAGCTTCTTGAGAGGAACGCAGTAACTCTGTGAGATGAATTAAGAGAACACAAAGCAGTTTCTCAGAGAGATTCATTCCAGTTCTTAACTGGAGATATTTCCTTTTTCACCATAGCCCTGTATGGGTTTCCAAATATCACTTTGCCAATTCCACAAGAACGGTCTTAGCGAAAGCCTTCTTGAGGGGAAAAATGTTACTGTGTGAGATGAATTAACAGAACCTAAAGCAGTTTCTCAGAAAGCTTCCTTCCAGTTTTTAACGAAAGATATTTCCTTTTTCACCGTAGCCCTCTATGGGCTTCGAAATATCACTTTACAAATTCCACAATAACAAACTAAGCGAGAGGATTCTTGAGAGGAAAAATGTAACTCTGTGACATGAATTAACAAAAACTAAAGCATTTTCTCAAACGGCTGCTTTCCAGTTTTTAACTGAAGATATTTCCTTTTTCAACTTAGACCTCTATGGTCTTCCAAATATCACTTTGCAAATTCCACAAGAACAGTCTTTGCGAAAAGCTTCTTCAAGGGAAAGCTGTAACTCTGTGAGATGAATTAACAGAACACAAAGCAGTCTCTCAGAAAGCTTCTATCCAGTTTTTATAGGAAGATATCTCCTTTTTCACCATAGCCCTCTATGGGCTTCCAAATAACACTTTGCAAATACCACAAGAACTGTCTTCGCGAAAGGCTTCTTGAGGGGAAAGGTGTAACTCTGTTACATGAATTAACAGAACACAAAGCAGTTTCTCAGGAGCTTCTTTCCAGTTTTTAACTGAAGATATTTCCTTTTTCCCCATAGGCCTCTGTGGACTTCCAAATATCACTTTTCAAATTCCACCAGAACAGACATTATGAAAGTCTTCTTGAAAGGAAAGCTGTAAGTCTGTGAGATGAATTAACAGAATACAAAGCAGTTTCTCAGAAAGCTTCTTTCCACTTTTCAACGGAAGATATTTCCTTTTTCACCATAGCCCTCTATGGGTTTCAAAATATCACTTTTCAAATTCCACAAGAAGAGTCTTAGCGAAAGGCTTCTTGAGGGGAAAGATGTAACTCGGTGAGATGAATTAACAGAACACAAAGCAGTTTCTCAGAGAGCTTCTTTCCAGTTTTTAACTGAAGATATTTCCTTTCTCACCATAGCACCCTATGGGCTTCCAAATATCACTTTCCAAACTCCACAAAAACAGCCGTAGCGAAAGGCTTGTTGAGGTAAAGCTGTAACTCTGTGAGATGAATTAACAGAACACAAAGCAGTCTCTCAGAAAGCTTCTATCCAGTTTTTATAGGAAGATATCTCCTTTTTCACCATAGCCCTCTATGGGCTTCCAAATAACACTTTGCAAATACCACAAGAACTGTCTTCGCGAAAGGCTTCTTGAGGGGAAAGGTGTAACTCTGTTACATGAATTAACAGAACACAAAGCAGTTTCTCAGGAGCTTCTTTCCAGTTTTTAACTGAAGATATTTCCTTTTTCCCCATAGGCCTCTATGGACTTCCAAATATCACTTTTCAAATTCCACCAGAACAGACTTTATGAAAGTCTTCTTGAAAGGAAAGCTGTAAGTCTGTGAGATGAATTAACAGAATACAAAGCAGTTTCTCAGAAAGCTTCTTTCCACTTTTCAACGGAAGATATTTCCTTTTTCACCATAGCCCTCTATGGGTTTCAAAATATCACTTTTCAAATTCCACAAGAAGAGTCTTAGTGAAAGGCTTCTTGAGGGGAAAGCTGTAACTCGGTGAGATGAATTAACAGAACACAAAGCAGTTTCTCAGAGAGCTTCTTTCCCGTTTTTAACTGAAGATATTTCCTTTCTCACCATAGCCCCCTATGGGCTTCCAAATATCACTTTCCAAACTCCACAAAAACAGCCGTAGCGAAAGGCTTGTTGAGGTAAAGCTGTAACTCTGTGAGATGAATTAACAGAACACAAAGCAGTTTCTCAGAAAGATTTTTTCCAGTTTTTAACGGAAGATATTTCCTTCTTCACCATAGTCCTCTAAAGGCTTCCAAATATCACTTTGGCAATTACACAGTAACAGACTTAGCGAAAGACTTCTTGAAGGGAAAGCTGTAACTCTCTGAGATGAATTAACAGAACAAAAAGTAGTTTCTCAGAAATCTTTTTTCCAGTTTTTATCGGAAGATATTTCCTTTTTCACCATAACCCTCTATGGGCTTCCAAATATCACTTTGCAAAATCCACAAGAACTGTCTTAGCGAAAGGCTTCTTGAGGGGAAAGCTGTAACACTGTAACATGAATTAAGAGGACACAAAGCAGTTTCTCAGAAAGCTTCTTTTCAGTTTTTAGCTGAAGATGTTTCCTTTTTCCCCTTAGCCCTCTATGGGCTTCCAAATATCACTTTGTAAATTCCACAAGAACAGCCTTAGCGAACGGCTTCTTGAAGGGAAAGCTGTAACTCTGTTAGATGAATCAACAGAAAACAAAGCAGTTTCTCAGACAGCTTCTTTCCAGTTTTTAAAGGAAGATATTTCCTTTTTCACCATAGCCCTCTAAGGGCTTCCAAATATCAGTTTGCAAATTCCACAAGAACAGTCTTACCGAAAGGCTTCTTGAGGGGAAAGCAGTAACGCTGTGAGATGAATTAACAGAACACAAAACAGTTTCTCAGAAGTTTCTTTCCAGTTTTTAACTGAAGATATTTCCTTTTTCACCATAGCCCTCTAGGGGCTTCCAAATATCACTTTGCAAATTCAACAAGAACAGTCTTAGAGAAAGGCTTCTTGAGGGGAAAGTTCTAACTCTGTGAGATGGACTAACAGAACACAAAGCAGTTTCTCAGAAAGCTTCATTCCAGTTTTTAACTGGAGATATTTCATTTTTCACCATAGGCCTCTATGGGCTTCCAAATATCACCTTCCAAATTCAACAAGAACAACCTTAGCGAAGGGCTTCTTGAAGGGAAAGCTGTAATTCTGTGAGATGAATTAACAGAACACAATGCAGTTTCTCAGAAAGCTCTTTCCAGTTTTTTACGGACGATATTTCCTTTTTCACCTTTGCCCTCTAAAGTCTTCCAAATATCACTTTTCATATTCCACAAGAACAGTCTTAGCGAAAGACTTCTTGAGGGGAAAGCTGTAACTCTGAGATGAAATAACGGGACACAAAGCAATTTCTCAGAGAGCATCTTTCCTGTTTTTAACGGAAGATATTTCCTTTTTCAGCATAGCCCTCTATGCGCTTCCAAATATCAATTTCCAAATTCCACAAGAACAGTCTTTGTGAAAGACTTCTTGAGGGTAATGCTGTAACTCTGTGAGATGTATTAACAGAACTCATAGCAGTTTCTTAGACAGCTTCTTTCCAGTTTTTAACTGAAGATATTTCCTTTTTCACCAAAGCCCTCTAAGGGCTTACAAATATCACTTTGCAAATTCCACAAGAAAAGAATGAACGAAAGGCTTCTTGAGGGGAAAGCAGTAAATCTGTGAGATGAAATAACAGAACACAAAGCAGTTTCTCAGAAATCTTCTTTCCAGTTTTTAACTGAAGATATTTCCTTTTTCACCAGAGCCCTCTATGGACTTTCAAATATCACTTCGAACATTCCACAAGAACTGTCTAGCGAAAGGCTTCTGGAGGGGAAATCTGTAACTCTGTGAGATGAATTAACAGAACACAAAGCAGTTTCTCAGAAAGCTTCCCTCCAGTTTTTAACGGAAGATATTTCCTTTTTCACCATAGGCCTCTATGGGCTTCCAAATATCACTTAGCAAATTCCACAAGAACAGTCTTAGCGAAAGGTTTCTTGAGGGAAAAGCTGCAACTCTGTGAGGTGAATTAACAGTACACGAAGCAGTTTCTCAGAAAACTTCTATACAGTTTTTAACTGAAGATATTTCCTTTTTCACCATAGCCCTGTATGGGCTTCCAAATATCACTCTGCAAGTTCCACAAGAACAGTCTTAGGGAAAGGCTTCTTGAGAGGAAAGCTGTAACTGTGTGAGATGAATTAACAGAACACAAACCAGTTTCTCAGAAAGCTTCTTTCCAGTTTTTAGCGGAAGATATTTCCTTTTTCACCATAGTACTCTATGGGATTCCAAATATCACTTTGGAAATTCCACAAGAACAGTCTTAGCGAAAGTCTTCTGTAGGGGAAAGCTCTAACTCTGTGACATGAATTAACAGAGCACAAAGTAGTATCGAAGACAGATTCTTTTCAGTTTTTGTCTTAGGATATTTCTTTTTTCACCGTAGCCCTCTATGGGCTTCTAAGTATCCCTTTGCAATTTCCACAAAAACTGTCTTAAGGAAAGGCTTCTTGAGAGGAAAGGTGTAACTCTGTGAGTTGAATTAAGAGAACACGAAGGAGTTTCTCAGAATGCCTCTTTCCAGTTTTTAACGGAAGTTATTTCCTTTTTCACCATAGCCCTCTATGGGCTTCCAAATATCGCATTGCAAATTCCACAATAACAGTCTTAGCGAAATTCTTATTTAGCGGAAAGCTGTAACTCTGTGAGATGAATTAACAGAATACAAAGCAGTTTCTTAGAAAGTTTCTGTCCAGTTTTTAACGGAAGATATGTCCTTTTTCACCATAGCCCTCTATGGGCTTCCAAATATCACTTTGCAAATCCCACAGGAACAGTCTTAGCCAAAGACTTCATGAGGAGAAAGCTGTAATTCTGTGAGATGAATTAGCAGAACACAAAGCAGTCTCTAAGAAAGCTTCTATCCAATTTTTAATGGAAGATATTTCCTTTTTCACCGTAGCCCTCTATTGGCTACTAAATATCATTTTCCAAATTCCACATGAACAGTCTTAGCGAAAGATTTCTTGAGGGGAAAGCTGTAACTCTGTGAGATGAATTAACAGAACACAAAGCAGTTCCTCAGAATGCTTCTTTCCAGTTTTTAACGGAAGATATTCCTTTTTTCACCAAAGCCCTCTAGGGGTTCTACATATCACATTCCAAATTCCACATGAACAGTCTTAGCAAAAGGCTTCTTGAGGGGAAAGCTGTAACACTGTGAGATCAATTAGGAGAACACAAAGCAGTTTCTCAGAATGCTTCTTTCCAGTTTTTAACTGAACATATTTCCTTTTTCACCGTAGCCCTCTAAGGACTTCCATATATCACCTTGTTAATTCCTCAAGAACAGTCTTAACGAATGACTTCTTGAGTGGAAATCTGTATCTCTGTGAGATGAATTAACAGAACACAAATCAGTTTCTCAGAAAGCTTCTTTCTAGTTTTTAACGGAAGATATTTCCTTTTTCAATATAGACCTCTATGGGCTTCCAAATATTACTTTGCAAATTCGAAAAGAACAGTCTTAGCGAAAAGCTTCTTGAGGGGAAAGCTGTAACTCTGTGAGATGAATTGACAGAACAAAAAGCAGTTTCTCAGAAAGCTTCTTTCCAGTTTTTAACGGAAAATATTTCCTTTTTCACCATAGCCCTCAATGGGTTTCCAAATATCACTTTGCAAAATCCACAAGAACAGTCTTAGCGAAAGGCTTCTTGTTGGTAAAGCAGTAACTCTGTGAGGTGAATTAACAGAACACAGAGTAGTTTCTCAGAAAGTTTCTTTCCGGTTTTTATTGGAAGATATTTCCTTTTCCACCATAGTCCGCTATGGGCTTCCAAATATCACTTTGCAAATTCCACAAGAACAGTCTTAGAGAAAGGCTTCTTGAAGGGAAAGCTGTAACTCTGTGAGATGAATTAACGGAAACCACAGCAGTTTCTCAGAAATCTTCTTTCCAGTTTTTAACGGAAGATATTTCCTTCTTCAGCATAGCCCTCTCTGGGCTTCCAACTATCACTTTGCAAATTCCACAAGAACATTCTTAGGGAATGCCTTCTTGAGGGAAAAGCTGTGACTCCGTGAGATGAATTAACAGAACACAAAGCAGTTTCTCAGAACGCTTCTTTTCGGGTTTTATCTTAGGATATTTCCATTTTCACCATAGCCTTGTAAGGGTTTCCAAATAAGACTTTGAAAATTCCACAACAACTGCATTATTGAAAAGCTTCTTGAGGGGAAAGCTGTAATTCTCTGAAATGAATTAACAGAACACAAGCAAGTTTCTCAGAAAGATTCCTTTGGCTTTTTATCTTAGGATATTTGCTTTATCACCATAGCTCTCTATGGGCTTCCAAATATCACTTTGCAAATTCCACAAGAACAGTCTTCGGGAAAGGTTTCTTGAGGGGAAGGCTGTAGCTCTGTGAGGTGAATTAACAGAACCCAAATCAGTTTCTCAGATATCTTATTTCCAGTTTTTAACGGAAGATATTTCTTTTTTCACTTTAGCCCTTTGTGGGCTTCCAAATATCACTTTGCAAATTCGACAAGAAAAGTCTTAGCGAAAGGCTTCTTGAGGAGAAAGCTGTAACTCTGTGAGATGAATTAACAGAACACAAAACAGTTTCTCAGAAAGCTTCTTTCCCGTTTTAAAAGTAAAATATTTCCTTTTTCACCATAGCCCCCTATGCGCTTCCAAATATCACTTTGCAAATTCCACAAGAACAGCCTTAACGAAAGGCTTCTTGAGGGGAAAGCTGTAACTCTGTGAGATGAATTAACAGAACACAAAGCAGTTTCTCAGAAAGCTTCTTTTCGGTTTTTATCTTATGATATTTCCATTTGCACCATATCTCTATATGGGCATCCAAATATCACTTTGCCAATTCCAAAAGAACAGACTTTGCGAAAGGCTTCTTGAACGGAAAGCTGTAAATCTCTGAGATCAGTTAACAGAACACAAAACAGTTCCTCAGAAAGCTTCTTTTCAGTTTTTATCTTAGGATATTTCCTTTTTCACCATAGTGCTCCAAGGGCTTCCAAATTTCACTTTGCAATTTCCACAAGAACAGTCTTAGCGAAAGGTTTCATGAGTGGAATACTGTAACTCTGTGAGATGAATTAACAGAACACAAAGCAGTTTCTCAGAAAGCTACTTTTCAGGTTTTATCTTAGGATATTTCCTTTTTCACCATAGCCCTCTATGGGCTTCCTAATATCAGTTTGCAAATTTCACAAAAAGTGTCTTAGTGAACGGCTTCTTGAGGGGAAAGCTGTAACTCTGTGAGATGAACTAACAGAACACAAAGCAATTTCCCAGAAAGCTTCTTTTCAGTTTTTATCTTAGCATAATTCCATTTTCAGCTTAGACCTCTATGGGCTTCCAAATATCACTTTGCATATTCCACAAGAACAGCCTTAACGAAAGGCTTCTTGAGGGGAAAGCTGTAACTCTGTGAGATGAATTAACAGAACACAAAACAGTTTCTCAGAAAGCTTCTTTTCGGTTTTTATCTTAGGATATTTCCATTTGCACCATAGCTCTCTTTGGGCATCCAAATATCACTTTGCCAATTCCAAAAGAACAGTCTTTGCGAAAGGCTTCTTGAACGGAAAGCTGTAAATCTCTGAGATGAGTTAACAGAACAGAAAGCAGTTCCTCAGAAAGCTTCTTTCTGTTTTTATCTTAGGATATTTCCTTTTTCTCCATAGTGCCAGAAGGGCTTCCAAATATCACTTTGCAAATTCCACAAGAACAGTCTTAGCGAAAGGTTTCATGAGGGGAAAGCTGTATCTCTGTGAGATGAATTAACAGAACACAAAGCGTTTTCTCAGAAGACTTCTTTCCAGTTTTTATCTGAAGATATTTCCTTTTTCACCATAGACCTCTTTGGGCTTTCAAATATCACATTGCATATTCCAGAAAAACAGTCTTATCGACAGGCTTCTTGAGGGGAAAGTTGTAACTCTGTGAGATGAAATAACAGAACACAAAGCAGGTTCTCAGAAAGCTTCTTTCCAGTTTTTTTTTTCTTTTTTTTTTTTAAATTTATTTATTATTATTATACTTCAAGATGTAGGGTACATGTGCATAACGTGCAGGTTTGCTACACATGTATACTTGTGCCATGTTGGTGTGCTGCACCCATCAACGCGTCATTTACATCAGGTATAACTCCCAATGCAATCCCTTCCCCCTCCCCCCTCCCCATGATAGGACCCAGTGTGTGATGTTCCCCTTCCCGAGTCCAAGTGATCTCATTGTTCAGTTCCCGCCTATGAGTGAGAACATGCGGTGTTTGGTTTTCTGTTCTTGTGATAGTTTGCTAAGAATGATGGTTTCCAGCTGCATCCTTGTCCCTACAAAGGACACAAACTCATCCTTTTTTATGGCTGCATAGTATTCCATGGTGTATATGTGCCACATTTTCTTAATCCAATCTGTCACTGATGGACATTTGGGTTGATTCCAAGTCTTTGCTATTGTGAATAGTGCCGCAATAAACATACGTGTGCATGTGTCTTTATAGCAGCATAGTTTATAATCCTTTGTGTATATACCTAGTAATGGGATGGCTGGGTCATATGGTACATCTAGTTCTAGATCCTTGAGGAATCGCCATACTGTTTTCCATAATGATTGAACTAGTTTACAATCCCACCAACAGTGTAAAAGTGTTCCTATTTCTCCACATCCTCTCCAGCACCTGTTGTTTCCTGACTTTTGAATGATCGCCATTCTAACTGGTGTGAGATGGTATCTCAGTGTGGTTTTGATTTGCATTTCTCTGATGGCCAGTGATGATGAGCATTTTTTCGTGTGTCTGTTGGCTGTATGAATGTCTTCTTTTGAGAAATGTCTGTTCATATCCTTTGCCCACTTTTTAATATACCATATTTATATAATAATGCTATAATTTTCTCATAAAATAATAAATCTTTTTAATGTTTGAAATTATAGGATGATAAGTGGTCTTTAATTTATTCTCCTTGTTTGAATTTTCAGTAGTGAATATGTTCTTTCAAAAATATTTTTATGATAAATTCCAAATGCATACAATAGTGGATTACCTCTAGGTACTCATCATTCATTTCACCAACATCAACACTTGTCCAATTCCTTTTACCTTCACTCACTTCTCCCCTTTTCCCCCAACCGCATTCCTGCCACAACTGCTGACTCAAACGGTTCAAAGGATTGTTTGGTCAATCCTTTTGTAACAATTTAGTTATGTGCTTTTCCTAAAAAATAAGTGGAAGATTATTTTTTATTTTTTATTTTTTACAATTATTTATTTCAACTTTGTGGGTATATAGTAGATGTATGTATTTATGGGGTGCATGAGATGTTCTGATTCAGGCATGCAATGAATAATAATCACATCATGTAAAATGGGGTATCCATTCTCTCAAGCATTTATCCTTTGTGTTACAAGCAATCCAATTAGACTCTTTCAGTTATTTTAAAATGCACAGTTAAATTATTACTGATTATAGTCGCCTTGTTGTGCTATCAAATACTAGATCTTATTTATTCTTTCTGTTTTTTTTGTACCCATTAACCATCTCCAGCTTTTCCTCAAACCCCCACTACCCTTCCCAGCCTCTGGTAACCATGCTTCTACTCTCTATCTCCATGAGTTCAATTGTTTTGATTTTTAGATCTCACAAATAAGTGAGAACATGAAATTAGAATTATTATTAAACAGATCTCAAAATGGGACTTAGTTGCGTATCTTCTCCTCCTCTCCCTGTATCAACCTGTTTCAGCCTGGAAGCCTCTAGTGGGAAGGAGGGATGTGGTTGGTTGCTTCTTTTTTTTTTTTTTTTTTATATATATATATTTTAAGTTCTAGGGTACATGTGCATAACGTGCAGGTTTGTTACATATGTATACTTGTGCCCTGTTGCTGTACTGCACCCATCAACTCGTCAGCACCCATCAACTCGTCATTTACATCAGGTATAACTCCCAATGCAATCCCTTCCCCCTCCCCCCTCCCCATGATAGGACCCAGTGTGTGATGTTCCCCTTCCCGAGTCCAAGTGATCTCATTGTTCAGTTCCCGCCTATGAGTGAGAACATGCGGTGTTTGGTTTTCTGTTCTTGTGATAGTTTGCTAAGAATGATGGTTTCCAGCTGCATCCTTGTCCCTACAAAGGACACAAACTCATCCTTTTTTATGGCTGCATAGTATTCCATGGTGTATATGTGCCACATTTTCTTAATCCAATCTGTCACTGATGGACATTTGGGTTGATTCCAAGTCTTTGCTATTGTGAATAGTGCCGCAATAAACATACGTGTGCATGTGTCTTTATAGCAGCATAGTTTATAATCCTTTGTGTATATACCTAGTAATGGGATGGCTGGGTCATATGGTACATCTAGTTCTAGATCCTTGAGGAATCGCCATACTGTTTTCCATAATGATTGAACTAGTTTACAATCCCACCAACAGTGTAAAAGTGTTCCTATTTCTCCACATCCTCTCCAGCACCTGTTGTTTCCTGACTTTTGAATGATCGCCATTCTAACTGGTGTGAGATGGTATCTCAGTGTGGTTTTGATTTGCATTTCTCTGATGGCCAGTGATGATGAGCATATTTTCGTGTGTCTGTTGGCTGTATGAATATCTTCTTTTGAGAAATGTCTGTTCATATCCTTTGCCCACTTTTTGATGGGGTTGTTTGTCTTTTTCTTGTACATTTGTTTGAGTTCTTTGTAGGTTCTGGATATTAGCCCTTTGTCAGATGAGTAGATTGCAAAAATTTTCTCCCATTCTGTAGGTTGCCTGTTCACTCTGATGGTAGTTTCTTTTGCTGTGCAGAAGCTCTTTAGTTTAATGAGATCCCATTTGTCAATTTTGGCTTTTGCTGCCGTTGCTTTTTGTTTTTTAGATATGAAGTCTTTGCCCATGCCTATGTCCTGAACGGTACTACCTAGGTTTTCCTCTAGGATTTTTATGGTATTAGGTCTTACATTTCAGTCTCTAATCCATCTTGAAATAATTTTCGTATAAGGAGTAAGGAAAGGATCCATTTTCAGCTTTCTACTTATGGCTAGCCAATTTTCCCAGCACCATTTATTAAATAGGGAATCCTTTCCCCATTTCTTGTTTCTCTCAGGTTTGTCAAAGATCAGATGGCTGTAGATGTGTGGTATTATTTCTGAGGACTCTGTTCTGTTCCGTTGGTCGATATCTCTGTTTTGGTACCAGTACCATGCTGTTTTGGAGACTGTAGCCTTGTAGTATAGTTTTAAGTCAGGTAGCGTGATGCCTCCAGCTTTGTTCTTTTGACTTAGGATTGTCTTGGACATGCGGGCTCTTTTTTGGTTCCATATGAACTTTAAAGCAGTTTTTTCCAATTCTGTGAAGAAGCTCATTGGTAGCTTGATGGGGATGGCATTGAATCTATAAATTACCTTGGGCAGTATGGCCATTTTCACGATATTGATTCTTCCTATCCATGAGCATGGTATGTTCTTCCATTTGTTTGTGTCCTCTTTAATTTCACTGAGCAGTGGTTTGTAGTTCTCCTTAAAGAGGTCCTTTACATCCCTTGTAAGTAGGATTCCTAAGTATTTTATTCACTTTGAAGCAATTGTGAATGGAAGTTCATTCATGATTTGGCTCTCTGCTTGTCTGTTACCGGTGTATAAGAAAGATTGTGATTTTTGCACATTAATTTTGTATCCTGAGACTTTGCTGAAGTTGCTTATCAGCTTAAGGAGATTTTGGGCTGAGACAATGGGGTTTTCTAAATATACAATCATGTCATCTGAAAAGAGGGACAATTTGACTTCTTCATTTCCTAACTGAATCCCCTTGATTTCTTTCTCTTGCCTGATTGTCCTAGCCAGAACTTCCAACAATATGTTGAATAGGAGTGGTGAGAGGGGGCATCCCTGTCTCGTGCCAGTTTTCAAAGTGAATTTTTCCAGTTTTTGCCCATTCAGTATGATATTGGCTGTGGGTTTGTCATAAATAGCTCTTATTATTTTGAGGTATGTTCCATCAATAACGAATTTATTGAGCGTTTTTAGCATGAAGGGCAGTTGAATTTTGTCCAAAGCCTTTTCTGCATCTATTGAGATAATGATGTGGTTCTTGTCTTTGTTTCTGTTTATATTCCAGTTTTTAACGGAAGATATTTGATATTTCACCATAGAGCTCTACAGGCTTCAAAATATCACTTTGCAAATTCCAAAAGAACAGTCTTAGGGAAAGGCTTCTGCAGGGGAAAGGTGTAACTCTGTGAGACGAATTAACAGAACACAAAGCAGTTTCTCAGAAAGCTTCTTTCCAGTTTTTAACTGAAGATATTTCCTTTTTCACCATAGCCCTCTATGGGCTTCCAAATATCACATTGCAAATGCCACAAGAACAGTCTTAATAAAAGGCTTCTTGAGGGGAAAGCTGTTTCTCTGTGAGGTGTATTAAGAGAACACAAGGAAGTTTCTCAGAAAGCTTCTTTCCAGTTTTTAACGGTAGATATTTCCTTTTCCACCTTTGCCCCCTAGGGGCTTCCAAATGTCACTTTGCAAATTCCACAAGAACAGTCTTAGCGAAAGGATTCTGGAGGGGAAAGCTGTAACTTGGTGAGATGTATTAACAGAATACACGGCAGTTTCTCAGAAAGCTTCTTTCCAGTTTTTAACGGAAGATATTTCCTTTTTCAGCATAGCCCTCTACGGGTTTCCAAATATCATTTGCAAATTTCACAAAAATAGGCGTAGAGGGGCTTCTTGAGGGCAAAGCAGAAACTCTGTGAGATGAAATAACACAACACAAAGCAGTTTCTCAGAAAACTTCTTTTCGGTTTTTATCTTAGGATATTTCCATTTTCACCGTAGCCCTGTATGGGCTTCCAAATATCACTTTGCAAATTCCACAAGAAGAGTCTTAGCGAAAGGATTCTGGAGGGGAATGCTGTTACTCTGTGAGATGAATTAACAGAACACAAATCATTTTCTCAGAAATCTTCTTTCCGGTTTTTAATGGAAGATATTTCCTTTTTCACCATAGCCCTCTATGGGCTTCCAAATATCACTTTGCAAATTGCACAACAACAGACTTAGCGAAAGGCTTTTTGAGGGGAAAGCTGTAACTCTGTGAGTTGAATTAACAGAACACATAGCAGGTTCTCAGAAAGCTTCTTTTCAGTTTTTATCTTAAGATATTTCCTTTTTCACCATAGCTCTCTATGGGCTTCCAAATATTATTTTGTAAATTCAACAAGAACAGTCTTAACGAAAGACGTCGGGAGGGGAAAGCTGTAACTCTGTGAGATGAGTTAACAGAACACACACCAGTTTCTCAGAAATCTTCTTTCCAGTTTTTAACGGAAGATATTTCCTTTTTCAAAATAGCCCTCTTGGGCTTCCAAATATCACTTTGCAAATTCCACAAGAACAGTCTTAGCGAAAGACTTCTTGAGGGGAAAGCTGTAACTCTGTGAGATGAATTAACAGAACACAAAGCAGTTTCTCAGAAAGCTTCTTTCCAGTTTTTAACTGAAGATATTTGTTTTTCACCAAAGACCTTTACGGGCTTCCAAATATTACTTTGCAAATCCCACAGAACTGTCTTAGGGAAAGGCCTCTTGAGGGGAAACCTGTAACTCGGTGAGATATATTAACAGTTCACACGGCAGTTTTTCAGAATGCTTCTTTCCACTTTTTAACGGAAGATATTTCCTTGTTCACCATAGCCCTCTACGGGCTTACAAATATCACTTTGCAAGTTTCAAAAGAATAGTCTCAGTGAACGAATTCTTGAGGGGAAAGCAGTGACTCTGTGAGATGAACTAACAGAACACAAAGCAGTTTCTCAGAAAGCTTCTTTTCGGTTTTTATCTTAGGATATTTCCTTTTTCATTATAGCCATCTATGGGCTTCCAAATATCACTTTACAAATTCTACAGGAAAAGTCTTAGCGAAAGGCTTCTGGAGGGGAAAGCTGTAACTCTGGGAGATGAATTAACAGAACACAATGCAGTTTCATAGAAGGCTTCCTTTCAGTTTTTATCTTAGGATATTTCCTTTTTCACCATAGCCCTCTATGGGCTTCCAAATATCGCTTTGCAAATTCCACAAAATACTGGCAAACCGGATTCAGCAGCACATCAAAAAGCTTATCCACCATGATCAAGTGGGCTTCATCCCTGGGATGCAAGGCTTGTTCAACATTCGCAAATCAATAAACATAATCCAGCATATAAACAGAACCAAAGACAAGAACCACATCATTATCTCAATAGATGCAGAAAAGGCTTTTGACAAAATTCAACAGCCCTTCATGCTAAGAACGCTCAATAAATTCGGTATTGATGGAACGTACCTCAACATAATAAGAGCTATTTATGACAAACCCACAGCCAATATCATACTGAATGGGCAAAAACTGGAAACATTCCCTTTGAAAACTGACACAAGACAGGGATGCCCTCTCTCACCACTCCTATTCAACATAGTGTTGGAAGTTCTGGCTAGGGCAATCAGGCAAGAGAAAGAAATCAAGGGGATTCAGTTAGGAAAAGAAGAAGTCAAATTGTCCCTGTTTGCAGACGACATGATTGTATATTTAGAAAACCCCATTGTCTCAGCCCAAAATCTCCTTAAGCTGATCAGCAACTTCAGCAAAGTCTCAGGATAGAAAATTAATGTGCAAAAATCACAAGCATTCTTATACACCAGTGACAGTCAAACAGAGAGCCAAATCAGGAATGAACTTCCATTCACAATTGCTTCAAAGAGAATAAAATACCTAGGAATCCAATTTACAAGGGATGTAAAGGACCTCTTCAAGGAGAACTACAAACCACTGCTCAGTGAAATCAAAGAGGACACAAACAAATGGAAGAACATACCATGCTCATGGATAGGAAGAATCAATATCGTGAAAATGGCCATACTGCCCAAGGTAATTTATAGATTCAATGCCATCCTCATCAAGCTACCAATGAGCTTCTTCACAGAATTGGAAAAAACTGCTTTAAAGTTCATATGGAACCAAAAAAGAGCCCGCGTCTCCATGACAATCCTAAGTCAAAAAAACAAAGCTGGAGGCATCACGCTACCTGTCTTTCCAGTTTTTAACGGAAGATATTTCCCTTTTCACCGTAGCCCTCTATGGGCTTCCAAATATCACTTTCCAAATTCCATAAGAACAGTCCTAGTGAAAGGCCTCTTGAGGAGAAAGCTGTAACCCTCTGAGATGAATTAAGAGAACAAAAAGGAGTTTCTCAGAAGGCTTCTTTTCAGTTTTAAACTGAAGATATTTCCTTTTTCACCATAGCCCTCTACGGTCTTGCAAATATCACTTTGCAAGTTAAACAAGAACAGCCTTCGCGAAAGAATTCTTGAGAGGAAAGCTGTAACTCTGTGAGATGAATTAACAGAACACAAAGCAGTTTCTCAGAAAGTTTCTTTTCAGTTTCTATCTTAGGATATTTCCTTTTCCACCATAGCCCTCTTTGGGCTTCCAAATATCTCTTTGCAAATTCCAGAAGAACAGTCTAAGCAAAAAGCTTCTTAAGGAGAAAGCTGTAACTCTGTGAGATGAACTAACAGAACACAATGCAGTTTCTTAGAAGGCTTCTTTTCAGTTTTTATCTTAGGATATTTCCTTTTTCACCATAGCCCTCTATGGGATTCCAAATATCGCTTTAGAAATTCCACAAGAACAGTCTTAGCGAAATGCTTCTTGAGGGCAAAGCTGTAATTCTGTGAGAAGAATTATCAAAAGACAAAGCTGTTTCTCAGAAAGCTTTATTCCAGTTTTTAACTGAAGATGTTTCATTTTTCACCATAACCCCTTATGGGCTTCCAAATATCACTTTGCAAATTCACAAAAACAGTTTCAGCGAATGACTTCTTGACCGGAAAGCTGTAGCTCTGTGACATGAATTAACAGAACACAAAGCAGTTTCTCAGAAAGATTCTTTCCAGTTTTTAACGGAAAATATTTACTTTTGCACCATAGCCCTCTATGGACTTCTAAATATCACTTTGCAAATTCCACAAGAACAGACATAGCGAAAGGCTTCTGGAGGGGAAAGTTGTAATTCTGTGAGATGAATTAACAGAACACAAAGCAGTTTCTCAGAAAGCTTCTTTCCAGTTTTTAACGGAAGATATTTCCTTTTTCGCCATAGCCCTCTATGGGCTTCCAAATATGACTTTGAAAATTCCACAGGAACAGTCTTACTGATAGGCTTCTTGAGGGGAAAGTTATAACCCTGTGAGATGAATTAAGAGAACAAAATGCAGTTTCTGAGAAAGCTTCTTTTCGGTTTTTATCTTAGGATATTTCCTTTTTCGCCATAACCATCTATGGTCTTCCAATATCACTTTGCAAATTCCACAAGAATAGTCTCAGTGAACTGTTTCTTGAGGGGAAAGCTGTAACTATGTTAGATGAATTAACAGAACACAAAGCAGTCTTTGAGAAATCTTCTTTCCAGATTTTAACGGAAGATAATTCCTTTTTTAAAATAGCCTCCTATGGGCTTCCAAATATCACTTTTCTAAATCCACAACATCAGCCTTAGCTAAAGGTTTCTTGAGGATAAATTTGTAACACTGTGAGATGAATTAACAGAACACAAAGCAGTTTCTCAGAAAGCTTCTTTTCGGTTTTTATCTTAGGATATTTCCATTTTCAACATAGCCCTTTATGGTCATCGAAATATCACTTTGCAAATTCCACAAGAACCGTCTTAGCAAAAGGCTTCTTGAGGGGAAAGCTGTAACTCTGTAGATGAATTAACAGAACACAAAGCAGTTTCTCAGAAAGTTTCTTTTCAGTTTCTATCTTAGGATATTTCCTTTTTCACCATAGCCCTCTTTGGGCTTCCAAATATCACTTTGCAAATTCAACAAGAACAGTCTTAGCGAAAGGCTTCTGGAGGGGAAAGCTGTAATTCTGTGAGATGAATTAACAGAACACAAAGCAGTTTCTCAGAAAGCTTCTTTCCAGTTTTTAACTGAAGATATTTCCTTTTTCACCATGGCCCTTTATGGGCTTCCAAATGTCACTTTGCAAATTCCACAAGAACAGTCTTAGCGAAAGGCTTCTTGAGGGGAAAGCTGTAACTCTGTGAGATGAATTAATGGAACACAAATTGTCTCTCAGAAAGCTTCTTTCCAGCTATTTAAGGAAGATATTTCCTTTTTCACCATAGCCCTCTATGGGCTTCCAAATATCACTTTGCAAATTCCACAAGAACAGTCTTAGGGAAAGGCTTCGTTAGTTGAAAGCTGTAACTCTGTGACATGAATTAACAGAACACAAGGCAGTTTCTCAGTAAGATTCTTTACATTTTTACTGGAAGATATTTTCTTTTTCACCATAGAAATCTATGAGCTTCCAAATATTACTTTCCAAATTTCTCAAGAACAGTCTTAGTGAACGGCTTCCTGAAGGGAAAGCTCTAACTCTGTGAGATGAACTAAGAGAACACTAATCAGTTCTCAGAAAGTTTCTTTTCGGTTTTTATCTTAGTATATTTCCTTTTCACCATAGCCCCTATGAGCTTCCAAACATCACTTTGCAATTTCCACAAGAACCGTCTTAGGGAAAGACTTCTTGAGGGGAAAGCTGTACCTCTCTGAGATGAATTTACAGAACACAAAGCAGTTTCTCAGGAAGCTTCTTTTCAGTTTTTATCTTAGGATATTTCCTTTTTCACCGAAGCCCTCTATGGGCTTCCAAATATCCCTTTGAAAATTCCACAAGAACACTGTTAGCGAAAGGCTTCTTGAGGGGAAAGCTGTAACTCTGTGAGATGAATTAACAGAACACAAAGCAGTTTCTCAGAAAGCTTCTTTGCAGTTTTTAACTGAAGATATTTCCTTTTTCACCATAGCCCTCCACGGGCTTACAAATGTCACTTTGCAAATTCCACAAGAACCGCCATCGCGATAGTCTTCTTGAGGGGAAAGCTGTAACTCTGTCAGATAAATTGACAGAACACAAAGCAGTTTCTCAGAAAGCTTCTTTTCAGTTTTTATATTAGGATATCTCCTTTTTTACCATAGCCCTCTGTGGGCTTCCACATATCACTTTGCAAATTCCACAAGCACAGTCTTAGGGAAAGGCTTCATGAGGGGAACGTTGTAAGTCTCTGAGATGAATTAACAGAACACAAAGTAGTTTCTCAGAAATCTTCTTTCCAGATTTTCATGGAAGATACTTCTTTTTACCATAGCCCCCTATGGGCTTCCAAATATCACTTTTCAAATTGCACAAGATCAGCCTTACTTAAAGGTTTCTTGAGGAGAAATTTGTAACACTGTGAGATGAATTAACATAACACAAAGCATTTTCTGAGAAAGCTTCTTTTCGGTTTTTACCTTAGGATATTTCCATTTTCACCATAGACCTCTACGGTTTTTGAAATATCACTTTGCAAATTCCACAAGAGCAGTCTTAGCGAAAGGCTTTTTGAGGGGAAAGCTGTAGTTGTGTGAGATGAATTAAGAGAATACAAAGCAGTCTATCAGAAAGCTTCTTTCCAGTTTTTAACTGAAGATATTTCCTTTTTCACCATGGCCCTTTATGGGCTTCCAAATATCACTTTGCAAATTCCACAAGAACAGTCTTAGTGAAAGGCTTCTTGAGGGAAAAGCCGTAACTCTGTGAGATTAATTCATGAAACACAAAGCTGTCTCTCAGAAAGTTTCTTTCCAGCTTTTTAAGGAAGATATTTCCTTTTTCACCATAGCTCTCTATGGGCTTCCAAATATCTCTTTGCAAATTCCACAAGAACAGTCTTAGGGAAAGGCTTCTTGAGTGGAAAGCTGTAACTCTGTGAGATGAATTAAGACAACACAAGGCAGTTTCTCAGAAAGCTTCTTTCCAGTTTTTAAGGAAAGTTATTTCCTTTTACACCATAGCCCTCTAAGGGCTTCCAAATATTACTTTCCAAATTTAACAAGAACACTCTTAGTGAGCGGCTTCTTGAGGGGAAAGCTGTAACCTTGTGAGATGAACTATCAGAACACAAAGAAGTTTCTCAGAAATCTTCTTTTCGGTTTTTATCTTAGTATATTTCCTTTTTCAACATAGCCCTCTATGAGCTTCCAAATATCACTTTGCAAACTCCAGAATAACAGTGTTAGCGAAAGGCTTCTTGAGGGGAAAGCTGTAACTCTCTGTGATGAAATTACATAACACAAAGCAGTTTCTCAGAAAGCTTCTTTCCACTTTTTAACGGAAGATATTTCCTTTTTCACCATAGCCCTCTATAGGCCTCCAAATATCACTTTGCAAATTCCACAAGAACAGTCTTAGCGAAAGGCTTCTTGAGGGGAAAGCTTTAACTGTGTTAGATGAATTAAGAGAACACAAAACAGTTTCTCAGAAAGCTTCTTTTCAGTTTTTATCTTAGGATAATTCCTTTTCCACCATAGCCCTCTATGGGCTTCCAAATATCACTTTCAAAATTCCACAACGTCAGTCTTAACGAAAGGCTTCTTGATGTGAAAGCTGTAACCCTGTGAGATGAACTATCAGAACACAAAGAAGTTTCTCAGAAATCTTCTTTTCGGTTTTTATCCTAGTATATTTCCTTTTTCACCATAGCACTTTATGGGCTTCCAAATATCACTTTGCAAATTCCACAATAACAGACTTAGCGAAAGGCTTCTTGAGGGGAAAGCTGTAACTCTCTGTGTTGAAATAACAGAACACAAAGCAGTTTCTCAGAAAGCTTCTTTCCACTTTTTAACGGAAGATATTTCCTTTTTCACCGTAGCCCTCTATGGGCCTCCAAATATCACTTTGCAAATTCCACAAGAACAGTCTTAGCGAAAGGCTTCTTGAGAGGAAAGCTGTAACCCTGTGAGATGAATTAACAGAACACAAAGCAGTTTCTCAGAAAGCTTCTTTTCAGTTTTTATCTTAGGATATTTCCCTTTTCTCCATAGCCCTCTATGGGCTTCCAAGCGTCACTTTGCAAATTTCACCAGAACTCTCTTAGGGAAAGGCTTCTTGAGGGGAAATCTGTAACTCTGTGAAATGAATTAACAGAACACTAAGCAGGTTCTCAGAAGCCTTCTTTCCAGTGTTTAACGGAAGATATTTCCTTTTTAACCGTAGCCCTCCGTGGTCTTCCAAATATCACTTTGCAAATTCCACAAGAACAGTCTTAGAGAAAGGCTTCTAGAGGGGAAAGCTGTAACCCTGTGCGATGAATTAAGAGAACACAAATCAGTTTCTCAGAAAGCTTCTTTTCAGTTTTTATCTTAGGATATTTCCTTTTTCACCATAGCCCGCTGTGGGCTTCCAAATATCACAATGCAAATTCCACAAGAACAGTCTTAGCGAAAGGCTTCTTGAGGGCAAAGCTGTAACTCTGTGAGATGAATTAACAGAACACAAAGAAGTTTCTCAGAAAGCTTCTTTCAACTTTTTAACGGAAGATATTTCCTTTTTCACCATAGCCATCTATGGGCTTCCAAATATCACTTTGCAAATTCCACAAGAACAGTCTTAGGGTTAGGTTTCTTGAGGGTAAAGCTGTAACTCTGTGAGATGAATTAACAGAACACAAAACAGTTTCTCAGAAAGCTTCTTTCCAGTTTTTAAGGAAAGTTATTTCCTTTTACACCATAGCTCTCTATGGGCTTCCAAATATTACTTTCCAAATTTCACAAGAACACTCTTAGCAGCGGCTTCTTGAGGGGAAACTGTAACCCTGTGAGATGAACTATCAGAACACAAAGAAGTTTCTCAGAAATCTTCTTTTCGGTTTTTATCTTAGTATATTTCCTTTTTCAACATAGCCCTCTATGAGCTTCCAAATATCACTTTGCAAACTCCACAATAACAGTGTTAGCGAAAGGCTTCTTGAGGGGAAAGCTGTAACTGTCTGTGATGAAATAACAGAACACAAAGCAGTTTCTCAGAAAGCTTCTTTCCACTTTTTAACGGAAGATATTTCCTTTTTCACCGTAGCCCTCTATAGGCCTCCAAATATCACTTTGCCAATTCCACAAGAACAGTCTTAGCGAAAGGCTTCTTGAGGGGACAGCTGTAACTCTGTGAGATGAATTAAGAGAACACAAAACAGTTTCTCAGAAAGCTTCTTTTCAGTTTTTATCTTAGGATAATTCCTTTTCCACCATAGCCCTCTATGGGCTTCCAAATATCACTTTTAAAATTCCACAACATCAGTCTTAACGAAAGGCTTCTTGATGGGAAAGCTGTAACCCTGTGAGATGAACTATCAGAACACAAAGAAGTTTCTCAGAAATCTTCTTTCCGGTTTTTATCCTAGTATATTTCCTTTTTCACCATAGCCCTTTATGGGCTTCCAAATATCACTTTGGAAATTCCACAATAACAGACTTAGCAAAAGGCTTCTTGGGGCAAAGCTGTAACTCTCTGTGTTGAAATAACAGACCACAAAGCAGTTTCTGAGAAAGCTTCTTTCCACTTTTTAACGGAAGATATTTCCTTTTTCACCATAGCCCTCTATGGGCTTCCAAATATTACTTTCCAAATTTCACAAGAACAGTCTTAGGGAAAGGCTTCATGAGGAGAAAGCTGTAAGTCTCTGAGATGAATTAAGAGAACACAAAGTAGTTTCTCAGAAATCTTCTTTCCAGATTTTAACGGAAGACAATTCCTTTTTCACCATAGCCCCCTATGGGCTTCCAAATATAACTTTTCAAATTCCGCAAGATCAGCCTTAGCTAAAGGTTTCTTGAAGGGAAATTTGTAACACTGTGAGATGAATTAACAGAACACAAAGCAGTTTCTCAGACAGCTTCTTTCCACTTTTTAACGGAAGATATTTCTTTTTTCACCATAGCCTTCTATGGGCTTCGAAATATCACTTTGAAAATTCCACAAGAACAGTCTTAGTGAAAGGCTTCTTGAGGGGAAAGCTGTAATTCTGTGAGATGAATTAACAGAACACAAAGCAGTTTCTCAGAAAGCTTCTTTCCTGTTTTTAACGGAAGTTATTTCCTTTCACCGTAGCCCTCTATGGGCTTCCAAATATCACTTTGCAAATCCCAGAAGAACAGTCTTAGGCAAAAGCTTCTTGAGGAGAAAGCTGTATCTCTGTTAGATGAATTAACAGAACACAATGCAGTTTCTTAGAAGGCTACTTTTCAGTTTTTATCTTAGGGTATTTCCTTTTTCACCATAGCCCTCTATGGGCTTCCAAACATCACTTTGCAAATTCCACAAGAACAGCTTTAGCAAAAGGCTTCCTGAGGGGAAAGCTGTAACTCTGTGAGATGAATTAACAGAACACAAAGCAGTTTCTCAGAAAGCTTCTTTCCTGTTTTTAACAGAAGATATTTCCTTTTTCACCATATCCTTTTATGGCTTTCCAAATATCACTTCGAAATTCCACAAGAACAGTCTTAGCGAAAGGCTTCTTGAGGGGAAAGCTGTAACTCCGTGAGATGAATTAACATTACACAAAGCAGTTTCTCAGAAAGATTCTTTCCACTTTTTAACGGAAGGTATTTCCTTTTTCACCATAGCCCTCTATGGGCCTCCAAATATCACTTTGTAAATTCCACAAGAACAGTCTTAGCGAAAGGCTTCTTGTTGGGAAAGCTGTAACTCTGTGAGATGAATTAACAGAACACAAAGCAGTTTCTCAGAAAGATTCTTTTCAGTTTTTATCTTAGGATAATTCCTTTTCCACCGTAACTCTCTATGGGCTTTCAAATATCACTTTAAAAATTCCGCAAGAACAGTCTTAGCGAAAGGCTTCTTGAGAGGAAAGCTGTAACCCTGTGAGATGAATTCACAGAACACAAAGCAGTTTCTCAGAAAGCTTCTTTTCAGTTTTTATCTTAGGATATTTCCCTTTTCTCCATAGCCCTCTATGGGCTTCCAAACGTCACTTTGCAAATTTCACCAGAACTCTCTTAGGGAAAGGCTTCTTGAGGGGAAAGCTGTAACTCTGTGAGATGAATTAACAGATCACTAAGCAGGTTCTCAGAAGCCTTCTTTCCAGTGTTTAACGGAAGATACTTCCTTTTTAACCGTAGCCCTCCGTGGTCTTCCAAATATCACTTTGCAAATTCCACAAGAACAGTCTTAGAAAAAGGCTTCTTGAGGGGAAAGCTGTAACCCTGTGCGATGAATTAAGAAAACACAAATCAGTTTCTCAGAAAGCTTCTTTTCAGTTTTTATCTTAGGATATTTCCTTTTTCACCATAGCCCGCTGTGGGCTTCCAATTGTCACAATGCATATTCCACAAGAACAGTCTTAGCGAAAGGCTTCTTGAGGGCAAAGCTGTAACTCTGTGAGATGAATTAACAGAACACAAAGAAGTTTCTCAGAAAGCTTCTTTCAACTTTTTAACGGAAGATATTTCCTTTTTCACCATAGCCCTCTATGGGCTTCCAAATATCACTTTGCAAATTCCACAAGAACAGTCTTAGGGTTAGGTTTCTTGAGGGTAAAGCTGTAACTCTGTGAGATGAATTAACAGAACACAAAACAGTTTCTCAGAAAGCTTCTTTCCAGTTTTTAAGGAAAGTTATTTCCTTTACACCATAGCCCTCTAAGGGCTTCCAAATATTACTTTCCAAATTTCACAAGAACACTCTTAGTGAGCGGCTTCTTGAGGGGAAAGCTGTAACCCTGTGACATGAACTATCAGAACACAAAGAAGTTTCTCAGAAATCTTCTTTTCGGTTTTTATCTTAGTATATTTCCTTTTTCAACATAGCCCTCTATGAGCTTCCAAATATCACTTTGCAAACTCCACAATAACAGTGTTAGCGAAAGGCTTCTTGAGGGGAAAGCTGTAACTCTCTGTGATGAAATTACATAACACAAAGCAGTTTCTCAGAAAGCTTCTTTCCACTTTTTAACGGAAGATATTTCCTTTTTCACCATAGCCCTCTATGGGCCTCCAAATATCACTTTGCAAATTCCACAAGAACAGCCTTAGCGAAAGGCTTCTTGAGGGGAAAGCTGTAACTCTGTGAGATGATCTAACAGAACACAAAGCAGTTTCTCAGAAAGCTTCATTTCGGTTTTTATCTTAGGGTATTTCCATTTTCAACTTAGCCCTCTAAGGGCTTCCAAATATCACTTTGCAAATTCCAACAGAACAGTCTTAGCGAAAGCCTTCTTGAGGGGAAAGCTGTAACTCTTTGAGATGAATTAGCAGAACACAAAGAAGTTTCTCAGAAAGATTCTTTCCAGTTTTTTACGGAAGATATTTCCTTTTTCACCATTGCCCTCTATGGGCTTCCAAATATCACTTTGCAAATTCCAAAAGAACAGTCTTAGCGAAAGGCTTCTTCAGGGGAAAGCAGTAACTCTGTGAGATGAATTAACAGAACACAAAGCAATTTCTCAGAAACTTCTTTCCAGTTTTTATCTGAAGATATTTCCTTTACACCGTAGTCCTCTATGGGCTTCCAAATATCACTTTGCAAATTCCACAAGAACACTCTTAGTGAACGACTTCTTGAGGGGAAAGCTGTAATTCTATAAGATGAATTAACAGAACACAAAGTCGTTTGTCAGAAAGCTTCTTTTCAGTTCTTATCTTAGGAAATTTCTTTTTCACCACAGCCCTGTATGGGCTTCCAAATATCACTTTGCAAATTCCACAAGAACAGTCTTAGCGGAATGCTTCTTGAGGGGAATGCTGTAACACTGTCACATGAAATAACAGAACACAAAGCAGTTTCTCAGAAAACTTCTTTCCAGTTTATCACTGAAGATATTTCCTTTTTCACCATAGACCCCTATGAGTTTCCAAATATCACTTTGAAAATTCCACAAGAATGGTCTTAGTGAACGGTTTCTGGAGGACAAAGCTGTAACTCCTGTGAGATGAATTAACGGAACACAAAGCAGTTTCTCAAGGAGCTTCTTTCTAGTTTTCATCTGAGGACATTTCCTTTTTCACCATAGCACTCTATGGGCTTCCAAATATCACTTTGCAAATTCCACAAGAACAGTCTTAGCGAAAGGCTTCTTGAGGGGAAAGCTGTAACTCTGTGAGATGAATTAACAGAAAACAAAGCAGTTTCTCAGAAAGCTTCTATACAGTTTCTAACTGAAGATATTCCTTTTTTCAACATAACCCTACATGGGCTTCCAAATATCACTTTGCGAATTACACAAGAACAGTCTTAGTGAAAGGCTTCTTGAGGGGAAAGCTGTAACTCTGTGAGATGAATTAACAGAACACAAAGCAGTTTCTCAGAAAGCTTTTTTCCAGTTTTTATCTAAGGACATTTCCTTTTTCTCCGTAGCCCTCTATGGGCTTCCAAATATCACTTTGCAAATTCCACAAGAAGAGTCTTAGCGAAAGACTTCTTCAGGGGAAAGCTGTAGATCTTTGAGATGAAATAACAGAACACAAAGCAGTTTCTCAGAAAGCTTCTTTCAGGTTTTTAACTGAACATATTTACTTTTTCACAATAGGCGTCTCAAGGGTAACAAATATCACTTTGGAAATTCCACAAGAACAGTCTTAGTGTGCGACTTTTTGAGGGGAAAGCTGTAACTCTGTGAGATGAATTAACAGAACACAAAGCAGTTTCTAAGAAAGCTTCTTTTCAGTTTTTATCTTAGGATATTTCCTTTCTAACCATAGCCCTCTATGGGCTTCCAAATATCACTTTGCAAATTCCGCAAGAACAGTCTTAGCGAAAGGCTTCCTGAGGGGAAATCTGTTACACTGTGAGATAAATTACCAGAATATAAAGCAGTTTTTCAGAAAACTTCTTTCCAGTTTTTAATGAAGATATTTTCTTTTTACCATCGCACTCTATGGTCTTCCTGATATCACTTTGAATATTACACAAGAACAGTCTTAGTCAACGGCTTCTTGAGGGGAAATCTGTAACAATGTGAGATGAATTAATAGAACACAAAGCAGTTTCACAGAAAGCTTCTTTCAGATTTTTATCTGAGGACATTTACTTTTTCACCATAACCCTCTAGGGTCTTCCAAATATCACTTTGAAAATCCCACAAGAACAGTCTTAGCGAAAGGCTTCATGAGAGTAAAGCTGAAACTCTGTGAGATGAAATAACAGAAAACAAAGCAGTTTCTCAGATAGATTCTTTCCAGTTTTTAGCTGAAGATATTTTGTTTTTCACCATAACCCTCCAAAGGCTTCCAAATATCACCTTGCAAATTCCAAAAGAACAGTCTTAGTGAACGGCCTCTTGAGGGGAAAGCTGTAACTCTGTGAAAGGAACTAGAAGAACACAAAGAAGTTTCTCAGAAAGCTTCTTTCCAGTTTTTAACTGAAGATATTTCCTTTTTCACCGTAGCCATCTATGGTCTTACAAATATCACTTTGCAAATTCCACAAGAACAGTCTTAGCGAAAGGCTTCTTGAGGGGAAAGCTATAACTCTGTGAGATGAAATAACAGTACACAAAATAGTTTGTTAGAAAGCTTCTTTCCAGTTTTTAACTTAAGATACTACCTTTTTCACCATAGCCCTCTACAGGCTTCCAAATATCACTTTCCAAATTCCACAAGAACAGCCTTAGCAAAAGGCTTCTTGAGGGGAAAGCTGTAACTCTGTGAGATGTATTAACAGAACACAACGCAGTTCCTCAGAAAGCTTCTTTACAGGTTTTAACTGAAGATACTTCCTTTTTCACCATAGCCCTCTATTGGCTTCAAAATATCACTTTGCAAATTCCACAAGAATTGTCTTAGCCAAAGGCTTCTTGAGGGAATAGCTATAACTCTGTGAAATGAATTAGTAGACCACAAAGCAGTTTCTCAGAAAGCTCCTTTTCAGATTTTATTTTAGGATATTTCCTTTTTCACCATAACCCTCTATAGGCTTCCAATATCACTTTGGAAATTCCACAAAAACAGTCTTATCGAAAGGCTTCTTGAGGGAAAAGCTGTAACCCTGTGAGATGAATTAACAGAACACAAAGCAGTTTCTCAGACATCTTTTTTTCTGTTTTTAACTTAAGATATTTCCTTTTTAACCTAAGCCCTCTATGGGCTTCCAATTATCACTTTGCAAATTACACATCAACTGCCTTAGTGAAAGGCTTCTTGAGGGGAAAGCTGTAACTCTGTGAGTTGAGTTCACAGAATACAGAGTAGTTTCTCGGAAAGTTTTTTCCAGTTTTTAACTGAAGTTATTTCCTTTTTCACCACAGCCCTCTATGGGCTTCAAATATCACTTTGCAAATTCCACAAGAACAGTCTTAGCGAAAGGCTTCTTGAGGAGAAAGCTGTAACTCTGTGAGATGAATTAACAGAACACAAAGGAATATCTCAGAAATCTTCTTTCCAGTTTTTAACGGAAGATATTCCTTTTTCACCATAGCCCTCTAAGGGCTTCCAAATATCACTTTGGAAGTTAGACAAGAACAGTCTTATCGACAGGCTACTTGAGGGGAAAGCTGTAACTCTGTGAGTTTAATTAAGAGAACACAAAGTAGTTTCTCAGAAAGCTTCTTTCCAGTTTTTAACTGAAGATATTTCCTTTTTCTCCATAGCCCTCTATGGGCTTCCAAATATCACTTTGCAAATTCCACAAGAACAGTCTCAGCGAAAGGCTTCTGGAGGGGAAAGCTCTAACTCTTTGAGGTGAATCAACAGAACACAAAGTTGTTTTTCAGAAAGCTTCTTTTCAGTTTCTATCTTAGTCTATTTTCTTTTTCACTATAGCCCTCTATGGTCTTCCAAATATCACCTTGCAAATTCCACAAGAACAGTCTTAGCGAAAGGCTTCTGGAGGGGAAAGCTCTAATTCGGTGAGATGTATTAACAGAAAACACACCAGTTTCTCAAAAAGCTTATTTCCCCTTTTTAACGGGAGATATTTCCTTTTTCTCCATAGCCCTCTATGGGTTTCCAAATATGAATTTGCAAATTGCACAAGTATAGTCTTAGTGAACGGGTTCTTGAGGGGAAATCTCAAACTCTGTGAGATGAACTAACAGAACACAAAGCAGTTTCTCAGAAAGCTTCTTTTCGGTTTTTAATCGAAGATATTCCCTTTTTCAGCATAGCCCTGTATGGGCTCCGAAATATAACTTTACAAATTCCACAAGAACAGTCTTAGCGAAAGCCTTCTGGAATGGAAGCTGTAACCCTGTGACATGAATTAACAGAACACAAAGCAGTTTCTCAGAAAGCTTCTTTTCGGTTTCTATCTTAGAATATTTCCTTTTTCACCATAGCCCACTATGGGCTTCCAAAGATCACTTTGCAAATTCCACAATAACAGTTTTAGTGAAAGGCTTCTTGAGGGGAAAGCTGTAACTCTGTGAAATGAATTAACAGAACACAAAGCAGTTTCTCAGAAGCTTCTTTCCACTTTTTAACTGAAGATATTTCCATTTTCACCGTAGCCCTCTATGGGCTTCCAAAGATAACTTTGCAAATCCCACAAGAACAGTCCTAGCGAAAGGCTTCTTGAGGGTCAAGCTATAACTCGGTGAGATGTATTAACATAACACACGGCAGATTCTCTGAAAGCTACTCTCCAGTTTTTAACGGAAGATATTTCCTTTTTCACCATAGCCCTCTATGGGCTTCCAAATATCGCTTTGAAAATTTCACAACAACAGCCTTAGCAAAAGGCTTCTTGAGGGGAAAGCTGTAAATCTGTGAGTTGAATTGACAGAACACAAAGCAGTTTCTCAGAAAACTGATTTTCAGTTTCTATCTTAGGATAATTCCTTTTTTAAAATAGCCTTCAATGGGCTTCCAAATATCACTTTGCAAATTCCACAAGAACAGTCTTAGCGAAAGGCTTCTGGAGGTGAAGCTGTAACACTGTGAGATGAATTAGCAGAACAAATAGCAATTTCTCAGAAATCTTCTTTCCAGTTTTTAACGGAAGAAATTTCCTTTTTCACCATAGCTCTCTATGGATTTCCAAATATCACTTTGCAAATCCCACAAGAGCAGTCCTAGCGGAAGTCTTCTTGAGGGGAAAGCTGAAACTCGGTGAGGTGCATTAAGAGAACACATGGCAGTTTCTCAGAAAGCTTATTTCAAGTTTTTAAGGGAAGATATTTCCTTTTACACCATAGCCCTCTATGGGCTTCCAAATGTCACTTTGCAAATTCCACAAGAACAGTCTTAGTGATCGGTTTCTTGATGGAAAGCTGTAACTCTTTGAGATGTATTAGCAGAACACAAAGGAGTTTCTCAGAAATCTTCTTTCCAGTTTTTAACGGAAGATATTTCCTTTTTCACCATAGCCCACTACGGGCTTCCAAATATCATGTTGCAAATTCCACAAGAACAGTCTTAGCGAAAGGCTTCTGTAGGGGAAATCTATAACTCCGTGAGATGAATTAAAAAAACACAATGCAGTTTCTCAGAAAGCTTCTTTTCAGTTTTTATCTTAGGATACTTCCTTTTTCGCCATAGCCCTCTAGGCGCTTCCAAATATCACTTTGCAAATTCCACAAGAACAGTCTTAACGAAAGGCTTCTTGAGGTGAAAGTTGTAACTCTGTGAGATGAATTAACAGAACACAAAGCAGTTTCACAGATAGCTTCTTTTAGTTTTTATCTTAGGATATTTCCTTTTTCACCATAGCTCTCTCTGGGCTTCCAAATATCACTTTGCAATTTCCCCAAGAACAGTGTTTGCGAAAGGTTTCTGGATGGGAGAGCTGTAACACTGTGAGATGCATTAACAGAATACAAAGCAGTTTCTCAGAAATCTTCTTTCCAGTTTTTAATGGAAGATATTTCTTTTATCACCTTAGCCGTCTATGGGGTTCCAAATATCACTTTGCAAATTCCACAAGAACACTATTAGCGAAAGGCTTCTTGAGGGCAAAACTCTAACTCTGTGAGATGAAATAACAGAACACAAAGCATTTTCCCACAAATCTTCTTTCCAGTTTTTATCAGAAGATATTTCCTTTCTCACCACAGTCCTCTATGGGCTTCAAAGTATCACTTTGCAAATCCCACAAGAACAGTCTTAGCAAAAGGCTTTTTGAGAGGAAAGCTGTAACTCAGTGAGACGTATTAACAGAAAACACCGCATTTTCTCAGAATGGTTCTTTCCAGTTTTTAACGGAAGATATTTCCTTTTTCACCATAGTCCTCTATGGGTTTCCAAATATCACGAAAGGATTCTTGAGGGGAAAGCTTAACTCTCTGAGTCGAATTAACAGAACACATACCAGTTTCCCAGAAAGCTTCATTTCGGATTTTATCTTACAATATTTCCTTTTTCAACATAGCCCTCTATGGTCTTCCAAATATCACTTTGCAAATTACACAAGAACAGTCTTTGTGAAAGACTTCTTGAGGGGAATGCTGTAACTCTCTGAGATGATTTAACAGAACACACAGCAGTTTCTCAGAAAGCTTCTTTTCAGTTTTTATCTTAGGATATTTCCTTTTTCAGCATAGACCTCTATGGGCTTCCAAAAACATTTTGCAAATTCCACAAGAACAGTCTTAGCGAAGGATTCTGGAGGGGAAAGCTGTAAATCTGTGAGATGAATTAACAGAATACAAAGCAGTTTCTCAGAAACCTTCTTTTCGTTTTTTAATCTTTCGACATTACCATTTTAACCATAGCGCTATAGGGGTTCCAAATATCACTTTGCAAATTCCAGAAGAACAGTCTTAGCGAAAGGCTTCTTGAGGGTAAAGCTGTAACTCTGTAAGATGAATTAACAGAACACAAAACATTTTCTCAGAAACCTACTTTTCAGTTTTTACCTTGGGATATTTCCTTTTTCACCATAGCCCTCTATGGGATTCCAAATATCACTTTGCAAATTGCACATGAACAGTCTTAGCGAAAGTCTTCTTGAGAGGAAAGCTGTAACTCTGTGAGATGAATTAACAGAACACAAAGCAGATTCTCAGAAACATTCTTTCCAGTATTTATCGCAACATATTTCCTTTTTCACCGTAGCCCTCTACGGGCTTCCATATATCACTTTGCAAATCACACAAGAACAGTCTTAGCGAAAGGCTTCTTGAGAAGGAAGCTGTAACTCGGTGAGATGTATTAACAGAACACACGGCAGATTCTCAGAATGCTTCTTTCCAGTTTTTAACGGAAGATATTTTCATTTTCACCATAGCCTTCTATGGGCTTCCAAATATCACTTTGCAAATTCCGCAAGAACAGTCTTAGTGAACGACTTCTTGAGGGGAAAGCTGAAACTCTGTGAGATAAACTAATAGAACAGAAAGCAGTTTCTCAGACAGCTTCTTTTCGGTTTTTATCTTAGGATATTTCCATTTTCTCCATAACCCCCTATGGGCTTCCAAATATCATTTTGCAAATTTCACAAGAACAGTCTTTGTGAATGACTTCTTGAAGGGAAAGCTGTAACTCTGTGAGATGAATTAACAGAACACAAAGCAGTTTCACAGAAAGCTTCATTTCAGTTTTTATCTTTGGATGTTTTCCTTTTCACCATAGCTGTCTTTGGGCCTCCAAATATCACTTTGCAAATTCCACAAGAAAAGTCTTAGTGAACGGCTTCTTGAGGGGAAAGCTGTAACTCTGGGAGATGAATTAACAGAACACGAAGCAGTTTCTCAGAAAGCTTCTTTTCAGTTTTTAACGGAGGATATTTCCTTTTTTTCCATAGCCCTCTATGGGCTTCCAAATATCACTTTGCAAGTTTCACAAGAACATTCTTAGCGAAAGGCTTCCTGAGGGGAATGTTGTAACTCTGTGAGATGAATTAACAGAACACAAAGCAGTTTTTCAAACAGCTTCTTTTCAGTTTTTAACTGAAGATATTTCCTTTTTCATCATAACGCTCTATGGGCTTCCAAATATCACTTTGCAAATTCCACAAGAAGAGTCTTAGCGAAAGGCTTTTAGAGGGAAATGTTGTAACTATGTGAGATGAATTAAGAGAACACAAAGCAGTTTCTCAGAAAGCTTCTTCTCAGTTTTTATCTTACGATATTTCCTTTTTCACCATAGCCCTCTATGGGCTTCCAAATCTCACTTTGCAAATTCCACAACAACAGTCTTAGCGAAAGAATTATTGAGGTGATAGCTGTAACTCTGTGAGGTGAATTACCAGAACAAAAAGGATTTTCTCGGAAAGCTTCTTTCCGCTTTTTAAATGAAGATATTTCATATTTCACCATAGCGCTCTATGGGCTTCCAAATATCACTTTGCAAATCCCAAAAGAACAGCCTTAGCGAAAGGCTTCTTGAGGGGAAAGCTGTAACTAGGTGAGGTCTATAATCAGAACAAATGGCAGTTTCTCAGAAAGCTTCTTTCCAGTTTTTAACTGAAGATATTTCCTTTTTCACCATAGCCCCCTATGGGCTTCCAAATATCAGTTTGCAAAGTGGACAACAACAGCCTCAGCGAAAGGCTTTTAGAGGGAAATGTTGTAACTCTGTGAGATGAATTAACAGAACACAAAGCAGTTTCTCAGAAAGCTTCTTTCCAGTTTTTTTTTTTTTAATTTATTTATTATTATTAAACTTCAAGTTGTAGGGTACATGTGCACAACGTGCAGGTTTGCTACATATATATACTTGTGCCGTGTTGGTGTGCTGCACCCATCAACTCGTCATTTACATCAGGTATAACTCCCAATGCAATCCCTCCCCCCTCCCCCCTCCCCATGATAGGCCCCGGTGTGTGATGTTCCCCTTCCCGAGTCCAAGTGATCTCATTGTTCAGTTCCCACCTACGAGTGAGAACATGCGGTGTTTGGTTTTCTGTTCTTGTGATAGTTTACTAAGAATGATGGTTTCCAGCTGCATCCATGTCCCTACAAAGGACACAAACTCATCCTTTTTTATGGCTGCATAGTATTCCATGGTGTATATGTGCCACATTTTCTTAATCCAATCTGTCACTGATGGACATTTGGGTTGAATCCAAGTCTTTGCTATTGTGAATAGTGCTGCAATAAACATACGTGTGCATGTCTCCTTATAGCAGCATAATTTATAATCCTTTGGGTATATACCCAGTAATGGGATGGCTGGGTCATATGGTACTTCTAGTTCTAGATACTTGAGGAATCGCCATACTGTTTTCCATAATGGTTGAACTAGTTTACAATCCCACCAACAGTGTAAAAGTGTTCCTATTTCTCCACATCCTCTCCAGCACCTGTTGTTTCCTGACTTTTTAATGATCGCCATTCTAACTGGTGTGAGATGGTATCTCATTGTGGTTTTGATTTGCATTTCTCTGATGGCCAGTGATGATGAGCATTTTTTCATGTGTCTGTTGGCTGTATGAATGTCTTCTTTTGAGAAATGTCTGTTCATATCCTTTGCCCACTTTTGGATGGGGTTGTTTGTTTTTTTCTTGTAAATTTGTTTGAGTTCTTTGTAGGTTCTGGATATTAGCCCTTTGTCAGATGAGTAGATTGCAAAAATTTTCTCCCATTCTGTAGGTTGCCTGCTCACTCTGATGGTAGTTTCTTTTGCTGTGCAGAAGCTCTTTAGTTTGATGAGATCCCATTTGTCAATTTTGGTTTTTGCTGCCGTTGCTTTTGGTGTTATAGACATGAAGTCTTTGCCCATGCCTATGTCCTGAATGGTACTACCTAGGTTTTCCTCTAGGATTTTTATGGTATTAGGTCTAACATTTAAGTCTCTAATCCATCTTGAATTAATTTTCGTATAAGGAGTAAGGAAAGGATCCAGTTTCAGCTTTCTACTTATGGCTAGCCAGTTTTCCCAGCACCATTTATTAAATAGGGAATCCTTTCCCCATTTCTTGTTTCTCTCAGGTTTGTCAAAGATCAGATGGCTGTAGATGTGTGGTATTATTTCTGAGGACTCTGTTCTGTTCCATTGGTCTATATCTCTGTTTTGGTACCAGTACCATGCTGTTTTGGTTACTGTAGCCTTGTAGTATAGTTTGAAGTCAGGTAGCGTGATGCCTCCAGCTTTGTTCTTTTGACTTAGGATTGTCTTGGAGATGCGGGCTCTTTTTTGGTTCCATATGAACTTTAAAGCAGTTTTTTCCAATTCTGTGAAGAAGCTCATTGGTAGCTTGATGGGGATGGCATTGAATCTATAAATTACCTTGGGCAGTATGGCCATTTTCACGATATTGATTCTTCCTATCCATGAGCATGGTATGTTCTTCCATTTGTTTGTGTCCTCTTTGATTTCACTGAGCAGTGGTTTGTAGTTCTCCTTGAAGAGGTCCTTTACATCCCTTGTAAGTTGGATTCCTAGGTATTTTATTCTCTTTGAAGCAATTGTGAATGGAAGTTCATTCCTGATTTGGCTCTCTGTTTGACTGTCACTGGTGTATAAGAATGCTTGTGATTTTTGCACATTAATTTTCTATCCTGAGACTTTGCTGAAGTTGCTGATCAGCTTAAGGAGATTTTGGGCTGAGACAATGGGGTTTTCTAAATATACAATCATGTCGTCTGCAAACAGGGACAATTTGACTTCTTCTTTTCCTAACTGAATCCCCTTGATTTCTTTCTCTTGCCTGATTGCCCTAGCCAGAACTTCCAACACTATGTTGAATAGGAGTGGTGAGAGAGGGCATCCCTGTCTTGTGCCAGTTTTCAAAGAAATACTGGCAAACCGGATTCAGCAGCACATCAAAAAGCTTATCCACCATGATCAATTGGGCTTCATCCCTGGGATGCAAGGCTGGTTCAACAATCGCAAATCAATAAACATAATCCAGCATATAAACAGAACCAAAGACAAGAACCACATCATTATCTCAATAGATGCAGAAAAGGCTTTTGACAAAATTCAACAGCCCTTCATGCTAAAAACGCTCAATAAATTCGGTATTGATGGAACGTACCTCAAAATAATAAGAGCTATTTATGACAAACCCACAGCCAATATCATACTGAATGGGCAAAAACTGGAAAAATTCCCTTCTTTCCAGTTTTTAACGGAAAATAATTCCTTTTTAAACATAGCCCTCTATGGGATTCTAAATATTACTTTCCAAATTTCAGAAGAACAGTCTTAGTGAAAGGCCTCTTGAGGGGAAATCTGTAACACTCTGAGATGAATTAACAGAACACAAAGCAGTTTCTCAAAAAGGTTCTTTTTGGATTTTATCTTACTATATTTCCTTTTTCAACATAGCCCTCTATGGTCTTCCAAATATCACTTTGCAAATTACACAAGATCTGTCTTTGTGAAAGACTTCTTGAATGGAAAGCCGTAACTCTCTGAGATGAGTTAACAGAACCCAAAGCAGTTTCTCAGAAAGCTTCTTTTCAGTTTTTATCTTAGGATATTTCCTTTTTCAGCATAGCCCTCTATGGGCTTCCAAAAACATTTTGGAAAATATCATGTTGCAAATTCCACAAGAACACTCTTAGCGAATGGATTCTGGACGGTAAAGCTGTAAATCTGTGAGATGAACTAACAGAACACAAAGCCGTTTCTCAGAAACCTTGTTTTCGTTTTTTATCTTAGGATATTTCCTTTTTCACCAAAGCCCTCTATGGGCTTCCAAATAGCACTTTGCAAATTCCAGAACAGTCTTAGCGAAAGGCTTCATGAGGGGATAACTGTAACTCTGTGAGATGAATTAAGAGAACACAAAGCAGTTTCCTAGAAAGATTCTTTGCAGTATTTAACGCAACATATTTCCTTTTTCTCCGTAGCCCTGTATGGGCTTCCAACTATCACCTTGCAAATTCCACAGGAACAGTCTTAGTGAAAGGCTTCTTGAGGGGAAAGCTGTAACTCTGTGAGATGAATTAAGAGAACACAATACACTTTCTCAGAAAGCTTCTTTTCTGTTTTTATCTTAGGATATATACTTTTTCGCCATAACCCTCTATGGGCTTCAAATATCGCTTTGCAAATTCCACAAGAACAGTCTGAGTGCACGGCTGCTTAAGGGTAAACTGTAACTCTGTGAGATGAATTAACATAACATAAAGCAGTTTCTCAGAAAGCTTCTTTGCAGTTTTTAACGGAGGATATTTCCTTTTCCTCCGTAGCCCTATATGGGCTTCCAAATATCACTTTGCAAGTTCTACAAGAACAATCTTAGCGAAAGGCTTCTGAGGGAAAAACTATAATTCTGTGAGATGAATTAACAGAACACAAAGCAGTTTCTCAGCCATCTTCCTTCCAGTTTTTAACGGAAGATATTTGCTTTTTCACCATAGCACTCTAACGGTTTCCAAATATCACTTTGCAAATTCCACAAGCACAGTCTTAGCGAGAGAGTTCTTGACGGAAAAGCTGTAACTCGGTGAGATGTATTAACAGAACACACGGCAGTTTCTCAGAATGCTTCTTTCCAGTTTTTAACGGAAGATATTTTAATTTTCACGATAGCCTTCTATGAGCTTCCAAATATCACTTTGCAAATTTCACAAGAACAGTCTTAGTGAACGACTTCTTGACGGGAAAGCTGTAACTCTGTGAGATAAACTAACACAACACAAAGCAGTTTCTCAGACAGTTTCTTTTCAGTTTTTATCTTTGGATATTTCCATTTTCACAATAGCCCTCAATGGGCTTCCAAATATCATTTTGCAAATTTCACAAGAACAGTCTTAGCGAAAGGCTTCTAGAGGGAAAAGCTGAAACACTGTGAGATGAATTAACAAAACAGAAAGCACTTTCTCAGAAAGCTTTTTTACAGTTTTCATCTTAGGATATTTCCTTTTTCACCATAGCCCTCTATGTGCTTCCAAATATCACTTTGCAAATTCCACAAGAACATTGTTAGCGAAAGGATTCTGGAGGGGAAAACTGTAACTGTGTGAGATGAATTAACAGAACACAAAGCAGTTTCTCGAAATCTTCTTTCCAGTATTTAACGGAAGATATTTCCTTTTTCACCATTGCCCTCTATGGACTTCCAAATATCACTTTGCAATTTCCACAAGAACAGTCTTAGCGAAAGGCTTTTTGAGGGGTAAGCTGTAACTCTGTGAATGAATTAACAGAACACAAAGCAGTTTCTCAGAAAGCTTCTTTTTTGTTTTTAAAGGAAGATATTTACTCTTTCAGTACAGCCCTCTATGGGCTTCCAAATATCACTTTGCAAATTCCACTAGAACAACATTAGCGAAAGGCTTCTTAAGGGGAAAGCTGTAACACTGTGAGTTGAATTAACAGAACAAAAAGCAGTTTCTCATAAAGGTTCCTTCAGTTTTTATCTTAGGATACTTCCTTTGTCACCATAGCCCTCTAGGGGCTTCCAAATATCACTTTGCAAATTCCACAAGAACATTCTGAGTGAGCGGCTTATTGAGGGGAAAGCTGTACTTCTGTGAGATGAATTAACAGAACACAAAGCAGTTTCTCAGTAAATTTCTTTTCGGTTTTTATCTTAGTATATTTCCTTTTTCACCATACCCCTCTATGGAATTCCAAATATCACTTTGCAAATTACAGAAGAACAGTCTTAGTGAACGGCTTCTTGAGAGGAAAGCTAAAACTCTGTGAAATGATTTAACAAAACAGAAAGCAGTCTCTCAGAAAGCTTCTTTCCAGTTTTCAACGGAAGATATTTCTTTTTTCACCATAGCCCTCTAAGGGCTTCCAAATATCACTTTGAAAATTCCACAAGAAGAGTCTTAGCAAAAGGCTTCCTGAGAGGAAAGCTGTAACTCTGTGAGATGAATTAAGAGAACACAAATCAGTTTCTCAGAAGGCTTCTTTCCAGTTTTTAACAGAACATATTTCCTTTTTCACCATAGCCTTCTAAGGGCTTCCAAATATCACTTTGCAAATGCCATAAGAACAGTCTTAGGGAATGGCTTCTTGAGGGGAAAGCTGTAACTCTGTGAGATGAATTAACAGAACACAAAGCAGTTTCTCAGAAAGCTTGTTTTCTGTTTTTATCTTAGGATATTTTCTTTTCCACCATAGCCCTCTATGGGCTTCCAAATATCACTTTGAAAATTCCACAAGAACAGTCTTACCAAAAGGCTTCTTGAGGGGAGAGTTGTAACTCAGTGAGATGAATTAACAGAACAGAAAGCAGTTTCTCAGAAAGTTTCTTTTTAGTTTTTATCTTAGGATATTTCATTTTTCATCATAGACCTCTATGGGCTTCCAAATATCTCTTTGCAAATTTCACATAAACAGTGTTACGGAAAAGCTTCTTGAGGTGGAAGCTGTAACTCTGTGAGATGAATTAACAGAACTCAAAGTAGTATTTCAGAAATCTTCCTTCCAGTTTTTAGCGGAAGATATTTCCTTTTTCTCCATAGCCCTCTATGGGCTTCCAAATATCACCTTGTAAATTCCACAGGAACAGTCTTAGTGAATGGCTTCTAGAGGGGAAAGCTATAACTCTGTGAGATGAATTAATAGAACACAATGCAGTTTCTCAGAAAGCTTCTTTTCAGTTTTTATCTTAGCATATTTCCATTTGCACCATAGTTCTCTACGGGCTTCCAAATATCACTTTGCCAATTACAAAAGAACAGTCTTGTGAAAGGCTTCTTCAGCGGAAGGCTGTAACTCTCTGAGATGAATTAACACAACAGAAAGCAGTTCCTCAGAAAGCTTCTTTCCATTTTTTATCTTAGGATATTTCGTTTTTAACCATAGCCCTCTGTGGGCTTCCAAATATCTCTTTGCAAATTCCACAAGAACAGTCTCAGCGAAAGGCATCTTGAGGGGAAAGCTGTAACTCTGTGAAATGAATTAAAACAACACAAAGCAGATTCTCAGAAAGCTTCTTTTCCGTTTTTATCTTAGGATATTTCCTTTTTCACCATCGCCCTCTATGCGCTTCCAAATATCACTTTGCCAGTTCCACAAGAACAGTCCTTGGGAAAGGCTTCTGGAGGAGAAAGATGTAACTCTATGAGATGAATTAACAGAACACAAAGCAGTTTCTCAGAACGATTCTTTCATGTTTTTAAAGGAATATAATTCTTTTTCCACAATAGCCCTCTATGGGCTTCCAAATATCACCTTATAAATTCCACAAAAACAGTCTTAGTGAACGGCTTCTGGAGGGGAAAGCTATATTTCTGTGAGATGAATTATGAGAACACAATGCAGTTTCTCAGAAAGCTTCTTTTCGGCTGTTATGGTAGGACATTTCTTTTTCGCCATAAACCTCTGTGGGTTTCCAATATCACTTTGGAAATTCCAGAAGAACGGTCTCAGTGAACGGCTTCTTAAGGGCAAAGCTGTAACTCCGTGAGATAAATTAACAGAACACAAAGCGGTTTCTCAGAAAGCTTCTTTTCAGTTTCTATCTTAGGATATTTCCTTTTTCACCTTAACCCTCTACGGACTTCCAAATATCACTTTGCAAATTGCACAAGAACAGTCTTAACGAAAGGCTTCTTGATGGGAAAGCTATAACTCTGGGAGATGAGTTAACAGAACACAAAGCAGTTTCTCAGAAAGCTTCCTTCCAGTTTTTAACGGAAGATAGTTCCTTTTTCACGATAGCCCTCTACTTGCTTCAAAATATCACTTTGCTAATTCTACAAGAACAGTCTTTGCGAAAGGCTTCTTGAGGGGAAAGCTGTGACACTGTGTGATCAATTAACGGAAAACAAAGCAGTCTCTCAGAAGGTTTCTTTCCAGTTTTTAACGGAAGATATTTCCTTTTTCACCATAGACCTCTATGGACTTCCAAATATCACTTTGCAAATCCCACAAGAAAAGTCTTAGCGAAAATCTTCATGAGGGGAAAACTGTAACTCTGTAAGATGATTTAACAGAACACAAAGCAGTTTCTCAGAAAGCTTCTTTGCAGTTTGTAACCGAAGATATTTCATTTTTCACCATAGACACCTATGGGCTTCCAAATACCACTTTGAAAATTCCACCAGAACAGTCTTAGCGAAAGGCTTCTTGAGGGGAAAGCTGTAACTCTGTGAGATGAATTAACAGAACACAAAGAAGTTTCTCAGAAAGCTTCTTTCCACTTTTTAACGGAAGAGATTTCCTTTTTCACCTAGCCCTCTGCGGGCTTCTAAATATGGCTTTGCCAATCCCACAAGAACAGTCTTAGCGAAAGGCTTCATGAGGGGAAAAGTGTAAATCTGTAAGATGATTTAACAGAACCCACAGCAGTTTCTCAGAAAGCTTCTTTCCAGTTTTTAACGGAAGATATTTCCTTTTTCATGATAACCCACTAAGGGCTTCCAAGCATCACCATGCAAATTCCACAGGAACAACCTTAGTGAACGGCTTCTTGAGGGGAAAGCTGTAACTCTGTGAGATGAATTAACAGAGCATCAAGCAGTTTCTCAGAAAGATTCTTTCCAGTTTTTAACGGAAGATATTTCCTTTTTCACAAGAGACCTCAAGGGGCTTCCAAATGTCACTTTGTAAATTCCGCAAGAACAGTCATAGCGAATGGCTTCTGGAGGGGAAAGCTGTAACTCTGTGAGATGAATTAACAGAAAACAGAATACTTTCTCAGAAAACTTCTTTTCAGTTTTTATCTTAGGTATTTCCTTTACCACCATAGCCCTCTAAGGGCTTTCAAATATCACTTTGCAAATTGCACAAGAACAGTCTTAGCAAAAGGCTTCTTGAGGGGAAAGCTGTAACTATGTAAGATTAATTAACAGACACAAAGCAGTTTCTCAGAAAACTTCTTTCCAATTTTTAACGGAAGATATTTCCTATTTCACCATAGTCCTCTAAAAGCTTCCAAATATCACTTTGCAAATTTCCGAAGAACATTCTTAGCGAAAGTGTTTTTGAGGCGAAAGCTGTAACTCTGTGAGATGAACTAACAGAACACAAAACAGTTTCTCTGAAAGCTTCTTTCCAGATTTTAACGGAACATATTTCCTTTTTCAAAATAGCCCATTATGGGTTTTTAAATATCACTTTGCAAATTCCATAAGAACAGTCTTTGCGAAAGGTTTCTTGAGGGGAAAGCTGTAACTCTGTGAAACGAATTAACAGAACAGAAAGCAGTTTCTCAGAAAGCTTATTTCCAGTTTTTAACGGAAGATATTTCCTTGTTCACCACAGACCATTATGGGCTTCCAAATATCACCTTGCAAATTCCTCAAGAGCAGTCTTACCGAAAGGCTTCTTGAGGGGAAAGCTGTAACTCTGTGAGATTAATTAACAGAACATGAAGCAGTTTCTCAGAAAGCTTCTTTTCAGTTTTTATCTTAGGATATTTCGTTTTTCACCATAGCCCACTAAGGGCTTCGAAATGTCACTTTGCAAATTCCACAAGAACAGTCTTAGTGAAAGTCTTCTTCAGGGAAAAGCTGTAACTCTGTGAGAAGAATTAACAGAACACAAAGAAGTTCCTCAGAAAGTTTCTTTTCAGTTTTTTACTAAGGATATTTCCTTTTTAACCATAGCCATCTTTGGGCTTCCAAATATCACTTTCCAAATTCCACATGAACAGTCTTAGCGAAAGGCTGCTTGAGAGGAAAGCTGTAACTCTGTGAGTTGAATTACCGGAACACAAAGCAGTTTCTCAGACAGCTTCTTTTCAGTTTTTATCTTAGGATATTTCCTTTTACACGAGAGCCCTCTATGAACTTCCAAATATCACTTTGCAAATTCCACAACACTCTTAGCGAAAGATTCTTGAGGGGGAAGCTGTAAATCTGTGTGCTGAATTAAGAGAACACAAAGCAGTTTCTCAGAAAACTTCTTTCCAAATTTTTTTCTGAGGATATTTCCTTTTTCACCATTGCCCTCTATGGGCTTCCAAATATCACTTTGCAAATTACACAAGAATAGTCTTAGGAAAAGGTTTCTTGAGGGGGGAGCTGTACACAGCGAGAAGAATTACCAGAACACAAAGCAGTTTCTCAGACAGCTTCTTTCCAGTTTTTAACGAAAGATATTTCCTTTTTCACCTTAGCCCTATATGGGCTTCCAAATATCACTTTGCAAATTTCACAAGAACAGTCTTAGTGAAAGGCTTCTTGAGGGGAAAGCAGTAACTCTGTGAGATGAATTAACAGAACACAAAACAGTTTCTCAGAAGGCTTCTTTCCAGTTTTAAACGCAAGATATTTCCTATTCACCATAGCCCTACATGGGATTCCAAATATCACTTTGCAAATACAACAAGAACAGTCTTAGCGAAAGGCTTCTTGATGGGAAATCTGTAACTCTGTGAGAAGAATTAACAGAACAAAAAGCAGTTTCTCAGAAAGCTTCTTTCCAGTTTTTAACGGAAGATATTTCCTTTTTCACCATAGCCCTGTATGGGCTTCCAAATATCACTTTGCAAATTTCACAAGAACAGTCTTAGCGAAAGACAACTTGAGGGGAATGCTGTAACTATATGAGATGAATAAAAAGAATACAAAGCTGTTTCTCAGAAAGCTTCTTTTCACTTTTTAATGGAAAATATTTCCTTGTTCACCATTGCCCTCTATGGACTTCCAAATATCACTTTGCACATTCCAGAAGAACAGTCTTAACAAAAGCCTTCTTGAGGGCAAAGCTGTAACTCTGTGAGATAATTAACAGAACACAAAGCAGTTTCTCAGAAAGCTTCTTTCCAGTTTTTAACGGAAGATATTTCTTTTTTCACCATAGCCCTCTAAGGGCATCCAAATATCAGTTTCCATATCCAAAAGAACAGTCTTAGCGAAAGGCTTCTTGAGGGGAAAGCAGTAACTCTCTGAGGCGAATTAAGAGAACACAAAGCAGTTTCTCAGAAAGTTTCTTTACAGTTTTTAACTGAAGATATTTCCTTTTTCACCATAGCCCTCTATGGTCTTCCAAATAACACTTTCGAAATTCCACAAGAACAGCCTTAGCGAAAGACTTCTTGAAGGGAAAGCTGTAACTCGGGGAGATGAATTAACAGAACACAAAGCAGTTTCTCAGAACGCTTCTTTCCAGTTTTTAACAGAAGATTTTTCCTTTCTTACCATATCGCTCTATGGCCTTCCAAATATCACTTTGCAAATTGCACAAGAAAAGACTTAGCCTAAGGCTTCTTGAGGGGAAAGCTGTAACTATGTAAGATTAATTAACAGACACAAAGCATTTTCTCAGAAACCTTCTTTTCAGTTTTTATTTTAGGATATTTCCTTTATCACCATAGCCCTCTATGGGGTTCCAAATATCACTTTGCAAATTCCACAAGAAGAGTCTTAGCGAAAGGCTTCTTGAGGGGAATGCTGTAACACTGTGAGATGAATTAACAGAACACAAACCAATTTCTCATAAAGCTTCTTTTCAGTTTTTAACTGAAGATATTTCCTGTTTCACCGCAGCCCTCTTTGGGCTTCCAAATATCACTTTGCAAATTCCCCAAGAACAGACTTAGCCTAAGGCTTATTGAGGGGAAAGCTGTAACTCTGTGAAATGAATTAACAGAACACAAAGCTGTTTCTCAAAAAACTTCTTTCCAGGTTTTATCTTAGGATATTTCTTTTTTCACCACAGCCCTCTAAGGTCTTGCAAATATAACTTTGCAAATTCCAAAAGACCAAACTTATCGAAAGGCTTCTTAAGGGGATAGCTGTAACTCTGTGAGATGAAATAACAGAACACAAAGCAGTTTCTCAGAAACCTTCTTTCCAGTTTTTAACGGAATATATTTCATTTTCACCATAGCCCTCTATGGGCTTCCAAATATCACAATGCAAGTTCCACAAGAACAGACTTAGCGAAAGGCTTCTTGAGGGGAAAGCTGTAACTCTGTGAGATGAATCAACAGAACACAAAGCAGTTTCTCTGAAAGCTTCTTTGAAATTTTTAACGCAAGGTATTTCCTTTTTCACCATAGCCCTCTATGGGCTTCCAAATATCACTTTGCAGATGCAACAAGAACAGTCTTAGCGAAAGGCTTCTTAAGGGGAAAGCTGTAACTCTGTGAGATGAATTAACAAAACACAAAGCAGTTTCTCAGAAAGCTTCTTTTCAGTTTTTATCTCACGAGAATTCCTTTTTCACCATAGCCCTCTAGGGGCTTCCAAATATCACTTTGCAAATTCCACAAGAACAGTCTTAGCGAAAGGCTTTTTTGAGGGGAAAGCTGTAACTCTGTGAGATGAATTAACAGAACACAAAGCAGTCTCTCAGAAATCTTATTTCCAATTTTTAACTGAAGTTGTTTCCTTTTTCACCAAAGCCCTCTATGGGCGTCCAAATATCTCTTTGCAAATTCTACAAGTACTGTCCTAGCCAAAAGCTTCTTGAAGGGAATGCTGTAACTCTGTAAGATGAATAAACAGAACACAAAACAGTTTCTCAGAAAGCTTCTTTGCAGTTTTTAGCTGAAGATATTTCCTTTTTCACCATAGCCCTCTATGGGCTTACAAATATCACTTACCAATTTTCACAAGAACTGTCATAGTCTACGACTCTTTGAGGGGAAAGCTGGAACTCTGTGAGATGAATTGACAAAACAGAAACCAGTTTTTCGGTAAGCTCCTTGCCAGTTTTTAACTGAAGATATTTCCTTTATCACCATAGCACTCTAAGGGCTTCCAAATATCACTTTGCAAATTCCACAAGAACAGTCTTAGCGAATGGCTTTTTGAGGGGAAAGCTGTAACTCTGTCAGATTAATTATCAGAACACAAAGCAGTTTCTCAGAAAGCTGCTTTCCAGTTTTTAAACGAAAATATTTCATTTTCACCATAACCCTCCAGGGGTTTCCAAATATCCCTTTGCAAATTCCACAAGAACACTCTTAGCGAAAGGCTTCTTGAGGGGAATGCTGTAACTCTGTGAGATGAATTAACAGAATACAAAGCAGTTTCTCAGAAAGCTTCTTTCCATTTTTTAACGGAAGGTATTTCCTTTTTCACCATAGCCTTCTGTGGGCTTCCAAATATCACCTTACAAATTCCACAAGAACAGTTTTAGCGAAAGGCTTCTTGAGGGGAAAGCTGTAACTGTGTGAGATGAATTAACAGAACACAACGCAGTTTCTATGAAATCTTCTCTCCAGTTTTTAAGTGAAGATATTACCTTCTTCACCATAGCCCTGTAAGGGCTTCCAAATATCATTTTGTAATTTCCAAAAGAACAGTCTTAGCGAAAGGCTTCTTGAGGGGAAAGTTTTAATCTGTGAGATGAATTCACAGAATACAACGCACTTTCTCAGAGAGCTTCTTTCCAGTTTTTAACTGAAGATATTCCCTTTTTCACCATTGCCCTCTATGGGCTTCCAAATATCACCTTGCAAATTCCACAAGAACAGTCTCATCGACAGGCTTCTTGAGGGGAAAGCTGTAACTCTGTGAGATGAATTAACAGAACAAAAAGCAGTTTCTCAGAAAGCTTCTTTCCAATTTTTAACTGAAGATATTTCCTTTATCACCATAGCCCTCTATGGGCTTCCATGTATCACTTTGCAAATTCCACAAGAACAGACTTATCGAAAGGCTTCTTGAAGGGAAAACTCTGACTCTGTGAGATGAATTATCAGAAAAGAAAGCAATTTCTAAGAAAGCTTCTTTAAAATTTTTAACGGAAGGTATTTTCTTTTTCACCATAGCCCTCGACGGGCTTCCAAATATCAATTTGCAAATTCCACAAGAACAGCCTTATCGAAAGGCTTCTTGAGGGGAAAGCTGTAACTCTGGGAGATGAATTAACAGAACACAGCGCAGTTTTTCAGAAGGCTTCTTTGCAGTTTTAAACTTAAGATATTTCCTTTTTCACCATAGCCTTCTATGGACTTCGAAATATCACTTTGCAAATTTCACAAGAACAGTCTTATTGAACGTCTTCTTGAGGGGAAACCTGTAACTCAGTGAGACGAATTAACAGAACACAAAGCAGTTTCTCAGACAGCTTCTTTGCAGTTTTTAACTAAAGATGTTTCATTTTCACCTTAATCCTCTATGAGATTCCAAATATCACTTTGAAATTCCAGAAGAACAGTCTTAGCGAATGGCTTCTTGAGGGGAAAGCTATAACTCTCTGAGATGAATTAACAGAACACAAAGCAGTTTCTCAGAAAGCTTGTTTGCAGTTTTTAACAGAAGATATTTCCTTTTTCTCCATAGCCCTCTATTGGCTTCCAAATATCACTTTGCAAATTTCACAGGAAGAGTCTTAGTGAAGCGCTTCTTGAGGGGAATGCTGTAACTCTGTGAGATGAATTAACAGAACACAAAGCAGTCTCAGAAATCTTCTTTCCAGTTTTTAACGAAAGATATTTCATTTTCACCATAGCCTTAAATGGGCTTCCAAATATCACTTTGCAAATTCTACAAGAACATTCCTAGGGAAAGGCTTCCTGAGGGGAAAGCTGTAACTCTGTTGGATGAATTAACAGAACACAAAGCAGTTTCTCAGAATGCTTCTTTCCAATTTTCAACTGAAGATATTTCTTTTTCACCATAGCCCTATATGGGCTTCCAAATATCACTTTGCAAATTCCACAAGAACAGTCTTAGGGCAAGGCTTCTGGAGGGGAATGCAGTAACTCTGTGAGATGAATTAACAGAACACCAAGCAGTTTCTCTGAAAGCTTCTTTGCGCTATTTATCTTAGGATATTTCCTTTTTCACCATAGACTTCTATGCACTTCCAAATATCACTTCGCAAATTCCACAGGAAGAGTCTTAGCGAATGGCTTCTTGAGGGAAAGCTGTAACTCTGTGAGATGAATTCACAGAAAACAAAGGAGTTTCTGAGAAAGCTTCTTTGCAGTTTTAAACTGAACATATTTCCTTTTTCACAATAGCACTCTTTGGGCTTCGAAAAATCACATTGCAAATTTTCCCAAGAACAGACTTAGTGAACGGCCTATTGAGGGGCAAGCTGTAACTCTGTGTGATGAATTAACAGAACACAAAGCAGTTTCTCAGAAAGCTTCTTTCCAGTTTTTAATGGAAGATATTTCAATTTCACCGTAGCCCTCTATGGGCTTCCAATTATCGCTTTGCAAATTCCCCAGGAACAGTCTTAGCGAATGGCTTCTTGAGGGGAAAGCTGCAACTCCGTGAGATGAATTACCAGAACACAAAACACTTTATCAGAAAGCTTCTTATCAGTTTTTATCTTAGGATACTTCCTATTTCACCATAGCCCTCTTTAGGCTTCCAAATATCACTTTGCAAATTCCACAAGAACAGTCTTAGCGAAAGACTTCTTGAGTGGAAAGCAGTAACTCTGTGAGATGAATTTACAGAACACAGAGCAGTTTCTCAGAAAACTTCCTATCAGTTTTTAACTGAAGATATTTTCTTTTTCACCATAGCCCACTATGGGCTTCCAAATATCACTTTGCAAATTCCACAAGAACAGTCTTAACAAAAGGCTTCTTGAGGGGAAAGCTGTAATTCTGTGCGATGAATTAAGAGAACACAAAGCAGTTTCTCAGAAAGCTTCTTTCCAGTTTTTAACGGAAGATATTTCCATTTTCACCATCGCCGTCTATGGGCTTCCAAATATCACTTTGCAAATTCCACAAGAACAGTCATAGCGTAAGGCTTCTTGAGGGTAAAGCAGTAACTCTGTGAGATGAATTAACAGAACACAAAACAGTTTCTCTGAAAGTTTCTTTCCTTTATTTAACGGAAGAAATATCCTTTTACTCCATAACCCTCTAAGGGCTTCCAAATATCACTTTCCAAATTCCACAAGAACAGTGTTAGCGAAAGGCTTCCTGAGGGGGAAGCTGTAACACTCTGAGATGAATTAACAGAACACAAAGAACTTTTTCAGAAAGCTTCTTTACAGTTTTTAACTGAAGCTATTTCCTTTTTCACCATAGCCCTCTATGGGCCTCAAAATATCACTTTGTAAATTCCACAAGAACTGTATTATCAAAAGGATTCTTTAGGGGAAAGCTGTAACCCTGTGAGATGATGTAACAGAACAGAAAGCAGTTTCTCAGAAAGCTTCTTTGCAGTTTTTAAGGGAACATATTTCATTTTCACCATAGCTCTCTACGGGCTTCCAAACATCACTTTGCAAATTCCACAAGAACAGTCTTAGTGAACGGCTCCTTGAGTGGAAAGCTGTATATCTGTGAGATGAATTAACAGAACACAAAACAGTTTCTCAGAAAGCTTCTTTACAGTTGTTAAAGGAACATATTTAATTTTTCACCGTAGCCCGCTATGGACTTCCAAATATCGCTTTGCAAATTCCACAAGAACAGTCTTAGTGAAAGGCTTCTTCAGGGGAGGATGTAACACTGTGAGATGAACTAAGAGAACACAAAGCAGTTTTAAGAAAGCTTCTTTTCAGTCTTTAACTGAAGATATTTCCTTTTTCACCGTAGCCCTCTATGGGCTTCCCAGTATCACTTTGTAAATTCCACCAGAAGAATCTTAGCCAAAGGCTTCTTGAGGGGGAAGCTGTAACCCTGTGAGCTGAATTAAGAGAACACAAAGCACGTTCTCAGAAAGTTTCTTTCCAGTTTTTAACTGAAGATATTTCCTTTTTCACCATAGCCCTCTAAGAGCTTCCAAATATCACTTTGAAAATTCCACAAGACCAGTCTTAGCGAAAGGCTTCTTGAGGGGAAAGCTGTAACTCTGTGAGATGAAATAACAGAACACAAAGCAGTTTCTCAGAAAGCTTTATTTCAGTTTTTATCTTAGGACATTTCCTTTTTCACCATAGCTTTCTATGGGCTTCCAAATATCACTTTGCAAATTCCACAAAACAGACTTAGCGAAAGGCTTATTGAGGGGAAAGCTGTAACTCTGTGAGTTGAATTAGCAGAACACAAAGCAGATTCTCAGAAAGCTTCTTTCCAGTTTTTAACGAAAGATATTTCCTTTTTCACCATAGCCCTCTATGGGCTTCCAAATATTACTTTGCAAATTCCAAAGGAACAGTCTTATCGTCAGGCTTCTTGAGGGGAAAATTGTAATTCTGTTAGATGAATTAACAGAATAAAAAGCAGTTACTCAGAAACCTACTTTCCAGTTTTTAATGGAAGATATTTTCTTTTTCACCATAGGCGTCTATGGGCTTCCAAATATCACTTTGCAAATTCCACAAAATAGTCTTAGTGAAAGGCTTTTTGAAGGGAAAGCTGTAACTCTGTGAGGTGAATTAACAGAAAACAGAGCAGTTTCTCAGAAAGCTTCTTTCCAGATTTTATCTTAGGATATTTCCTTTTTCACCAGAGCCCTCTACGGGCTTCCAAATATCACTTTCAAATTCCACAAGAACAGTCTTAGCGAAATGCTTATTGAGGGGGAAGCTGTAACTCTGTGAGATGAATTAACAGAACACAAAGCAGTTTCTCAGAAAGCTTCTTTCCAGTTTTTAACGGAAGATATTTCATTATCACCATAACCCTCCAGGGGCTTCCAAATATCACTTTTCAAATTCCACAAGAACAGTCTTAGCGAAAGGCTTCTTGAGAGTAAAGCTGTAATTCTGTGACATGAATTAACAGAACACAAAGCAGTTTCTCAGAAATCTTCTTTGCAGTTTTTAATTGAAGATATTTTTTTTTTTTCATTATAGCCGTCCTTGGGCTTCCAAATATCACTTAGCAAATTCCACAAGAACATTCTTAGCGAAAGCCTTCTTGAGGAAAAAGCTGTAATTCTGTGAGATGAATTAACAGGACACAAACAAGTTTCTCAGAAAGTTTCTTTCCAGTTTTTAACGGAAGATATTTCCTTTTTCACCATAGCCCTCTATCGGCTTCCAAATATCACGTTGCAAATTCCACAAAACAGTCTTATCGAAAGGCTTCCTGGAGGGAAATCTGTAACACTGTGAGATGAATTACCAGAACACATAGCAGTTTCTCAGAAAGCTTCTTACCAGTTTTTAACTGAAGGTATTTCCTTTTTCACCATAGCCCACTCAGAGCTTCCATATATCACTTTGCAAATTGCACAGGAACAGTCTTAGCGAAAGGCTACTTGAAGGGAAAGCTGTAACTCTGTGAGATGAAATAACAGAACACAAAGCAGTTTCTCAGAAGGCTTTTTTTCAGTTTCTATCTTAAGATAATTCCTTTTTCACCATAGCTTTCTACGGGCTTCCAAATATCACTTTGCAAATTCCACAAAAGAGTCTTAGCAAAAGGTTTCTTGAGGGGAAAGCTGTAACTCTGTGAGTTGAATTAACAGAACACAAATCAGATTCTCAGAAAGCTTCTTTCCAGTTTTTAAGGAAAGATATTTCCTTTTTTACCATAGCCCTCTATGGGCTTTCAAATATCACTTTGCAAATTCCAAAGGAACAGTCCTAGCGTAAGGCTTCTTGAGGGGAAAACTGTAATTCTGTGAGATGAATTAACAGAACAAAAAGCAGTTTCTCAGAAACCTACTTTCCAGTTTTTAACGGAAGATAATTCCTTTTTCACCATAGCCCTCTATGGGCTTCAAAATATCACATTGCAAATTCCTCAAAACAGACTTACCGAAAGGCTTCTTGAAGACAATTCTGTAACTATGTGAGATGAATTAACAGAACACAAAGCAGTTTCTCAGAAAGCTTCCTTACAGTTTTTAACTGAAGATAATTCCTTTTTCACCATATCCCTCTTTGGGCTTCCAAATATCAATTTGCAAATTTCACAAGAACAGTCTTAGTGAACGGTTTCCTGAGGGGAAAGCTGTACCACTGTGAGATGAATTAACAGAACAAAATTCAGTTTCTCAGAAACCTACTTTCCAGTTTTTAACGGAAGATATTTTCTTTTTCACCATAGACCTCTATGCGCTTCCAACTATCACTTTGAAAATTCCACAAGAACAGTCTTAGCGAAAGTCTTCTTGAGGGGAAAGCTGTAATTCTGTGAGATGAATTAGCAGAACGCAAAGGAGTTTCTCAGAAAGATTCTTTACAATTTTTAACGGAAGTTACTTTCTTTTTCACCTTAGCCCGCTAAGGGCTTCTAAATATCACTTTGCAAATTCCACAAGAACAGTCTTAGCGAAAGACTTTTTGAGGGGAAAGCTGTAACTCTGTGAGATGAATTAAGACAACAAAAAGCAGTTTCTCAGAAAGCTTCTTTGCAGTTTTTAAAGGAAGATATTTCCTTTTTCATCATAGTCCTCTATGGGCTTCCAAATATTACTTTGGAAATTCCACAAGAACAGTCTTAGTGAACGGCTTCTTTAGGGAAAAGCTGTAACTCCGTGAGATGAAATAAGAGAACACAAAGAAGATTCTCAGAAAATTTCTTTTCAGTTTTTATCTTAGGACATTTCCTTTTTCACCATAGCCTTCTATGGGCTTCCTAATATCACTTTGCAAATCCCACAAAGAAGTCTTAGCGAAAGGCTTCTTGAGGGGAAAGATGTAACCCTGTAAGTTGAATTAACAGAACACAAAACAGATTCTCAGAAAGCTTCTTTCCAGTTTTTAACGGAAGATATTTCCTTTTTCACCATAGTCCTCTATGGACTTCCAAATATCACTTTGCAAATTCCACAAGAACAGTCTTCTCGAAAGGCTTCTTCAGCATAAAGCTGTAACTCTGTGAAATGAATTAACAGAGGACAAAGCAGTTTCTCAGAAAGCTTCTTTCCAGTTTTTAGCAGAAGATATTTCCTTTTTCCCCATAGCCCTCTATGGGCTTCCAAAAATCACTTTGCAAGTTCCACATGAACAGATTTTGCGAAAAGCTTCTTGAAGGGAATGCTGTAACTGTTAGATGAGTTAACAGAACACAAAGCAGTTACTCTGAAAGCTTCTTTCCAGTTTTTACCGGAAGATATATCTTTTTTACCACATCCCTCTATGGACTTCCAAATATCACTTTGCAAATTCCACAAGAACAGTCTTACCAAAAGGCTTCCTGTGGGGAACGCAGTAACTCTGTGAGATGAATTAACAGAACACAAATCAGTTTCTCAGAAAGCTTCTTTCCAGTTTTTAAAGGAAGATATTTCCTTTTTAACCATAGCCCTCTAAGGGCTTCGAAATATCACTTTGCAAATTCCACAAGAACAGTCTTAGCGAAAGGCTTCTTGAGGGGAAAGCTGTAACTCTGTGACATGAACTAAGAGAACACAAAGCAGTTTCTCAGAATGCTTCTTTCCAGTTTTTAACGGAAGATATTTCCTTTTTCACCTTAACCCTCTATGGGCTTACAAATATCACTTTGCAAATTCCACAAGAACAGTCTTAGCGAAAGGCCTCTTGAGGGGAAAGCAGTAAGTTTGAGATGAATTAAGAGAACACAAAGCAGTTTCTTAGAAAGCTTCTTTCCAGTTTGTAACGGAAGTTATATGCTTTTTCACCATTGCCCTCCATGGGCTTCCAAATATCACTTTGCAAATTCCACAAGAAGACTCTTAGCGAAAGGCTTATTGAAGAGAAAGCTGTAACTCTGTGAGATGAATTAACAGAACACAAAGCAGTTTCTCAGAAACCTTCTTTCCTGTTTTAACGGAAGATATTTCCTTTTCCACCATAGCCCTCTATGGGCTTCCAAATATCACTTTGCAAATTCCATAAGAACAGTCTTAGCGAAAATCTTCTTCAGGGGGAAGCTGTAACTCTATGGGAAGTATTAACAGAACACAAAGCAGTTTCTCAGAAAGCTTCTTTCCAGTTTTTAACGGAAGATATTTCCTTGTTCACCATAGTCCTCTAGGGGCTTCCAAATATCACCTTGCAAATTCCACAAGAAATGTCTTAGTGAAAGGCTTCTTGAAAGGAAAGCTGTAACTCTGTGAGATGAATTAACAGAACACAAATAAGTTTCTCAGAAAGCTTCTTTCTAGTTTTCAACGGAATATATTTCCTTTTTCAATATAGCCCTCTATGGGCTTCCAAATATCACCTTCAAATTCCTCAAGAACAGTCTTAGCGAAAGGCTTCTTGAGGGAAAAGCTCTAACACTGTGAGATGAATTGACAGAACACAAAGCAGTTTCTCAGAAAGCTTCTTTCCAGTTTTTAACGGAAGATATTTACTTTTACACCATAGCCCTCTATGGGCTTCCAAATATCACTTTGCCAATTCCACAAGAGCAGTCTTAGCGAAAGGCTTCTTGAGGGGAAATCTGTAACTCTGCGAGATGAATTAACAGAACACAAAGTAGTTTCTCAGAAAGCTTCTTTCCCGTTTTTAACGGAAAATGTGTCCTTTTTCGCCGTGGCCCACTATGGACTTCCAAATATCACTTTGCAAATTCCACAAGAACAGTATTAGCTAAGGGCTGCTTGAGGGGAAAGCAGTAACTCTGTGAGATGAATTAACAGAACACAAAGCAGTTTCTCAGACAGCTTCTTTCCAGGTTTTAACTGAAAACATTCCTTTTTCACCATTGCCCTCTACGGGCTTCCAAATATCACTTTAACAATTCCACAAGAACAGTCTCAGCAAAACTCTTCTTGAGGGGAAAGCTGTAACTCTGTGAGTTGAATTAAAACAACACAAAGCTGTTTCTCAGACAGCTTCTTTCCAGTTTTTAACTGAAGATATTTCCTTTTCCACCATAGTCCTCTATGGGCTTCCAAATATCACTTTGCAAATTCCACAAGAACTGCCTTAGCGAAAGGCTTCTTGAAGGGAAAGCTGTAACTCAGAAAACTTCTTTCCCGTTTTTAATGGAAGATATTTCCTTTTCCACCATAGACCACTATGGGCTTCCAAAAACCACTTTGCAAATTCCACAAGAACAGCCTTAGCGAAAGGCTTCTTGAGGGGAAAGCTGTAACTCTGTGAGATGAATTAACAGAACACAAAGCAGTTTCTCAGACAGCCTCTTTCCTCTTTTAAATTGAAGATATTTTCTTTTTCACCGTAGCCCTCTATGGGCTACCAAATATCACTTTGCAAATTCCACAAGAACAGCCTTATCGAAAGGCTTCCTGCAGGGAAATCTGTAACACTGTGAGATGAATTACCAGAACACATAGCAGTTTCTCAGAAAGCTTCTTACCAGTTTTTAACTGAAGATATTTCCTTTTTCACCATAGCCCACTCTGAGCTTCCAAATATCACTTTGCAAATTCCACAAGAACAGTCTTAGCGAAAGGCTACTTGAAGGGAAAGCTGTAACTCTGTGAGATGAAATAACAGAACACAAAGCAGTTTCTCAGAAGGCTTTTTTTCAGTTTTTATCTTAAGATAATTCCTTTTTCACCATAGCTTTCTACGGGCTTCCAAATATCACTTTGCAAATTCCACAAAAGAGTCTTAGCAAAAGGTTTCTTGAGGGGAAAGCTGTAACTCTGTGAGTTGAATTAACAGAACACAAATCAGATTCTCAGAAAGCTTCTTTCCAGTTTTTAAGGAAAGATATTTCCTTTTTTACCATAGCCCTCTATGGGCTTTCAAATATCACTTTGCAAATTCCAAAGGAACAGTCCTAGCGTAAGGCTTCTTGAGGGGAAAACTGTAATTCTGTGAGATGAATTAACAGAACAAAAAGCAGTTTCTCAGAAACCTACTTTCCAGTTTTTAACGGAAGATATTTCCTTTTTCACCATAGCCCTCTATGGGCTTCCAAATATCCCTTTGCCCATTCCACAAGAACAGCCGTGGCGAAAGGCTTCTTGAAGGGAAAGATGTAACTCTGTGACATGAACTAACAGAACACAGAGCCGTTTCTCAGAAAGCTTCTTTCCAGTTTTGAACGGAAGATATTTCCTTTTTCACCATAGCCCTCTATGGGCTTCCAAATATCCCTTTGCCAATTCCACAAGAACAGCCTTAGCGAAAGGATTCTTGAAGGGAAAGATGTAACTCTGTGAGATGAACTAACAGAACACAGAGCAGTTTCTCAGAAAGCTTCTTTCCAGTTTTGAACGGAAGATATTTCCTTTTTCACCATAGCCCTCTATGGGCTTCCAAATATCCCTTTGCCAATTCCACAAGAACAGCCTTAGCGAAAGGCTTATTGAAGAGAAAGCTGTAACTCTGTGAGATGAATTAACAGAACACAAAGCAGTTTCTCAGAAAACTTCTTTCCTGTTTTAACGGAAGATATTTCCTTTTTCACCACTCCTCAATATGGGCTTCCAAATATCACTTTGGAAATTCCACAAGAACTGTCTTAGCGAAATACCTCTTGAGGGGAAAGCTGTAACTCTGTGAGTTGAATTAACAGAACACAAGAGAGTTTCTCAGAAAGCTTCTTACCAGTTTTTATCTGAGGATATTTCCATTTTCACCCTAGGCCTCTATGGGCTTCCAAATATCACTTTGCAAATTTCACAATAACAGTCTTAGTTAACGGATTCTTGAGGAGAAAGCTGTAAGTCTGTGAGATGAATTAACACAACATGAAGCAGTTTCTCAGAAAGCTTCTTTTCAGTTTTTTTTTTTTAGGATCTTTCCTTTTTCACCATAGCCCTCAATGGGCTTCCAAATATCACTTTGGAAATTCCAATAGGACAGTCTTAGCGAATGGCTTCTTGAGTGGAGAGCTGCAACTCTGTGAGATGAATTAACAAAACAAACAGCCGTTTCTCAGAAAGCTTCTTTTCAGTTTTTTTTTTAGGATCTTTCCTTTTTCACCTTAGCCCTCTATGGGCTTCCAAATATAACTTTGCAAATTCCACAAGAAGAGTCTTAACGAAAGGCTTCTTGAGGGGAATGCTGTAACTCTGTGAGATGAATTAAGGGAACACAAAACAGTTTCTCAGAAAGCTTCTTTCCAGTTTTTAACTAAAGATATTTCCTTTTTCAACGTAACCTTCTATGGGCTTCCAAATGTCAGATTGCAAATTCCACAAGAAAAGCCTTAGAGAAAGGCTTCTTGAAGGAAAAGCTGTAACTCTGTGAGATAAATTAACAGAACACAAAGCAGTTTCTCAGAAAGCTTCTTTCCAGTTTTCAACTGAAGATATTTCCTTTTCCACCATAGCCCTCTATGGGCTTCCAAATATCACGTTGCCAATTCCCCAAGAACAGCCTTAGCGAAAGGCTAATACAAGGGAAAGGTGTAACTCTGTGTCATGAATTAACAGGACACAAAGCAGTTTCTCAGAATTCTTCTTTTCAGTTTTTAACTTAGGATATTTCCTTTTTCACCGTAGCCCTCTAAGGGCTTCCAAATATCACTTTGCAAATTCCACAAGAACAGTCTCAACAAAAGTCTTCTTGAGGGGAAAGCTGTAAATCTGTGCGATGAATTAAGAGAACACAAAGCATTTTCTCAAAAAGCTTCTTTCCAGGTTTTAACGGAAGATATATCCTTTTACTCCATAACCCTCTAAGGGCTTCCAAATATCACTTTCCAAATTCCACAAGAACAGTGTTAGCAAAAGGCTTCCTGAGGGGGAAGCTGTAACACTCTGAGGTGAATTAACGGAACACAAAGCACTTTTTCAGAAAGCTTCTTTCCAGTTTTTAACTGAAGCTATTTCCTTTTTCAGCATAGCCCTCTATGGGCCTCAAAATATCACTTTGTAAATTCCACAAGAACAGTATTAGCAAAAGGCTTCTTTAGGGGAAAGCTGTAACCCTGTGAGATGATTTAACAGAACACAAAGCAGTTTCTCAGAAAGCTTCTTTGCAGTTTTTAACGGAACATATTTCATTTTCACCATAGCTCTCTACGGGCTTCCAAACATCAGTTTGCAAATTCCACAAGAACAGTCTTAGTGAACGGCTCCTTGAGAGGAAAGCTGTATATCTGTGAGATGAATTAACAGAACACAAAACAGTTTCTCAGAAATCTTCTTTACAGTTGTTAATGGAAGATATTTAATTTTTCACCATAGCCCGCTATGGACTTCCAAATATCGCTTTGCAAATTCCACAAGAACAGCCTTAGTGAAAGGCTTCTTCAGGGGAGGATGTAACACTGTGAGATGAATTAACAGAACACAAAGCACTTTCTCAGAAAGTTTCTTTCCAGTTTTTAACTGAAGATATTTCCTTTTTCACCATAGCCCTCTTTGGGCTTCCAACTATCACTTTGCAAATTTCACAACACGACTTTAGCGAAAGGCTCTTTTAGGCGAAAGCTGTAACGCTGTGTGATGAATTAACAGAACACAAGGCAGGTTCTCAGAAAGCTTCTTGTCAGTTTTTATCTTACGATATTTCCTTTTTCAACATGGCCCTCTATGGGCTTCCAAATATCACTTTGCACATTCCACAAGAACAGTCCTAGCGAATGGCTTCTTGAGGGGAAAGCTGTAACTCTGTGAGATGAATTAACAGAACAGAAAGCAGTTTCTCAGAAAGCTTCTTTTCAGTTTATAACTGAAGATATTTCCTTTATCACCATAGCCCTCTATGGACTTGCAAATATCACTTTGCAAATTCCACAAGAACAGTATTAGCGAAAGGCTTCTTCTGGGCCAAGCTGTTACAGTGTGAGATGAATTAACAGAACACAAAACATTTTCTCATAAAGCTTCTTTTCAATTTTTATTTTAGGATATTTCCTTTTTCACCATAGCACTCTATGGGCTTCCAAATATCACCTTGCAAATTCCACAAGAACAGTCTTAGCGAAAGCCTTCTGGACGGGAAAGCTGTAACTCTGTGAGATGAATTAACAGAACACATAGCAGTTTCTCAGAAAGCTTCTTTCCAGTTTTTAACTGAAGATATTTCCTTTTTCACCATAGCCCTCTGTGAGCTTGCAAATATCACTTTGCAAATTCCACAAGAAACACATTGGCAAAAGGATTCTTGAGGGGTAAGCTGTAACTCTCTGAGATGAATTAGCAGAACATAAAGCAGTTTCTCAAAAATCTTCTTTGCAGTTTTTAACGGAAAATATGTCATTTTCACCCTAGCCCACTATGGGTTTCCAAATATCACTTTGCAAATTCCTCAAGAAGAGTCTTAGTGAAAGGCTTCTTGAGGGAATAGCTGTAACTCTGTGAGATGAATTAACAGAACACAAAGCAGTGTCTCAGAAATCTTCCTTGCAATACTTACCTGTAGATATTTCCTTTTTCAGCATAGCCCTCTAAGGGCTTAAAATATCACTTTGCTAATTTCACAAGAACAGTCTTAGTGAATAGGTTCTTGAAGGGAACGCTGTAACTCTGTGAGATGAATTAACAGAACACAAAGCAGTTTCTCAGAAAGCTCCTTTCCAGTTTGCTAACGGAAGATATTTCCTTTTTCACCATAGCCCTCTATGGGCTTTCAAATATCACTTTGCGAATTCCACAAGAATAGTCATAGCGAACGGCTTCTTGAGGGAGAATCTGTAACTGTGTGTGATGAGCTAACAGAACACAAAGCACTTTCTCAGAAATGTTCTTTGCAGTTTTTACCTGAAGATATTTCCTTAAACACCATAGCCCTCCAGGGGCTTCCAAATATCTCTTTGCAAATTCCACAAGAACAGTCTTAGCGAAAGGCTTCTTGAGGGGAAACATGTAACTCTGTGAGATGAATTAACAGAATTCAAAGCCGTTTCTCAGAAACCTTCTTTGCAGTTCTTAACTGAAGATATTTCCTTTTTCACTATAGCCCTCTATGGGTTTCCAAATATCACTTTACAAATTGCACAAGAACAGACTTGGTGAATGGCTTCTTGAGGGGAAATCTGTAACTCTGAGAGATGTATTAACAGAACACAAAGCAGTTTCTCAGAAAGCTTCTTTCCAGTTTTTAACGGAAGATATTTCCTTTTTCACCATAGCACTCTATGACCTTCCGAATATCACTTTCCAAATTCCACTAGAACAGTCTTATCGAAAGGCTTCTTGAGGGGAAAGCTTTATCTCTGTGAGATGCATTAACAGAACACAAAGTAGTTTCTCACAAAGCCTCTTTTCAGTTTTTATCTTAGGATATTTCCTTTTTCACCATAGCTCACTATGGGCTTCCAAATATCACTTTGCAAATTCCACAAGGACAGCCTTACCGAAGACTTTTTGAGCGGAAAGCTGTAAATCTCTGAGATGAATTAACAGAACAAAAGTTTCTCAGAAAGCTTCTTTTCAGTTTTTATGTTAGGATCATTCCTTTTTCATCAAAGCCCTCTATGGGCTTCCAAATATCACTTTGCAAAATCCACAAGAACAGTGTTAGCGAATGGCTTCTTGAAGAGAAAGCTGTAACTCTGTGAGATGAATTAACAGAACACAAAGCAGTTTCTCAGAAAGCTGCTTTCAAGTTTTTAAATGAAGATATTTCCTTTTTCACCATAGCCCTCTATGGGCTACCAAATATCACTTTGCATATTCCACTAGAATAGTCTTAGCGAAAGGCTTCCTGAGGGGAAAGATGTAACTCTGTGAGGTAAATTAACAGAACACAAAGAAGTTACTCAGAATGCTTCTTTTCAGTTTTTATCTGAGGATAATGAATTTTTCACCATAGCCCTCTATGGGCTTCCAAATATCACCACGAAAATTCCACAAGAACAGTCTTAGCAAAAGGCTTCTTGAGTGGAAAGCTGTAACTCTCTGAGAAAAATTAACAGAACACAAAGCAGTTTCTCAGAAAGCTTCCTTACAGCTTTTAATGGAAGATATTTCCTTTTTCACCATAGCCCTCTATGGGCTTCCAAATATCACTTTACAAATTCCACAAGAATAGTCTTAACGAAAGGCTTCTTGAGGGGAATGCTGTAACTCTGTGAGATGAATTAACAGAACAAAAAGCAGTTTCTCAGAAAGCTTCATTCCAGTTTTTAACGGAAGATATTTCCTTTTTCAGCATAGCCCTCTATGCTCTTACAAAAAACACTTTCCAGATTCCACAAAACAGCCTTAGCGAAAGGCTTCTTGAAGGGAAAGCTGTAATTCTTTGAGATGAAGTAACAGAACACAAAGCAGTTTCTCCGAAAGACTCTTTCCAGTTTTTAACGGAAGATATTTTCTTTTTCACCGTAGTCCTCTATGGGCTTCAAAATATCACTTTGCAAATTCCACAAGAACAGCCTTAGCGAAGACTTCATGAAAGGAAAGCTGTAAGTCTGTGAGATGAATTAACAGAACATAAATCAATTTCTCAGTCTACTTCTTTGAAATTTTTAACGGAAGATATTTCCTTTTTCACAATAGCCCTCTATGGGCTTCCAAATATCACTTTGCCAATTCCACAAGAACAGCCTTAGCGAAAGGCTTCCTGAAGGGAAAGCTGTAAATTTGTGAGATGAATTAGCAAAACACAAAGCAGTTTCTCAGAATGATTCTTTTCAGTTTTTATCTTAGGATATTTCCTTTTTCACCATAGCCCTCTATGGGCTTCAAAATATCACTTTGCAAATTCCACAAGAGCAGTCTTAGCAAAAGGCTTCTTGAGGGGAAAGCTGTATCTCTGTGAGAAGAATTGAGAGAACACAAAGCAGTTTCTCAAAAACCTTCTTTACAGGTTTTCACGGAAGATATTTTCTTTTTCACCATAGCCCTCTATGGGCTTCGAAATATCACTTTGCAAATTCCAGAAAAACAGTCTTAGCGGAAGGCTTCTTGAGGGGAGAGCTGAAACTCTGTGAGATGAATTAACAGAACAGAAAGCAGTTTCTCAGAAAGCTTTTTTCCAGTTTTTAACGGAAGATATTACCTTTTTCACCGTAGCCCTCTATGGGCTTCCAAATAACACTTTGGAAATTCCACAAGAACAGTCTTAGTGAAAGGCTTCTTGAGGGCAAAGCAGTAACTCTGAGATGAATTAACAGAACACAAAACAGTTTCTCAGAAAGCTTCTTTCCATGTTTTAAAGGAAGATATTTACTTTTTCAACAATGCCCTCTAAGGGCTTACAAATATCACTTTCCAGATTCCACAAGACATCCGTGGCGAAAGGCTTCTTGAAGGGAAAGCAGTAATTCTGTGAGATTTATTAACAGAACACAAAGCAGTTTCTCAGAAAGTTTCTTTCCAGTTTTAACGGAAGATATTTTCTTTTTCACCGTAGTCCTCTATGGGCTTCCGAATATCACTTTGCAAATTCCACAAGAACAGTGTTAGCGAAAGACTTATTGAGGGGAAAGCTGTAACTCTCTGAGATGAATTAACAGAACAGAAAGCAGTTTCTCAGACAGCTTCTTTCCAGTTTTTAACTGAAGATATTTCCTTTTTCACCGTAGCCCTCTATGGGCTTCGAAATATCACTTTGCAAATTCCACAAGAACAGACTTAGCGAAAGGCTTCTTGAATGAAAATCTGTAACTCTGTGAGATGAATTAACAGAACACAAAGCAGTTTCTCAGAAAGCTTCTTTCCAGTTTTTAACTGAAGATATTTCCTTTTTCAACATAGCCCTCTAAGGGTTTCCAAATATCACTTTCCAAATTCACAATAACAGTCTTAGCGAAAGGCTTCTTGAATGGAAAGCAGTAACTGTGAGAAGAATTAACAGAACACAAAGCAGTTTCTCAGAAAGCTTCTTTCCAATTTAACGGAAGATATTTCCTTTTTCATCATAGCCCTCAGTGGGCTTCCAAATACCTCTTTGCAAATTCCCCAAGAACAGTCTTAGCGAAAGTCTTCTTTAGGGGAAAGCTGTAACTCTGTGAGATGAATTAACAGAACACAAAGCAGTTTCTCAGAAAGCTTCTTTCCAGTTTTTAACGGAAGATATTTCCTTTATTACCATAGCCCTCTATGGGCTTCCAAAAATCACTTTGCAAATTCCACAACAACAGTCTTAACGAAAGGCTTCTTGAGGGGAATGCTGTAACTCTGTGAGATGAATTTACAGAACACAAAGCAGTTTCTCAGAAAGCTTCATTCCAGTTTTTAACGGAAGATATTTCCTTTTTCAGCATAGCCCTCTATGCTCTTACAAATAACACTTTCCAGATTCCACAAGACAGCCTTAGCGAAAGGCTTTTTGAAGGGAAAGCTGTAATTCTGTGAGATGAATTAACAGAACACAAAGCAGTTTCTCCGAAAGACTCTTTCCAGTTTTTAACGGAAGATATTTTCTTTTTCACCATAGTCCTCTATGGGCTTCGAAATATCACTTTGCAAATTCCACAAGAACAGCCTTAGCTAAGACTTCATGAAGGGAAAGCTGCAAGTCTGTGAGATGAATTAACAGAACATAAATCAATTTCTCAGAATGCTTCTTTGAAGTTTTTAATGGAAGATCTTTCCTTTTTCACAATAGCCCTCTATGTTCTTCCAAATATCACTTTGCCAATTCCACAAGAACAGCATTAGCGAAAGGCTTCCTGAAGGGAAAGCTGTAACTTTGTGAGAAGAATTATCAAAACACAAAGTAGTTTCTCAGAATGATTCTTTTCAGTTTTTATCTTAGGATATTTCCTTTTTCACCATAGCCCTCTATGGGCTTCAAAATATCACTTTGAAAATTCCACAAGAGCAGTCTTAGCAAAAGGCTTCTTGAGGGAAAAGCTGTATCTATGTGAGAAGAATTGAGAGAACACAAAGCAGTTTCTCAGAAACCTTCTTTACAGGTATTCACGGAAGATATTTCCTTTTTCACATGGAAAATATTTCCTTTTTCACCATAGTCCTCTATGGGCTTACAAATATCACTTTGGAAATTCCACAAGAACCGTCTTAGCGAAAGGCTTTTTGAGGGGAAAGCAGTAACTCTGAGATGAATTAACAGAACACAAAACAGTTTCTCAGAATGCTTCTTTCCAGGTTTTAACGGAAGATATTTCCTTTTTCAACATTGCCCTCTATGGGCTTACAAATATCACTTTCCAGATTCCACAAGACATCCTTGGTGAAAGGCTTCTTGAAGGGAAAGATGTAATTTGTGAGACTTATTAACAGAACGCAAAACAGTTTCTCAGAACATTTCTTTCCAGTTTTAACAGAAGATATTTTCTTTTTCACAGTAGTCCTCTATGGGCTTCCAAATATCACTTTGCAAATTCCACAAGAACAGTCTTAGCGAAAGGCTTCTTGAGGGGAAAGCTGTAACTCTGTGAGATGAATTAACAGAACAGAAAGCAGTTTCTCATACAGCTTCTTTCCAGTTTTTAACTGAAGATATTTCCTTTTTCACCGTAGCCCTCTATGGGCTTCGAAATATCACTTTGAAAATTCCACAAGAACAGTCTTAGCGAAAGGCTTCTTGAAGGGAAATCTGTAACTCTGTGAGATGAATTAACAGAACACAAAGCAGTTTCTCAGAAAGCTTCTTTCCAGTTTGTAACTGCAGATATTTCCTTTTTCACCATTGCCCTCTAAGGGCTTCCAAATATCACTTTCCAAATACACAAGAAGAGTCTTAACGAAAGGCTTCTTGAGGGGAAAGCTGTAACTCTGTGAGATGAATTAACAGAGCACAAAGCACTTTCGTAGAGAGCTTTTTTCCAGTTTTTAAAGGGAGATATTTCATTTTTCAGCGTAGCCCTCTCTAGGCTTACAAATATCACTTTCCAGATTCCACAAGACAGCCTTATCGAAAGGCTTCTTGAAGGGAAATCTGTAATTCTGTGAGATGAATTAAAAGAAAACAAAGCAGTTTCTCAGAAAGTTTCTTTGCAGTTTTTAACGGAAGATATTTTCTTTTTCACACTAGTCCTCTATGGACTTCGAAATATCACTTTGCAAATTCCAGAAAAACAGTCTTAGCGAAAGGCTTCTTGAGGGGAAAGCTGTAACTCTGTGAGATGAATTAACAGAACACAAAGGAGTTTCTCAGAAAGCTTCTTTTCTGATTTAATTTTAGGATATTTCCTTTTTCACCAGAGCCCACTGTGGGCTTCCAAATATCTCTTTGTAAATTCCACAAGAATAGTATTAGCGAAAGGCTTCTGGAGGGCAAAGGTGTAAATCTGTGAGATGAATTAACATAACACAAAGTCGTTTCTCAAAAAGCTTCCTTTCAGTTTTTATCTTAGTATATTTCCTTTTTCAAAATAGCCCTCTATGGACTTCCAATTATCACTTTGCAAATTCCACAAGAACAGTCTTAGCGAAAAGTTTGTTGAGGGGAAAGCTGTAACTCTGTGAGATGAATTAACAGAACACAAAGCAGTTTCTCAGAAAGGTTCTTTTCAGATTTTATCTTAAGATATTAACTTTTTCACCGTAGCCCTCTATGGGCTTCCAAATATCACTTTAGAAATTCCACAAGAACAGTCTTAGCGAAAGACTTCTTGAAGTGGATGCTGTTACTCTCTGAGATGGATTAACAGAACACAAAGCTGTTTCTCAGAAGGCTTCTTTCCAGTTTTTAACTGCAGATATTTTCTTTATCAGCATAGCCGTCTAAGGGTTCCAAATATCACTTTACAAGTTCCACAAGAACAGTCTTAGCGAAAGACTTCTTGAGGGTAAAGCAGTAACTCTGTGAGATGAATTAACAGAACACAAAACAGTTTCTCAGAAACTTTCTTTCCAGGTTTTAATGGAATATATTTACTTTTACACCATAGCCCTCTATGGGCATCCAAATATCACTTTGCAAATTCCACAACAACAGTCTTAGCGAATGGCTTCCTGAGAAGAAAGCTGTAACTCTGTGAGATGAATTAACAGAACACAAAGCAGTTTCTCAGAAAATTTCTTTGCAGTTTTAAATGGAAGATATTTCCTTTTTCACCGTAGCCCTCTATGGACTTCCAACTATCACCTTGCGAATTCCACAGGAACAGTCTTAGTGAACGGTTCTTGTCGGGACAGCTCTAACTATGTGAGATGAATTAAGAGAACACAATGCAGTTTCTCAGAAAGCTTCTTAACGGTTTTTATCTTCGGATATTTCCTTTTTCGCCATAACCCTCTATGGGCTTCCAAATATCACTTTGTAAATTCCTCAAGAACAGCCTTAGCGAAAGGCTTCTGGAGTGGAAAGCTGTAACTCTGTGAAATGAAATAAGAGAACAGAAAGCAGTTTCTCAGAAAGCTTCTTTCCAGTTTTTAACTGAAGATATTTCCTTTTAACGAAAGCTCTCTATGGGCTTCCAAATATCACTTTGCAAATTCCACAAGAACAGTCTTAGCGAAAGGCTTCTTGAGGGGAAAGCTGTAACACTGTGAGATGAATTAACAGAACACAAAGCAGTTTCTCAGAAAGCTTCTTTCCAGTTTTTAACGGAAGATATTTCCTTTCTCACCATAGGCCTCTGTGGGCTTCGAAATATCACTCTGCAAATTCCACAACAACAGTCTTAGGGAAAGGCTTCTTGAGGTGAATGGTGTAACTCTGTGATATGAATTAACAGAACAAAAAGCCGTTTCTCTGAAAGCTTCTTTTCGGTTTTTATCTTAGGATATTTCCTTTTTCACCATAGCCCTCATTGGGCTTCCAAATATCAAATTTTAAAGTCCACTAGAACAGTCTTAGCGAAAGTCTTCTTGAGATGAAGCTGTAACACTGTGAGATGAATTAACAGAACACGAAGATGTTTCTCAAAAAGCTTCTTTTCAGTTTTTATCTTAAGATATTTCTTTTTTCACAATAGCCCTCTATGGACTTCCAAATATCACTTCGCAAATTCCACAAGAACACTGTTCGCGAAGGGTTTCTTGCGGGGAAAGCTGAAACTCTGTGGGATGAATTAACAGAACCCAAAGTAGTTTCTCAGAAAGCTTCTTTCCAGTTTTTAACTGAAGATATTTCCTTTTTCAACTTAGCCCTCTATGGACTTCCAAATATCACTTTGCAAATTCCACAAGAACAGTCTTAGCGAAAGGCTTCTTGAGGGGAAATCTGTAACTCTGTGAGATGAATTAGCACATCAAATTCAGTTTCGCAGAAAGCTTCTTTAGAGTTTTAATCCTAGGATATTTCCTTTTTCACCGTAGCCCTCTATGGGCTTCCAAATATCACTTTTTAAATTCCACAAGAACATTATTAACGAAAGGCTTCTTGAGGGGAAAGCTGTAACCCTGTAAGATGAATTAACAAAACACAAAACAGTTTCTCAGAAATCTTCTTTTCAGTTTTTATCTTAGGATACTTCCTTTTTCTCCACAGCCCTCTATGGGCCTCCTAATATCCCTTTGCAAATTCCACAAGAACAGTCTTAACGAAAGACTTCTTGGGGGCAAAGCTGTTACTCTCTGAGATGAATCAACAGACCACAAAGCAGTTTCTCAAAAAGCGTCTTTTCAGTTTTTATCTTAGGATATTTCCTTTTACACCATAGCCCTATAAGGGCTTCCAAATATCACTTTGCAAATTCCACAAGAACAGTCTTACCGAACGGATTCCTGACGGGAAAGCTGTAACTCTGTGAGATGAATTAACGGAACACAAAGCGGTTTCTCAGAAAGCTTTTTTTCAGTTTTTATCTTAGGATATTTCCTTTTTCACCATAGCCCACTATGGGCTTCGAAATATCACTGTGCAAATTCCACAAAAACCGTCTTAATTAAAGGCTTCTTGAGGGGAAAGCTGTAACTCTATGAGATGAATTAACAGATCAAAAAGCAGTTTCTCAGAAAATTTCTTTAAGGGTTTTAACGTAGGATATTTCCTTTTTCACCCTTGCCATCTATGGGCTTCCAAATATCACTTTTTAAATTCCACAATAACCGTCTTAACCAAAGGCTTTTGGAGGGGAAAGCTGTAACTCTGTGAGATGAAATGACAGAACACAAATCAGTTTATCAGAAAGCTTCTTTTCCGTTTTTATCTTGGGATATTTCCTTTATTACCATAGCGGTCTATGGGCTTCCAAATATCACTTTGTAAATTCCAAAAGAACACTCTTAGCGAAAGACTTCTGGGGGGCAAAGCTCTAACTCTGTGAGATGAAACCACAGAACACAAGGCTGTTTCTCAAAAAGATTCTTTTCAGTTTTTATCTTAGGATATTTCCTTTTTCACCAAAGCCCTATATGGTCTTCCAAATATCATTTTGCAAATTCCACAAGAACAGTCTTACACAAAATCTTCTTGAGGGGAAAGCTGCAACTCTATGAGATGAATTAACAGAACACAAAGCAGTTTCTCAGAAATCTTCTTTTCAGTTTTTATATTAGGATATATTCTTTTTCACCGTAGCCCTCTATGGGCTTCCAAATACCACTTTGCAAATTTCACAAGAACAGTCTCAGCCAAAGCGTTCTTGACGGCAAAGCTATAACTCTGTAAAATGAATTAACAGAATACATAGCAGTTTCTCAAAAAGCTTCTTTTCAGTTTTTATCTTAGGATATTTCCTTTTTCACGGTAGTCCTCTATGGGCTTCCAAATATCACTTTGCAAATTCCACAAGAACAGTCTTAGGGAAAGGCTTCAAGAGGTGTATGCTGTAACTCTGTGAGACGAATTAACAGAACACAAAGCAGATTCTCAGAAAGCTTCTTTCCAATTTTTCACTGAAGATATTTCCTTTTTCACCATAGCCCTGTATGGGCTTCCAAATATCCCTTTGCAAATTCCACAAGAACAGTCTTAGCGAAAGACTTCTTGAGGGGGATACTGTAAATCCCCGAGATGGATTAACAGAACACAAAACATTTTCTCAGAAAGTTTCTTTTTAGTTTTATCTTAGGATATTTCCTTTTTCACCATAGACCTCTTTGGGCTTTCAAATATCACTTTGCAAATTCCACAAGAACAGTATTAAAGAAAGGTTTCTTGAGGGGAAAGCTGTAACTCTGTGAGATGAATTAACAGATGAAAAAACAGTTTCTCAGAAAACTTCTTTTCAGTTTTTATCTAGGATATTTCCTTTTTCGCCAAAGCCCTCTATGGGCTTCCAAATATCACTTTGCAAATTCCACAAGAACAGTATAAGCGACAGAATTCTGGAGGGCAAACATGTAATTCTGGGAGATGAATCAACATAACAAAAAGCAGTTTCTCAAAAAGCTTCTTTCCGGTTTTTAACTGAAGATATTTCCTTTTTCACCATTGCCCTCTATGGGCTTCCAAATATCACTTTGCAAATTCCACAAGAACAGTCTTACTGAAAGGCTTCCTGAGGGGAAAGGTGTAACTCTGTGAGATGAATTAACAAAACTTAACGTAGTTTGTCAAAAAGCTTCTTTTCAGTTTTTATCTTAGTATATTTCCTTTTTCACAGTAGCCCTCGATGGGCTTCCAAATAACACTTTGCAAATTCCACAAGAACAGTCTTAGCGAAAGGCTTCTTGAAGGAAAAGCTATAACTCTCTGAAATGAATTAAGAGAACAAAAAGCAGTTTCAAAAAAAGATTCTTTGGCCGGGCGCGGTGGCTCAAGCCTGTAATCCCAGCACTTTGGGAGGCCGAGACGGGCGGATCACGAGGTCAGGAGATCGAGACCATCCTGGCTAACACAGTGAAACCCCGTCTCTACTAAAAACACAAAAAACTAGCCGGGCGAGGTGGCGGGCGCCTGTAGTCCCGGCTACTCGGGAGGCTGAGGCAGGAGAATGGCGTGAACCCGGGAGGCGGAGCTTGCAGTGAGTCGAGATTGCGCCACTGCACTCCAGCCCGGGCGACAGAGCAAGACTCCGTCTCAAAAAAAAAAAAAAAACAAAACAAAACAAAAAAGATAATTTTCAGTTTTTATATTAGGATATTTCCTTTTTCACGATAGCCCTATATGGTCTCCCAAATATCACTTTCAAAATTCCGCAAGAACAGTCTTAGGGAAAGGATTCTTGAGGGGAATGCTGTAACTCTGTGACATGAATTTACAGAACCCAAAGCAGTTTCTCAGAAAGCTTCTTTCCAGTTTTTAACTGAAGATATTTCCAGTTTCACCATAGCCCTCTGTGAACTTCCATTTATCACCATGCAAATTACACAAAAACAGTCTTAGCGAAAGGCTTCTTGAAAGGAAAGCTGTAACTCTGTGAGATGAATTAACAGAACACAAAGTAGTTTTTCTGAAAGCTTCTTTTCAGTTTTTATCTTAGGATATTTCCTTATTCACCAAAGCCCTCTATTGGCTTCCAAATATCACTTTGCAATTTCCACAAGAACAGTCTTAGTGAAAGGCTTCTTGATGGGAAAGCTGAAAATCTGTGAGAAGAATTAGCAGAACAGAAAGCAGTTTCTCAGAAAGCTTCTTTTCAGTTTTTATCTTAGGATATTTCCTTGTTCACCATAACCCTCTCTGGGCTTCCAAATATCACTTTGCAAATTCCAGAAGAACAGTCTTAGCGAACGGCTTCTTGAGGAGAAAGCTTTAATTCTGTGAGATGAATTAACAGAACACAAAGCAGTTTCTAAGAAAACTTCTTCTCAGTTTTTCTCTTAAGATATTTCCTTTTTCACCATAGCCCTCTATGGGCTTCCAAATATCCCTTTCTAAATTCCACAAGAACCGTCTTAGCGAAAGGCTTCTTGAGGGGAAAGCTGTAACTCTGTGAGATGAATTAAGAGAACATAAAGCAGTTTCTCAGAAAGCTTCTTTCCAGTTTTTAACGGAAGATATTTCCTTTTTCACCATAGCCCTATGTGGGCTTCCAAATATCACTTTGCAAATTCCACAGGAACAGTATTAGAGAAAGGCTTCTTGAGGGGAAAGCTGTAACTCTGTGAGATGAAATAACTAAACACAAAGCAGTTGCTAAGAAAGCTTCTTTTCTGTTTTTATCTTAGGATATTTCCTTTTTTACCTTTGCCCTCAATGGGCTTCCCAATATCACCTTGCAAATTCCACAAGAACAGTCTCAGGGAAAGGCTTCGTGAGGAGAAGGCTGTAACTCTGTAAGATGAATTAGCAGAACCCAAAGCAAATCCTCAGAAAGCTTCTTTCCAGTTTTTAACTGAAGATATTTACATTTTCACCATAGCCCTCTAAGGGCTTCCAATTATCACTTTGCAAATACCACAAAAACAGTCTTAGCGAAAGGCTTCTTGAAGGGAAACCTGTAATACTGTGAGACGAATTAACAGAACACAAAGCAGTTTCTCAGAAAGCTTCTTTTCAGTTTTTATCTTAGGCTATTTCCCTTTTCACCAAAGCCCTCCAGGAGCTTCCAAATATCACTTTGCAAATTCCACAAGAACAGTCTTAGTGAACGGCTTCTTCAGGGGAATGCTAAACTCTGTGAGCTGAATTAACAGAACACAAAACAGTTTCTCAGAAAGCATCTTTTTAGTTTTATCTTAGGATATTTCCTTTTTCACCATAGACCCCTTTGGGCTTTCAAATATCACTTTGCAAATTCCACAAGAACAGTCTTAAAGAAAGGTTTCTTGAGGGGAAAGCTGTAACTCGGTGAGATGAATTAACAGATGAAAAAACAGTTTCTCAGAAAACTTCTTTTCAGTTTTTATCTAGGATACTTCCTTTTACGCCATAGCCCTCTATGGGCTTCAAATGTCACTTTGCAAATTCCACAAGAACAGTATAAGCGACAGACTTCTGGAGGGCAAACATGTAATTCTGGGAGATGAATCAACATAACAAAAAGCAGTTTCTCAAAAAGCTTCCTTCCAGTTTTTAACTGAAGATATTTCCTTTTTCACCATTGCCCTCTATGGGCTTCCAAATATCACTTTGGAAATTCCACAGGAACAGCCTTAGCGGAAGGTTTTTTGAGGGAAAAGCTGTAACTCTGTTAGATGAATTAACAGATCAAAAAGCAGTTTCTCAGAAAGCTTCTTTTTAGCTTTTATCCTAAGATATTTCCTTTTTCACCATAGCCCTCTATGGGCTTCAAAATATCACTTTGCAAATTCCACAGGAAAGACTTAACGAAAGGCTTCTTGATGGGAAAGCTGTAACTCTGTGAGATAAGTTTACAGAACACAAAACAGTTTCTCAGAAAGCTTCTTTTCAGTTTTTAACTTAGGATATTTCCTTTTTCACCATAGCCCTCAATGGGCTTCCAAATATCACTTTGGAAATTCCACAAGAACAGTCTTAGTGAAAGGCTTCTTGAGTGGAAGCTGTAACTCTGTGAGGTGAATTAACAGAACACAAAGATGTTTCTTAGAAAGCTTCTTTTCAGTTTCTATCTCAGGATATTTCCTTTGCACCAGAGCTCCCTAAGGACTTCCAAATAACACTTTTCAAATTCCACAAGAATAATTTTAGCGAAAGGCTTCTCGAGGGCTAAGCTGTAACTCTGTGAGATGATTTAACAGAACAAAAAGTAGTTTCTCAGAAAACTTCTTTCCAGTTTTTAACTGAAGATATTTCCTTTTTCACCATAACCCTTCAGGGGCTTCCAAATATCACTGTGCAAATTCCACCAGAACAGTCTCAGAGAAAAGCCTCTTGAGGGGAAAGCTGTAAATCTGTGAGATGAATAAACAGAACACAAAGCAGTTTCTCAGAAAGCTTCTTTTCAGTTTTTATCTTAGGATTTTTTTTTTTTTCACCATAGCCCTCTATGGGCTTCCAAATATCACTTTGCAAATTCCGCAAGAACAGTCTCACTGAAAGGCTTTTTGAGAGGAATGTTGTAACTCTGTGAGATGAATTAACAGAACACAAAACAGTTTTTCAGTAAGCTTCTTTTCAGTTTTTATCGTAGGATATTTCCTTTTTCACCATAGCCCTCTATGGGCTTCCAAATATCACTGTGCAAATTAAACAAGAACAGTCTTAGAGAAAGGCTTCTTGAAGGGAAAGCTGTAACTCTGTGACATGGATTAGCAGAACACAAAGCAGTTTCTGAGAAAGGTTCTTTCAAATTTTTAACGGAAGATATTTACTTTTTCAGCATAGACTTCTAAAAGCTTCCAAATATCACTTTGTAAATTTCCCAAGAACATTCTTAGCGAAAGTGTTCTTGAGGCGAAAGCTTTAACTCTGTGAGATGAACTAACAGAACACGAAACAGTTTCTCTGAAAGCTTCTTTCCAGTTTTTAACGGAACATATTTCCTTTTTCACCATAGCCCTCTATGGGCTTTTAAATATCATTTGAAAATTCCACAAGAACAGTCTTAGCGAAAGGCTTCTTGAGCTGAAAGCTGTAACTCTGTGAGACGAATTAACAAAACAGAAAGCAGTTTCTCAGAAAGCTTATTTCCAGATTTTAACGGAAGATATTACCTTGTTCACCATAGACGTTTATGGGCTTCCAAATATCACCTTGAAAATTCCACAAGAGCAGTCTAACCGAAAGGCTTCTTGAGGGGAAAGCTGTAAATCTGTGAGATTAATTAACAGAACACGAAGCAGTTTCTCAGAAAGCTTCTTTTCAATTTTTATCGTAGGATATTTCCTTTTTCACCTTAGCCCTCTATGGGCTTCCAAATATCACTTTGCAAATTCCACAAGAATGGTCTTAGCGAAAGGCTTCTTGAGGGGAAAGCTGTAACACTGTGAGATGGATTAACAGAACACAAAGCAGTTTCTCAGAAAGCTTCTTTCCAATTTTTAACGGAAGATATTTCCTATTTCACCATAGCCCTCTAAAAGCTTCCAAATATCACTTTGCAAATTTCCGAAGAACATTCTTAGCGAAAGTGTTTTTGAGGTGAAAGCTGTAACTCTGTGAGATGAACTAACAGAACACAAAACAGTTTCTCTGAAAGCTTCTTTCCAGATTTTAACGGAACATATTTCCTTTTTCACCATAGCCGTCTATGGGTTTTTAAATATCACATTGCAAATTCCATAAGAACAGTCTTTGCGAAAGGTTTCTTGAGGGGAAAGCTGTACCTCTGTGAGACCAATTAACAGAACAGAAAGCAGTTTCTCAGAAAGCTTATTTCCAGTTTTTAACGGAAGATATTACCTTGTTCACCATAGACCTTTATGGGCTTCCAAATATCACCTTGCAAATTCCTCAACAGCAGTCTTACCGAAAGGCTTCTTGAGGGGAAAGCTGTAATTCTGTGAGAAGAATCACCAGAACACAAAGCAGTTTCTCAGAAAGCTTCTTTTCAGTTTTTATCTTAGGATATTTCGTTTTTCACCATAGCCCTCTATGGGCTTCGAAATGTCACTGTGCAAATTCCACAAGAACAGTCTTAGTGAAAGTCTTCTTCAGGGAAAAGCTGTAACTCTGTGAGAAGAATTAACAGAACACAAAGAAGTTCCTCAGAAAGTTTCTTTTCAGTTTTTTACTTAGGATAATTCCTTTTTAACCATAGCCATCTATGGGCTTCCAAATATCACTTTCCAAATTCCACATGAACAGTCTTAGCGAAAGGCTGCTTGAGAGGAAAGCTGTAACTCTGTGAGTTGAATTACCAGAACACAAAGCAGTTTCTCAGAAAGCTTCTTTTCAGTTTTTATCTTAGGATATTTCCTTTTACACGAGAGCCCTCTATGAACTTCCAATTATCACTTTGCAAATTCCACAAGAACAGTCTTAGCGAAAGATTCTTGAGGGGGAAGCTGTAATTCTGTGAGCTGAATTAACAGAACACAAAGCAGTTTCTCAGAAAAATTCTTTCCAAATATTTCTTAGGATAATTCCTTTTTCACCATAGCCCTATATGGGCTTCCAAATATCACTTTGCAAATTACACAAGAACAGTCTTAGGAAAAGGTTTCTTGAGGGGGGAGCTGTACCACAGTGAGAAGAATTAACAGAACACAAAGCAGTTTCTCAGAAGGCTTCTTTCCAGTTTTTAACGCAAGATATTTCCTATTCACCATAGTCCTACATGGGCTTCCAAATATCACTTTGCAAATTCCACAGGAACAGTCTTAGCGAAAGGCTTCTTGAGGGAAAAGCTGTAACTCTGTGAGATGAATTAACAGAACACATAGCAGTTTCTCAGAAAGCTTCTTTCCAGGTTTTAACGGAAGATATTTCCTTTTTCACCATAGCCCTCTATGGGCTTCCTAATATCACTTTTGAAATTCCCCAAGAACAGTCTTAGGGAAAGGCTTCTTGAGGGGAAAGCTGTAACTCTGTGAGATGAATTAACAGAACACAAAGCAGTTTCTCAGACAGATTCTTTCCAGTGTTTCAAGGAAGATATTTACTTTTTCACCATAGCCCTCTATGGGCTTCCAAATATCACTTTGCAAATTCCACAAGAACAGTCTTAGCGAAAGGCTTCTTAAGGGGAAAGCTGTAACTCTGTGAGATGAATTAACAGAACAGAAAGCATTTTCTCAGAACGCTTCTTTCCAGTTTTTAACGGAACATATTTCCTTTTTCGCCATAGCCCTCTCTGGGCTTCCAAATATCATTTTGTAAATTCCACAAGAACCGTCTTAGCGAAAGGCTTCCTGAGGGGAAAGCTGTAACTCTGTGAGATGAATTTACAGACACGAAGCAGTTTCTCAGAAAGCTTCTATTCAGTTTTTACCTTAGGATATTTCCTTTTTCACCATAGCCATCTAAGGGCTTCCTAATATCACTCTGCAAATACCACAAGAACAGTCTTAGCGAAGGGCTTCTTGAGGGGAAATCTGTAACTCTCTGAGAAGAATTAACAGAACAAAAAGCAGTTTCTCAGAAAGCTTCTTTCCAGTTTTTAACGGAAGATATTTCCTTTTTCACCATAGCCCTGTAGGGGCTTCCAAATATCACTTTGCAAATTTCACAAAAACAGTCTTAGCGAAAGACAACTTGAGGGGAAAGCTGTAACTATGTGAGATGAATAAAGAGAATACAAAGCTGTTTCTCAGAAAGATTCTTTTCAGATTTTAATGGAAAATATTTCCTTGTTCACCATTGCCCTCTATGGACTTCCAAATATCACTTTGCACATTCCACAACAACAGTCTTAGCGAAAGTCTTCTTGAGGGGAAAGCTGTAGCACTTTGAAATGAATTAACAGAACACTAAACAGCTTCTCAGAAAGCTTCTTTTCAGTTTTTATCTTAGGATATTTCCTTTTTCTCCATAGCCCTCTAAGGGATTCCAAATATCACTTTGCAAATTCCAGAAGAACAGTCTTAACAAAAGGCTTCTTGAGGGGAAATCTGTAATTCTGTGAGAAGAATCACCAGAACACAAAGCAGTTTCACAGAAAGCTTCTTTCCAGTTTTTAAGGGAAGATATTCACTTTTTCACATTAGCCCTCATTGGGCTTCCAAATATCACTTTCCAAATTGCACAAGAACAGCCTTATCAAAAAGCTTCTTGAAGGGAAAGCTGTAACTCTGTGAGATAAATTAACAGAACACGAAGCAGTTTCTCAGAAAGCTTCTTTCCAGTTTCTAACAGAACATATTTCCTTTTTCACCATAGCCCTCTATGGGCTTTCAAATATCACTTTCCAAATTCCACAAGAACAGTCTTAGCGAAACGCTTCTTGAGGGGAAAGCTGTAACTCTGTGAGATGAATTAACAGAACAGAAAGCAGTTTCTCATAAAGCTTCTTTCCAGTTTTTAATGGAAGATATTTCTTTTTTCACCATAGCCCTCTAAGAGCATTCAAATATCATTTTCCATATTCCACAAGAACAGTCTTAGCGAAAGGCTTCTTGAGGGGAAAGCAGTAACTCTCTGAGGTGAATTAAGGGAACACAAAGCAGTTTCTCAGAAAGCTGCTTTACAGTTTTTAACTGAATTTATTTCCTTTTTCACCATAGCCCTCTATGGTCTTCCAAATAACACTTTCGAAATTCCACAAGAACAGACTTAGCGAAAGACTTCTTGAAGGGATAGCTGTAACTAGGTGAGATGAATTAACAGAACACAAAGCAGATTCTCAGAACGCTTCTTTCCAGTTTTTAACAGAAGATATTTCCTTTCTTACCATATCCCTCTATGGCCTTCCAAATATCACCTTCCATATTCCACTAGAACAGTCTTAACGAAAGACTTCTTGAGGGGAAGCTGTAACACTGTGAGATGAATTAACAGAAAACAAAGCAGTTGCTCAGAAAGCTTCTTTCCAGTTTTTAACGGAAGATATTTCCTTTTTCACTGTAGCCCTCTATGGGCTTTAAAATATCACCTTGCAAATTCCACAAGAACAGTCTTAGGGAAAGGCTTCTTGAGGGGAAAGTTGTAACTCTGTGAGATGAATTAACAGAACACAAAGCAGTTTCTCAGAAAGCTTCTTTCCACTTTTTAACTGAAGACATTTCCTTTCTCACCATAGCCCTCAATGGGCTTCCAAATATCACTTTGCCAATTCCACAAGAACAGCCTTTGCGAAAGGCTTCTTGAAGGGAAAGCTGTAACTCTGTGAGATGAATTAACAAATCACAAAGCAGTTTCTCAGAATGCTTCCTTTCATTTTTTATCTTGGGATATTTCCTTTTTCACTATAGCCCGCTGTGAGCTTCCAAATATCACTTTGCAAATTCCACAAAAACAGTCTTAGCGAAAGGCTTCCTGAGGGGAAAGCTGTAACGCTGTGAGAAGAATTAACAGAACACAAAGCAGTTTCTCAGAAAGCTTCTTTCCAGTTTATCGCGTAAGATTCTTCCTTTTTCAGCACAGCTCTCTATGGGCTTACAAATATCACTTTCCAGATTCCACAAGACAGCCTTAGGGAAAGTCTTCTTGAAGGGAAAACTGTAATTCTGTGAGCTGAATTATGAGAAGACAAAGCAGTTTCTGAGAAAACTTCTTTCCAATTTTTAACTGAAGATATTTCCTTTTTCACCTTACCCTCTATGGGCTTCCAAATATCACTTTCCAAATTTCAGAAGAATAGCCGTAGCGAAAGGCTTCTTGAAGGGAAAACTGTAACTCTGTGAGATGAATTAACAGAACACAAAGCAGTTTCACAGAAAGCTTCTTTCCAGTTTTTAACGGAAAATATTTCGTTTTTCACCATAGCCCTCTATGGGATTCCAAATATCACTGTGCAAATTCCACAAGAACAGTCTTAGGGAAAGGATTATTGAGGGGAAAGCTGTAATTCTGTGAGATGAATTAACAGAACACAAAGGAGTTTCTCATAAAGCTTCTTTCCACTTTTTAACGGAAGATATTTCTTTTTTCACCACAGCCCTCTATGGGCTTCCAAAAATCACTTTGCAAATTCCACAAGAACAGTCTTAACGAAAGGCTTATTGAGGGGAAAGCTGTAACTCTGTGAGACGAATTATCAGAACACAAAGCAGTTTCTCAGAAAACTTCTTTCCAGTATTTAACGGAAGATATTTCTTTTTTCACCGTAGCCTTCTATAGGCTTCCAAATATCACTTTGCAATTTCCACAAGAAGAGACTTAGCGAAAGGATTCTTGAAGGAAAAGATGTAACTCTTTCAGATGAATTAACAGAACACAAAGCTGTTTCTCAGAAAGCTTCTTTTCTCTTTTTATCTTAGGATAATTCCATTTTCACCACAGCCCTCTAAGGGCTTCCAAATATCACTTTGCAAATTCCATAAGAACAGTCTAAGCGAAAGGCTTATTGAGGGAAAAGATGTAACTCTTTGAGATGAATTAACAGAATACAAAGCAGTATCTCAGAAAGCTTACTTTCAGATTTTAACTGAAGATATTTCCTTTTTCACCATAGCCCTCTAGGGATTCCAAATATCACTTTGCAAATTCCACAACAACAACTTTAGCGAAAGGCTTCTTAAAGGGAAAGCTGTAATTCTGTGAGTTGAATTAACAGAACACAAATCAGTTTCTCAGAAAACATCTTTTCAGTTTTTATCTTAGGCTATTCCCTTTTTCACCAAAGCCCTCCAGGAGCTTCCAAATATCACTTTGCAGATTCCACAAGAACAGTCTTAGTGAACGGCTTTTTCATGGGAATGCTAAACTCTGTTAGATGAATTAACAGAACACAAAGCAGTTTTTCAGAAAGCTTCTTTTCGGTGTTTATCTTAGGATATTTCCTTTTTCATCATAGCCCTCTAGGGGCTTCCTAATTCACTTTGCAAATTCCACAAGAACAGTCTTAGCGAAAGGCTTCTTGAGGGGCAAGCTCTAACACTGTGAGATGAATTTACAGAACACAAAGCAGTTTCTCAGAAATCTTCTTTCCAGTTTTTAACGCAAGATATTTCCTTTTTTACCTTAGCCCTCTATGGGCTTCCAAATATCACTTTGTAAATTTCACAAGAACAGTCTTAGTGAACGGATTAATGAGGGGAAGGCTGTAATTCTGTGAGTTGAACTAACAGAACACACAGCATTTTCACAGAAAGCTTCTTTTCAGTTTTTATCTTAGGCTATTTCCATTTTCACCATAGCCCTCTATGGGCTTCCAAATATCACTTTGCAAATCCCACAAGAACTGTCTTAGCGAAAGGTTTCTTGAGCGCAAAGCTGTAACGCCGTGAGATGTCTTACACGAACACACGGCAGTTTCTCAGAAAGCATCTTTCAAGTTTTTAACGGTAGATATTTGCTTTTTCACCGTAGCCCTCTATGGGCTTCCAAATATCACTTTGCAAATTTCACAAGAACAGTCGTAGCGAAAAGCTTGTTGAGGGGAAAGCTGTAAGTCAGTGAGATATATTAACACAACACACGGCAATTTCTCAAATGCTTCTTTCCAGTTTTTAACGGAAGATATTTTCTTTTTCACCATAGCCCTCTATGGGCTTCCAAATGTCACCTTGCAAATTTCACAAGAACAGCCTTACTGAACAGATTCTTGAGGGTAAAGCTGTAAATCAGTGAGATGAACTAACAGAACACAAAGCAGTTTCTCAGAAAGCTTCTTTTCAGTTTTTATCTTAGGCTATTTCCATTTTCACCATAGCCCTCTACGGGCTTACAAATATCACTTTGCAAATTCCACAAGAACAGTCTTAGCGGAAGGCTTGTGGAGGAGAAAGATCTATCTCTGTGAGATGAATTAACAGAACACAAAGCAGTTTCTAAGAAATCTTCTTTCCAGTTTTTAACGGAAGATATTTCCTTTTACACCATAGCCCCTAGGGGCTTCAAAACATCACTTTGCAAATTCCACAAGAACAGTCCTAGCGAAAGGGTTCTTTAGGAGAGAGCTGTAACTCTCAGAGATGAATTAACAGAACACAAAGCAGTTTCTCAGAAAGCCTCTTTCCAGGTTTTAACTGAAGGTATTTCCTTTTTCACCATAGCGCTCTATGGGTTTCCAAATATCAGTTTGCAAATTCCACAAGAACAGTCTTAGCGAAAGGCTTCTGGAGGAGAGAGCTGTAACGCTGTGAGATGAATTTACAGAACACAAAGCAGTATCTCAGAAACCTTCTTTCCAGTTTTTAACAGAAGATATTTCCTTATTCACCATAGTCCCCTATGGGCTTCCAAATATCTCTCTGCAAATCCCACAAGAACAGTCTTAGCGAAAGGCTTCTTGAAGGGAAAGCTGTAACTCGGTGAGGTGTATTAACAGAACACACGGCAGTTTCTCAGAAAGTTTCTTTCCACTTTTTAACGGAAGATATTTCCTTTTTCACCATAGACCTCTAGGGGCTTCCAAATATCACTTTGAAATTTCCAATAGAACAGTCTTAGCGAAAGGCTGCTTGAGGGGAAAGCTGTAATTTGGTGAGATGTATTCTCAGAACACACGGCAGTTTCTGATAAAGTTTCTTTCCAGTTTTTAACGGAAGATATTTCCTTTTTCACCAAAACCCTCTATGGGCTTCCAAATATCACTTTGCAAATTTCACAAGAACAGTCTTAGTGAACGGCTTCTTGAGGGGAAAGCTGTAACTCTGTGAGACGAACTAACAGATCACAAAGCAGTTTCTCAGAGAGCTTCTTTTCGGTTTTTAATGGAAGATATTTCCTTTTTCACCATAGCCCTCTACGGGCTTCCAATTATCACATTGCAAATTCCACAAGAACAGTCTTAGCGAAAGACTTCTTGAGGGAAAGCTGTAACACTTTCAGATGATTTAACAGAACACAAAGCAGTTTCTCAGAAAGCTTCTTTCCAGTTTTAACTGAAGATAATTCCTTTTTCACCATAGCCCTCAATGGGCTTCCAAATATCAATTTGAATATCACAAGAACAGTCTTAGCCAAAGGCTTCTTGAGGGGAATCCTGTAAGTTGGTGAGATGTATTAACACATCACACGGTAATTTCTCAGAATGCTTCTTTCCAGTTTTTAACGGAAGATATTTCCTATTTTACCATAGTCCCCTATGGGCTTCCAAATATCATTTTGCAATATTCACAAGAACAGTCTTAGTGAACGGATTCTTGAGGGGAAAGCTGTAACTCTGTGAAATGAACTAACAAAACACAAAGCAGTTTCTCATAAAGCTTCTTTTTGGTTTTTATCTTAGGATATTTCCATTTTCACCACAGACCTCTATGGGCTTCCAAATATCACTTCACAATTTCAACAAGAACAGTCTTAGCGAAAGTCTTCTTGACGGAAAAGCTGTAACTCTGTGAGATGAATTAACAGAACACAAACCAGTTTCTCAGAAAGTTTCTTTGCAGTTTTTAACGGAAGATATTTCCTTTTACACCATAGCTCCATATGGGCTTCAAAATATCACAATGTAAATTCCACAAGAACAGTCTTAGCGAAGGGCTTCTTGAGGAGACAGCTGTAACTCTCAGAGATGAATTAACAGAACACTAATCAGTTTCTCAGAAAGCCTCTTTCCAGTTTTTAACTGAAGATATTTCCTTTTTAACCATAGCCCTCTATGGGCTTCCAAATATCACTTCGCAAATCCCACAAGAACCGTCTTAGCCAAAGGCTTCTGGTGGGGAAAGCTGTAACTCTGTGAGATGAATTAGCAGAACACAAATCAGTTTCTCAGAAAGCTTCTTTCAAGTTTTTAACGGAAGATATTTCCTTTTTCACCGTAGCCCTCTATGGGCTTCCAAATATCTCTCTGCAAATCGCACAAGAACAGTCTTAGAGAAAGGCTTCTTGAGGGGAGAGCTGAATCTCTGTGAGGTGTATTAACAGAACATACAGCCGTTTCTCAGAAAGCTTCTTTCCACTTTTTAACGGAAGATATTTCCTTTTTCACCATAGCCCTCTAGGGGCTTCCAAATATCACTTTGAAATTTCCAATAGAACAGTCTTAGCGAAAGGCTTCTTAAGGGGAAAGCTGTAATTTGGTGAGATGTATTAACAGAACACACGGCAGTATCTCAGAGAGCTTCTTTCCAGTGTTTAACTGAAGATATTTCCTTTTTCACCATAGCCCAATATTGGTTTTCAAATATCACTTTGCAAATTTCACAAGAATAGTCTTAGTGAACGGCTTCTTGAGGGGATAGCTGTAACACTGTGAGATGAACTAACAGAACACAAAGCACTTTCTCAGAAAGCTTCTTTACGGTTTTTAATGGAAGATATGGCGTTTTTCACCATTGCCAACTATGGGCTTCCAAATTTCACTTTGCAAATTCAAAAAGAAAAGTCTTAGTGAAAAGCTTCTTGAGGGTAAAGCTGTAACTCTGTGAGATGAATTAGCAGAACACAAAGCAGTTTCACAGAAAGCTTCTTTCCGGTTTTTAACTGAAGATATTTCATTTTTCCCCATTGCCCCCTATGGGCTTCTAAATATCACTTTGCAAATTTCACAAGAAGTGTCTTAGCGAAAGGCTTCTTGAGAAAAAAGCTGTAACTCTGTGAGATGAATTAACAGAATACTAAGCAGTTTCTCAGAAAGCTTCTTTTCAGTTTTTATCTTAGGCAATTTCCTTTTTCACCATAGCCGTCTAAGGGCTTCCAAATATCACTTTGCAATTTAAACAAGAACAGTCTTAGCGAAGGGCTTCTGGAGGAGAACGCTGTAACTCTGTGAAACGACTTAACAGGACACAAAGCAGTTTCTCAGAAATCTTCTTTCCAGTTTTTAACGGAAGATATTTCCTTTTTCACCATAGCCCTCTATGGGCTTCCAAATATCACTTTGCAAATTCCACAAGAATAGTCTTAGCGAAAGGCTTCTTGAGGGGAAAGCTGTAACTCTGTGAGATGAATTAACAGAACACAAATCAGTTTCTCAGAAGGCTTCTTTTCGGATTAACGGAAGATATTGCTTTTTCACCGTACCCCTCTATGGGCTTCAAATTTCACTTTGCAAAATCCACAAGAACATTCTTAGCTAAAGGCTTCTTGAGGGTAAAGCTGTTACTCTGTAAGATGAATTAACAGAACACTAAGCAGTTTCTGAGAAAGCTTGTTTTCAGTTTTTATCTTAGGATATTTCCTTTCTCACCGTAGCCCTCTATATGCTTCCAAATATCACTTTGCAAATTTCACAAGAACAGTCTTAGCGAAAGGCTTCTTGAGGGGAAAGCTGTAATTCTGTGAGATGAATTAACAGAACACAAAGCAGATTCTCAGAAAGCTTCTTTCCTGATTTTAACTGAAGATATTTCGTTTTTCAGCATAGCCCTCTCTGGGCTTACAAATGTCACTTTGCAAATCCCACAATAGCAGACTTAGTGAAAGGCTTCTTGAGGGAAAAGCTGTAACCCTGTGAGATGAATTAACAGAACACAAAGCAGTTTCTCAGAAAGCTTCTTTCCAGTTTTTCACTGAAGATATTTTTTTTTAACCATAGCCCTCTATGGGCTTCCAAATATCACTTTGCAAATCCCACAAGAACAGTCTTAGCCAAAGACTTCTTTTGGGGAAAGCTGTAACTTGGTGAGATGTATTAACAGAACACACGGCAGTTTCTCAGAAAGCTTCTTTCCAGATTTTAACGGAAGATATTTCCTTTTACACCATAGCCCTCTAACGGCATCCAAAGTTCACTTTTCAAATTTCACAAGACTTTGAGTTCACTAAGACTGTTTAGTCTTTGTGAACGACTTCTTGAAGGGAAAGCTGTAACTCTGTGAGATGAACTAACAAAACACTAAGAATTTTTCAGAAAGCTTCTTTTCGGTTTTCATCTTAGGATATTTCCATTTTCACCATAGCCATCTATGGGCTTCCAAATATCACTTTGCAAATTCCACAAGAACAGTCTTAGCGAAAGGCTTCTTGAGGGGAAAGCTGTAACTCTTTGAGATGAATTTACAGAACACAAAGCAGTTTCTCAGAAAGCTTCTCTCCAGTTTTTAACTGAAGATATTTCCTTTTTCACCATAGCCCTGCATGGGCTTCCAAATATCACTTTGCAAATTCCACAACAACTGCCTTAGCGTAAGGCTTCTTGAGGGAAATGTTGTAATTCTGTGAGATGAATAAACAGAACACAAAGTAGTTTCTCAGAAAGCTTCTTTCCAGTTTTTAACGGAACGGATTTTTGAGAAGAAACTGTAACTCTGTAAGATGAATTAACAGAACACAAAGCAGTTTCTGAGAAAGCTTCTTTACAGTTTTTTTCTTAGGTAATTTTCTTTTTCACCATAGCCCTCTATGGGCTTCCAAATATCACTTTGCAAATTCCACAAGAACAGTCTTAGCGAAAGGCTTCTGGACGGGAAAGCTGTAATTCTGTGAGATGAATTAAGAGAACACAAAGCAGTTTCTATGAAAGCTTCTTTTCAGTTTTAATCTTAGGATATTTCCTTTTTCACCATAGCCCTGTATGGGCTTCCAAATATCACTTTGAAAATTCCAAAACAACAGTCTTAGCAAAAGGTTTCTGGAGGCGAAAGCAGTAACTCTCTGAGATGAATTAACAGAACACAAAGCAGTTTCTCAGAAATCTTCTTTCCAGTTTATAACAGCAGATGATTACTTTTTCACCTTAGCCCTCTATGGAATTCCAAATATCACTTTGCAACTCCGACAAGAACAGTCTTAGCGAAAGGCTTCTTGTGGGGAAATCTGCAACTCGGTCAGATATATTAACAGAACACACGGCAGTTTCTCAAAAGCTTCTTTCCAGTTTTTAACTGAAGATATTTCCTTTTTCACCATAGCCCTTTATGGGCCTCCAAATATCACTTTGCAAATTTCACAATAGCAGTCTTAGTGAACGACTTCTTCAGGGGAAAGCTGTAACTCTGTGAGATAAACTCACAGAACACAAAGCAGTTTCTCAGAAAGCTTCTTTTAGGTTTTTATCTCGGGATATTTCCATTTTCACCGTAGCCCTCTGTGGGCTTCCAAATATCACTTTGCAAATTCCTCAAGAACAGTCTTAGCGAAAGGCTTCTTCAAGGGAAAGATATAACTCTGGGAGATGAATTAACAGAACACAAAGCAGTTTCTCAGAAAATTTCTTTTCAGTTTTTATGTTAGGATATTTCATTTTCACCATAGTCCTCTATAGGCTTCGAATTATCACTTTGCAAATTCCACAAGAACACTCTTAGCGAAAGGCTTCTGGATTGGAAGCTGTAACTCTGTGAGATGTATTAACAGAACACACGGCAGTATCTCAGAAAGCTTCTTTCCAGTTTTTAACGGAAGATATTTCCTTTATCACCTTAGTCCTCTGTGGGTTTCCAAATATCATTTTGCAAATTTCACAAGAATAGTCTTAGTGAACGGCTTCTTCAGGGGAAAGCTGAAACTCTGTGAGATGAACTAAAAGAACTCAAAGCATTTTCTCAGAAAGCTTCTTTCCAGTTTTTAACGGAGGAGATTTCCTTTTTCACCATAGCCCTCTATGGGCTTCCAAATATCACTTTGCATATTCCACTTGAAAAGTCTTAGCGGAAGGCTTCTTGAGGGGAAAGCTGTAACTCTCTGAGATGAATTCACAGAACACAAAGCAGTTTCTCAGAAAGCTTCTTTACAGATTTTAACTGAAGATATTTCCTTTTTCACCATAGCCCTCTGTGTGCTTACAAATATCACTTTGCAAATTCCACAACAACAACCTTAGCGAAAGAGTACTTGAGGAGAAAGCTGTACCTCTGTGAGTTGAATTAACACAACCAAAGCAGTTTCTCAGAAAGCTTCTTTTCAGTTTTAATCTGAAGATATTTCGTTTTTCACCATAGCCCTCTATGGGCTTCCAAATATCACTTTGCAAATTCCACAAGAAGAGTCTTACTGAACGGCTTCTTAAGGATAAAGCTGAAACTCTGTGAGATGAATTAGCAGAACACATAGCATTTTCTCAGAAAGCTTCTTTCCAGTTTTTAATGGATGATATTTCCTTTTTCACAGTAGCTCTCTAGAGGATTCCAAATATCACTTTGGAAATTCCACAAGAAGAGTTTTAGCGAAAGGCTTCTTGAGGGGAAAGCTGTAACTCTGTGAGATGAATTAACAGAACACAAAGCAGTTGCTCAGAAGGTTTCTTTCAAGTTTTTAACTGAAGATATTCCATTTTACGCCATAGCACTCTATGGGTTCTCAAATATCACTTTGAAATTTCACAAGAAGGTTCTTAGTGAACGGCTTCTTGAGGGGAAAGCTGTAACTCTGTGAGATGAACTAACAGAACGCAAAGCAGTTTCTCAGAAGTCTTCTTTTCAGTTTTTAACGGAAGATATTTCCTTTTTCACTATAGCTCTCTAAGGGCTTCCAAATATCACTTTGTAAATTCCACAAGAAGAGTCTTACTGAACGGCTTCTTGAGGATAAAGCTGAAACTCTGTGAGATGAATTAGCAGAACACATAGCATTTTCTCAGAAAGCTTCTTTCCAGTTTTTAATGGATGATATTTCCTTTTTCACAGTAGCTCTCTAGAGCATTCCAAATATCACTTTGGAAATTCCACAAGAAGAGTTTTAGCGAAAGGCTTCTTGAGGGGAAAGCTGTAACTCTGTGAGATGAATTAACAGAACACAAAGCAGTTGCTCAGAAGGTTTCTTTCAAGTTTTTAACTGAAGATATTCCATTTTACGCCATAGCACTCTATGGGTTCTCAAATATCACTTTGAAATTTCACAAGAAGGTTCTTAGTGAACGGCTTCTTGAGGGGAAAGCTGTAACTCTGTGAGATGAACTAACAGAACGCAAAGCAGTTTCTCAGAAGTCTTCTTTTCAGTTTTTAACGGAAGATATTTCCTTTTTCACTATAGCTCTCTAAGGGCTTCCAAATATCACTTTGTAAATTCCACAAGAACAGTCTTAGCGAAAGGCTTCTTGAGGGGAAAGCTGTAACTCTGTGATATGCATTAAGAGGACAAAAAGAAGTTTCTCAGAAAGCTTCTTTCCAGTTTTTAACAGAAGATATTTCCTTTTTCGTATAGCCCTCTAAGAGCTTCCAAATATCATTTTGCTAATTACCCAAGAACAGTCTTAGCAAAGGGCTTCTTGAGTTAAAACCTGTAACGCTGTGAGATGAATTAACAGAACACAAAGCAGTTTCTCAGAAAGCTTCTTTCCATTTTTTAATTGAAGATATTTCCTTTTTCACCGTAGCCCTCTAAGGGCTTCCAAATATCACTTTGCAAATTCCACAAGAACACTCTTAGCGAAATACGTCTTGAAAGAAAAGCTGTAACTCTGTGAGATGAATTAACAGAACCCGAAACAGTTTCTCAGAAAGCTTCTTTGCAGTTTTTATCTTATTATATTTCCTTTTTCACCATAGCCCTCTATGGGCTTCCAAATATCTCTTTGCAAATTCCACAACAACAGTCTTAGCGAAAGGATTATGGAAGGGAAAGCTGTAACTCTGTGACATGAATTAAAAAAACACAAAGCAGTTTTTCAGAAATCTTTCTTCCAGTATTTAACGGAAGATATTTCCTTTTTCACCATAGGCCTCTATGGGCTTCCAAATATAACTTTGCAAATTCCACAAGAAAAGCCTTACAGAAAGGCTTCTTGAGAGGAAAGCTGTAACTCGGTGAGATGTTTTAACAGAAAACACGGCAGTTTCTCAGAAAGTTTCTTTCCAGTTATTAAAGGAAGATATTTTCTTTTTCACCACAGCCTTCTATGGGTTTAAAAATATCACTTTGAAAATTTCACAAGAATAGTCCAAGAGAACGGCTTCTTGCGGGGAAACCTGTAACTCTGTGAGATGAATTAACAGAACACAAAGTAGTTTCTCAGAAAGCTTCTTTCAAGTTTCTAACTGAAGAAATTTCCTTTTTCACCATAGCCTTCTACTGGCTTCCAAATATCACTTAGCAAACTAAACAGTAACAGTATTAGAGAAAGGATTCTGGAGAGGAAATAAGTAACTCCGTGAGATGAATTAACAGAACACAAAGCAGTTTCTCAGAATGCTTCTTTTCTGTTTTTATCTTAGGATATTTCCTTTTTCACCATAGTCCTCTATGGGCTTTTTAATATCTCTTTGCAAATTCCACAAGAACAGTCTTAGTGAACGGCTTCTTGAGGAGAAAGCTGTAACTCTGTGAGATGAATTAACAGAACAAAAAGCAGTTTTGCAGAAAGCTTCTTTCCAGTTTTTAACGAAAGATTTTAATTGTTCAACATAGCTCTCTATGGGCTTCAAAATATCACTTTGCAATTTGCACTAGAACAGTCTTAGCGAAAGGCATCTTGAAGTAAAAGCAGTAACTCTGTGAGATGAATTAACAGAACACAAAACAGTTTCTCAGAAAGTTTCTTTTCTGTTTTTATCTTAGGATATTTCCTTTTTCACCATAGCCTTCTAAGGGCTTCCAAATATTACTTTGCAAATTCCACAAGAAAACTCTTAGCGAAAGGCTTCTGTACGGGACAGCTGTAACTCTGTTAGATGAATTAACAGAACACGAAGCAGTTTCTCAGAAAGCTTCCTTCCAGTTTCTAACGGAAGATATTTCCTTTTTCTGCTTATCCCACTATGGGCTTCCAAATATCACTTTGCAAATTCCACGAAACAGACTTACCGAAAAGCTTCTTGAGAAGAAAGTTGTAACTCTGTGAGATGAATTACTGCAACGCAAAGCAGTTTCTCAGAAAGTTTCTTTCCAGGTTTTAATTGAAGATATATCCTTTTTTATCATGGCCCTCTATGGGCTTCCAAATATCACTTTGCAAATTGCACAAGAACAGTCTTAGCGAATGGCTTCTTGAGGGAAAATTTGTAACTCTGTGATACGAATTAAGAGAACACAAAGCAGTTCGTCAGAAAGCTTCTTTTCAGTTTTTATCTTAGGATATTTCCTTTTTCACCATAGCTCTCTTTGGGCTTCCAAATATCATTTTGCAAATTCCACAAGAACAGTCTAAGCGAAAGACTTCTGGAGGGGAAAGTTTTAACTCTGTGAGATGAATTAACAGAACACAAAGCAGTTTCTCAGAAAGCGACTTTCCAGTTTTTAACTGAAGATATTTCCTTTTTCACCAAAGCCCTCTATGGGCTTCCAAATATCACTTTTCAAATTACACAACAACAGCCTTAGTGAAAGGCTTCTTGAGGGGAAAGGTGTAACTCTGTGAGTTGAGTTAACAGAACACAGAGTAGTTTCTCAGAAAGTTTTTTCCAGTTTTTAACTGAAGATATTTCCTTTTTCACCGTAGCTTTCTATGGGCTTCCAAATATCACTTTGCAAATTCCACAAGAACACTCTTAGCGAAAGGCTTCTTGATGGGAAAGCTGTAACTCTGTGAGATGAATTAACAGAACAGAAAGAAGTTTCTCAGATATCTTCTTTCCAGTTTTTAACAGAAGATATTCCTTTTTCACCATAGCCCTCTAAGGGCTTCCAAATATCACTTTGGAAGTTCCACAGGAACAGTCTTAGCGACAGGCTTCTTGAGGGGAAAGCTGTAACACTCTGAGATGAATTAACAGAACACAAAGCAGTTTCTCAGAAAGCTTCTTTCTAGTTTTAAATGGAAGGTATTTCCTTTTTCACCATAGCCCTCTATGGGCTTCCAAATATCACTTAGAAAATTTCACAAGAACAGTCTTAGTGAACGGCTTCTTGAGGCTAAAGCTGTAACTCAATGAGATGAACTATCAGAACACAAGGCAGTTTCTCAGAAAGCTTCTTTTCCGTTTTTATCTTAGGATATTTCCATTTTCACTATAGCACTCTATGGGCTTCCGAATATCACTTTCCAAATTCCACAAGAACAGTCTTAGCGAGAGACTTCTTAAGGGGAAATCTCCAACTCTTTGAGATGAATCAACAGAACACAAAGCAGTTTTTCAGAAAGCTTCTTTTCAGTTTCTATCTTAGGCTATTTCCTTTTTCACCATAGACCTCTATGGTCTTCCAAATGTCACCTTGCAAATTCCACAAGAACAGTCTTAGCGAAAGGCTTCTTGAGGGGAAAGCTCTAATTCGGTGAGATGTATTAACAGAAAACACGCCAGTTTCTCAGAAAGCTTCTTTCCACTTTTTAACGGGAGATATTTACTTTTTCACCATAGCCCTCTATGGGTTACCAAATATGAATTTGCAAATTGCAAAAGAAGAGTCTTAGTCAACGGCTTCTTGAGGGGAAAGCTCAAACTCTGTGAGATGAACTAACAGAACACAAAGCCGTTTCTCAGAAAGCTTCTTTTCGGTTTTTAACGGAAGATATTCCCTTTTTCACCATAGCCCTCTATGGGCTTCGAAATTTCTCTTTGCAAATTCCACAAGAACAGTCTTAGCGAAAGGATTCTGCAGGGACAAGCTGTAACTCTGTGAGATGAATTAACAGTACACAAAGCAGTTTCTCAGAAAGCTTATGTTCAGTTTTTATATTAGGATATTTCCTTTTTCACCATAGCCTTCTAAGGGCTCCAAATATCACTTTGCAAATTCCACAAGAACAGTCTTAGTGAAAGGCTTCTTTAAGAGAAAGCTGTTCCTCTGTGAGTTGAATTAAGAGAACACAAAGTAGTTTCTCAGATAGATTCTTTCCAGTTTTAAACTGAAGATATTTCCTTTTTCACCATAGCCTTCTACGGGCTTCCAATATCACCTTGCAAATTTCACAAGAACAGTCTCAGTGAACGGTTTCTTGAGGGTAAAGCTGTAACTCTGTGAGATGAACTAAGAGAACACAAGGCAGTTTCTCAGAAAGCTTCTTTTCGATTTTTATCTTAGGATATTTCCATTTTCACCTTAGCCATCTATGGGCTTCCAAATATCACTTTGCAAATTCCACAAAAACAGCCTTAGCAACAGGCTTGTTGAGGGGAAAGCTGTAACTCTGTGAGTTGATTTAACAGAAAACAAAGCAGTTGCTCAGAAAGATTCTTTTCAGTTTTTATCTTAGGGTATTTCCTTTTTCACCATAGCCCTCTATGGGCTTCGAAATATCACTTTGCAAATTGCACAAGAACAGTCTTAGCCAAAGATTTCTGGAGGGGAAAGCTGTAACGCTGTGAGATGAATTAACAGAACACAAAGCAGTGTCTCAGAAATCTTCTTTCCAGTTTTTAACGGAAGATATTTCCTTTTTCACCGTAGCCCTCTCTGGGCTTCCAAATATCACTTTGCAAATTCCACAAAAATAGTCTTAGCGAAAGGCTTCTGGAGGGCAAAGCTGTAATTCTGTGAGATGAATTAACAGAACACATAGCAGTTTCTCAGAAATCTTCTTTCCACTTTTTATCTTAGGTATTTCCTTTTTCATCATAGCCCTCTATGGGCTTCCAAATATCATTATGCAAATCCCACAGGAACAGTCTTAGCGAAAGGCTTCTTGTGGAGAAAGCTGTAACTCGGTGAGATGTATTAACAGAACACGCAGCAGTTTCTCAGAGTGCTTCTTTCTAGTTTTTAAGGGAAGATATTTCCTTTTTCACCATAGCCCACTAAGGGCTTCCTAATATCACTTTGAAAATTTCACAAGAACAGTCTTACTGAATGGCTTCTTGAGGGGAAAGCAGTAACACTGTGAGATTAACTAACAGAACACAAAGCAGTTTCTCAGAAAGCTTCTTCTCGGTTTTTATCTTAGGATATTTCCTTTTTCACCATAGCCCTCTATGGGCATCCAAATATCACTTTGCCAATTCCACAAGAACAGACTTAGCGAAAGGAATCTTGAAGGGAAAGCTGTAACCTTGTGAGATGAATTAACAAAACATAAAACAGTTTCTCAGAATGCTTCCTTTCAGTATTTATCTTAGGATATTTCCTTTTTCACTATCGCCCTCTATGGGCTTCCAAATATCACTTTGCAAATTTCACAAGAACAGTCTTAGTGAACGACTTCTTGAGGGGAAAGCTGTAACTCTGTGAGATGAATTAACACAACACAAAACAGTTTATCAAAAAGCTTCTTTTCAGTTTTTATCTTAGGATTTTCCTTTTTCACCTTAGCCCTCTATGGGCTTCCAAATATCACTTTGCAAATTCCACAAGAACAGTCTTAGTGAACGGCTTCATGAGAGGAAAGCTGTAACTCTGTGAGGTTAACTAACAGAACACAACGTAGTTTCTCAGAAAGCTTCTTTTCAGTTTTTAACTGAAGGTATTTCCTTTTTCACCATAGCCCTCTATGGGCTTCAAAATATCACTTTGTAAATTCCACAACAACAGCCTTAGCGAAAGGCTTCCTGAGGTAAAAGAGTAACTCTGTGACTTGAATTAACAGAACACAAAGCAGTTTCTCAGAAAGCTTCTTTTCAGTTTTTATCTTAGGATGTTTCCTTTTTCACCATTACCCTCTTTGTGCCTCCAAATATCACTTTGCAATTCCACAAGAACAGTCTTAGTGAACGGCTTCCTGAGGGGAAAGCTGTAGCTCGGTGATATGTACTAACAGAACACACCGCATTTTCTCAGAATGGTTCTTTCCAGTTTTTAACGGAAGATATTTCCTTTTTCACCTTAGCCCTCTATGGGCTTCCAAATATCACTTTGCAAATTTCACAAAACAGTCTTAGTGAACGGCTTCTTGAGGGAAAAGCTGTAGCTCTGTGAGATGAACTAACAGAACACAAAGCAATTTTTCAGACAGCTTCTTTTCGGTAAGTATTTTACGATATTTCCATTTTCACCATAGCCCTCTATGGGCTTCCACATATCACTTTGGAAATTCCTCAAAAACAGTCTTAGCGGAAGGCTTCTTGAGGGGAAAGCTGTAACTCTTTGAGATGAATTAACAGAACACAAAGCAGTTTCTCGGAAAGCTTCTTTTCATTTTTTAACTGAAGTTATTTCCATTTTCACCATAGCCCTCTATGGGGTTCCAAATATCACTATGCAAATTCCACAAGAACAGTGGAAGCGAAAGACTTCTGTAGGGAAAAACTGTAACTCTGTGAGATGAATTAACAGAACACAAAGCAGTTTCTCAGATATCATCTTTCCAGATTTTAACTTAAGATATTTCCTTTTTCACCATAGCCCTCTATGGGCTTCCAAATATCCCTTTGGAAATCCCACAAGAACAGTCTTAGCGAAAGCCTTCTTGAGGGGAAAGCTGTAACTCGGTGAGATGCTTTAACAGAACACACGGCAGTTTCTCAAAAAGCTTCTTTCAAGTTTTTAACGGAAGATATTTCCTTTTTCACCATAGCCCTCCTGAAATTTTCTAATATCACTTTGCAAATTTCACAAGAATAGTCTCAGTGAACTGCTTCTTGAAGGGAAAGCTGGAACTCTGTGAGATGAACTAACAGAACACAAAGCAGTTTATCAGAAAGCTTCTTTACGGTTTTTATCGGAAAATATTTCCTTTTCCACCATAGCCCTCTATGAGATTCTAAATATCCCTTTCCAAATTTCAGAAGAACAGTCTTAGTGAACGGCCTCATGAGGGGAAATCTGTGACACTTTGAGATGAATTAACAGAACACAAAGCAGTTTCTCAGAAAGCTTCTTTTCGGATTTTATCTTACTATATTTCCTTTTTCAACATAGCCCTCTATGGTCTTCCAAATATCACTTTGCAAATTACACAAGAACAGTCTTTGTGAAAGACTTCCTGAGGGGAAAGCTGTAACTCTCTGAGATGAATTAACAGAACACAAAGCAGTTTCTCAGAAAGCTTCTTTTCAGTTTTCATCTTAGGATATTTCCTTTTTCAGCATAGCCCTCTATGGGCTTCCAAAAATATTTTGCAAATTCCACAAGAACAGTCTTAGCGAAAGGATTCTGGAGATAAATGCTGTAAATCTGTAAGATGAATTAAAAGAATTCAAAGAAGTTTCTCAGAAACCTTCTTTTCATTTTTTGTCTTACTATATTTCCATTTTAACCATAGGGCTATAGGGTTTCCAATTATCACTTTGCAAATTCCAGAAGAAAAGTCTTAGCAAAAGGCTTCTTGAGGGTAAAGCTGTAACTCTGTAAGATGAATCAACAGAACACAAAACATTTTCTCAGAAACCTACTTTTCAGTTTTTACCTTAGGATATTTCCTTTTTCACCATAGCCTTCTATGGGATTCCAATTATCAATTTGAAAATTCCACATGAACAGTCTTAGCGAAAGTCTTCTTGAGGGGAAAGCTGTAACTCTGTAAGAGGAACTAACTGAACACAAAGCAGTTTCTCAGAAAGCTTCTTTCCAGTTTTTAACTGAGGATATTTCCTTTTTCACCATAGCCCTTTTGGGCTTCCAAATATCACTTTGCAAATTCCACAAGAACAGTCTTAGCGAAAGGCTTCTTGGGGGGAAAGCTCTAAAACTGTAAGATGAATTAACAGAACACAAAGCATTTTCTCACAAATCTTCTTTCCAGTTTTTAAGGGAAGATATTTCCTTTTTCACCATAGTCCTCTATGGGTTTCCAAATATCACTTTCCAAATTACACAAAACAGTCTTAATGAACGGCTTCTTGAGGGAAAAGCTGTATCTCTGTGAGATGAACTAACAGAACACAAAGCAGTTTTTCAGACAGCTTCTCTTCGGTAAGTATCTTAGGATATTTCCATTTTCACCATAGCCCTCTATGGGCTTCCACATATCACTTTGGAAATTCCTCAAAAACAGTCTTAGCGGAAGGCTTCTTGAGGGGAAAGCTGTAATTCTTTGAGATGAATTAACAGAACACAAAGCAGTTTCTCGGAAAGCTTCTCTTCATTTTTTAATTGAAGGTATTTCCATTTTCACCATAGCCCTCTATGGGATTCCAAATATCACTATGCAAATTCCACAAGAACAGTGGAAGCGAAAGACTTCGGGAGGGGAAAACTGTAACGCTGTGAGATGAATTAACGGAACACAAAGCAGTTTCTCAGATATCTTCTTTCCAGTTTTTAACGAAATATATTTCCTTTTTCACCATAGTCCTCTAGGGGTTCCAAATATCACTTTGCAAATCCCACAAGAACAGTCTTAGCGAAAGGCTTCTTGAGGGGAAAGCTGTAACTCGGTGAGATGTATTTACAGAACACACGGCAGTTTATCTGAAAGCTTCCTTCCAGTTTTTAACTGAAAATAGTTCCTTTTTCACCTTAGCCCTCTATGGGCATCCAATTATCACTTTGCAAATCCCACAAAGACACTCTTAGTGAAAGGCTTCTTGAGGGAATATCTGTAACTCTGTGAGATGGATTAAGGAAACACAAAGCAGTTTCTCAGAAAGCTTCTTTCCAGTTTTTAACTGAAGATATTTCCTTTTTCACCATAGCCTACTATGGGCTTCCAAATATCACTTTGCAAATCCTACAAGAACAGTCATAGCGAAAGGCATCTTGATGGGAAAGCTGTAATTCGGTGAGAAGTCTTAACAGAACACACGGCAGTTTCACAGAATGCTTCTTTAGAGTTTTAATGGAAGATATTGCCTTTTCCCCATAGCCTTTATGGGCTTCCCAATATCACTTTGGAAATTCCACAAGAACAGTCTTAACGAAAGGCTTCTAGAGGGGAAAGCTGTTACTCTGTGAGATGAATTAAAAGAACACAAAGCAGATTCTCAAAAAGCTTCGTTCTAGTTTTAAACTGAAGATATTTCCTTTTCATCGTAGCCCCCTATGGGCTCCAAAATAACACTTTGCATATTCCAGAGGAACAGTCTGAGCGAAAGGCTTCTTGAGCGGAAAGCTGTAACTCTGTAAGATGAATTAACAAAACACAAAGCAGTTTCTCAGAAATATTCTTTCCACTTTTTAACTGAGGATATTTCCTTTTTCACTATAGCCCTCTAATGGCTTCCAAATATCACTTTGCAAATTCCACAAGAAGTGTCTTAGCGAAAGGCTTCTTGAGGGGAAAGCTGTAACTCTGAGATGTGAATTAACAGAACACAAAGCAGTTTCTCAGAAAGCTTGTTTCCAGTTTTTAACTGAGGATATTTCCTTTTTCACCATAGCCCTCTATGGGCATCCTAATATCACTTTGCAAATTACACAAAAACAGTCTTCGCGAAAGGCGTCTTAAGGGGAAAGCTGTAACTCTGTGAGATGAATTAACAGATCACAAAGCAGTTTTTCAGAAATCTTCTTTAAAGTTTTTAACTGAAGATATTTCCTTTTTCACCATAGCCCTCTATGGGCTTCCAAATATCACTTCGCAAATTACACAAGAACAACCTTACAAAAAGGCTTATTGAGGCGTAAGCTTTAACTCTGTAAGATAAATTAACAGTACACAAAGCAGTTTCTCAGAAAGCTTCTTTCCGGTTTTTAACAGAAGATGTTTCTTCTTTCACCATAGCCCTCCACGGCCTTCCAAATACCACTTAGCAAATTCCACAAGAACAGTCTTAGCGAAAGTTTTCTTGAGGGGAAAGCTGTAACTCTGTGAGATGACTTAACACAACACAAAGCAGTTTCTCAGAAAGGTTCTTTCCATTTTTTAATGGAAGGTATTTCCTTTTTCACCATAGCCCTCTTTGGGCTTCCAATTATCACTTTGCAAATTCCACAAGAACAGTCTTATCGAAAGGCATCTTAAGAGGAAAGATATAACTCTGTGAGATGAATTACCAGAACACCACGCAGTTTCTCAGAGTGCTTCCTTTCAGTTTTTCACTAAATATATTTCCTTTTTCACCATAGCCCTCTACGGGCTTCCAAATATCACTTTCCAAATTCCCCAAGAAGAGTCTTAGCGACAGGCTTCTTGACGGGAAAGCTGTAAGTCTGTGAGGTCAATTAACAGAACACAAAGCAGTTTCTCAGAAAGCTTCTTTCCAATTTTTATCGGAAGATACTTCCTTTTTCACCATAGCCCTCAATGGACTTCCAAATATCACTTTGCAAATTCCACATCAACAGTCTTATCGAACGGCTTCCTGAGGCGAAAGATGTAACTCTGTGAGATGAATTAACAGAACACAACGCAGTTTCTCAGAAAGCTTCTTTCCAATTTTTAACTAAAGATATTTCCTTTTTCAGCATAGCCCTTTAAGGGCTTCGAAATCTCACTTTGCAAATTCAAATAGAACAGTCTTAGCAAAAGGCTTCTTGAGGGGAAAGCTGTAACTCTTTGAGTTGAATTAACAGAACAAAATGCAGCTTCTCAGAAGGCTCCTTTCTAGTTGTTAACGGAAGACATTTCCTTTTTCACCATAGCCCTCTATGGGCTTCCAAATATCACTTTGCAAATTCCACAAGAACAGTCTTATTGAAAGGCTTTTTGAGGGGAAAGCTGTAACTCTGTGAGATAAATTAAGAGAAAGAACACAACGCAGTGTCTCAGAAAGCTTCTTTCCCATTTTTAAGTGAAGATATTTCCTTTTTCACCATAACCCGCTATGGGCTTCCAAATATCACTTTGCAAATTTCACAAGAACAGTCTTATCGAATGGCTTCTTGAGTGGAAAGCTGTAACTCGGTGAGATGAATTAGCAGAACACAATGCAGTTTCTCAGAAAGCTTCTTTCCAGTTTTAAACGGAAGATATTTCTCTTTTCACCATAGCCTTTTGTGGGCTTCCAAATATCACTTTGCAATCTCCACAAGAACAGTCGTAGCGAAAGGCTTCCTGAGGGGAAAGTTGTAACTCTGTGAGATGAATTAACAGAACAAAAAGCAGTTTCTCAAAAAGCTTCTTTTCAGTTTTTAACGGAAGATATTTCCTTTTTCAACATAACCATGTAAGGGCTTCCAAATATCACTTTGCAAATTCCACAAGAACAGTCTTAGCGAAAGGATTTTAGAGGGAAATGTTGTAACTATGTGAGATGAATTAACAGAACACAAAGCAATTTCTCAGAAAGCTTCTTTTCAGTTTTTATCTTACGATACTTCCTTTTTCACCATAGACCTCTATGGGCTTCCAAATCTCACTTTGCAAATTCCACAAGAACAGTCTTAGCGAAAGAATTATTGAGTGGAAAGCTGTAACTCTTCGAGGGGAATTAACAGAACAAAGAGGAGTTTCTCAGAAAGCTTCTTTCCGCTTTTTAACAGAACATATTTCCTTTTTCACCATAGCGCTCTATGGGCTTCCAAATATCAATTTGCAAATCCCACAACAACAGTCTTAGCGAAAGGCTTCTTGAAGGGAAAGCTGTAACTGGGTGAGGTCTATTATCAGAACACATGGGAGTTTCTCAGAAAGCCTCTTTCCAGTTTTGAACGGAAGATATTTCCTTTTTCACCATAGCCCTCTATGGGCTTCCAAATATCACTTTGCAAATTCGACAACAACAGCCTTAGCGAAAGGATTTAGAGGGAAATGTAACTCTGTGAGATGAATTAACAGAACACAAAGCAGTTTCTCAGAAAGCTTCTTTCCAGTTTTTAACGGAAATTAATTCCTTTTTCACCATAGCCCTCTATGGGATTCTAAATATCACTTTCCAAATTTCAGAAGAACAGTCGTAGTGAACGGCCTCTTGAGGGGAAATCTGTGACACTTTGAGATGAATTAACAGAACACAAAGCAGTTTCTCAGAAAGCTTCTTTTCGGATTTTATCTTACTATATTTCCTTTTTCAACATAGTCCTCTATGGTCTTCCAAATATCACTTTACAAATTACACAAGAACAGTCTTACCGAAAGGCTACTTGAGAAGAAAGCTGTAACTCTGTGAGATGAATTAACAGAAAACAAAGCAGTTTCTCAGAAAATTTCTTTCCAGTTTTTAATGGAAGATATGTCCTTTTTCACCATAGCCCTCTATGGACTTCCAAATATCACTTTGCAAATTCCACAAGAACAGTCTAAGCGAAAGGCTTCTGGAGGGGAAACCAGTAACACTGTGTGATGAATTAACAGAACACAAAGCAGTTTCTCAGAAAGCTTCTTTCCAGTTTTTAACTGAAGATATTTCCTTTTACACCATAGCCCTCTATGGGCTTCCAAATATCACATTGCAAATGCAACAAGAACATTCTTAGCAAAAGGCTTCTTGAGGGGAAAGCTGTAACTCGGTTAGATGTATTAACAGAACACACGGCAGTATCTCAGAATGCTTCTTTCCAGTTTTTAACGGAAGATGTTTCCTTTTTCACCATAGCCCTCTAAGGGCTTCCAAATATCACTTTGCAAATTCCACAAGAACAGTTTTACCGAAAGGCTTCTTGAGAAGAAAGCTGTAAATCTGTGAGATGAATTAACAGAACACAAAGCAGTTTCACAGAAAGCTTCATTTCAGTTTTTATCTTTGGATGTTTTCTTTTTCATCATAGCCCTCTATGGTCTTACAAATATCACTTAGAAAATTCCACAAGAACAGTCTTAGCGAAAGGCTTCTTGAGGGGAAAGCTGTAACTCGGTGAGATGTATTCACAGAACACACGGCAGTTTATCTGAAAGCTTCCTTCCAATTTTTAACTGAAAATAGTTCCTTTTTCACCTTAGCCCTCTATGGGCATCCAATTATCACTTTGCAAATCCCACAAAGACACTCTTAGTGAAAGGCTTCTTGAGGGAATATTTGTAACTCTGTGAAATGAATTAAGGGAACACAAAGCAGTTTCTCAGAAAGCTTCTTTCCAGTTTTTAACTGAAGATATTTCCTTTTTCACCATAGCCTACTATGGGCTTCCAAATATCACTTTGCAAATCCTACAAGAACAGTCTTAGCGAAAGGCATCTTGATGGGAAAGCTGTAAATCGGTGAGAAGTCTTACCAGAACACACGGAAGTTTCACAGAATGCTTCTTTAGAGTTTTAATGGAAGATATTGCCTTTTTCACCATAGCCCTTATGGGCTTCCAAATATCACTTTGGAAATTCCACAAGAATAGTCCTAACAAAAGGCTTCTAGAGGGGAAAGCTGTTACTCTGTGAGATGAATTAAAAGAACACAAAGCAGATTCTCAAAAAGCTTCGTTCCAGTTTTAAACTGAAGATATTTCCTTTTCATCGTAGCCCCCTATGGGCTCCAAAATAACACTTTGCATATTCCAGAGGAACAGTCTGAGCGAAAGGCTTCTTGAGCGGAAAGCTGTAACTCTGTGAGATGAATTAACAAAACACAAAGGAGTTACTCAGAAATATTCTTTCCACTTTTTAACTGAGGATATTTCCTTTTTCACTATAGCCCTCTAATGGCTTCCAAATATCACTTTGCAAATTCCACAAGAAGTGTCTTAGCGAAAGGCTTCTTGAGGGGAAAGCTGTAACTCCGTGATGTGAATTAACAGAACACAAAGCAGTTTCTCAGAAAGCTTGTTTCCAGTTTTTAACTGAGGATATTTCCTTTTTCACCATAGCCCTCTATGGGTGTCCTAATATCACTTTGCAAATTACACAAAAACAGTCTTCGCGAAAGGCGTCTTGAGGGGAAAGCTGTAACTCTGTGAGATGAATTAACAGATCACAAAGCAGTTTTTCAGAAATCTTCTTTAAAGTTTTTAACTGAAGATATTTCCTTTTTCACCATAGCCCTCTATGGGCTTCCAAATATCACTTTGCAAATTACACAAGAACAGCCTTACAGAAAGGCTTATTGAGGCGTAAGCTTTAACTCTGTAAGATAAATTAACAGTACACAAAGCAGTTTCTCAGAGAGCTTCTTTCCAGTTTTTAACAGAAGATGTTTCTTCTTTCAACATAGCCCTCTACGGCCTTCCAAATACCACTTAGCAAATTCCACAAGAACAGTCTTAGCGAAAGTTTTCTTGAGGGGAAAGCTGTAACTCTGTGAGATGACTTAACACAACACAAAGCAGTTTCTCAGAAAGCTTCTTTCCAGTTTTTAACGGAAGTTATTTCCTTTCACCGTAGCCCTCTATGGGCTTCCAAATATCACTTCGCAAATTCCAAAAGAACACTCTTAGCGAAAGGCTTCATGAGAGGAAAGCTGTAACTCTGTGAGATGAATTAACGGAACACAAAGCCGTTTTTCAGAAAGCATCTTTGCAATTTTTAACTGAAGGTATTTCCTTTTTCACCATAGCCCTCTATGGGCTTCCAAATATCACTTTGCAAATTCCACAAGAACAGTCTTAGCGAAAGACTTATTGAGGGGAATGCTGTAACTCTGTGATGAATTAAGAGAATACAAGGCCGTTTCTCAGAAAGCTTCTTACAGTTCTTAACTGAAGATATTTCCTTTTTCTCCATAGCCCTCTATGGGCTTCCAAATATCACTTTGCAAATTCACAGGAACAGTCCTAGCCAAAGGTTTCTTGAGGGGAAAGCTGTAACTCTTTGAGTTGAATTAACAGGACACAAAACAGTTTCTCAGAAACCTTCTTTCCTGTTTTTAACTTAAGATATTACCTTTTTCATGATAGCCCTCTATAGCCTTCCAAATATCACTTTGCAAATTCCACAAGAACAGTCTTAGCGAAAGGCTTATTGAGGGGAAATCTGTAAATCTATAAGATGAATTAAAAGAACACAATGCAGTTTCTCAGAATGCTTCCTTCCAGTTTTAACTGAAGATAATTTCTTTTTCACCATAACACTCTATGAGCTTCAAAATATCACTATCCAAATTCCCCTGGAACAGTCTTTGTGAAAGGCTTCTTGAGAGGAAAGCTGTAACTCTGTGTGATGAATTAAGAGAACACAAAGCCGTTTCTTAGAAAGCTTATTTCCAGTTTTTAACTGAAGATATTTCTTTTTTAAGCATAGTCTTCTATGGGTTTCCAAATATCACTTTCCAAATTCCACAAGAACAGTCTTTGCGAAAGCCTTCTTGAGGGGAAAGCTGTAACTCTGTGATGTGAATTAACAGAACACAAAAAAGTATTTCAGAAAGCTTCTTTCGACTTTTTAACCGAAGATATTTCCTTTTTCAGCATAACCCTCTATGGGCTTCGAAATATCACTTTGGAAATTCCACAAGAACACTCTTAGCGAAAGGCTTCATGAGGGGAAACATGTAACTCTGTGAGATGAAATAACAGAACACGAAGACTTTTCTCAGAAAGCTTGTTTCCAGTTTTTAACGGAATTGATTTCCTTTTTCACCGTAGCCCTCAATGGGCTTCCAAATATCACTTTGCAAATTCCACAAGAACAGTCTTAGCGAACGACTTATTTAGGGGAATGCTGTAACTCTGTGAGATGAATTTAGAGAACACAAGGCCGTTTCTCAGAAAGCTTCTTACCAGTTCTTAACTGAGGATATTTCCCTTTTCTCCATAGCCCTCTATGGGCTTCCAAATATCACTTTGCAAATTCACAAGAACAGTCTTAGCAAAAGGTTTCTTGAGGGGAAAGCTGTAACTCTTTGAGTTGAATTAACAGGACACAAAACAGTTTCTCAGAAACCTTCTTTCCTGTTTTTAACTTAAGATATTACCTTTTTCACGATAGACCTCTATAGCCTTCCAAATATCACTTTGCAAATTGCAGAAGAACAGTCTTAGCGAAAGGCTTCTTGAGGGGAAAGCTGTAACTCTGTGAGATGAATTAACAGAACACAAAACCGTTTGTCAGATAGCTTCTTTCCAGTTTTTAAGGAAGAGATTTCCTTTTTCACCATAGCCCTCTATGGGCTTCCAAATATCTCTTTGGAGTTTCCACAAGAACAGTCTTAGCGAAAGGTTTCTTGAAGGGAAAGCTGTAACTTTGTGAGATGAAATAAGAGAACCCAAATCTGTATCTCAGAAAGCTTCTTTCCAGTTTTTAACGAAAGAGATTTCCTTTTTCAGCATAGTCCTCTATGGGCTTCCAAATATCACTTTGCACATCCCACAAGAACATAGTTCGCGAAAGGCTTCTTGAGGGGAAAGCTGTAACTCTGTGAGATGAATTAACAGAACCCAAAGCAGTTTCTCAGAAAGCTTCTTTCCAGTTTTTAACTGAAGATATTTCCTTTTTCACCGTAGCTCTCTATGGGCTTCCAAATATTACTTTGCAAATTCCACAAGAATAGTCTTAGTGAAGAGCTTGTTGAGGGGAAAGCTGTAACTCTGTGAGATGAATTCACAGAACATTTCCAGTTTTTAACGGAAGAGATTTCCTTTTTCACGATAGCCCTGTGTGAGCTTCCAAATATCTCTTTGCAAATTCCAGAAGAACAGTCTCAGCTAAAGACGTCTTGAGGGGAAAGCTGTAACTCTGTGAGGTGAAATAACAGAAAACAAAGCAGTTTCTCAGAAAGCTTCTATCCGGTTTTTAACGGAAGATATTTCCTTTTTCTGCATAGACTTCTAACGGCTTCCAAACATCACCTTACAAATTCCACAGGAACAGTCTTAGTGAATGGCTTCTTTTGGCGAAAGCTAAAACTATGTGAGATGAATTAAGAGAATACAATGCAGTTTCTCAGAAAGCTTCTTTTCGGTTTTTATCTTAGGCAATTACCTTTTTCGCCATAATCCTCTATGGGCTTCCAATATCACTTTGCAAAATCCACAAGAACAGTCTCAGTGAACGGCTTCTTTAGGGGAAAGCTGTAACTCTGTGAGATGAATAAACAGAACACAAAACAATTTCTCAGAAAGTTTCTTTTCAATTTTTCACAGAAGATATTTCCTTTTTCACCATAGACCTCTATGGGCTTCCCAATATCACTTTGCAAATTCCACAAGCACAGTCTTAGCGAAAGTCTTCTTCAGGGGAAAGCTGTAACTCTGTGAGATGAAATAACAGAACACAAAGCAGTTTTTCAGAAAGCTTCTTTCCAGTTTTTTACCGGAGATATTTCCTTTTTCACCATTGCCCTCTATGGGCTTCCAAATATCACTTTGTAAATCCCACAAGTACTGTCTTAACGAAAGGCTTCTCCAGGAAAAAGCTGTAACTCTGTGAGATGAATTAACAGAACACAAAGCAGTTTCTCAGAAACCTTCTTTTCAGTTTTTTTCTAAGGATATTTCCTCTTTCATCCTAGCCCTCTATGGGCTTCCAAATATCACTTTGCAATTTCCACAAGAACAGTCTTAGCGAAAGGCTTCTTGAGGGGAAAGCTGTAACTCTCTGAGATGAATTAACAAAACACAAAGCAGTTTCTCAGAAAGTTTCTTTCCAGTTTTTAACTGAAGTTATTTCGTTTTTCACCATAGCCCTCTATGGGCTTCCAAATATCACTTTGGAAATTCCACAAGAACATTCTTAGCGAAAGGCTTCATGAGGGGAAAGGTGTAACTCTGTGAGATGAAATAACAGAACCCAAAGACTTTTCTCAGAAAGCTTCTTTTCAGTTTTTAACGGGATTGATTTCCTTTTTCACCATACCCCTCTATGGGCTTCCAAATATCAATTTGTAAATTCCACAAGAACAGTCTTAGCGAAAGGCTTCTTGAGGGGAAAGCTGTTACACTGTGGGATGAATTAACAGAACAAAAGGCAGTTTCTCAGAAAGCTTCTTTCCAGTTTTTAACGGAAGAAATTTCCTTTTTCACCATAGCAACCTATGGGCTTCCAAATATCACTTTGCAAATTCCACAAGAACACTCTTAGGCAAAGGCTTCTTGAGCGGAAAGATGTAACTCTGTGTGATGAATTCACAGAACACAAAGCAGTTTCTCAAAAAGCTTCTTTTCATTTCTTATCTTAGGATGTTTCCTTTTTCCCCATAGCCCTGTAAGGGCTTCCAAATAACACTTTTTACATTCCACAAGAACAATCTTAGCGAAGGACTTCTTGAGGGAAAGCTGTAACTCTGTGAGATGAATTAAGAGAACACAAAGCCGTTTCTCAGAAAGCTTCTTTTCAGTTTTTAACGGAAGAGATTTCCTTTTTCACCATAGCCCTCTACGGACTTCCAAATATCACTTTGCAAATTCCACAAGAACACTCTTAGTGAAAACCTTCTTGAGGGGAAAGCTGTAACTCTGTGAGATGAATAAACAGAACACAAAGCAGTATCTCAGAAAGCTTCTTTGCACTTTTTAACTGAAGATATTTCCTTTTTCAGCATAGCCCTCTATGGGCTTCCAAATATCACTTTGCAAGTTCCACAAGAACACTCTTAGCGAAAGGCTTCATGAGGGGAAAGCTTTAACTCTGTGAGATGAATTAACAGAACACAAAGCCTTTTATCAGAAAGCTTCTTTCCAGTTTTTAACGGAAGAGATTTCCATTTTCACCTAAGCCCTCTATGGGCTTCCAAATATCACTTTGCAAATTCCACAACAATAGTCTTAGCGAAAGGCTTCTTGAGGCGAAAGCTGTAACTCTCTGAGATGAATTAACAGAACACAAAGCAGTTTCTCAGAAAGCTTCCTTTCACTTTTGTTTTAATATTACATGCTTAATTTCTTTTTTATTTATATAATTTTGTGTAACAATCTCTCACGAAATATCAGATTTCTTATTACTTAGTACATAAAGATTATTCAAGAAATATTGTTCCAGTAGAAAGCTAGTCAAGTATGAGCAGGTCAGGAGAGGTCTCCCCTCTTTCACACACGAAATTTGTTGGGAGACCCTCAGGTGATGGTCAAGGGTTTGTTAACTGTTTCTATAAAGTAGTAATTGGTCATACCTGGTGTCAAGGAAAGGCAGGCTTCTAATAGAAAATACCTGAAACTGATCAGCAACTTCCCAATGAGATCTCAGGAGTGAGGAGAAGTAAGGCAAGATCCCGGAAGTATGCCAATGTATAAAACCCCAAGTCAAGAAGTCAAGCTGTGCACTTGGCTTCTCAAGTCTCCCACTTGGCCCTCTTCCAGGTTGTACTTCCCTTCTTTTCCTTTCTGTTTTAAAGCCTTTTAATAAACCTTCACTCCTGCTCTGAGAATTACCTCTGTCTCACTTTCTGCCTTATGCCCCTTAGTGGAATTCCTTCTGAAGAAGCAAGAATGGAGGGTGCTGCAAACTTATACAGATTCGCCGCCAATGTCTCCAGAACTCGGATGTCTTCCACAGGTAATAACATTGCTTTCAATATTTTTCATAATTATATCATGCTAAAAAACTAAGTATAACAGTGTCAAATACAAATACAATTAAAGCTTTTTGAATTCTATTTTACTTTACAAGGTTTTTAAATCAAGTATGATTTTTCCTGGTGCAATTAAATTATAATTCTTTTAATATGTATATTTAATCATTTTATATAGAATTATTTTATATTTCTAGTACTTATTATTCTAGTATATCTCTTTTAGGCTTACTTTATGTCTCACTTTTATAAAAATAAGCAAAATATATATTTGATACATTACAATAACTCAGCAAAATGCTCAGGTATAATGCTATTTAAAATTAATATACCATATTTATATAATAATGCTATAATTTTCTCATAAAATAATAAATCTTTTTAATGTTTGAAACTATAGGATGATAAGTGGTCTTTAATTTATTCCCCTTGTTTGAATTTTCAGTAGTGAATATGTTCTTTCAAAAATATTTTTATGATAAATTCCAAATGCATACAATAGTGGATTACCTCTAGGTACTCATCATTCATTTCACCAACATCAACACTTGTCCAATTCCTTTTACCTTCACTCACTTCTCCCCATTTCCCCCAACCGCATTCCTGCCACAACTGCTGCCGCAAACCGTTCAAAGGATTGTTTGGTCAATCCTTTTGTAACAATTTAGTTATGTGCTTTTCCTAAAAAGTAAGTGGAAGATTATTTTTTATTTTTTATTTTTTATTTTTTACAATTATTTATTTCAACTTTGTGGTTATATAGTAGATGTATGTATTTATGTGGTGCATGAGATGTTCTGATTCAGGCATGCAATGAATAATAATCACATCAGGTAAAATGGGGTATCCATTCTCTCAAGCATTTATCCTTTGTGTTACAAGCAATCCAATTAGACTCTTTCAGTTATTTTCAAATGCACAGTTAAATTATTACTGACTATAGTCGCCTTGTTGTGCTATCAAATACTAGATCTTATTTATTCTTTCTGTTTTTTTGTACCCATTAACCATCTCCAGCTTTGCCTCACACCCCCACTACCCTTCCCAGCCTCTGGTAAACATGCTTCTACTCTCTATCTCCATGAGTTCAATTGTTTTGATTTTTAGATCTCACAAATAAGTGAGAACATGAAATTAGAATTATTATTAAACAGATCTCAAAATGGGACTTAATTGCATATCTTCTCCTCCTCTCCCTGCATCAACCTGTTTCAGCCTGGAAGCCTCTAGTGGGAAGGAGGGATGTGGTTGGTTGCTTCTTTTTTATATATATATATATATTTTTTAAGTTCTAGGGTACATGTGCATAACGTGCAGGTTTGTTACATATGTATACTTGTGCCCTGTTGCTGTGCTGCACCCATCAACTCGTCAGCACCCATCAACTCGTCATTTACATCAGGTATAACTCCCAATGCAATCCCTCCCCCCTCCCGCCTCCCCATGATAGGCCCCGGTGTGTGATGTTCCCCTTCCCGAGTCCAAGTGATCTCATTGTTCAGTTCCCACCTATGAGTGAGAACATGCGGTGTTTGGTTTTCTGTTCTTGTGATAGTTTGCTAAGAATGATGGTTTCCAGCTGCATCCATGTCCCTACAAAGGACACAAACTCATCCTTTTTTATGGCTGCATAGTATTCCATGGTGTATATGTGCCACATTTTCTTAATCCAGTCTGTCACTGATGGACATTTGGGTTGATTCCAAGTCTTTGCTATTGTGAATAGTGCCGCAATAAACATACGTGTGCGTGTGTCTTTATAGCAGCATGATTTATAATCCTTTGGGTATATACCCAGTAATGGGATGGCTGGGTCATATGGTACGTCTAGTTCTAGATCCTTGAGGAATCGCCATACTGTTTTCCATAATGATTGAACTAGTTTACAATCCCACCAACAGTGTAAAAGTGTTCCTATTTCTCCACATCCTCTCCAGCACCTGTTGTTTCCTGACTTTTGAATGATCGCCATTCTAACTGGTGTGAGATGGTATCTCAGTGTGGTTTTGATTTGCATTTCTCTGATGGCCAGTGATGATGAGCATTTTTTCATGTGTCTGTTGGCTGTATGAATGTCTTCTTTTGAGAAATGTCTGTTCATATCCTTTGCCCACTTTTTGATGGGGTTGTTTGTTTTTTTCTTGTAAATTTGTTTGAGATCTTTGTAGGTTCTGGATATTAGCCTTTGTCAGATGAGTAGATTGCAAAAATTTTCTCCCATTCTGTAGGTTGCCTGTTCACTCTGATGGTAGTTTCTTTTGCTGTGCAGAAGCTCCTTAGTTTAATGAGATCCCATTTGTCAATTTTGGCTTTTGCTGCCGTTGCTTTTGGTGTTATAGACATGAAGTCTTTGCCCATGCCTATGTCCTGAATGGTACTACCTAGGTTTTCCTCTAGGGTTTTTATGGTCTTAGGTCTAACGTTTAAGTCTCTAATCCATCTTGAATTAATTTTCGTATAAGGAGTAAGGAAAGGATCCAGTTTCAGCTTTCTGCTTATGGCTAGCCAATTTTCCCAGCACCATTTATTAAATAGGGAATCCTTTCCCCATTTCTTGTTTCTCTCAGGTTTGTCAAAGATCAGATGGCTGTAGATGTGTGGTATTATTTCTGAGGACTCTGTTCTGTTCCATTGGTCTATATCTCTGTTTTGGTACCAGTACCATGCTGTTTTGGTGACTGTAGCCTTGTAGTATAGTTTGAAGTCAGGTAGCGTGATGCCTCCAGCTTTGTTCTTTTGACATAGGATTGTCTTGCAAATGCGGGCTCTTTTTTGGTTCCATATGAACTTTAAAGCAGTTTTTTCCAATTCTGTGAAGAAACTCATTGGTAGCTTGATGGGGATGGCATTGAATCTATAAATAACCTTGGGCAGTATGGCCATTTTCACGATATTGATTCTTCCTATCCATGAGCATGGTATGTTCTTCCATTTGTTTGTGTCCTCTTTTATTTCATTGAGCAGTGGTTTGTAGTTCTCCTTGAAGAGGTCCTTTACATCCCTTGTAAGTTGGATTCCTAGGTGTTTTATTCTCTTTGAAGCAATTGTGAATGGAAGTTCATTCATGATTTGGCTCTCTGTTTGTCTGTTACTGGTGTATACGAATGCTTGGGATTTTTGCACATTAATTTTGTATCCTGAGACTTTGCTGAAGTTGCTTATCAGCTTAAGGAGATTTCGGGCTGAGTCAATGAGATTTTCTAAATATACAATCATGTCATCTGCAAAGAGGGACAATTTGACTTCTTCTTTTCGTAACTGAATCCCCTTGATTTCTTTCTCTTGCCTGATTGCCCTAGCCAGGACTTCCAACACTATGTTGAATAGCTGTGGTGAGAGAGGGCATCCCTGTCTTGTGTCAGTTTCCAAAGGGAATTTTTCCAGGTTTTGCCCATTCAGTATGATATTGGCTGTGGGTGTGTCATAAATAGCTCTTATTATTTTGAGGTACATTCCATCAATACCGAATTTATTGAGCGTTTTTAGCATGAAGGGCTGTTGAATTTTGTCAAAAGCCTTTTCTGCATCGATTGAGATAATGATGTGGTTCTTGTCTTTGGTTCTGTTTATATGCTGGATTATGTTTATTGATTTGCCAATGTTGAACCAGCCTTGCATCCCAGGGATGAAGCCCACTTGATCATGGTGGATAAGCTTTTTGATGTGCTGTTGAATACGGTTTGCCAGTATTTTATTGAGGATTTTTGCATCGATGTTCATCAGGGATATTGGTCTAAAATTCTCTTTTTTTGTTGTGTCTCTACCAGGCTTTGGTATCAGGATGATGTTGGCCTCATAAGATGAGTTAGGGAGGATTCCCTGTTTTTCTATTGATTGGAATAGTTTCAGAAGGAATGGTACCAGCTCCTCCTTGTACCTCTGGTAGAATTCAGCTGTGAATCCATCTGATCCTGGACTTTTTTTCGTTGGTAGGCTATTAATTATTGCCTCAATTTCAGAGCCTGCTATTGATCTATTCAGGGATTCAACTTCTTCCTGGTTTAGTCTTGGAAGAGTGTAAGTGTCCAAGAAATTATCCATTTCTTCTAGATTTTCTAGTTTATTTGCGTAGAGGTATTTATAGTATTCTCTGATGGTAGTTTGTATTTCTGTGCGGTCGGTGGTGATATCCCCTTTATCATTTTTTATTGCGTCTATTTGATTCTTCTCCTTTTTCTTCTTTATTAGTCTTGCTAGCGGTCTGTCAATTTTGTTGATCTTTTCAAAAAACCAACTCCTGGATTCATTGATTTTTTGGAGGGATTTTTGTGTCTCTATCTCCTTCAGTTCTGCTCTGATCTTAGTTATTTCTTGCCTTCTGCTAGCTTTTGAATGAGTTTGCTCTTGCTTCTCTAGTTCTTTTAATTGCGATGTTAGAGTGTCAATTTTAGATCTTTCCTGCTTTCTCTTGTGGGCATTTAGTGCTATAAATTTCCCTCTACACACTGCTTTAAATGTGTCCCAGAGATTCTGGTATGTTGCATCTTTGTTCTCATTGGTTTCAAAGAACATCTTTATTTCTGCCTTCATTTCGTCATGTACCCAGTAGTCATTCAGGAGCAGGTTGTTCAGTTTCCACGTAGTTGAGCGGTTTTGATTGAGTTTCTTAGTCCTGAGTTCTAGTTTGATTGCAGTGTGGTCTGAGAGACAGTTTGTTACAATTTCTATTCTTGTACATTTACTGAGGAGTGCTTTACTTCCAACTATGTGGTCAATTTTGGAATAAGTGCGATGTGGTGCTGAGAAGAATGTATATTCTGTTGATTTGGGGTGGAGAGTTCTATAGATGTCTATTAGGTCTGCTTGCTGCAGAGATGAGTTCAATTCCTGGATATCCTTGTTAATTTTCTGTCTCGTTGATCTGTCTAATGTTGACAGTGGACTGTTGAAGTCTCCCATTATTATTGTATGGGAGTCTAAGTCTCTTTGTAAGGCTCTAAGGACTTGCTTTATGAATCTGGGTGCTCCTGTATTGGGTGCATATATATTTAGGATACTTAGCTCTTCCTGTTGAATTGATCCCTTTACCATTATGTAATGGCCTTCTTTGTCTCTTTTGATCTTTGATGGTTTAAAGTCTGTTTTATCAGAGACTAGGATTGCAACCCCTGCTTTTTTTGTTCTCCATTTGCTTGGTAAATCTTCCTCCATCCCTTTATTTTGAGCCTATGTATGTCTCTGCGTGTGAGATGGGTCTCCTGAATACAGCAGACTGATGGGTCTTGACTCTGTATCCAGTTTGCCAGTCTGTGTCTTTTAATTGGAGCATTTAGTCCATTTACATTTAAGGTTAATATTGTTACGTGTGAACTTGATCCTACCATTATGATATTAACTGGTTATTTTGCTCGTTAGTTGATGCAGTTTCTTCCTAGCCTTGATGGTCTTTACATTTTGGCATGTTTTTGCAATGGCTGGTACCGGTTGTTCCTTTCCATGTTTAGTGCTTCCTTCAGGGTCTCTTGTAAGGCAGGCCTAGTGGTGACAAAATCTCTAAGCATTTGCTTATCTGTAAAGGATTTTATTTCTCCTTTGCTTATGAAACTTAGTTTGGCTGGATATGAAATTCTGGGTTGAAAATTCTTTTCTTTAAGAATGTTGAATATTGGCCCCCACTCTTTTCTGGCTTGTAGAGTTTCTGCTGAGAGATCTGCTGTTAGTCTGATGGACTTCCCTTTGTGGGTAACCCGACCTTTCTCTCTGGCTGCCCTTAAGAGTTTTTTCTTCATTTCAACTTTGGTGAATCTGGCAATTATGTGTCTTGGAGTTGCTCTTCTCGAGGAGTATCTTTGTGGTGTTCTCTGTATTTCCTGGATTTGAATGTTGGCCTGCCCTACTAGGTTGGGGAAGTTCTCCTGGATGATATACTGAAGAGTGTTTTCCAACTTGGTTCTATTTTCCCCCTCACTTTCAGGCACCCCAATCAGATGTAGATTTGGTCTTTTTACATAATCCCATATTTCTTGCAGGCTTTGTTCATTTCTATTTCTTCTTTTTTCTTTTGATTCCTCTTCTCGCTTCATTTCGTTCACTTGATCCTTAATCGCTGATACTCTTTTCCAGTTGATCGAGTCGGTTACTGAAGCTTGTGCATTTCTCACGTATTTCTCGTGTCATGGTTTTCATCTCTTTCATTTCGTTTATGACCTTCTCTGCATTAATTATTGTAGCCATCAATACTTCCACTTTTTTTTCAAGACTTTTAGTTTCTTTGCGCTGGGTCTGTAATTCCTCCTTTAGCTCTGAGAAGTTTGATGGAATGAAGCCTTCTTCTAACATCTCGTCAAAGTCATTCTCCGTCCAGCTTTGATCCGTTGCTGGCGATGAGCTGCGCTCCTTTGCCGAAGGAGATGTGCTCTTATTTTTGAAATTCCAGCTTTTCTGCCCTGCTTTTTCCCCATCTTTGTGGCTTTATGTGCCTCTGGTTTTTAACGGAAGATATTTCCTTTTTCACCATAGCCCTCTATGGGCTTCCAAATATAACTTTGCAAATTTCACAAGAACAGTCTTAGTGAACGACTTCTTGAGGGGAAAGCTGTAACTCTGTGAGATGAATTAACAGAACACAAAGCAGTTTCTCAGAAATCTTGTTTCCAGTTTTAACGAAAGATATTTCCTTTTTCACCATAGCCCCCATGGGCTTCGAAATATCACTTTTCAAATTCCACAAGAACAGTCTTAGCGAAAGGCTTCTTGAGGGGAAAGCTGTAACTCTGTGAGATGAATTAACAGAACACAAAGCAGTTTCTCAGAAATCTTGTTTCCAGTTTTTAACGAAAGATATTTCCTTTTTCACCATAGCCCCCAAGGACTTCGAAATATCACTTTTCAAATTCCACAAGAACAGTCTTAGCGAAAGGTTTCTTGAGGAGAAAGGTGTAACTCTGAGAAATGAATTACCAGAACACAAAGCAGTTTCTCCCAAAGCTTCTTTTCTGTGGTTATCTTAGGATATTTCCATTTTCACCGTAGCCATCTATGGGCTTCCAAATATCACTTTGCAAATTCCACAAGAACAGTCTTAGCGAAAGGCATCTTCAGGGGAAAGCTGCAAATCTGTGAGATGAATTAACAGAACACAAAGCAGTTTCTAAAAAACATTCTTTCCAGTTTTGAACGGAAGATATTTCCTTTTTCATCATAGCCCTCTATGGGCTTCCAAATATCACCTTGAAAATTCCACAACAACAATCTTAGTGAACGGCTTCTTGAGGGGAAAGCTATAACACTGTGAGATGAATTAAGAGAACATAATTCAGTTTCTCAGAAAGCTTCTTTTCGGTTTTTATCTTAGAATATTTCCTTTTTGCCATAACCCTCTATGGGCTTCTAAAATCACTTTGCAAATTCCACAAGAACAGTCTTAGCGAAAGGCTTCTTGAGGAGAAAGATGTAACTCTGTGAGATGAATTAACAGGACACAAAGAACTTTCTCAGAAAGCTCCTTTCCAGTGTATAACGGAAAATATTTCCTTATTCACCATAGCCCTCTATGGCCTTCTAAATACCACTTTCGAAATGACACAAGAACAGTCCTAGCGAAAGAATTCTTGAGGGGAAAGCTGTAACTCTCTGAGATGAATTAACAGAACACAAAGCATTTTCTCAGAAAGCTTCTTTCCAGTTTTTAACTGAAGATATTTCCTTTTTAACCATAGCCCTATATGGGTTTCCAAATATCACTTTGCAAATTCCACAAGAACAGACTTAGTAAAGGTCTTCTTGAGGGGAAAGCTGTAACTCTGTTACATGAATTAACAGAACACAAGGCAGTTTTTCAGAAAGGTTCTTTCCAGTTTTTAACAGAAGATATTTCCTTTTTCACCAAAGCCCTCTATGGGCATCCAAATATCACCTTTAATATCCCACAAGAACATTCTTATCAAAATGCTTCTTGAGGGGAAAGCTGTAACTCCGTGAGATGAATTAACAGAACACAAAGTCGTTTCTCTGAAAGCTCCTTTCCAGTTTTTAACTGAAGATATTTCCTTTTTCACCGTAGCCCTCTATGGGCTTCCAAATATCACTTTGCAAATTCCACAAGAACAGTCTTAGCGAAAGGCTTCTTGAGGGAAAAGCTGTAATCAGAAAGCTTCTTTCGAGTTTTTAACTGAAGATATTTCCTTTTACACCATAGCCCTCTAAGGGCTTCCAAATATCACTTTGCAAATTCCACAAGAACAGTCTTATCGAAAGGCTTCTTGAGGGGAAAGCTGTAACTCTGTGAGATGAATTATCAGAACACAAAGCAGTTTCTCTGAAAGCCTCTTTCCAGTTTTTAACTGAAGATATTTCCTTTTCCACCATAGCCCTCGATGGGCTTCCAAATACCACTTTGCAAATTCCACAAGAACAGCCTTAGCAAAGGGCTTCTTGAGGGGAAAGCTGTAACTCTGTGAAATGAATTAACAGAACGCAAAGAAATTTCTCAGAAAGCTTCTTTTCAGTTTTTATGTTAGGATATTTCCTTTTTCACCATAGACCTCTATGGGCTACCAAATATCACTTTGCAAATTCCACAAGAACAGTCTTAGCGAAAGGCTTCTTGAGGGGAAAGCTGTAACTCTGTGAGATGAATTAAGAGAACACAAAGCAGTTTCTCCGAAAGCTAATTTTCAGTTTTTATCTCAGGCTATTTCCTTTTTCACCACAGACCTCTATGAACTTCCAAATATCACTTTGCAAACTCCACAAGAACAGTCTTAGTGATTGACTTCTTGAGGGGAAAGCTATAACTCCGTGAGATGAGTTAATAGAACACAATGCAGTTTCTCAGAAAGTTTCTTTTCGGTTTTTATCGCAGGATATTTCCTTTTTCAACATAGCCCTCTATGTTCTTCCAAATATCACTTTGCAAATTCCACAAGAACAGTCTTAGCGAAAGACTTCTCGAGGGGAAAGCTGTAACTCTGTGAGATGAATTAACAAAACACAAAGAAGTTTCTCAGAAAGCTTCTTTCCAGTTTTTATCTTAGGATATTTCCTTTTTCACCATAGCCCCATAAGGGCTTAAAAGTATCACTATGAGTATTACACAAGAAGAGTCTTAGCAACAGTCTTTTTGAGGGTAAAGCTGTAACTCCTTGAGATGAATTAACAGAACACAAAGCAGTTTGTTATAAAGCTTCTTTCCAGTTTTTAACTGAAGATATTTCCCTTTTCACCACAGCCGTTTATAGGCTTCCAAATATCACTTTGCAAATTCAAAAAGAACCGTCCTAGCGAAAGGTTTCTTGAGTGGAATGCTGTAACTCTGTGAGATGAATTCACAGATCTCAGAGAAGTTTCTCAGAAAGCTTCTTTCTCTCTTTTAGCGGCAGATATTTCCTTTGGCCCTATAGTCTTGAAAGGGATCCAAAATAACAGGTCTCCGATTCCAAAGAAATAAGGCTATCAAACAGCTCTAGGAAATACAGCTGTAACTCACTGAGTGGAAGTCACATAATACTAAACCGTTTCTCAGAAAGCCTCTTTCAGTTTTTAAGTGAAGCTATATCCTTTTTCACCGTAGCCTTCTATGGGCTTCAAAATATCACTTTGAAAATACAACAAGAACAGTCTTAGCGAAAGGCTTCTAGAGGTGAAAGCTGTAACTCTGTTAGGTGAATTAACAGAACACAAAGCAGTTTCTCAGGAATGTTCTTTACAGTTTTTATTTGAAGATATTTCCTTTTCACCATAGCGCTCTATGGGCTTCCAAATATCACATTTCAAATTCCACAAGAACAGTCTTAGCGAAAGACTTCTTGAGGGGAAAGCTGTAAGTCTGTGAGATGAATTAAAAGAACACAAAGCAGTTTCTCAGAAAGCTTCTTTCCAGTTTTTATCTGAGCATATTTCGATTTCACCATAGCCGTCTATTGGCTTCCAAATATCATTTTTCAAATTGTGCAAGAATAATCTTAGCGAAAGGCTTCTTGAGGGGAAAGCTGTAACTCTGTGAAATGAATTCGCAGATCACAAAGAAGTTTCTCAGAAAGCTTCTTTCTAACGTTTAGCGGCGGATATTTCCTTTGGTCCTACAGTCTTCAAAGGGATCCGAAATAACAGTTCTCAGATTCCACAGAAATAAGGCTGCCAAACAGCTCTACGAAATACAGCTGTAACTCAGTGAGTGGAAGTCATATATCACAAAGCAGTTTCTCAGAAAGCTTCTTTTCAGTTTTTAACTGAAGATATATCCTTTTTCACTATAGGTCACTATGAGCTTCCAAATATCACTTTGCATATTCCACAAGAACTGTCTTAGCTAAAGGCTTCTTGAGGGGAAACCTGTAACTCTGTGAGATGAATTAACAAAACACAAAGCAGTTTCTCAGAAAGGTTCTTTTCAGTTTTTGTCTTAGGATATTTACTTTTTCACCATCGACTTCTAAGGGCTTACAAATATCACTTTGCAAATTCCACAAGAACAGTCTTAGCGAAAGTCTTCTAGAGGGGAAAGCTGAAACTCTGTGAGGTGAATTATCAGAATACAAAGCAGTTTCTCATAAAGCTTCTTTCCAGTTTTTAACTGAAGGTATTTCCTTTTTCACCATAGCCCTCTACGGGCTTTCAAATAACACTTTGCAAATTCCACAAGAACAGTCTTAGTGAACGGCTTCTTGAGGGGAAAGTTGAAACTCTATCAGATGAGTTAACAGAACACAAAACAGTTTCTTCGAAACCTTCTTTACAGTTTTTATCCGAGGACATTTCCTTTTACACCATAGCCCTCTCATGTCTTCCAAATATCACTTTGAAAATTCCACAAGAACCGTCTTATCGAAAGACTTCTGGAGGGGAAAGCTGTAACTCTGCGAGATGAATTAACAGAACACAAAGCAGTTTCTCAGAAAGCTTCTTTCCAGTTTTTAATTGAAGATATTTCCTTTTTCACCATATTCCTCCATGGGATTCCAAATATCACATGGCAAATTCCCCAAGAAGAGTATTAGCGATATGCTTCTTGAGGGGAAAGCTGTAACTCTGTGAGATGAATTAACAGAACACAAAGCAGTTTCTCAGAAAGCTTCTTTCCAATTTTTATGTGAGGAAATTTCCTTTTTAACTGTACCCCTCTATGGGCTTCCAAATATCACTTTGTATACTCCACAAGAACAGATTAGCGAAAGGATTCTTGATAGGAATGCTGTAACTCTGTGTATGAATTAACAGAACACAAAGCAGTTTCTCAGAAAGCTTCTCTCCAGTTTTTAACTGAAGATATTTCCTTTTTCACCATAGCGCTCTATGGGCTTCCAAATATCTCTTTGGAAATTCCAGAAGAACAGTCTTAGTGAAGGGCTACTTGAGGGTAGAGCTGTAATACTGTGAGATGAATTAACAGAACACAAAGCAGTTTCTCAAAAAGCTTCTTTTCAGTTTTCATCTTAGGCGATTCCCTTTTTCACCATAACACTCGATGGGCTTCCAAATATCACTTCTCAAATCCCCCAAGAATTGTCTTAGCGAAAGGCTTCTTGTGGGGAAAGCTGTAACTCTGTGAGATGAACTCACAGATCACAAAGAAGTTTCTCAGAAAGCTTCTTTCTCACTTTCAGCAGCGGATATTTCCTTTGGCCCTATAGTCTTCAAATTGATCCGAAATAACAGTTCTCAGATTCCACAGAAATAAGGCTAGCAATGAGCTCTACGAAACACAGCTGTAACTCAGTGAGTGGAAGTCATATATCAGAAAGCAGTTTCTCAGAAACCTTCTTTTCAGTTTTTAACTGAAGATATATCTTTTTTCACCATAGCCCTCTAAGGGCTTCCAAATATCACTTTGCAAATTCCAGAAGAACACTCTTATCTTAAGGATTCTTGAGGGGAAAGCTGTAACTCTTTGAAATGAATTAACAGATCGCAAAGCAGTTTCTAAGAAAGCCTCTTTCCAATTTTTAACTAAAGATATTTCCTATTTCACCATAACCATCTATGGGCTTACAAACATAACTTTCAAATTCCACAAGAACAGTCTTAGCGAAAGGCTTTATGAGGGAAAAGCTGCAGCTCTGTGAGATGTATTAACAGAACACAAAGCGGTTTCTCAGAAAGATTCTTTCCAGTTTTTATGTTAGGATATTTCCTTTTTCACCGTGGCCCTATATAAGCTTAAAAATATCACTTTGAAAGTTAAACAAGAACAGTCTTAACAAAAGTCTTCTTGAGGATAAAGCTGTAAGTCTTTGAGATGAATTAGCAAAACACTGAGCCGTTTCTCAGAAAGCTTCTTCCCAGTTTGTAACTGAAGATATTTCTTTTTTCACCATAGCCCTCTATGGGCTTCCACATATCACTTTGCAAATTCCAGAAGAGCAGTCTTCGCGAAAGGCTACTTGAGGGGAAAGCTGTAACTCTGTGAGATGAATTAAAAGAGCACAAAGCAGTTTCTCAGAAAGCTTCTTTCCAGTTTTTAACTGAAGATATTTCCTTTTTCAAAGTAGCCCTCTATGGTCTTCCAAATATCACTTTGCAAATTCCAAAAGAACAGTCTTAGCGAAAGGCTTCTTGAGGGGAAAGCTGTAACTGCCTGAGATGAATTAACAGAACACAAAGCAGTTTCTCAGCAAACGTCTTTTCAGTTTTTATCGTAGGATATCTCCTTTTTCACATTAGCCCTCTATGGGCTTAAAAATATCACGTTGAAAATTCCACAAGAACCGTCTTAGCGAAAGGCTTGCTGAGGGGAAAACTGTAACTCTTTCAGATGAATCAACAGAACACAAAGGAGTTTCTCAGAAAGCTTCTTTCCACTTTTCATCTTAGGATATTGCCTTTTTCACCATAGCCCTATTTGGGCTTAAAATATCACTTTGAAAATTACACAAAACAATGTTAACAAAAGTCTTCTTAGGGTAAAGCTGTAACACTTTGAGAGGAATTATCAGAACACAAACCAGTTTCTCAGAAAGCTTCTTTGCACATTTTAATTGAAGATATTTCCTTTTTCACCGTAGACCTCTATGGGCTTCCAAATATCACTTTGCAAATTCCACAAGAACAGTCTTAGCGAAAGGCTTCTTGACGGGAAAGCAGTAACTTTCTGAGATGTATTAACAGAACAGAAAATAGTTTCTCAGAAAGCTGCTTTCCAGTTTTTAGCTGAAGATATTTCCTTTTTCACCGTAGCCCTCTGTGGGCTTCCAAATTTCACGTTGCAAATTACACAAGAACAGTCTTAGGGAACGGCTTCTTGAGGGGAAAGCTGTCACACAGTGAGATGAATTAATACAACACAAAGCGGTTTCTCAGAAAGCTTATTTCCAGTATTTATCTGAGGACATTTCCTTTTTCACCGTAGCCCTCTATGGGGTTCCAAATATCACTTTGCAAATTCCACAGGAACAGTCTTAGTGAACGGCTTCTTGTTAGGAGAGTTGTAACTCTGTGAGATATATTAACAGAACACAAAGCAGTTTCTCAGAAAGCTTCTTTTCAGTTTTTATCTTAGGATATTCAATTTTTCACCAAAGCCCTCTATGGACTTCCAAATATCACTTTGCAAATTCCCCAAGAAAAGTTTTAGCGAAAAACTTCTTGAGGGGAAAGCTGTAACTCTGTGAGATGAATTCACAGATCACAAAGAAGTTTCTCAGAAAGCTTCTTTCTCACTTTTAGCAGTGGATAATTCCTTTATCCCTATAGTCTTCAAAGGGATTCGAAATAACAGTCCTCAGATTCCACAGAAATAAGGCTAGCACACAGCTCTACGAAATACAGCTGTAACGCAGTGAGTGGAAGTCACATATCACAAAGCAGTTTCTCAGAAAGTTTCTTTTCAGTTTTTATCGGAAGATATATCCTTTTTCTCCTTAGCTCTCTATGGGCTTCCAAATATCACTTTGCAAATTCCACAAGAACAGTCTTAGCGAAAGGCTTTTTGACGTGAATGCTCTAATTCTGTAAGATGAATTAAAAGAACACAAAGCAGTTTCTCAAAAGCTTCTTTCTAGTTTTTATGTTAGAATGTTTCCTTTTTCACCATAGCCCACAATGGGCTTCCAAATATTACTTTGCAAATTCCACAAGAAGAGTCTTAGCGAAAGGCTTCTTGAGGGGAAAGTTGTAACTCTATGAGATCAATTAACAGAACACAAAGCAGTTTCTCAGAAAGCTTCTTTCCAGTTTTTTAACTGAAGATATTTCCTTTTTCACCTTAGCCCTCTAAGGACTTCCAAATCTCACTTTGCAAATTCCACAAGAACATTCTTAGCGAAAGGCTTCTTGAAGGGAAAGCTGTAACTCTGTGTGATGAATTAACAGAACACAAAGCAGTTTCTCAGAAAGCTTCTTTCCAGTTTTTAACCAAGACATATTTCCTTTTTCAACATAGACCTCTACTGGCTTTCAAATATCACTTTGCAAATTCCACAAGAACACTCTTACTGAAAGACTTCTTAAGGGGAAAGCTGTAACTCTGTTGGATGAATTGACAGAACACAAAGCAATTTCTCAGAAAGCTTCTTTCCAATTTCTATCTGAGGACATTTCCTTTTTCACCATTGCCCTCTATGTGCTTCGAAATATCACATTGAAAATTCCACAAGAACAGTCTTAGCAAAAGGCTTCTTGAGGGGAAAGCTTTAACCCTGTGAGATGAATTAACAGAACCCAAAATAGTTTCTCAGAAAGTTTCTTTTAAGTTTTTCTCTGAGGACAGTTCCTTTTTCACCTTAGACCTCTCTGGCTTCCAAATATCACTTTGTAAATTCCACAAGAACTTTCTTAGGAAAGGCTTCTTGAGGGGAAAGCTGTAACTCTGTGAGATGAATTAACAGAACACAAAGCAGTTTTTCAGAAAGTTTCTTTACAGTTTTTTACTGAAGATATTTCCTTTTTAACCGTAGCCCACTATGGGCTTCCAAATATCCCTTTGCAAATTCCTCAAGAACAGTATTAGTGAACAGATTCTTGAGGGTAAAGCTGCCTGGCTGTGAGATGCATTAACAGAACACAAAGGAGTTCCTCAGAAAGTTTCTTTTTAGTTTTTCTCTTAGGATATTTCCTTTTTCACCATAGCCCTCTATGGGCTTTCAAGAATCACATTTCAAATTCCACAAGAACTGTCTTAGTAAACCGCTTCATTAGGGGAAAGCTGTAAATCTGTGAGATGAATTCACAGAACACAAAGCAACTTCTCAGAAAGCTTCTTTTCATTTTTTATCATAAGATATTTCCTTTTTCACCATAGCCCTCAATGGGCTTCCAAATCACACTTTGCAAATTCCACAAGAACAGTGTTCGTGAATGGCTTCTTTAGAGGAAAGCTGTAACTCTGTGAGATGAATTAACAGAACACAAAGCAGTTTCTCAGAAAGCTTCTTTCCACTTTTTAACTGAAGATATTTCCTTTTTCACTGTAGCCCTCTAAGGGGTTGCAAATATCACTTTGCATATTCCACAAGAACAGTGTTAATGAACGACTTCTTTAGGCCAAAGCTGTAACTCAGTGAGGTGAATTAACAAAACACAAAGCAGTTTCTCACAAAGCTTCTTTTCAATTTTTATCTTAGGATATTTCCTTTTTAACCATAGCCGTCTATGGGCTTTCAAATATCACTTTGCAAATTCCACAAAAACAGTCTTAATGAAAGGCTTCCTGAGGGGAGAGCTGTAACCCTGTGAGATGAATTAACAGACCATAAAACAGTTTCTCAGAAAGCTTCTTTCCAGTTTTCAACTGAAGATATTTCCTTTTCACCATAGCCCTCTATGGGCTTCCAAATACCACTTTGCAAAATCCACAAGGACATTCTTAGTGAACGGCTTCTTGAGGGGAAAGTTGTAAATCTGTGAGGTGAATTAACAGATCACAAAGCAGTTTCTCAGAAAGCTTCTTTTCAATTTTTATCTTAGGATATTTCCTTTTTCACCATAGCCCTCTATGGGCTTCCAAATATCGCTTTGAAAATTTCACAAGAACAATCTTAGCGAAAGGCTTCTTGAGGGGAAAGCTGTAAGTCTGTGAGATGAATTAACAGAACCCAAAGCAGTTTCTCAGAAAATTTCTTTCCAGTTTTTATCTGAATATATTTCCTTTTCACAATCGCCCTCTATGGGGTACAAATATCACTTTGCAAACTCCACAAGAGCAGTCATAGTGATCGATTTCTTGAGGGGAAAACTGTAACTCTGTGAGATGAATTAACAGAACACAAAGTAGATTCTCAGAAAGCTACTTTGCGGTTTTTATCTGAGGACACTTCCTTTTTCACCATAGCCCTCTATGGGCATCCCAATATCACTTTGCAGATTACACAAGAACAGTCTTAGTGAACGACTTCTTGAGGGGAAAGCTGTAACTCTGTGAGAAGAATTAACAGAACACAAAGCCGTTTCTCAGAAAGCTTCCTTTCAATTTTTATCTTAGGATATTTCCGTTTTCACCATAGTTCTCTAAGGGCTTCGAAATATCACTTTGCAAATTCCACAAGAGCAGTCTTAGAGAAAGGCTTCTAGAGGGGAAAGCTGTAACTATGTGAGTTGAAATAACAGAACACAAAGCAGTTTCTCAGAAATCTTCTTTCCAGTTTTTAACTGAAGTTATTTCCTTTTCCACCATAGACCTCTATGGGCATCCAAATATCACATTGCAAATTCCACACGAACAGTCTTAGTTGAAGGGCTCCTTGAGGGGAAAGGTGTATCACTGTGAGATGAATTAAGAGAACACAAAGCGGTTTCTCTGAAAGCTTCTTTCCAGTTTTTAACTGAAGATATCTCCTTTTTCACTCTAGCCCTCTTGGTATTCCCAAATATCACTTTGCAATTTCCACAAGAACAGTCTTAGTGAACCACTTCTTGCGGGGAAAGGAGTAAATCTGTGCGATGAATTAACAGAACACAAAGCCTTTTTTCAGAAAGCTTTTTTCCATTTTTTAACTGAAGATATTTTCTTTTTCACCCTTAGCCCTCTTTGGGCTGCGAAATATCATTTTGCAAATTCCACAAGAACAGTCTTAGTGAACGGCTTCTTGAGGAGCAAGCTGTAATTCTGTGAGATGAATTAACAGAATACAAAGCAGTTTCTCAAAAAGCTTCTTTCCTGTTTTTATCTGAATATATTTCCTTTTCACCGTAGCCCTCTATGGGCTTCCAAATATCACTTTGTAAAGTCCCCAAGAACAGTCTTACCGAAAGGCTTCTTGAGGGGAAAGCTGAAACTCAGAGAGATGAATTCACAGATCACAAATAAGTTTCTCAGAAAGCTTCTTTCTCACATTTAGCGGTGGATATTTCCTTTAATCTTACAGTCTTCAAAGGGATAGGAAATAACATTTCTCATATTACACAGAAATAAGGCTAGCAAACAGCTCTACGGAATACAGCTGTAGCTCAGTGAGTGGAAGTCACATATCACAAAGTAGTTCCTCTGAAACCTTTTATTCAGTTTTTAACAGAAGATATATCCTTTTTCACCATAGCCCACTATGGGTTTCCAAATATCACTTTGCAAATTCCACAAGAACAGTCTTAGCGGGAGGCGTCTGGAGGGGAAAGCTGTACCTCTGTGAGATGAATTGACAGAACACAAAGCAGTTTCTCAGAAAGCTTCTTTCCAGTTTTAAACTGAAGATATTCCTTTTTCATCGTAGCCCACTATGGGCTTCCAAATATCACTTAGAAAATTCCACAAGAACAGTCTTAGCGAACGGCTTCTTTAGGGAATAGCTGTAACACTGTGAGATGAATTTACAGAACACAAAGCAGTTTCTCAGAAAGCTTCTTTCCAGCTTTTAACTGAACATATTTCCTTTTTCACCGTAGCCCTCTATGGGCTTCCAAATATCACTTTGCAAATTCCAGAACAACAGTCTTAGCGAAAGGCTTCTTGAGGGGAAAGCTGTAAGTCTGTGAGATGAATTAACAGAACAGGTTTCTCAGAAAGCTTCTTTCCAGTTTTTAACTGAAGATATTTCCATTTTCACCATAGCCCTCTATGAGCTTCCAAATATCATTTTGCAAATTTCACAACAACAGTCTTAATGAACGGCTTCTTGAGTGGAAAGCTATAACTCTGTGAGATGAATTAATGGAATGCAACGCAGTTTCTCAAAAAGCTTCTTTTCAGTTTTTATCTTAGGATATTTCCTTTTTCACCATAGCCCTCTATTGTTTTCCAAATATCACTTTGCAAATTCCACGAGAACAGTCTTAGTGAAAGGCTTCTTGAGGGGAAACTGTAGCTCTGTGAGATCAATTCACAGATCACAAAGAAGTTTCTCAGAAAGCTTCTTTCACACTTTAAGCAGCGGATATTTCCTTTGGACCTATAGTCTTCAAAGAGATCCGAATTAACATTTCTCAGATTCCACAGAAATAAGACTGGCCAACAGTTCTACGAAATACAGCTGTATCTCAGTGACAGTAAATCACATATCACAAAGCATTTCCTCAGAAAGCTTCTTTTCACTTTTTAACTGAAGCTATACCCTTTTTCACCATAGCGATCTAGGGACTTCCAAAGACCACTTTGCAAATTCCACAAGAACAGTCTTGGTGAAAGGCTTCTTGAGGGGAAAGTTGTAACTCTGTGAGATGAACTAAGAGAACACAAAACCGTTTCTCAGAATGCTTCTTTCCAGTTTTTAACTGAAGATATTTCCCTTTTCACCATAGCCCTCTATGGGCTTCAAAATATCAATTTGAAAATAACACAAGATCAGTCTTAGTGAACGGCTTTTTGTTCGGAAAGCTGTAAGTCTCTGAGATGAATTATCAAAACACAAAGCAGTTTCTCAGAAAGCTTCTTTTCAGTTTTTATCTTACGATATTTCCTTTTTCACCACAGTTCTCAAAGCACTTCCAAATTTCACTTTGCAAATTTCACAAGAACAGTCTTAGTGAACAACTTTTTGAGGGGAATGCTGTAACTCTGTGAGGTGGATTAACAGAACACAAAGCAGTTTCTCAGAAACGTTCTTTCCACTTTTTAACTGAAGATATTTCCTTTTTCCCCATAGCACTCTATGGGCTTCCAAATATCACTTTGCAAAATCAGCAAGAACAGTCTTAGTGAACGGTTTCTTGAGGGGAAAGCTGTAAGTCTGTGAGATAAATTCAGAGAACACAAAGCAGTTTCTCAGAAATTTTCTTTTCAGTTTTTATCTTAGGATATTTTCTTTTTAACCATAGATCTCTATGGTTTTCCAAATATCTTTTTCCAAATTCCACAAAAACAGCTTTAGCGAAACTTTTCTAGAGGGGAAAGCCGTAATTCTGTGAGATGAATTAACAGAACACAAAGCAATTTCTCAGAAAGCTTCTTTCCAGTTTTTATCTGAATATATTTCCTTTACACCATAGTCCTCTATGGGCTTCCAAATATCACTTTGCAAATTCCACAAGAACAGTCTTAGTGAACGACTTGTTGAGGGGAAAGCTGTAATTCTATAAGATGAATTAACAGAACACAAAGTCGTTTCTCAGAAAGCTTCTTTTCAGATCTTATCTTAGGAAATTTCTATTTCACCACAGCCCTCTATGGGCTTCCAAATATCACTTTGCAAATTCCACAAGAACTGTCTTAGCGGAATGCTTCTTGAGGGGAAAGCTGTAACACTGTCAGATGAATTAACAGAACACAAAGCAGTTTCTCAGAAAACTTCTTTCCAGTGTATAACTGAAGATATTTTCTTTTTCACCATAGACCCCTAAGGATTTCCAAATATCACTTTGAAAATTCCACAATTACGGTCTTAGTGAACGGTTTCTGGAGGGCAAAGCTGTAACTGTGTGAGATGAATTAATGGAACACAAAGCAGTTTCTCAAGAAGCTTCTTTCTAGTTTTCATCTGAGGACATTAACTTTTTCACCATATCCCTTTATGGGCTTCCAAATATCGCTTTGCAAATTCCACAAAAACAGTCTTAGCGAAAGACTTCTTGAGGGGAAAGCTGTAACTCTGTGAGATGAATTAACAGAAAACAAAGCAGTTTCTCAGAAAGCTTCTATACAGTTTCTAACTGAAGATATTCCTTTTTTCACCTTAGCCCTATAAGGGCTACCAAATATCACTTTGCGAATTACAGAAGAAGAGTCTTAGCGAAAGGCTTCTCAAGGGGAAAGCTGTAACTCTGTGAGATGAATTAACAGAAAACAAAGCAGTTTCTCAGAAAGCTTCTATACACTTTCTAACTGAAGATATTCCTTTTTTCACCTTAGCCAGATAAGGGTTACCAAATATCACTTTGCGAATTACACAAGAAGAGTCTTGGCGAAAGGCTTCTCGAGGGGAAAGCTGTAACTCTGTGAGATGAATTAACAGAACACAAAGCAGTTTCTCAGAAATCTTCTTTCCAGTTTTTATCTAAGGACATTACCTTTTTCTCCGTAGCCCTCTATCGGCTTCCAAATATCACTTTGCAAATTCCACAAGAACAATCTTAGCGAAAGACTTCTTGAGTGAAAAGCTGTAACTCTTCGAGATAAAATAACAGAACACAAAGCAGTTTCTCAGAAAGCTTCTTTCAGGTTTTTAACTGAAGATATTTACTTTTTCACCGTAACCCTCCACGGGCTTCCAAATATCCCTTTGAAAATCCCAAAAGAACAGTCTTAGTGAACGGACTCTTGAGGGGAAAGCTATAACTCTGTGAGATGAATTAACAGTACACAAAACAGTTTCTCAGAAAGCTTCTATCCAGTTTTTAACTTAAGATGTTGCCTTTTTCACCATAGAACTCTAGAGGCTTCCAAATATCACTTTCCAAATTCCACAAGAACAGTCTTACCGAGAGGCTTCTTCAGGGGAAAGTTGTTACTCTATGAGATGAATTAACAGAACACAATGCAGTTTCTCAGAAGGCTTCTTTCCAGTTTTTAACGGAAGAGATTTCCTTTTTCACCATAGCCTTCTAAGGGCATCCAAATATCACTTTGCAAATTCCACAAGAAGAGTCTTAGCGAAAGGCATCTTAAGGGGAAAGCTGTAACTCAGTGAGATGAATTAGCATTACACAATGCAGTTTCTCAAAAAGCTTCTATCCACTTTTTAACTGAAGAGATTTCCTTTTTCCCCCTAGCCCTCTATGGGCTTCCAAATATCATTTTGAAAATTCCACAAGAACAGTCTTAGTGAAAGACTACTTGAGAGGAAAGCTGTAACTCTGTGAGATGAATTAACACAACACAAAGCAGTTTATCAAAAGGCTTCTTTTCAGTTTTTATCTGAGGATATTTCCTTTTTCACCACAGCTCTCTATGGGCTTCCAAATATCACTTTTTAAATTCCACAAGAACTCTCTTAGCGAAAGTCTTCTTCAGGGGAGAGCTGTATCTCTATGAGATGAATTAACAGAACACAAAGTAGATTCTCAGAACGCATCTTTCCAATTTTAAACTGAAGAGATTTCCTTTTTCACCATAGCCCTCCATGGGCTTCCAAATATCACTTTGCAAATTCCACAAGAACAGTCTTAGTGAAAGGTTTCTCCAGGGGAAAGCTGTAACTCTCTGAGATGAATTAACAGAACACAAATCAGTTTCTCAGAGATCTTCTTTCCAGTTTTTAACTGAAGACATTACCTTTTTCATCATAGCCCTCTATAAGCTTCCAAATATCACTTTTAAAATTCCACAAGAACATACTTATCGAAAGGCTACTTGAGGGGAAAGCTTTAACTCTCTGAGATGAATTAACAGAACACAAAGCCGTTTCACAGAAAGCTTCTTTCCAGTTTTTAAGGGAAGAGATTTCCTTTTTCACCCTAGCACTCTATGGGCTTCCAAATATCACTTTGCAAAATCCACAAAAACAGTCTTAGAAAAGGGCTTCTTGAGGGGAAAGCTGTAACTCTGTGAGATGAATTACAGAACACAAAGTAGTTTCTCAGAAAGCTTCTTTCCAGTTTTTAAATGAATATAATTCGTTTTTCACAACAGCCCTCTATAGGCTTCCGAATATCACCTTGCAAACTAACAACAACAGTCTTAGCGAAAGGCTTCTTGAGGGGAAAGCTGTAACTCTGTGAGATGAATTAAGAGAACACAAAGACGTTTCTCAGAAAGCTTCTTTCAGGTTTTTAGCTGAAGATATTTCATTTTTAACCATAGCCCTCTATGGGCTTCCAAATATCACTTTGCAGATTCCACAAGAACAGTCTTAGTGAAAGACTTCTTGAGGGGAATGCTGTAACTCTGTGAGATGAATTAAAAGAACACAATGCAGTTTCTCAAAAAGCTTTTTTCCAGTTTTTAACTGAAGATATGTCGTTTTTCACGTTGTCTTCTATGGGCTCCCAAATATCACCTTGCCAGTTCCATAAGAACAGTCTTAGGAAAGACTTCTTTAGGGGAAAGCTGTAACTCTGTGAGAAGAATTAACAGAACACAAAGCAGTTTCTCAAAAACCTTCTTTTCAGTTTTTATCTTAGGATATTTACATTTCCTCCGCAGCTCTCTATGGGCATCCAAATATCACTTTGCAAATTCCACAAGAACACTCTTAACGAAAGGGTTCTGGAGGGGAATGCTGTAACTCTGTGAGATGAAGTAACAGAACACAAAGTACTATCTCAGAAAGCTTCTTTCCAGTTTTTAACTGAACATATTTCCATTTTCACAGTAGCCCTCTATGGGCTTCCAAAATATCACTTTTTGAATTCCACAAGAAGAGTCTTAGCGAAAGGCTTCTTGAGGGGAAAGCTGTATGTCTCTGAGATGAATTATCAGAACACAAAGCCGTTTCTCAGAAAGCTTCTTTCCAGTTTTTAACGGAAGAGATTTCCTTTTTCACCATAGCCCTCTATGGGCTTCCAAATATCACTTTTAAATCCACAAGAACACCCTTAGCGAAAGGATACTTGAGGGGAAAGTTGTAAATCTCTGTGATGAATTAAGAGAACACAAAGCAGTTTTGAGAAAACTTCTTTGCAGTTTTTAAATGAAAATATTTCCTTTTTACCCATAGCCTTCTATGGGCTTCCAAATATCACTTTTCAAATTCCACAAGAACAGTCTTAGCGAAAGGCTTCTTGAGGCTAAAGCTGTAACTCTGTGAGATGACTTAAGAGAACACAAAGCAGTTTCTCAAAAAGCTTCTTTTCACTTTTTATCTTAGGATATTTACATTTTCTCCGCAGCTCTCTATGGGCATCCAAATATCACTTTGCAAATTCCACAAGAACACTCTTAACGAAACGGTTCTTGAGGGGAAAGCTGTAACTCTGTGAGATGAATTAACAGAACACAAAGCTGTTTTTCAGAAAACTTCTTTCCAGTTTTTAACTGAAGATATTTCGTTTTTCACCATAGCCCTCTATGTGCTTCCAAATATCACTTTGCAAATTCCACAAGAACTCTATTAGCGAAAGGCTTCTTGAGGGGAATGCTGCAGCTCTGTGAGATGAATTAACAGAACACAATGCAGTTTCTCAGAAAGCTTATTTCAAGTTTGTAACTGAAGATATTTCCTTTTTCACCGTAGTCCTCTATGGGCTTGCAAATATCACTTTGCAAATTCCACAAGAACAGTCTTAGAGAAAGACTTCTTGAGGAGAAAGCTGTAACTCTTTGAGATGAATTAACAGAACACAAAGACGTTACTCTGAAAGCTTCTTTCCAGTTTTTAATGAAGAGACTTCCTTTTTTACCATAGCCCTCTATGGGCTTCCAAATATCACTTTGCAAATTCCACAAGAACAGTCTTAGCAAAAGGCTTCTTGAGGGGAAAGCTGTAACTCAGTGAAATGAATTCACAGAACACGAAACAGTTTCTCAGAGACCTTCTTTCCAGTTTTTAACGGAAGAGATTCCCTTTTTCACCATAGCCCTCTAGGCGCTCCCATATATATCACTTTGCAAATTCCACAAGAAGAGTCTTAGCGAAAGACTTCTTGAGGAGAAATCTGTAACTCTGTGAGTTGAAGTAACAGAACAGAAAGCAGTTTCCCCAAAAGCTTCTTTTCAGTTTTTATCTTAGGATACTTCCTTTTTCACCACAGCGCTCTATGGGCTTGCAAATATCACTTTTTAAATTCCACAAGAACATTCTTAGTGAAAGGCTTCTGGAGGGGAATGCTGTAACTCTGTGAGATGTATTGACAGAACTCAAAGTAGTTTTTCAGAAAGCCTCTTTCCAGTTTTTTAACGGAAGTTATTTCCTTTTTAACCATAGCCCTCTAAGTGCTTCCAATTATCATTTTGCAAATTCCAAAAAAGGAGCCTTAGGAAAAAGCTTCTTGAGGGGAAAGCTGTAACTCTGCGAAATGAATTAACAGAGCACAAAGCAGTTTCTCAGAAAGCTTCTTTTCAATTTTTATTTTAGGATATTTCCTTTTTCACCATAGACGTCTACGGGCTTAACATATCACTTTGCAAATTCCACAAGAACAGTCTTAACGAAAGGCTTCTGGAGGGGAAAGCTGTAATTCTGTGAGATGAAATAACAGAACACATAACATTTTCTCAGAAAGCCTCTTTCAAGTTCTTAACGGAAGATATTTCCTTTTTCACCGTAGCCCTATATGGGCTTCCAAATATCACTTTGCAAATTCCACAAAAACAGTCTTAGCGAAAGACTTCTTGAGGGGAAAACTGTAACCCTGTGAGATGAATTAACAGAAAACAAAGCAGTTTTTCAGAAAGATTCTTTCCAGTTTTTAACGGAAGATATTTCCTTTTTAACCGTAGCCCTCTATGGGCTTCCAAATATCACTTTGCATATTCCACAAGAACAGTCTTAGCGAAAGGCTTCTTGAGGGGAAAGCTGTAACTATGTGAGATAAATTGACAGAACACAAGGCAGTTTCTCAGACAGATTCTTTTCAGTTTTTAACGAAAAATATTTCCTTTTTCACGGTAGCGCTCTATGGGCTTCCAAATATCACTTTGAAAATTCCACAAGAACTGTCTTACGAAAGACTTTTTGAGGAGAAAGCTGTAACTCTCTGAGATGAATTAACAGAACACAAAGCAGTTTCTCAGAAAGCTTCTTTCCAGTTTTTAACTGAAGATAATTCCTTTTTCACCATAGCCCTCTAAGAGCTTCCAGATATCACTTTGCAAATTCCACAAGAACAGTGTTAGCGAAAGGCTTCTGGAGGGAAAAGCTGTAACTCTGTGAGATGAATAAACAGAACACGAAGTAGTTTCTCAGGAAGCCACTTTCCAGTTTTTAACGGAAGATATTTCCTTTTCCACCGTAGCCCTCTAAGGGCTTCCAAATATCACTTTGCAAATTCCACAAGACAGTCTTACCAAAAGACTTCTTGACTGGAAAGCTGTAACTCTGTGAGATGCATTAACAGAACACAAAGCAGTTTCTCAGAACGTTTCTTTCCAGTTATTAACAAAAGATATTTCCTTTTTCACTATAGCCCTGTATGGGCTTCCAAATATCACTTTGAAAATTCTACAAGAACATACTTAGCGAATGGCTTCTGGAGGGGAATGCTGTAACTCTTTGAGATGAATTATCAGAACAAAAAGCCGTTTCTCAGAAAGCTTCTTTCCAGTTTTTATTTTAGGATATTTCCTTTTCTCCATAGACCTCTAAGGGCTTCCAAATATCCCCTTTCAAATTGCAAAAGAACAGTCTTAGCGAAAGGATTCTGGAGGGGAAAGCTGTAACACTGTGAGATGAATTAACAGAACACAAAGCAGTTTCTCAGAATGCTTTTTTCCAGTTTTTAACGGAAGATATTTCCTTTTTCACCATAGCCCTCTATGGGCGTCCAAATATCACTTTGCAAATTCCACAAGAACAGTCATAGCGAAAGGCTTCTTGAGGGTCAAGCTGTAACTCTGTGAGATGAAATAACATGACACAAAGCAGTTTCTCAGAAAGCTTCTTTCCAGTTTTTAACGGAAGATATTTTCTTTTTCATCATAGCCCTCTATAGGCTTCCAAATATCACTTTGCAAATTCCACAAGAACAGTCTTAGCGAAAGGTTTATTGAGAGGAAATCTGTAACTCTGTGAGATGAATTAACAGAACACGAAGCAGTTTCTCAGAAAGATTCTTTTCAGTTTTTATCTTAGGATATTTCCTTTTACAACATAGCCCTCTATGGGCTTTCAAATATCACTTTGCAAATTTCATAACAACAGTCTTAGTGAACGACTTCTTGAGGGGAAAGCTGTGATTCTGTGCGATGAACTAACAGAACACAAAGCAGTTTCTCAGAAAACTTCTTTTCTGTTTTTATCTTAGGATATTTCCATTTTCACCACAGTCCTCTAAGGGCTTCCAAATAACACTTTGCAAATTCCACAAGAACAGTCTAAGCGAAAGGCTTATTGAGGGAAAAGATGTAACCCTTTGAGATGAATTAACAGAACACAAAGCAGTTTCTCAGAAAGCTTACTTTCAGATTTTAACTGAAGATATTTCCTTTTTCACCATAGCCCTCTAGGGGTTCCAAATATCACTTTGCAAATTCCACAACAACAACTTTAGCGAAAGACTTCTTAAGGGGAAAGCTGTAGTTCTGTGAGTTGAATTAGTCGAACACAAGTCAGTTTCTCAGAAAACTTCTTTTTAGTTTTTATCTTAGGCTATTTCCTTTTTCAACATAGCCCTCCAGGGGCTTCTAAATATCACCTTGAAAATTCCACAAGAACAGTCTTAGTGAACGGCTTCTTCAGGGGAATGCTGTAATTCTGTGAGATGAATTAACAGAATACAAATCAGTTTCTGACATAGCTTCTTTCTGTGTTTATCTTAGGATATTTCCTTTTCATCATAGCAATCTAGGTGCTTCCAAATTCACTTTACAAATTCCAACAGAGCAGTCTTAACGAAAGGCTTCTTGAGGGAAAAGCTCTAACTCTCTGATAAGAATTAACAGAACACAAAGCAGTTTCTCAGAAACCTTCTTTCCAGTTTTTAACGGAAGATATTTCCTTTTTTACCTTAGCCCTCTATGGGCTTCCAAATACCACTTGGCATATTCCACAAGAACAGTCTTAGCGAAAGGCTTCTTGAGGGGAAAGCTGTAAGTCGGTGATATGTATCAACACAACACACGGCAATTTCTCAGAATGCTTCTTTCCAGTTTTTAACTGAAGATATTTCCTTATTCACCATAGTCATCTATGGACTTCCAAATATCTGTCTGCAAATCCCACAAGAACAGTCTTAGAGAAAGGCTTCTTGAGGGGAAAGCTATACCTCGGTGAGATGTATTAACAGAACACACGGCAGTTTCTCAGAAATCTTCTTTCCACTTTTTAACGGAAGATATTTACTTTTTCACCATAGCCCTCTAGGGGCTTCCAAATATCACTTTGAAAATTCCAATAGAACAGTCTTAGCGAAAGACTTCTTGAGGGGAAAGCTGTAATTTGGTGAGATGTATTCTCAGAACACACGGCAGTTTTTGATAAAGTTTCTTTCCAGTTTTTAACGGAAGATATTTCCTTTTTCACCAAAGCCCTCTATGGGCTTCCACATATCACTTTGCAAATTTCACAAGAACAGTCTTAGTGAACGGCTTCTTGAGGGGAAAGCTGTAACTGTGTGAGATGAACTAACAGATCACAAATCATTTTCTCAGAGAGCTTCTTTCCAGTTTTTAACTGAAGATATTTTCTTTTTAACCATAGCCCTCTATGGGATTCCAAATATCACTTTGCATATTCCACAAGAAGGTTCTTAGCGAAAGACTTCTTGAGGGAAAAGCTATAACTCTGTGAGATGAATTAACAGAACACAAAGCTGTTTCTCAGAAAGGTTCATGACAGTTTTTAACTGAAGATATTTCCTTTTTCACCAAAGCCCTCTATGGTCTTCCAAATATCACTTTGAAAAATCCACAAGAACAGTATTAGTCAAAGATTCTTTTGGGGGAACCTGTAACTTGGTGAGATGTATTAACAGAACACACGGCAGTTTCTCAGAAAGCTTCTTTCCAGATTTTAACGGAAGATATTTCCTTTTACACCATAGCCCTCTATCGGCATCCAAAGTTCACTTTTCAAATTTCACAAGAACAGTCTTAGTGAACGACATCTTGAAGGGAAAGGTGTAACTCTGTGAGATGAACTAACAGAACACAAAGAATTTTTCAGAAAGCTTCTTTCGGTTTTCATCTTAGGATATTTCCATTTTCACCATAGCCATCTATGGGCTTCCAAATATCACTTTGCAAATTCCAGAACAACAGTCTTAGCGAAAGGCTTCTTGAGGGGAAAGCTGTAACTCTTTGAGATGAATTTACAGAACACAAAACAGTTTCTCAGAAAGCTTCTTTCCAGTTTTTAACTGAAGATATTTCCTTTTTCACCATAGCCCTGCATGGGCTTCCAAATATCACTTTGCAAATTCCACAACAACTGCCTTAGCGTAAGGCTTCTTGAGGGAAAAGCTGTAATTCTGTTAGATGAATTAAGAGAACAAAAAGTAGTTCCTCAGAAAGCTTCTTTTCAGATTTTATCTTAGGCTATTTCCTTTTTCACCACAGCCCTCTATCCGCTTCCAAATATCACTTTCAAAAATCCACAAGAACAGTCTTAGTGAACGGCTTTTTGAGAAGAAAGCTGTAACTCTGTGAGATGAATTAACAGAACACAAAGCAGTTTCCGAGAAAGCTTCTTTACAGTTTTTTTCTTAGGTAATTTCCCTTTTTCACCATAGCCCGCTATGGGCTTCCAAATATCACCTTGCAAATTCCACAAGAACAGTCTTAGCGAAGGGCTTCTGGAGGAAAATGCTGTAACTCTGTGAGATGAATTAACAGAACACAAAGTAGTTTCTCAGAAATCTTTTTTCCAGTTTTTAACAGAACATATTTCCTTTTTCACCGTAGCCCTCTATGGCCTTCCAAATATGACTTTGCAATTTCCAGAAGAACAGTCTTTGCGGAGGAGTTCTGGAGGGGAAAGTTGTAACTCTGTGAGATAAATTAACAGAAAAGAAAACATTTTCTCAGAAAGCTTCTTTCCAGTTTTTACCTGAAGATATTTCCTTTTTCACCATAGCCCTCTAGGGGTTCCAAATATCACTTTATAAATTCCACAAGAAGAGTCTTAGGGAATGGATTCTGGAGGGGAAAGCTTTAACTCTGTGAGATGAATTAACAGAACACAAAGCAGTTTCCGAGAAAGCTTCTTTACAGTTTTTTTCTTAGGTAATTTCCTTTTTCACCATAGCCCTCTATGGGCTTCCAAATATCACCTTGCAATTTCCAGAAGAACAGTCTTTGCGGTGGGCTTCTGGGAGGGAAGGTTTTAGCTCTGTGAGATGAATTAAGAGAACACAAAGCAATTTCTCAGAACTCTTCTTTCCAGTTTTTAACGGAAGATATATCCTATTTCACCATAGCCCTCTACGGGCTTCCAAATATCACTATGCAAGTTACACAAGAACAGTCTTAGCGAAAGGCTTCTTGAGGGGAAGGCTGTAACTCCGTGAGATGAATTAACAGAACAGAAAGCAGTTTCTCAGAATGTTTCTATCCACAGTTTAACTGAAGATATTTCCTTTTTCACCGTAGCCCTCTATGGGATTCCAAATATCACTTTGCAAATCCCACAAGAGCAGTCTTAGCGAAAGGCTTCTTGAGGGGAAAGCTGTAACTCGGTGAGGTGTATTAACAGTACACATGGCAGTTTCTCAGAAAGCTTCTTTCCAGTTTTTAACGGAAGACATTGCCTTTTTCACCATAGCCTCCTATGGGTTTCCAAATATCACTTTGCAAATCTCACAAGAGCAGTCTTAGTGAACGACTTCTTGAGGGGAAAGCTCTAACTCTGTGAGGTGAATTAAGAGAACCCAAAGCCGTTTATCAGAGAGCTTCTTTTCAATTTTTATCATAGGATATTTCCTTTTTCACCATAGGCCTCTATGGGCTTCCAAATATCACATTGCAAATTCCACAAGAACAGTCTTAGTGAAAGTCTTCTTGAGGAGATAGCTGTAACTCGGTGAGATGTATTACACCAACACACGGCAGTTTCTCAGAAGGCTTCTTTCCGGTTTTTAACTGAAGATATTTCCTTTTTCACCATAGCCCTCTGTGGGCTTCCAAGTATCACTTTGCAATTCTCTGGTTTCTCTTCAGATCGTATAAATCTTTCGCCTTTTACCAAGTATCACTTTGCAAAATCCACAAGAACAGTCTTAGGGAAAGGCTTCTGGAGCGGAAAGCTGTAACTCTGAAAGGTAAATTAACAGAACACAAAGCAGTTTCTCATACAGCTTCTTTCCAGTTTTTAACTGAAGATATTTCCGTTTTCACCATAGCCCTCTATGGGCTTCCAAATATCACAGTGCAAATCCCACAAGAACAGTCTTAGCGAAAGTCTTCTTGAGGGTAAAGCTGTAATCAGTGAGGTATATTAACAGAACACACGGCCGTTTCTCAGAAAGGTTCTTTCCAGGTTTAACGGAAGATATTTCCTTTTCCACCATAGCCCTCTACGGGCTTTCAAATATCACCTTTCAAATTCCAAAAGAACAGTCTTAGGTAAAGGTTTCTGTAGGGGAAAGCTGTAACTCTGTGAGATGATTTTACAGAACATAAAGCAGTTTCTCAGAAAAGTTCTTTCCAGTTTTAAACTGAAGAAATTTCCTTTTTCACCATAGCCCTCTATGGGCTTCCAAATATCACTGTTCAAATCTCACAAAAACAGTATTAGCGAAAGGCTTCTTGAGGGGAAAGCTGTAACTCGGTGAGGTGTATTAACAGAACACACGGCAGTTTCTCAGAAATCTTCTTTCCAGTTTTTAACGGAAGATATTTCCTTTTTCACCATAGCCCTCTATGGGCTTCCAAACATCACTTTGCAAATTCCACTAGAACAGCCTTAGCCAACAGCTTCTTGAGGGGAAAGCTGTAACGCGGTGAGAAGTATTAACAGAACACACGGCTGTTTCTCTGAAAGCTTCTTTCCAGTATTTAAGGGAAGATATTTCCTTTTTCACCGTAGCCATTTACGGGTTTCCAAATATCACTTTGCAAATTTCACAAGAACAGTCTTAGTGAACGGCTTCTTGAGAAGAAAGTTGAATCTCTGTGAGATGAACTAACAGAACACAAAGCAGTTTATCAGAAAGCCTCTTTACAGTTTTTAACGGAAGATATTTCCGCTTTTGCCATAGCCCACTATGGGCTTCCAATATCACTTTGAAAATCGCACAAGAACAGTCTTAGCCAAAGGCTTCAGGAGGGGAAAGCTGTAAATCTGTAAGATGAATTAGCAGAACACAAAGCAGTTTCTCAGAAAGCTTCCTTTCAGTTTTTATCTTAGGTAATTTCCTTTTTCACCATAGCCCTCTACGGGGTTCCAAATATCACTTTCCAAATTCCACAAGAAGAGTCTTTGCAGAGGGCTTCTAGAGGGGAATGTTGTAACTCTGTGAGATGAATTAACGGAACACAAAGCAGTTTCTCAGAAAGCTTCTTTCCAGTTTTTAACGGAAGATATTTCCGCTTTCGCCATAGCCCTCTATGGGCTTCCAAATATCACTTTGCATATTCCGCAAGAACAGTCTTAGCAAAAGGCTTCTTGAGGGGAAAGCTGTAACTCTGTGAGATGAATTAACAGAACACAAAGGAGTTTCTCAGAAAGCTTCTTTACAGTTTTTAATGGAAGATATTTCCTTTTTCACCATAGCCCTCTACGGGCATCCAAATATCACTTTGCAAATTCCAGAAGAACAGTCTTTGTGAAATGTTTCTGGAGGGGAAAGCTGTAATTCTGTGAGATGAATTAACAGACCACAAAGCAGTTTCACAGAAAGCTTCTTTCCAGTTTTTAACTGAAGAAATTTCCTTTTTCAACATAGCCCTCTATTGGCTTCCAAATACCGCTTTGCAAATCCCACAAGAACACTCCTAACGAAAGGCTTCTTGAGGGGAAAGCTGTAACTCCGTGAGATGAATTTACAGAACACAAAGCAGTTTCTCAGAATGCTTCTATCCACCGTTTAACTGAAGATATTTCCTTTTTCACCGTAGCCCTCTATGGGCTTTCAAATATCACTTTGCAAATCCCACAAGAGCAGTCTTAGCGAAAGGCTTCTTGAGGGGAAAGCTGTAACTCGGTGAGGTGTATTAACAGAACACATGGCAGTTTCTCAGAAAGCTTCTTTCCAGTTTTTAACGGAAGACATTGCCTTTTTCACCGTAGCCTCCTATGGGTTTCCAAATATCACTTTGCAAATTTCACAAGAGCAGTCTTAGTGAACGACTTCTTGAAGGGAAAGCTCTAACTCTGTCAGATGAATTAAGAGAACTGAAACCCGTTTCTCAGAAAGCTTCTTTTCAATTTTTATCTTAGGATATTTCGTTTTTCACCATTGGCCTCTATGGGCTTCCAAATATCACATTGTAAATCCCACAAGAACAGTCATAGCGAAAGGATACTTGAGGGGAAAGCTGTAATGGATGAGGTGTATTAACAGAACACAGGACATTTTCTCAGAAACCTTCTTTCCAGTTTTTAACGGAAGATATTTCCTTTTTCACCATAGCCCTCTATGGGCCTCCAAATATCACTTTGCAAGTTCCACTAGAACTGCCTTAGCGAACGGCTTCTTGAGGGGAAAGCTGTATCTCGCTGGATGTATTAACAGAACACACGGCAGTTCCTCTGAAAAGCTTCTTTCCCGTTTTTAACGGAAGATATTTCCCTTTTCACCGTAGCCCTCTATGGGTTTGCAAATATCAATTTGCAAATTTCACAAGAATAGTCTTAGTGGGACACCTTGAGAGCAAAATTGAAACTCTGTGAGATGAACCTACAGAACACAGAACAGTTTCGCAGAAAGCTTCTTTTCGATTTTATCTTAGGATATTTCTATTTTCATCATAGCCCTCTATGGGCATCCAAATATCACTTTGCAAATTCCACAAGAACAGTCTTATCGAAAGGCTTCATGAGGGAAAACCTGTAACTCTTTGAGATGAATTAACAGAACACAAAGCAGTTTCTCAGAAAGCTTCTTTTCAGTTTTTAACGGAAGATATTTCCTTTTACACAATAGCCCTCTATGGGCTTACAAATATCACTTTGCAAATTCCACAACAACAGCCTTAGCGAAAGGCTTCTTGAGGGGAAAGTTGTAACTCTGTGAGATGAATTAACAGAACACAAAGCAGTTTCTCAGAAGGCTTCTTTCCAGTTTTGAACGGAAGTCATTTCCTTTTTCACCATTGCCCTCTATGGGCTTCCAAATATCACTTTGCAATTTCCACAAGAACAGTCTTAGCGAAAGGCTTCTTGAGGGGAAAGCTGTAACTCTCTGAGATGAATTAACACAACACAAAGGAGTTTCTCAGAAAGTTTCTTTCCAGTTTTTAACTGAAGATATTTCGTTTTTCACCATAGCCGTCTATGGGCTTCCAAATATCATTTTGCAAATTCCACAAGAACAGTCTTAGCGAAAGGCTTCTGAGGGGACAGCTGTAACTCTGTGAGATGAATTAACAGAACACAAAGAAGTTTCTCCGAAAGCTTCTTTCCGGTTTTCAAGTGATCATATTTCCTTTTTCACCATATCCCTCTATGGGCTTCCAAATATCACTTTGCAAATCCCACAAGAACAGTCATACCGAAAGGCTTCTTGAGGTGAAAGCTGTAACTCGCTGAGATATATTAACAGAACACACGGCAGTTTCCCAGAATGCTTCTTTCCAGTTTTTAACCGAAGATATTTCTTTTTTCACCATAGCCCTCTATGGGCTTCCAAATATCAGTTTCCAAATTTCACAAGAACAGTCCTAGTGAACGGCTTCTTGAGGGGAAAGCTGTAACTGTGTGAAATGAATTAACAGAACAGAAAGCAGTTTCACAGAAAGCTACGTTTCTTTTTTTATCTAATGATGTTTCCATTTTCACCATTGCCCTCTGTGGGCTTCCAAATATCACTTTGTAAATACCACAAGGACAGTCTTAGCGGAAGGCTTCTTGAGGGAAAAGCTGTAACTCTGTGAGATGATTTAATAGAACACAAAGAAGTTTCTCAGAAATCTTTTTTTCTGTTTTTAACTGAGGATATTTCCTTTTTCACCAAAGCCGTCTACGGGCTTCAAAATATCACTTAGCAATTTCCACAACAACAGCCTTAGTCAAAGGGTTTTGAGGGGAAAGCTGTAAATCTGTGAGTTGAATTAACAGAACAAAAAGCAGTTTCTCAGAAAGCTTCCTTTCAGCTTTTAACTGAAGATATTTCCTTTTTCACCAAAGCCTTCTATGGGCTTCCAAATATCACTATGCAAATTACACAACAACAGCCTTAGTGAAAGGCTTCTTGAGGGGAAAGGTGTAACTCTGTGAGTAAAGTTAACAGAACACAGAGTAGTTTCTCAGAAAGATTTTTCCAGTTTTTAACTGAAGATATTTTCTTTTTCACCGTAGCCCTCTATGGGCTTCCAAATATCACTTTTCAAATTCCACAAGAACAGTCTTAGCGAAAGGCTTCTTGAGGGGAAGGCTCTAACTCTGTGAGATGAATTAACAGAACACAAAGAAGTTTCTCAGAAATCTTTCCAGTTTTTAACGGAAGATATTACTTTTTCACCATAGCCCTCTAAGGGCTTCCAATTATCACTTTGGAAGTTCCACAAGAACAGTCTTAGCGACAGGCTTCTTGAGGGGAAAGCTGTAACACTCTGAGATGAATTAACAGAACACAAAGCGGTTTCTCAGAAAGCTTCTTTCTAGTTTTTAATTGAAGGTATTTCCTTTTTCACCATAGCCCTCTATGGGCTTCCAAATATCACTTTGCAAATTTCACAAGAACAGTCTTAGTGAACGGCTTCCTGAGGGTAAAGCTGTAACTCTATGAAATGAACTAAGAGAACACAAGGCAGTTACTCAGAAAGCTTCTTTTCGGTTTTTATCTTAGGATATTTCCATTTTCACTATAGCACTCTATGGGCTTCCGAATATCACTTTCCAAATTCCAGAAGAACAGTCTTAGCGAAAGGCTTCTTAAGGGGAAAGCTCTAACTCTTTGAGATGAATCAACAGAACACAAAGCAGTTTTTCAGAAGGCTTCTTTTCAGTTTCTTTCTTAGGCTATTTCCTTTTTCACCATAGCCCTCTATGGTCTTCCAAATATCACCTTGCAAATTCTAGAAGAACAGTCTTAGTGAAAAGCTTCTGGAAGGGAAAGCTGTAATTTGGTGAGATGTATTAACAGAAAACACGGCAGTTTCTCAGAAAGCTTCTTTCCCCTTTTTAACGGGAGATATTTCCTTTTTCACCATAGCCCTCTAAGGGTTACCAAATATGAATTTGCAAATTGCACAAGAAGAGTCTTAGTGAACGGTTTCTGGAGGGGAAAGCTCAAACTCTGTGAGATGAACTAACAGAACACAAAGCAGTTTCTCAGAAAGTTTCTTTTCGGTTTTTAACGGAAGATATTCCCTTTTTCACCGTAGCCCTCAATGGGCTTGGAAATTTCTCTTTGCAAATTCCACAAGAACAGTCTGATCGAAAGGCTTCTGCAGGGACAAGCTGTAACTCTGGGAGATGAATTAACAGTACACAAAGCAGTTTCTCAGAAAGCTTCTGTTCAGTTTTTATATTAGGATATTTCCTTTTTCACCATAGCCTTCTAAGGGCTCCAAATATCACTTTGCAAATTCCACAAGAACATTCTTAGCGAAAGGCTTCTTGAAGGGAAAGCTGTAACACTGTGTGTTGAATTAAGAGAACACAAAGTAGTTTCTCAGAAAGATTCTTTCCAGTTTAAAACTGAAGATATTTTCTTTTTCACCATAGCCCTCTACGGGCTTCCAATATCACTTTGAAAATTTCACAAGAACAGTCTCAGTGAACGGTTTCTTGAGGGTAAAGCTGTAACTCTGTGAGATGAACTAACAGAACACAATGCAGTTTCTCAGAAAGCTTCTTTTCGATTTTTATCTTAGGATATTTCCATTTTCACCATAGCCGTCTATGGGCTTCCAAATATCACTTTGCAAATTCCACAAAAACAGCCTTAGCGACAGGCTTCTTCAGGGGAAAGCTGTAACTCTGTGAGTTGATTTAACAGAAAACAAAGCAGTTGCTCAGAAAGCTTCTTTTCAGTTTTTATCTTAGGGTATTTCCTTTTTCACCATAGCTCTCTATGGGCTTCGAAATATCACTTTGCAAATTCCACAAGAACAGTCTTAAAGAAAGACTTCTGGAGGGGAAAGCTGTAACTCTGTGTGATGAATTATCAGAACACAAAGCAGTTTCTCAGACATCTTCTTTCCAGTTTTTAAAGGAAGATATTTCCTTTTTCACAGTAGCCCTCTCTGGACTTACAAATATCACTTTCAAAATTCCACAAGAACAGTCACAGTGAACAGCTTCTTGAGGGGTAACCTGTAAATCGGTGAGATGAATAAACAGAACACAAAGCAGTTTCTCATAAAGCTTCTTTCCAGTTTTTAACTAAAGATATTTCCTTTTTCACCATAGCCCTGTACGGGCTTCCAAGATCACTTTGCAAATTCCACAACAACACTCTTACCGAAAGGCTTCTGGAGAGCAAAGCTTTAATTCTGTGAGATGAATTAACAGAACACATAGCAGTTTCTCAGAAATCTTCTTTCCAGTTTTTATCTTAGGATATTTCCTTTTTCACCATAGCCCTCTATGGGCTTCCAAATATCACTATGCATATCCCATAGGAACAGTCTTAGCGAAAGGCTTCTTGTGGAGAAAGCTGTATCTCGGTGAGATATATTAGCAGAACACACGGCAGTTTCTCAGAGTGCTTCTTTCTAGTTTTTAGGGGAAGATATTCCCTTTTTCACCATAGCCCACTCTGGGCTTCCAAATATCACTTTGAAAATTTCACAAGAACAGTCTTACTGAATTGCTTCTTGAGGAGAAAGCGGTAACACTGTGAGATTAACTAACAGAAAACAAAGCAGTTTCTCAGAAAGCTTTTTCTTGTTTTTTATCTTAGGATATTTCCTTTTTCCCACAGCCATCTATGGGCTTCGAATTATCAATTTGCAAATTCCACAAGAACAGTCCTAGCGGAAGGTGTCTTCAGGGGAAAGCTCTAATTCTTTGGGATGCATTAAGAGAACACACAGCAGTTTCTCAGAAAGCTTCTTTCCAGGTTTTAACTAAAGATATTTCCTTATTCACCATAGCCCTCTTTGGGCTTCCAAATATCACTCTGCAAATACCACAACAGCAGCCTTAGCGAAAGGCTTCTTGAGGGTAAAGCTGTAACTCTTTGAGTTGAATTAACAGAAAACAAAGCAGTTTCTCAGAAAGTTTCTTTTCAGTTTTTATCTTAGGATATTTACTTTTTCACCATAGCCCTCTAAGGGCTTCCAAATGTCACCTGGCAAATTCCACAAGAAAAGTCTTACTGAACGGCTCCTTGAGAGGAAAGCTGTAACTCTGTGAGAAGAACTAACAGAACACAAAGCAGTTTCTCAGAAAGGTTCTTTTCGGTTTTTATCTTAGGATATTTCCATTTTCACCATAGCCCTCTATGGGATTCCAAATATCACTTTGCAAATTCTACAACAACAGCCTTAGCTAAAGGCTTTTTGAGGGGAAAGCTGTAACTCTGTGAGATGAATTAACACAACACTAAGCAGTTTCTCAGAAAGCCTCTATTCCGTTTTTTTCTTAGGACATTTCCTTTATCACCAGAGACCTCAAAGGGCTTCCAAATATCACTTTGCAAATTCCTAAAGAACAGTCTTAACGAAGGGCTTCTGGAGGGGAAATCTGTAACTCTGTGAGATGAACTAACAGGACACAAAGTAGTTTCTCAGAAAACTTCTTTCCAGTTTTTAACGGAAGATATTTCCTTTTTCACCATAGCCCCCTAAGGGCTTCCAAATATCACTTTGCAAATTCCACAAGAACAGTCTTAGCGAAAGGCTTCCTGAGGGGAAAGTTGTAACTCTCTGAGATGAATTAACAGAACACATAGCAGCTTCTCAGAAAGCTTCTTTCCAGGTTTTAACTGAAGATATTTCCTTTTTCACCATAGACCCCTAAGGGCTTCCAAATATCACTTTGCAAATTCCACAAGAACAGTCTTAGCGAAAGGCTTCCTGAGGGGAAAGTTGTAACTCTCTGAGATGAATTAACAGAACACATAGCAGCTTCTCAGAAAGCTTCTTTCCAGGTTTTAACTGAAGATATTTCCTTTTTCACCATAGCCCTGTATGGGCTTCAAAATATCACTTTGCAAATTCCAAAAGAACAGTCTTAGGGAAAGGCTTCTGGAGGGGAAGCTGTAACCCAGTGAGCTGAATTAACAGAACACATAGCAGTTTCTGAGGCAGCTTCTTTTCAGTTTTTATCTTAGAATATTTCCTTTTTCATCATAGCCTTCAATGGGCTTCCAAAAATCACTTTGCAAATTCCACAAGAACAGTCTTACTGAAAGGCTTCTTGAGGGGCAAGCTGTAACTCTGTGAAATGAATTAACAGAACACAAAGCAGTTTCTCAGAAGCTTCTTTCCAGTTTCTAACTGAAGATATTTCCATTTTCACCATAGCCCTCTAAGGTCTTCCAAATATTACTTTGCAAATCCCTCAAGAACAGTCTTAGCGAAAGGCTTCTTGAGGGTAAAGCTGTAACTCGGTGAGATGTATTAACATAACACACGGCAGATTCTCAGAAAGCTTCTTTACAGTTTTTAACGGAAGATATTTCCTTTTTCACCATAGCCCTCTATGGGCTTCCAAATATCACTTTGAAAATTTCACAGCAACAACCTTAGCAAAAGGCTTCTTGAGGGGAAAGTTGTAACTCTGTGAGTTGAAGTAACAGAACACAAAGCAGTTTCTCAGAAAGCTTCTTTTCAGTTTCTCTCTTTGGATAATTGCTTTTTCAAAATAGCCTTCTATGGGCTTCCAAATATCACTTTGCAAATTCCACAAGAACAGTCTTAACGAAAGGCTTCTGGAGGTGAAGCTGTAACTCTGTGAGATGAATTAACAGAACAAATAGCAATTTCTCGAAATCTTCTTTCCAGTTTTTAATGGAACAAATTTCCTTTTTCACCATAGCCCTCTATGGACTTCCAAATATCACTTTGCAAATCCCACAAGAACAGTCCTAGCGAAAGTCAACTTGAGGGGAAAGCTCTAACTCGGTGAGGTGCATTAAGAGAACACATGGCAGTTTCTCAGAAAGCTTATTTCCAGTTTTTAAGGGAAGATATTTCCTTTTTCACCATAGCCCTCTATGGCCTTCCAAATATCACTTTGAAAATGCCACAAGAACAGTCTTAGTGATCGGTTTCTTGAGGGGAAAGCTGTAACTCTATGAGATGTATTAGCAGAACTCAAAAGAGTTTCTCAGAAATATTCTTTCCAGTTTTTAACGGAAGGTATTTCCTTTTTCACCATAGCCCTCTAAGGGCTTCCAAATATCAAGTTGCATATTCCACAAGAACAGTCTTAGCGAAAGGCTTCTGGAGGGGAAATCTATAACTCCGTGAGATCAATTAAGTAAACACACTGCAGTTTCTCAGAAATCTTCTTTTAAGTTTTTATCTTAAGATACTTCCTTTTTCACCAGAGCCCTCTAGGAGCTTCCAAATATCACTTTGCAAATTCCACAAGAACAGTCTTAACGAAATGCTTCTGGAGGTGAAAGCTGTAATCTGTGAGAGGAATTAACGGAAAGGAAAGCAGTCTCTCAGAAAGATTCTTTCCAGTTTTCAATGGAAGATACTTCCTTTTTCACCATAGCCCTCTATGGGATTTCAAATATCACTTTGCAAATTCCACAAGAACCGTCTTAGCGAAAGGCTTTTTGAGGGAAAAGCTGTAACTCTGTGAGATGAATTAACAGACACAAATCAGTTTCTCAGAAAGCTTCTTTTCAGTTTTTTTCTAGGTATATTTCCTTTTTCACCATAGGCCTCAAAGGGCTTCCAAATATAACTTTGCAAATTCCACAAGAACAGTCTTAGCAAAAGGCTTCTGGAGGGGAAAGCTGTATCTCTGTGAGATGAATTAACAGAATACAAATCAGTGTGTCAGAAATCTTCTTTGCAGTTTTTAATGGAACATAGTTCCTTTTTCACCATAGCCCTCTATGGGCTTCCAAATATCACTTTGCAAATTCCTCAGAAAGACCCTTAGCGTTAGGCTTCTTGAGGGGAGCGCTGTAACTCTGTGAGTTGAATTAACAGAACACAAAGCAATTTCTCAGAAAGCTTCTTTTCAATTTTTATCTTAGGAGATTTCCTTTTCACCATAGCCCTCTATGGGCTTCCAACTATCAGTTTGCAAATTCCACAAGAACAGTCTTAGTCAACGGCTTCTTGAGAGGAAAGCTGTAAATCTGTGAGCTTAAGTAACAGAACACAACGTAGTTTCTCAGAAAGGTTCTTTACAGTTTTTAACGGAAGATGTTTTCTTTTTAACCATAGCTCTATACGGGCTTTCAAATATCACTTTGAAAATTCCACAAGAACAGTGTTAGCGAAAGGCTTCTGGAGGGGAATGCTGTAACTCTGTGAGATGAATTAACAGAACACAATGCATTTTCTCAGAAAACTTCTTTCCAATTTTTAACGAAAGGTATTTCCTTTTTCACCATAGCCCTCTATGGGCTTCCAAATATCACTTTGAAATCCCACAAGAATAGTCTTAGCGAAAGGCTTCTTGAGGTGAAGCTGTAACTCGGTGAGATGTTTTAACAGAACACACGTCAGTTTCTCAGAAAGCTTCTTTCCAATTTTTCACGTAAGTTATTTCCTTTTTCACCATGGCCCTCTATGGGCTTCTAAGATCACTTTGTAAATTCCACAAGAACAGTCTTAGCGAAAGGCTTCTGGGGAGCAAAGCTGTAATTCTGTGAGATGAACTAACAAAAAACAAAGCAGTTTCTCAGAAAGCTTCTTTTCGGTTTTTAACGGAAGAAATTTCGTTTTTCATCATAGCCCTCAATGGGCTTCCAAATTTCACTTTGCAAATTCCACAAGAACAGTCTTAGCGAAAGGCTTCTTGAGGAGAAAGCTGTAACTCTGTGAGATGAATTAACAGAACACAAAACAGTTTCTCAGAAAGCTTCTTTCCCGTTTTTAAAGTAAAATATTTCCTTTTTCACCATAGCCCCCTATGCGCTTCCAAATATCACTTTGCACATTCCACAAGAACAGCCTTAACGAAAGGCTTCTTGAGGGGAAAGCTGTAACTCTGTGAGATGAATTAACAGAACACAAAACAGTTTCTCAGAAAGCTTCTTTTCGGTTTTTATCTTAGGATATTTCCATTTGCACCATAGCTCTGTATGGGCATCCAAATATCACTTTGCCAATTCCAAAAGAACAGTCTTTGTGAAAGGCTTCTTGAACGGAAAGCTGTAAATCTCTGAGATGAGTTAACAGAACACAAAACAGTTCCTCAGAAAGCTTCTTTTCAGTTTTTATCTTAGGATATTTCCTTTTTCACCATAGTGCTCCAAGGGCTTCCAAATATCACTTTGCAAATTCCACAAGAACAGTCTTACCGAAAGGTTTCATTAGGGGAATGCTGTAATTCTGTGAGATGAATTAACAAAACACAAAGCAGTTTCTCAGAAAGCTACTTTTCAGTTTTTATCTTAGGATATCTCCTTTTTCACCATAGCCCTCTATGGGCTTCCCTAATATCAGTTTGCAAATTTCACAAAAAGTGTCTTAGTGAATGGCTTCTTGAGGGGAAAGCTGTAACTCTGTGAGATGAACTAACAGAACACAAAGCAATTTCCCAGAAAGCTTCTTTTCAGTTTTTATCTTAGCACAATTCCATTTTCAGCTTAGACTTCGATGGGCTTCCAAATATCACTTTGCATATTCCACAAGAACAGCCTTAACCAAAGGCTTCTTGAGAGGAAAGTTGTAACTCTGTGAGATGAATTAACAGAACACAAAGCAGTTTCTCTCTTTTCAGTTTTTATCTTAGGATATTTCCATTTGCACCATAGCTCTCTTTGGGCATCCAAATATCACTTTGCCAATTCCAAAAGAACAGTCTTTGCGAAAGGCTTCTTGAACGGAAAGCAGTAAATCTCTGAGATGAGTTAACAGAACAGAAAGCAGTTCCTCAGAAAGCTTCTTTTCAGTTTTTATCTTAGGATATTTCCTTTTTCTCCATAGTGCTCCAAGGGCTTCCAAATATCACTTTGCAAATTCCACAAGAACAGTCTTAGCGAAAGGTTTCATGAGGGGAAAGCTGTATCTCTGTGAGATGAATTAACAGAACACAAAGCATTTTCTCAGAAGACGTCTTTCCAGTTTTTAACTGAAGATATTTCCTTTTTCACCATAGACCTCTTTGGGCTTTCAAATATCACATTGCAAATTCCAGAAAAACAGTCTTAGCGAAAGGCTTCTTGAGGGGAAAGCTGTAACTCTGTGAGATGAATTAACAGAACACAAAGCAGGTTCTCAGAAAGCTTCTTTCCAGTTTTTTTTTTCTTTTCCTTTTTTTTAAAATTTATTTATTATTATTATACTTCAAGTTGTAGGGTACATGTGCACAACGTGTAGGTTTGCTACATATGTATACTTGTGCCATGTTGGTGTACTGCACCCATCAACTCGTCATTTACATCAGGTATAACTCCCAGTGCAATCCCTCCCCACTCCCCCCTCCCCATGATAGGCCGCGGTGTGTGATGTTCCCCTTCCCGAGTCCAAGTGATATCATTGTTCAGTTCCCGCCTATGAGTGAGAACATGCGGTGTTTGGTTTTCTGTTCTTGTGATAGTTTGCTAAGAATGATGGTTTCCAGCTGCATCCTTGTCCCTACAAAGGACACAAACTCATCCTTTTTTATGGCTGCATAGTATTCCATGGTGTATATGTGCCACATTTTCTTAATCCAATCTGTCACTGATGCACATTTAGGTTGATTCCAAGTCTTTGCTATTGTGAATAGTGCTGCAATAAACATACGTGTGCATGTGTCTTTATAGCAGCATAATTTATAATCCTTTGTGTATATACCTAGTAATGGGATGGCTGGGTCATATGGTACATCTAGTTCTAGATCCTTGAGGAATCGCCATACTGTTTTCCATAATGGTTGAACTAGTTTACAATCCCACCAACAGTGTAAAAGTGTTCCTATTTCTCCACATCCTCTCCAGCACCTGTTGTTTCCTGACTTTTAATGATCGCCATTCTAACTGGTGTGAGATGGTATCTCAGTGTGGTTTTGATTTGCATTTCTCTGATGGCCAGTGATGATGAGCATTTTTTCATGTGTCTGTTGGCTGTATGAATGTCTTCTTTTGAGAAATGTCTGTTCATATCCTTTGCCCACTTTTTGATGGGGTTGTTTGTTTTTTTCTTGTAAATTTGTTTGAGTTCTTTGTAGGTTCTGGATATTAGCCCTTTGTCAGATGAGTAGATTGCAAAAGTTTTCTCCCATTCTGTAGGTTGCCTGTTCACTCTGATGGTAGTTTCTTTTGCTGTGCAGAAGCTCTTTAGTTTAATGAGATCCCATTTGTCAATTTTGGCTTTTGCTGCCGTTGCTTTTGGTGTTTTAGACATGAAGTCTTTGCCCATGCCTATGTCCTGAATGGTACTACCTAGGTTTTCCTCTAGGGTTTTTATGGTATTAGGTCTAACGTTTAAGTCTCTAATCCATCTTGAATTAATTTTCGTATAAGGAGTAAGGAAAGGATCCAGTTTCAGCTTTCTGCTTATGGCTAGCCAATTTTCCCAGCACCATTTATTAAATAGGGAATCCTTTCCCCATTTCTTGTTTCTCTCAGGTTTGTCAAAGATCAGATGGCTGTAGATGTGTGGTATTATTTCTGAGGACTCTGTTCTGTTCCATTGGTCGATATCTCTGTTTTGGTACCAGTACCATGCTCTTTTGGTGACTGTAGCCTTGTAGTATAGTTTGAAGTCAGGTAGCGTGATGCCTCCAGCTTTGTTCTTTTGACTTAGGATTGTCTTGGAGATGCGGGCTCTTTTTTGGTTCCATATGAACATTAAAGCAGTTTTTTCCAATTCTGTGAAGAAGCTCATTGGTAGCTTGATGGGGATGGCATTGAATCTATAAATTACCTTGGGCAGTATGGCCATTTTCACGATATTGATTCTTCCTATCCATGAGCAAGTTATGTTCTTTCATTTGTTTGTGTCCTCTTTTATTTCACTGAGCAGTGGCTTGTAGTTCTCCTTAAAGAGGTCCTTTACATCCCTTGTAAGTTGGATTCCAAAGTATTTTATTCTCTTTGAAGCAATTGTGAATGGAATTTCATTCCAGATTTGGCTCTCTGCTTCTCTGTTACTGGTGTATAAGAATGCTTGTGATTTTTGCACATTAATTTTGTATCCTGAGACTTTGCTGAAGTTGCTTATCAGCTTAAGGAGATTTTGGGCTGAGACAATGGGGTTTTCTAAATATACAATCATGTCATCTGCAAAGAGGGACAATTTGACTTCTTCATTTCCTAACTGAATCCCCTTGATTTCTTTCTCTTGCCTGATTGTCCTAGCCAGAACTTCCAACAATATGTTGAATAGGAGTGGTGAGAGAGGGCATCCCTGTCTTGTGCCAGTTTTCAAAGGGAATTTTTCCAGTTTTTGCCCATTCAGTATGATATTGGCTGTGGGTTTGTCATATATAGCTCTTATTATTTTGAGGTACGTTCCATCAATACCTAATTTATTGAGCGTTTTTAGCATGAAGGGCAGTTGAATTTTGTCAAAAGCCTTTTCTGCATCTATTGAGATAATCATGTGGTTCTTGCCTTTGTTTCTGTTTATATTCCAGTTTTTAACGGAAGATATTTGATATTTCACCATAGAGATCTATAGGCTTCCAAATATCACTTTGCAAATTCCACAAGAACAGTCTAAGGGAAAGGCTTCTGCAGGGGAAAGGTGTAACTCTGTGAGACGAATTAACAGAACACAGGGCAGTTTCTAAGAAAGCTTCTTTCCAGTTTTTAACTGAAGATATTTCCTTTTTCACCATAGCCCTCTATGGGCTTCCAAATATCACATTGCAAATGCCACAAGAACAGTATTAACAAAAGGCTTCTTGAGGGGAAAGCTGTTTCTCTGTGAGGTGTATTAAGAGAACACAGGGAAGTTTCTCAGAAAGCTTCTTTCCAGTTTTTAACGGTAGATATTTCCTTTTTCACCTTTGCCCCCTAGGGGCTTCCAAATATCACTTTGCAAATTCCACAAGAACAGTCTTATCGAAAGGCTTCTGGAGGGGAAAGCTGTAATTCAGTGAGATGTATTAACAGAACACACGGCAGTTTCTCAGAAAGCTTCTTTCCAGTTTTTAACGGAAGATGTTTCCTTTTTCAGCATAGCCCTCTAAGGGTTTCCAAATATCATTTGCAAATTTCACAAAAATAGTCATAGAGGGGCTTCTTGAGGGCAAAGCAGAAACTCTGTGAGATGAAATAACACAACACAAAGCAGTTTCTCAGAAAACTTCTTTTCGGTTTTTATCTTAGGATATTTCCATTTTCACCGTAGACCTCTATGGGATTCCAAATATCACTTTGCAAATTCCACAAGAAGAGTCTTAGCGAAAGGATTCTGGAGGGGAAAGCTGTTACTCTGTGAGATGAATTAACAGAACACAAATCATTTTATCAGAAATCTTCTTTCCGGTTTTTAACGGAAGATATTTCCTTTTTCACCATAGCCCTCTATGGGCTTCCAAATATCACTTTGCAAATTGCACAACAACAGACTTAGCGAAAGCCTTTTTGAGGGGAAAGCTGTAACTCTGTGACTTGAATTAACAGAACACATAGCAGTTTCTCAGAAAGTTTCTTTTCAGTTTTTATCTTAGGATATTTCCTTTTTCACCGTACCTCTCTATGGGCTTCCAAATATTATTTTGTAAATTCAACAAGAACACTCTTAGCGAAAGACGTCTGGAGGGGAAAGCTGTAACTCTGTGAGATGAGTTAACAGAACACAAACCAGTTTCTCAGAAATCTTCTTTCCAGTTTTTAACGGAAGATATTTCCTTTTTCAAAATAGCCCTCATGGGTTTCCAAATATCACTTTGTAAATTCCACAAGAACAGTCTTAGCGAAAGACTTCTTGAGGGGAAAGCTGTAATTCTGTGAGATGAATTAACAGAACACAAAGCAGTTTCTCAGAAAGCTTCTTTCCAGTTTTTAACTGAAGATATTTGTTTTTCACCGTAGACTTTTACGGGTTTCCAAATATTACTTTGCAAATCCCACAGAACTGTCTTAGGGAAAGGCCTCTTGAGGGGAAACCTGTAACTCGGTGAGATATATTAACAGTTCACACGGCAGTTTTTCAGAATGCTTCTTTCCACTTTTTAACGGAAGATATTTCCTTTTTCACCATAGCCCTCTACGGGCTTACAAATATCACTTTGCAAGTTTCAAAAGAATAGTCTCCGTCAACGAATTCTTGAGGGTAAAGCAGTAACTCTGTGAGATGAACTAACAGAACACAAAGCAGTTTCTCAGAAAGCTATTTTTCGGTTTTTATCTTAGGATATTTCCTTTTTCACTATAGCCATCTATGGGCTTCCAAATATCACTTTACAAATTCTACAAGAAAAGTCTTAGCGAAAGGCTTCTGGAGGGGAAAGCTGTAACTCTGGGAGATGAATTAAAAGAACACAATGCAGTTTCGTGGAAGGCTTCTTTTCAGTTTTTATCTTAGGATATTTCCTTTTTCACCATAGCCCTCTATGGGCTTCCAAATATCGCTTTGCAAATTCCACAAGAACATTCTTAGCGAAAGGCTTCTTGAGGGCAAAGCTGTAACTCTGTGAGATGAATTAACAAAAGACAAAGCTGTTTCTCAGAAATCTTTATTCCAGTTTTGAACTGAAGATGTTTCATTTTTCACCATAACCCCCTATTGGCTTCCAAATATCACTTTGCAAATTCCACAATAACAGTCTTAGCGAAAGGCTTCTGTAGGGGAAAGCTGTAATTCTGTAAGATGAATTAACAGAACACAAAGCAGTTTCTCAGAAAGCTTCTTTCCAGTTTTTAACGGAAGATATTTCCTTTTTCGCCATAGCCCACTATGGGCTTCCAAATATTACTTTGAAAATTCCACAGGAACAATCTTACTTATAGGCTTCTTGAGGGGAAAGTTATAACTCTGTGAGATGAATTAAGAGAACACAATGCAGTTTCTGAGAAAGCTTCTTTTCGGTTTATATTTTAGGATATTTCCTTTTTCGCCATAAACATCTATGGTCTTCCAATATCACTTTGCAAATTCCACAAGAACATTCTCAGTGAACGGTTTCTTGAGGGGAAAGCTGTAACTATGTTAGATGAATTAACAGAACACAAAGCAGTCTCTCAGAAATCTTGTTTCCAGATTTTAACGGAAGATAATCCCTTTTTTACAATAGCCTCCTATGGGCTTCCAAATATCACTTTTCTAAATCCACAAGATCAGCCTTAGCTAAAGGTTTCTTGAGGAGAAATTTGTAACACTGTGAGATGAATTAACAGAACACAAAGCAGTTCTCAGAAAGCTTCTTTTCAGTTTCTATCTTAGGATATTTCCTTTTTCACCATAGCCCTCTTTGGGCTTCCAAACATCACTTTGCAAGTTCCACAAGAACAGTCTTAGCGAAAGGCTTCTGGAGTGGAAAGCTGTAATTCTGTGAGATGAACTAACAGAACACAAATCAGTTTCTCAGAAAGCTTCTTTTCAGTTTTTGTGTTAGGATATTTCCTTTTTCACCATAGCCCACTGTGGGCTCCAAATGTCACTTTGCAAGTTCAACAAGAACAGTCTTAGCGAAAGGCTTCTTGAGGGGAAAGCTGTAACTCTGTGGGATGAATTAACAAAACACAAAGCAGTTTCTCAGAAAGCTTCTTTCAACTTTTTAATCGGAGATATTTCCTTTTTCACCATAGCCCTCTATGGGCTTCCAAATATCACTTTGCAAATTCCACAAGAACATTCTTAGGGAAAGGCTTCTTTAGTTGAAAGCTGTAACTCTGTGACATGAATTAACAGAACACAGGCAGTTTCTCAGAAAGATTCTTTACACTTTTTACTGGAAGATATTTTCCTTTTCACCATAGAAATCTATGAGCTTCCAAATATTACTTTCCAAATTTCACAAGAACAGTCTTAGTGAACGGCTTCCTGAAGGGAAAGCTGTAACTCTGTGAGATGAACTAAGAGAACACTAAGCTGTTTCTCAGAAAGTTTCTTTTCGGTTTTTATCTTAGTATATTTCCGTTTTCACCATAGCCCCTATGAGCTTCCAAACATCACTTTTCAATTTCCACAAGAACAGTCTTAGAGAAAGACTTCTTGAGGGGAAAGCTGTACCTCTCTGAGATGGATTAACAGAACACAAAGCAGTTTCTCAGGAAGCTACTTTTCAGTTTTTATCTTAGTATATTTGCTTTTTCACCATAGCCTTCTAAGGTCTTCCAAATATCCCTTTGAAAATTCCACAAGAACACTCTTAGCGAATGGCTTCTTGAGGGGAAAGCTGTAACTCTGTGAGATGAATTAACAGAACACAAAGCAGTTTCTCAGAAAGCTTCCTTGCAGTTTTTAACTGAAGATATTTCCTTTTTCACCATAGCCCTCCATGGGCTTACAAATGTCACTTTGCAAAATCCACAAGAACCGACATCACGATAGTCTTCTTGAGGGGAAAGCTGTAACTCTGTGAGATAAATTGACAGAACACAAAGCAGTTTCTCAGAAAGCTTCTTTTCAGTTTTTATCTTAGGATACCTCCTTTTTCACCATAGCCCTCTGTGGGCTTCCACATATCACTTTGCAAATTCCACAAGAACAATCTTAGGGAAAGGCTTCATGAGGGGAACGTTGTAAGTCTCTGAGATGAATTAACAGAACACAAAGTAGTTTCTCAGAAATCTTCTTTCCAGATTTTCATGGAAGATACTTATTTTTTCACCATAGCCCACTATGGGCTTCCAAATATCACCTTTCAAATTCCACAAGATCAGCCTTAGCTAAAGGTTTCTTGAGGAGAAATTTGTAACACTGTGAGATGAATTAACAGAACACAAAGCATTTTCTGAGAAAGCTTCTTTTCGGTTTTTATCTTAGGATATTTCCATTTTCACCATAGCCCTCTACAGTTTTTGAAATATCACTTTGCAAATTCCACAAGAGCAGTCTTAGCGAAAGGCTTCTTGAAGGGAAAGCTGTATTTGTGTGAGATGAATTAAGAGAATACAAAGCAGTCTCTCAGAAAGCTTCTTTCCAGTTTTTAACTGAAGATATTTCCTTTTTCACCATTGCCCTCTATGGGCTTCCAAATATCACTTTGCAAATTCCACAAGAACAGTCTTAGTGAAAGGCTTCTGGAGGGAAAAGCCGTAACTCTGTGAGATTAATTAATGGAACACAAATCTGTCTCTCAGAAAGTTTCTTTCCAGCTTTTTAAGGAAGATATTTCCTTTTTCACCATAGCTCTCTATGGGCTTCCAAATATCTCTTTGAAAATTCCACAAGAACAGTCTTAGGGAAAGGCTTCTTCAGTGGAAAGTTGTAACTCTGTGACATGAATTAACACAACACAAGGCAGTTTCTCAGAAAGATTCTTTACAGTTTTTAATGGAAGATGCTTTCTTTTTCACCATAGCCCTCTATGGGCTTCCAAATATTACTTTCCAAATTTCACAAGAACAGTCTTAGGGAAAGGCTTAATGAGGAGAAAGCTGTAAGTCTCTGAGATGAATTAACAGAACACAACGTAGTTTCTCAGAAATCTTTTTTCCAGATTTTAACGGAAGATACTTCCTTGTTCACCATAGCCCCCTATGGGCTTCCAAATATCACTTTTCAAATTCCGCAAGATCAGCCTTAGCTAAAGGTTTCTTGAAGGGAAACTTGTAACACTGTGAGATGAATTAACAGAACAATAATCAGTTTCTCAGAAAGCTTCTTTCCACTTTTTAACGGAAGATATTTCTTTTTTCACCATAGCCTTCTATGGACTTCCAAATATCACTTTGAAAATTCCACAAGAACAGTCTTAGTGAAAGGCTTCTTGAGGGGAAAGCTGTAACTCTGTGAGATGAATTAACAGAACACAAAGCAGTTTCTCAGAAAGCTTCTTTCCTGTTTTTAACGGAAGTTATTTCCTTTCACCGTAGCCCTCTATGGGCTTCCAAATATCACTTTGCAAATTCCAGAAGAACAGTCTTAGGCAAAAGCATCTTGAGGAGAAAGTTGTATCTCTGTGAGATGAATTAACAGAACACAATGCACTTTCTTAGAAGGCTTCTTTTCAGTTTTTATCTTGGCATATTTTCTTTTTCACCATAGCCCTCTATGGGCTTCCAAATATCACTTTGCAAATTCCACAAGAACAGCTTTAGCAAAAGGCTTCCTGAGGGGAAAGCTGTACCTCTCTGAGATGAATTAACAGAACACAAAGCAGTTTCTCAGAAAGCTTCTTTCCAGTTTTTAACAGAAGATATTTCCTGTTTCACCATATCCTTTTATGGCTTTCCAAATATCACTTCGAAATTCCACAAGAACAGTCTTAGCGATAGGCTTCTTGAGGGGAAAGCTGTAACTCAGTGAGATGAATTAACATTACACAAAGCAGTTTCTCAAAAAGATTCTTTCCACTTTTTAACGGAAGATATTTCCTTTTTCACCATAGCCCTCTATGGGCCTCCAAATATCACTTTGTAAATTCCACAAGAACAGTCTTAACGAAAGGCTTCCTGATGGGAAAGCTGTAACTCTGTGAGATGAATTAACAGAACACAAAGCAGTTTCTCAGAAAGCTTCTTTTCAGTTTTTATCTTAGGATAATTCCTTTTCCACCGTAACCCTCTATGGGCTTTCAAATATCACTTTGAAAATTCCACAAGAACAGTCTTAGCGAAAGGCTTCTTGAGAGGAAAGCTGCAACCCTGTGAGATGAATTAAGAGAACACAAATCAGTTTCTCAGAAAGCTTCTTTTCAGTTTTTATCTTAGGATATTTCGTTTTTCACCATAGCCCGCTGTGGGCTTCCAAATGTCACAATGCAAATTCCACAAGAACAGTCTTAGCGAAAGGCTTCTTGAGGGCAAAGCTGTAACTCTGTGAGATGAATTAACAGAACACAAAGAAGTTTCTCAGAAAGCTTCTTTCAACTTTTTAACGGAAGATATTTCCTTTTTCACCATAGCCCTCTATGGGCTTCCAAATATCACTTTGCAAATTCCACAAGAACAGTCTTAAGGTTAGGCTTCTTGAAGGTAAAGCTGTAACTCTGTGAGATGAATTAACAGAACACAAAACAGTTTCTCAGAAAGCTTCTTTCCAGTTTTTAAGGAAAGTTATTTCCTTGCACACCATAGCCCTCTATGGGCTTCCAAATAGTACTTTCCAAATTTCACAAGAACAGTCTTAGTGAGCGGCATCTTGAGGGGAAAGCTGTAACCCTGTGAGATGAACTATCAGAACACAATGAAATTTCTCAGAAATCTTCTTTTCGGTTTTTATCTTAGTATATTTCCTTTCTCACCATAGCCCTCTATGGGCTTCCAAATATCTCTTTGCAAATTCCACAATAACAGTCTTAGCGAAAGGCTTCTTGAGGGGAAAGCTGTAACTCTGTGATGAAATAACAGAACACAAAGCAGTTTCTCAAAGAGCTTCTTTCCACTTTTTAACAGAAGATATTTCCTTTTTCACCATAGCCCTCTATGGGCCTCCAAACATCACTTTGCAAATTCCACAAGAACAGTCTTAGCGAAAGGCTTCTTGAGGGGAAAGGTGTAACTCTGTGAGATGAATTAAGAGAACACACAACAGTTTCTCAGAAAGCTTCTTTTCAGTTTTTATCTTAGGATAATTCCTTTTCCACCATAGCCCTCTATGGGCTTCCAAATATCACTTTTAAAATTCCACAACATCAGTCTTAGCAAAAGGCTTCTTGATGTGAAAGCTGTAACCCTGTGAGATGAATTAACAGAACACAAAGCAGTTTCTCAGTAAGCTTCTTTTCAGTTTTTATCTTTGGATATTTCCTTTTTCTCCATAGCCCTCTATGGGCTTCCAAACGTCACTTTGCAAATTTCACCAGAACACTCTTAGGGAAAGACTTCTTGAGAGGAAAGCTGTAACTCTGTGAGATGAATTAACAGTACACAAAGCAGTTTCTCAGAAAGCTTCCTTCCAGTTTTTAACGGAAGATATTTCCTTTTTCACCGTAGCCCTCTATGGGCTTCCGAATATCACTTTGCATATTCTACAAGAACAGTCTTAGCGAAAGGCTTCTAGAGGGGAAAGCTGTAACTCTGCGCGATGAATTAACAGAACACAAATCAGTTTCTCAGAAAGCTTCTTTTCAGTTTTTGTCTTAGGATATTTCCTTTTTCACCATAGCCCACTGTGGGCTTCCAAATGTCACTTTGCAAATTCCACAAGAACATTCTTAGCGAAAGGCTTCTTGAGGGGAAAGCTGTAACTCTGTGAGATGAATTAACAGAACACAAAGAAGTTTCTCAGAAAGCTTCTTTCAACTTTTTAATGGAAGATATTTCCTTTTTCACCATAGCCCTCTATTGTCTTCCAAATATCACTTTGCAAATTTCACAAGAACAGTCTTAGGGAAAGGCTTCTTGAGGGTAAAGCTGTAACTCTGTGAGATGAATTAACAGAACACAAAACAGTTTCTCAGAAAGCTTCTTTCCAGTTTTTAAGGAAAATTATTTCCTTTTTCACCATAGCCCTCTATGGGCTTCCAAATATTACTTTCCAAATTTCACAAGAACCGTCTTAGTGAACTGCTTCTTGAGGGGAAAGCTGTAACTCTGTGAGATGAACTATCAGAACACAAAGCAGTTTCTCAGAAATCTTCTTTTCGGTTTTTATCTTAGTATATTTCCTTTTTCACCATATCCCTCTATGGGCTTCCAAATATCACTTTGCAAATTCCTCAAGAACAGTCTTAGCGAAAGGCTTCTTGAGGGGAAAGCTGCAACTCTCTGAGATGAATTAACAGAACACAAAGCAGTTTCTCAGAAAGCTTCTTTTCACTTTTTTTTTAATTTCTTTTTTATTTATATAATTTTGTGTAACAATCACTCATGAATTATCAGAATTCTTATTACTTAGTACATAAAGAATATTCAACACATATTGTTGCAGTAGAAATCTAGACAAGTATGAGCAGGGCAGGAGAGGGCTCCCCTCTTCCACACACCAAATGTGTTGGGAGACCCTCAGGTGATGGTCAAGGGGTTGTTAAGTGTTTCTCTAAAGTAGTAATTGGTCATATCTGGTGTCAAGGAAAGGCAGGCTTCTAATAGAAAACACCTGAAACTGATCAGCAACTTCCCAATGAGATCTCAGGAGTGAGGAGAAGTAAGGCAAGATCACGGAAGTATGCCAATGTATAAAACCCCAAGTCAAGAAGTCAAGCTGTGTACTTGGCTTCTCAAGTCTCCCACTTGGCCCTCTTCCAGGTTGTACTTCCCTTCTTTTCCTTTCTGTTTTAAAGCTTTTTAATAATCCTTCACTCCTGCTCTGAGAATTACCTCTGTCTCACTTTCTGCCTTATGCCCCTTAGTGGAATTCCTTCTGAGGAAGCAAGAATGGAGGTTGCTTCAAACCTATACAGATTCGCCGCCAATGTCTCCAGAACTCGGATGTCTCCCACAGGTAATAAAATTGCTTTCAATATTTTTCATAATTATATCATGCTAAAAAACTAAGTATAACAGTGTCAAATACAAATACAATTAAAGCTTTTTGAATTCTATTTTACTTTACAAGTTTTTTTAAATCAAGTATGATTTTTCCTGGTGCCATTAAATTATAATTCTTTTCATATGTATATTTAATCATTTTATATAGAATTATTTTATATTTCTAGTACTTATTATTCTAATATATCTCTTTTAGGCTTACTTTATGTCTCACTTTTATAAAAATAAGTAAACTATATATTTGACACATTACAATAACTTAGCAAAATGCTCAGGTATAATGCTATTTAAAAATTAATATACCATATTTATATAATAATTCTATAATTTTCTCATAAAATAATAAATCTTTTTTGTTTGAAATTATAGGATGATAAGTGGTCTTTAATTTATTCCCCTTGTTTGAATTTTCAGTAGTGAATATGTTCTTTCAAAAATATTTTTATGATAAATTCCAAATGCATACAATAGTGGATTACCTCTAGGTACTCATCATTCATTTCACCAACATCAACACTTGTCCAATTCTTTTTATCTTCACTCACTTATCCCCATTTCCCCCAATCGCATTCCTGCCACAACTGCTGACTCAAACCGTTCAAAGGATCGTTTGGTCAATCCTTCTGTAACAATTTAGTTATGTGCTTTTCCTAAAAAATAAGTGGAAGATTATTTTTTATTTTTTATTGTTTATTTTTTAAAATTATTTATTTCAATATTGTGGGTATATTGTAGATGTATGTATTTATGGGGTGCATGAGATGTTCTGATTCAGGCATGCAATGAATAATAATCACATCAGGTAAAATGGGGTATCCATTCTCTCAAGCATTTATCCTTTGTGTTACAAGCAATCCAATTAGACTCTTTTAGTTATTTTCAAATGCACAGTTAAATTATTACTGACTATAGTCGCCTTGTTGTGCTATCAAATACTAGATCTTATTTATTCTTTCTGTTTTTTTGTACCCATTAACCATCTCCAGCTTTGCTTCACACCCCCACTACCCTTCCCAGCCTCTGGTAAACATGCTTCTACTCTCTATCTCCATGAGTTCAATTGTTTTGATTTTTAGATCTCACAAATAAGTGAGAACATGAAATTAGAATTATTATTAAACAGATCTCAAAATGGGACTTAGTTGCGTATCTTCTCCTCCTCTCCCTGTATCAACCTGTTTCAGCCTGGAAGCCTCTAGTGGGAAGGAGGGATGTGGTTGGTTGCTTCTTTTTTTTTTTTTTTTTTTTTAATATATTTTAAGTTCTAGGGTACATGTGCATAACGTGCAGGTTTGTTACATATGTATACTTGTGCCCTGTTGCTGTGCTGCACCCATCAACTCGTCAGCACCCATCAACTCGTCATTTACATCAGGTATAACTCCCAGTGCAATCCCTCTCCCCTCCTCCCTCCCCATGATAGGCCCCGGTGTGTGATGTTCCCCTTCCCGAGTCCAAGTGATCTCATTGTTCAGTTCCCGCCTATGAGTGAGAACATGCGGTGTTTGGTTTTCTGTTCTTGTGATAGTTTGCTAAGAATAATGGTTTCCAGCTGCATCCATGTCCCTACAAAGGACACAAACTCATCCTTTTTTATGGCTGCATAGTATTCCATGGTGTATATGTGCCACATTTTCTTAATCCAATCTGTCACTGATGGACATTTGGGTTGATTCCAAGTCTTTGCTATTGTGAATAGTGCTGCAATAAACATACGTGTGCATGTGTCTTTATAGCAGCATGATTTATAATCCTTTGGGTATATACCCAGTAATGGGATGGCAGGGTCATATGGTACGTCTAGTTCTAGATCCTTGAGGAATAGCCATACTGTTTTCCATAATGATTGAACTAGTTTACAATCCCACCAACAGTGTAAAAGTGTTCCTATTTCTCCACATCCTCTCCAGCATGTGTTGTTTCCTGACTTTTGAATGATCGCCATTCTAACTGGTGTGAGATGGTATCTCAGTGTGGTTTTGATTTGCATTTCTCTGATGGCCAGTGATGATGAGCATTTTTTCATGTGTCTGTTGGCTGTATGAATGTCTTCTTTTGAGAAATGTCTGTTCATATCCTTTGCCCACTTTTTGATGGGGTTGTTTGTTTTTTTCTTGTAAATTTGTTTGAGTTCTTTGTAGGTTCTCTATATTAGCCTTTGTCAGATGAGTAGATTGCAAAAATTTTCTCCCATTCTTTAGGTTGCCTGTTCACTCTGATGGTAGTTTCTTTTGCTGTGCAGAAGCTCTTTAGTTTAATGAGATCCCATTTGTCAATTTTGGCTTTTGCTGCCATTGCTTTTGGTGTTATAGACATGAAGTCTTTGCCCATGCCTATGTCCTGAATGGTACTACCTAGGTTTTCCTCTAGGGTTTTTATGGTCTTAGGTCTAACGTTTAAGTCTCTAATCCATCTTGAATTAATTTTCGTATAAGGAGTAAGGAAAGGATCCAGTTTCAGCTTTCTGCTTATGGCTAGCCAATTTTCCCAGCACCATTTATTAAATAGGGAATCCTTTCCCCATTTCTTGTTTCTCTCAGGTTTGTCAAAGATCAGATGGCTGTAGATGTGTGGTATTATTTCTGAGGACTCTGTTCTGTTCCATTGGTCGATATCTCTGTTTTGGTACCAGTACCATGCTCTTTTGGTGACTGTAGCCTTGTAGTATAGTTTGAAGTCAGGTAGCGTGATGCCTCCAGCTTTGTTCTTTTGACTTAGGATTGTCTTGGAGATGCGGGCTCTTTTTTGGTTCCATATGAACATTAAAGCAGTTTTTTCCAATTCTGTGAAGAAGCTCATTGGTAGCTTGATGGGGATGGCATTGAATCTATAAATAACCTTGGGCAGTATGGCCATTTTCACAATATTGATTCTTCCTATCCATGAGCATGGTGTGTTCTTCCATTTGTTTGTGTCCTCTTTTATTTCATTGAGCAGTGGTTTGTAGTTCTCCTTGAAGAGGTCCTTTACATCCCTTGTAAGTTGGATTCCTATGTGTTTTATTCTCTTTGAAGCAATTGTGAATGGAAGTTCATTCATGATTTGGCTCTCTGCTTCTCTGTTACTGGTGTATACGAATGCTTGAGATTTTTGCACATTAATTTTGTATCCTGAGACTTTGCTGAAGTTGCTTATCAGCTTAAGGAGATTTCGGGCTGAGACAATGGGATTTTCTAAATATACAATCATGTCATCTGCAAAGAGGGACAATTTGACTTCTTCTTTTCCTAACTTAATCCCCTTGATTTCTTTCTCTTGCCTGATTGCCCTAGCCAGGACTTCCAACACTATGTTGAATAGGAGTGGTGAGAGAGAGCATCCCTGTCTTGTGCCAGTTTTCAAAGGGAATTTTTCCAGTTTTTGCCCTTTCAGTATGATATTGGCTGTGGGTTTGTCATAAAGAGCTCTTATGATTTTGAGGTACGTTCCATCAATACCGAATTTATTGAGCGTTTTTAGCATGAAGGGCTGTTGAATTTTGTCAAAAACCTTTTCTGCATCGATTGAGATAATCATGTGGTTCTTGTCTTTGGTTCTGTTTATATTCTGGATTATATTTATTGATTTGCGAATGTTGAACCAGCCTTGCATCCCAGGGATGAAGCCCACTTCATCATGGTGGATAAGCTTTTTGATGTGCTGTTGAATACGGTTTGCCAGTATTTTATTGAGCATTTTTGCATCGATATTCATCAGGGATATTGGTCTAAAATTCTCTTTTTTTGTTGTGTCTCTGCCAGGCTTTGGTATCAGGATGATGTTGGCCTCATAAGATGAGTTAGGGAGGATTCCCTGTTTTTCTATTGATTGGAATAGTTTCAGAAGGAATGGTACCAGCTCCTCCTTGTACCTCTGGTAGAATTCTGCTGTGAATCCATCTGGTCCTGGACTTTTTTTGATTGGTAGGCTATTAATTATTGCCTCAATTTCAGAGCCTGCTATTGGTCTATTCAGGGATTCAACTTCTTCCTGGTTTAGTCTTGGAAGAGTGTAAGTGTCTAGGAAATTATCAGTTTCTTCTAGATTTTCTAGTTTATTTGCATAGAGGTGTTTATAGTATTCTCTGATGGTAGTTTGTATTTCTGTGGGGTCGGTGGTGATATCCACTTTATCATTTTTTACTGCGTCTCTTTGATTCTTCTCCCTTTTCTTCTTTATTAGTCTTGCTAGCGGTCTGTCAATTTTGTTGATCTTTTCAAAAAACCAACTCCTGGATTCATTGATTTTTTGGAGGGATTTTTGTGTCTCTATCTCCTTCAGTTCTGCTCTGATCTTAGTTATTTCTTGCCTTCTGCTAGCTTTTGAATGAGTTTGCTCTTGCTTCTCTAGTTCTTTTAATTGCGATGTTAGAGTGTCAATTTTAGATCTTTCCTGCTTTCTCTTGTGGGCATTTAGTGCTATAAATTTCCCTCTACACACTGCTTTAAATGTGTCCCAGAGATTCTGGTATGTTGTATCTTTGTTCTCATTGGTTTCAAAGAACATCTTTATTTCTGCCTTCTTTTCGTCATGTACCCAGTAGTCATTCAGGAGCAGGTTGTTCAGTTTCCATGTAGTTGAGCGGTTTTGATTGAGTTTCTTAGTCCTGAGTTCTAGTTTGATTGCAGTGTGGTCTGAGAGACAGTTTGTTACAATTTCTGTTCTTGTACATTTACTGAGGAGTGCTTTACTTCCAACTATGTGGTCAATTTTGGAATAAGTGCGATGTGGTGCTGAGAAGAATGTATATTCTGTTGATTTGGGGTGGAGAGTTCTATAGATGTCTATTAGTTCTGCTTGCTGCAGAGATGAGTTCAATTCCTGGATATCCTTGTTAATTTTCTGTCTCGTTGATCTGTCTAATGTTGACAGTGGAGTGTTGAAGTCTCCCATTATTATTGTATGGGAGTCTATGTCTCTTTGTAAGGCTCTAAGGACTTGCTTTATGAATCTGGGTGCTCCTGTATTGGGTGCATATATATTTAGGATAGTTAGCTCTTCCTGTTGAATTGATCCCTTTACCATTATGTAATGTCCTTCTTTGTCTCTTTTGATCTTTGATGGTTTAAAGTCTGTTTTATCAGAGACTAGGATTGCAACCCCTGCTTTTTTTTGTTCTCCATTTGCTTGGTAAATCTTCCTCCATCCCTTTATTTTGAGCCTATGTATGTCTCTGTGTGTGAGATGGGTCTCCTGAATACAGCAGACTGATGGGTCTTGACTCTTTATCCAGTTTGCCAGTCTGTGTCTTTTAATTGGAGCATTTAGTCCATTTACATTTAAGGTTAATATTGTTATGTGTGAACTTGATCCTACCATTATGATATTAACTGGTTATTTTCCTCGTTAGTTGATGCAGTATCTTCCTAGCCTTGATGGTCTTTACATTTTGGCATGTTTTTGCAATGGCTGGTACCGGTTGTTCCTTTCCTTGTTTAGTGCTTCCTTCAGGGTTTCTTGTAAGGCAGGCCTAGTGGTGACAAAATCTCTAAGCATTTGCTTATCTGTAAAGGATTTTATTTCTCCTTCGCTTATGAAACTTAGTTTGGCTAGATATGAAATTCTGGGTTGAAAATTCTTTTCTTTCAGAATGTTGAATATTGGCCCCCACTCTCTTCTGACTTGTAGAGTTTCTGCCGAGAGATCTGCTGTTAGTCTGATGGACTTCCCTTTGTGGGTAACCCGACCTTTCTCTCTGGCTGCCCTTAAGATTTTTTTCTTCATTTCAACTTTGGTGAATCTGGCAAATATGTGTCTTGGAGTTGCTCTTCTCGAGGAGTATCTTTGTGGTGTTCTCTGTATTTCCTGGATTTGAATGTTGGCCTGCCCTACTAGGTTGGGGAAGTTCTCCTGGATGATATACTGAAGAGTGTTTTCCAACTTGGATCCATTTTCCCCCTCACTTTCAGGCATCCCAATTAGACGTAGATTTCGTCATTTTACATAATCCCATACTTCTTGCAGGCTTTGTTCATTTCTTTTTCTTCTTTTTTCTTTTGATTTCTCTTCTTGCTTCATTTCGTTCATTTGATCCTTAATCGCTGATACTCTTTTCCAGTTGATCGAGTCAGTTACTGAAGCTTGTGCATTTGTCACGTATTTCTCGTGTCATGGTTTTCATCTCTTTCATTTCGTTTATGACCTTCTCTGCATTAATTATTCTAGCCATCAATTCTTCCACTTTTTATTCATGACATTTAATTTCTTTGCGCTGGGCATGTAATTACTCCTTTAGCTCTGAGAAGTTTGATGGACTGAAGCCTTCTTCTATCATCTCGTCAAAGTCATTCTCATTCCAGCTTTGACCCATTGCTGGCGATGAGCTGCACTCCTTTGCCGGAGGAGACGCGCTCTTATTTTTTGAAATTCCAGCTTTTCTGCCCTGCCTTTTCCCCATCTTTGTGGCTTTATCTGCCTCTGGTTTTTAACAGAAGATATTTCCTTTTTCACCATAGCCCTCTATGGGCTTCCAAATATCACTTTTCAAATTTCACAAGAACAGTCTTAGTGAACGGCTTCTTGAGGGGAAAGCTGTAACTCTGTGAGATGAATTAACAGAACACAAAGCACTTTCTCAGAAATCTTGTTTCCAGTTTTTAACGAAAGATTTTTCCTTTTTTACCATAACCCCCCTGGGCTTCGAAATATCACTTTTCAAATTCCACAAGAACAGTCTTAGCGAAAGGCTTCTTGAGGAGAAAGGTGTAACTCTGTGAGATGAATTACCAGAACACAAAGCAGTTTCTCAGAAAGCTTCTTTTCGGTTTTTATCTTAGGATATTTCCATTTTCACCGTAGCCCTCTAAGGGCTTCCAAATATCACTTGGCAAATTCCACAAGAACAGTCTTAGCAAAAGGCATCTTGAGGGGAAAGCTGTAAATCTGTGAGATGAATTAACAGAACACAAAGCAGTTTCCAAAAAACATTCTTTCCAGTTTTGAACGGAAGATATTTCCTTTTTCATCATAGCACTCTATGGGCTTCCAAATATCGCCTTGAAAATTCCACAGGAACAATCTTAGAGAACGGCTTCTTGAGGGGAAAGCTATAACTCTGTGAGATGAACTAAGAGAACATAATGCAGTTTCTCAGAAAGCTTCTTTTCGGTTTTTATCTTAGTATATTTCCTTTTTGCCATAACCCTCTATGGGCTTCTAAAATCAATTTGCAAATTCCACAAGAACAGTCTTAGCGAAAGGCTTCCTGAGGAGAATGCTGTAACTCTGTGAGATGAATTAACAGGAAACAAAGCACTTTGTCAGAAAGATAATTTCCAGTTTATAACCGAAAATATTTCCTTATTCACCATAGCCCTCTATGACCTTCTAAATACCATTTTCGAAATGACACAAGAACAGTCGTAGCGAAGCAGTTTCTCAGAAGGCTTCTTTCCAGTTTATATCGGAAGATATTTCCTTTTTCACCATATCCCTCTATGGGCTTCCAAATATCAACTTGCAAATTCCACAAGAACAGCCTTAGCGAAGGGCTTCTTCAGAAAGGCTTTTTAGGGGAAAGCTGTAACTCTGTGAGTTGAATTAACAGAACACAAAGCAGTTTCTCAGAAAGCTTGTTTCCAGTTTTTAACTGAAGATATTTCCTTTTTCACCGTATCCCTCTATGGGCTTCCAAATATCACTTTGCAACTTCCACAAGAACAGTCTTAGCCAAAGGCTTCTTGAGGGGAAAGCTGTAGCTCTGTGAGATTAATTAACAGACAACAAAGCAGTTACTCAGAAAGCTTCTTTCCAATTTTTAACGGAAGAAATTTCCTTTTTCACCTTATCCCTCTATGGGCTTTGAAATATCACTTTGCAAATTCCAAAAGAACAGTCGTATTGAACGGATTCTTGAGGGGAAAGCTATAACTCTGTGAGATGAATTAAGAGAACACATTGCAGTTTTTCAGAAAGCATCTTTTCGGTTTTTATGTTACGATATTTTCTTTTTCACCATAGCTCTCTAAGGGCTTCCAAATATCACTTTGCAAATTCCACAAGAACAATCCTAGGGGAAGGCTCCTTGAAGGGAAAGCTGTAACACTGTGAGATGAATTAACGGAACACAAAGTTGTTTCTCAGAAAGCTTCTTTCCAGTTTTTAACGGAAGTTATTTCATTTATTACCATAGCCTTCTATGGGCTTCCATATATCAGTTTGCAAATATCACAAGAACAGTCTTAGCGAAGGTTTCTTGAGGAGAAAGCCGTAACTCTCTGAGATGAATTAAAAGAACACAAAGCAGTTTCTCAGAAAGCTTCTTTTCGGTTTTTATCTTAGGATATTTCCATATGCACCACAGCTCTCTATGGCCTTCCAAATATCACGTTGCCAATTCCAAAAGAACAGTCTTTGCGAAAGGCTTCTTGAACGGAAAGCTGTAAATCTCTGAGATGAATTAACAGAACAGAAAGCAGTTACTCAGAAAGTTTCTTTTCGGTTTTTGTCTTAGGATATTTCCTTTTTCACCCTAGAACTCTAAGGGCTTCCAAATATCACTTTGCAAATTCCACAAGAGCAGTCTTAGCGAAAGTCTTCTTGAGGGGAAAGCTGTAAATCTGAGAGATGAATTAACAGAACACAAAGCATTTTCTCAGAAAACTTCTTTCCAGTTTTTAACTGAAGATATTTTCTTTTTCACCATAGACCTCTTTAGGCTTTCAAATATCACTTTGCAAATTCCACAAGAACAGTCTTAGTGTAAGGCCTCTTTAGCGGAAAGCTGTAACCCTGTGAGATGAATTAACAGAACACAAAGCAGTTTCTCACAAAGCTTCTTTTTACGTTTTATCTTAGGATATTTCCTTTTTAACCATAGCCCTCAATGGGCTTCCAAATATCACTTTGCAAATTCCACAAGACCAGTCCTAGCGAAAGGCTTCTTGAGGAGAAAGCTGTAACTCTCTGAGATGAATTAACAGAACAAATAGCAGTTTCTCAGAAAACTTCTTTTCAGTTTTTAACTGAAAATATTTCCTATTTCACCTTAGCCCTCTATGGGCTTCCAAATATCACTTTGCAAATTTTACAAGAACAGCCTTCGTGAAAGACTTCTTGAGAGGAAAGCTGTAACTCTGTGAGATGAATTAACAGAACACAAAACAGTTTCTCAGAAAGATTATTCCCAGTTTTTACGGAGGATATTTCCTGTTTCACCACAGCCCTCTATGGATTCCAAATATCACTTTTCAAATTCCACAATAATAGTCTTAGGGAAAGGCTTCTTGACGGGAAAAGTGTAACTCTGTGAGATTAATTAAAAGAACCCAAAGGAGTTTCTCAGAAATCTTCCTTTCATTTTTTAAGGGAAAATATTTCCTTTTTCACCTTAGCCCTCTATGGGCTTCCAAATATCACTTTGTAAATTCCACAAGAAGAGTCTTAGCGAAAGGCTTCTTCAGGAGATAGCTGTAACTCTGTGTGATGAATTAACAGAACACAAAACAGTTTCCAGAGAGCTTCTTTCCAGTTTTTGACGTAAGATAGTTTCTTTTTCACCGTAGACCTCTATCGGCGTCCAAATATCACTTTACAAATTCCAGAAGAACAGTCTTAGCGAAAGGCTTCTTGAGGTGAAAGCTATAACCCTGTGAAAAGAAATAACAGAATAAAAAGCAGTTTCTCAGAAAGCTTCTTTTCAGTTATTATCTCAGAATATTTCCTTTTTCCCCATAGCCCTCTAGGGGCTTCCAAATATCACTTTGCAAATTCCACAAGAACAGTCATAGTGAACGGCTTCTTAAGGAGAAAGCTGTAACTCTGTGAGATGAATTAAGAGAACACTAAGCAGTTTCTCAGAAAATTTCTTTTCAGTTTTTATCTTAGGATATTTCCTTTTTCACCGTAGCCCTCTATGGGCTTCCAAATATCACTTTGAAAATTCCACAAGAACAGTCTTAGGGAAAGGCTTCTGGAGGAGAAAGGTGTAACTCTCTGAGATGAATTAAAAGAACCCAAGGCCGTTTTTCAGAAATCTTGTTTTCATTTTTTAACGGAAAATATATCCTTTTTCAAAATAGAACTCTATGTGTTTCCTAATATCACTTTGAAAATTACACAAGAACAGTCTTAGCGAAAGCTTTCTTGAGGAGGAAGCTGTAACTCTGTGAGATGAATTAACAGAACACAAAACAGTTTCCAGAAAGCTTCTTTCCAGTTTTTTCGGAGGATATTTCCTTTTACACCATAGCCCTCTATGGGCTTCCAAATATCACTTTGCAAATTCCACAAGAACAGTCTTAGCGAAAGGCCTCTTTAGGGGAAAGCTGTAACTCTGTGAGATGAATTAACAGAACACAAAGCAATTTCTCACAAAGCTTCTTTTTAGATTTTATCTTAGGATATTTCCTATTTCACCATAGACCTCAATGGGCTTCCAAATATCACTTTGCAAATTCCACAAAAACAGTCTTATCGAAAGGCTTCTTGACGGAAAAGCTGTAACTCTGTGAGATGAATTAACAGAACTCAAAGCAGTTTCTCAGAAATATTCTATCCAGTTTTTAACAGAATATATTTACTTTTTCACCATAACCCTCTATTGGCCTCCAAATATCACTGTGCAAATTCCACAAGAACAGTGTTAGCGAAAGGCTTCTTGAGGGGAAAGCTGTGACTGTGTGAGATGAATTAACAGAACACTATGCAGTTTGTCGGAAATCTTCTTTCCAGTTTTTAACGGAAGATATTTCCTTTTTCACCATAGCCTTCTACGGGCTTCCAAATATCACTTTGCAAATTTCACAAGAACAGTCTTAGTGAACGGCTTCTTGAGTGGAAAGCTGTAACTCTGTGAGATGAATTAACAGAACACAAAGCAGTTTCTCAGAAAGCTTCCTTCCAGTTTTTAATGGAAGATATTTCCTTTTTAACCAAAGCCCTGTATGTGCGTCCAAATATCACTTTGCAAATCCCACAAGAACCGTCTTAGCGAAAGGCTTTTTGAGAGGAAAGCTGTAACTCAGTGAGACGTATTAACAGAAAACACGGCATTTTCTCAGAATGCTTCTTTCCAGTTTTTAACGGAAGATATTTCCTTTTTCACCATAGTCCTCTATGGGTTTCCAAATATCACTTTCCATATTTCACAAAAAAGTCTTAGTAAACGGCTTCTTGAGGGGAAAGCTGTAGCTCCGTGAGATGAACTAACAGAACACAAAGCAGTTTGTCAGACAGCTTCTTTTCTGTTAGTATCTTAGGATATTTCCATTTTCACTATAGCCCTCTATGGGCTTCCACATATCACTTTGGAAATTCCTCAAAAACAGTCTTAGCGGAAGTCTTCTTGAGTCGGAAGCTGTAACTCTTTGAGATGAATTAACAGAACACAAAACAGTTTCTCGGAAAGCTTCTTTTCATTTTTTAACTGAAGGTAATTCCTTTTTCACCATAGCCCTCTATTTGCTTCCAAATATCACTTTGCAAATTCCACAAGAACAGTGTTAGCGAAAGGATACTGGAGGGGAAACTGTAACTCTGTGAGATGCATTAACAGAACACAAAGCAGTTTCTCAGAAATCTTCTTTCCATTTTTTAACAGAAGATATTTCCTTTTTCACCTTAGCCCTCTATGGGATTCCAAATATCACTTTGCAAATTACACAAGAACAGTCTTAGCGAAAGGCTTCTTGAGGGGAAAGCTTAACTCTCTGAGTTTAATTAACAGAACACAAAGCAGTTTCCCAGAAATCTTCATTTCGGATTTTATCTTACAATATTTCCTTTTTCAACATAGCCCTCTATGGTCTTCCAAATATCACTTTGCAAATTACACAAGAACAGTCTTTGTGAAAGACTTCTTGAGGGGAAAGCTGTAACTCTCTGAGATGAATTAACAGAATACAAAGCAGTTTCTCCGAAACCTTTTTTCGTTTTTTAATCTTTCGACATTACCATTTTAACCATAGCGCTAGAGTGGTTCCAAATATCACTTTGCAAATTCCAGAAGAACAGTCTTAGCGAAAGGCTTCTTGAGGGTAAAGCTGTAACTCTGTAAGATGAATTAACAGAACACAAAACATTTTCTCAGAAACCTACTTTTCAGTTTTTACCTTGGGATATTTCCTTTTTCTCCATAGCCCTCTATGGGATTCCAAATATCACTTTGCAAATTGCACATGAGCAGTATTAGCGAAAGTCTTCTTGAGAGGAAAGCTGTAACTCTGTGAGATGAATTAACAGAACACAAAGCAGTTTCTCAGAAACATTCTTTCCAGAATTTTACGCAACATATTTCCTTTTTCACCGTAGCCATCTACGGGCTTCCAAATATCACTTTGCAAATCACACAAGAACAGTCTTAGCGAAAGGCTTCTTGAGAAGCAATCTGTAACTCGGTGAGATGTATTAACAGAACACAAGGCAGTTTCTCAGAATGCTTCTTTCCAGTTTTTAACGGAAGATATATTCATTTTCACCATAGCCTTCTATGGGCTTCCAAATATCACTTTGCAAATTCCACAAGAACAGTCTTAGTGAACGACTTCTTGAGGGGAAAGCTGTAACTCTGTGAGATAAATTAACACAACAGAAAGCAGTTTCTCAGACAGCTTCTTTTCGGTTTTTATCTTAGGATATTTACATTTTCTCCATAGCCCTCTATGGGCTTCCAAATAACACTTTGCAAATTTCACAAGAACAGTCTTTGTGAATGACTTCTTCAAGGGAAAGCTGTAACTCTGTGAGATGAATTAACAGAACACAAAGCAGTTTCTCAGAAAGCTTCTTCTCAGTTTTTATCTTATGATATTGCATTTTACACCATAGCCCTCTATGGGCTTCCAAATCTCACTTTGCAAATTCCACAACAACAGTTTTAGCGAAAGAATTATTGAGGGGATAGCTGTAACTCTGTGAGGTGAATTAACAGAACAAAAAGGAGTTTCTCGGAAAGCTTCTTTCCGCTTTTTAAATGAAGATATTTCCTATTTCACCATAGCGCTCTATGGGCTTCCAAATATCACTTTGCAAATCCCAAAAGAACAGCCTTAGCGAAAGGATTCTTGAGGGGAAAGCTGTAACTAGGTGAGGTATATAATCAGAACAAATGGCAGTTTCTCAGAAAGCTTCTTTCCAGTTTTTAACTGAAGATATTTCCTTTTTCACCATAGCCCTTTAAGGGCTTCCAAATATCACTTTGCAAAGTGGACAACAACAGCCTCAGCGAAAGGCTTTTAGAGGGAAATGTTCTAACTCTGTGAGATGAATTAACAGAACACAAAGCAGTTTCTCAAAAAGCTTCTTTCCAGTTTTTATCGGAAAATAATTCCTTTTTCACCATAGCCATCTATGGGATTCTAAATATCTCTTTCCAAATTTCAGAAGAACAGTCTTAGTGAAAGGCCTGTTGAGGGGAAATCTGTAACACTCTGAGATGAATTAACAGAACACAAAGCAGTTTCTCAAAAAGCTTCTTTTCAGATTTTATCTTACTATATTTCCTTTTTCAACATAGCCCTCTATGGTCTTCCAAATATCACTTTGCAAATTACACAAGATCTGTCTTTGTGAATGACTTCTTGAATGGAAAGCCGTAACTCTCTGAGTTGAGTTAACAGAACCCAAAGCAGTTTCTCAGAAAGCTTCTTTTCAGTTTTTATCTTAGGATATTTCCTTTTTCAGCATAGCCCTCTCTGGGCTTCCAAAAACATTTTGGAATATATCATGTTGCAAATTCCACAAGAACACTCTTAGCGAAAGGATTCTGGACGGTAAAGCTGTAAATCTGTGAGATGAACTAACAGAACACAAAGCGGTTTCTCAGAAACCTTCTTTTCGTTTTTTATCTTAGGATATTTCCTTTTTCACCAAAGCCCTCTATGGGCTTCCAAATAGCACTTTGCTAATTCCAGAACAGTCTTAGCGAAAGGCTTCATGAGGAGATAACTGTAACTCTGTGAGATGAATTAAGAGGACACAAAGCAGTTTCCTAGAAAGATTCTTTGCAGTATTTAACGCAACATATTTCCTTTTTCTCCGTAGCCCTGTATGGGCTTCCAACTATCACCTTGCAAATTCCACAGGAAGAGTCTTAGTGAATGGCTTCTTGAGGGGAAAGCTGTAACTCTGTGAGATGAATTAAGAGAACACAATGCACTTTCTCAGAAGGCTTCTTTTCTGTTTTTATCTTAGGATATATACTTTTTCGCCATAACCCTCTATGGGCTTCCAATATCGCTTTGCAAATTCCACAAGAACAGTCTGAGTGAACGGCTGCTTGAGGGTAAACTGTAACTCTGTGAGATGAATTAACAGAATATAAAGCAGTTTCTCAGAAAGCTTCTTTGCAGTTTTTAACGGAGGATGTTTCCTTTTTCTCCGTAGCCCTATATGGGCTTCCAAATATCACTTTGCAAGTTCTACAAGAACAATCTTAGCGAAAGGCTTCTGAGGGAAAAGCTGTAATTCTGTGAGATGAATTAACAGAACACAAAGCAGTTTTCCAGCCATCTTCCTTCCAGTTTTTAACGGAAGATATTTGCTTTTTCACCATAGCATTCTAAGGGTTTCCAAATATCACTTTGCAAATTCCACAAGAACAGTCTTAGCGAGAGGGTCCTTGACGGAAAAGCGGTAACTCGGTGAGATGAATTAACAGAACACAAGGCAGTTTGTCAGAATGCTTCTTTCCAGTTTTTAATGGAAGATATTTTCATTTTCATGATAGACTTCTATGAGCTTCCAAATATCACTTTGCAAATTTCACAAGAACAGTCTTAGTGAACGACTTCTTGACGGGAAAGCTGTAACTCTGTGAGATAAACTAACACAACACAAAGCAGTTTCTCACACAGTTTCTTTTCGGTTTTTATCTTTGGATATTTCCATTTTCACAATAGCCCTCAATGGGCTTCCAAATATCATTTTGCAAATTTCACAAGAACAGTCTTAGTGAACGACTTAATGACGGGAAAGCAGTAACTCTGTGACATGAATTAGCATAACACAAAGCAGTTTCACAGAAAGCTTCATTTCAGTTTTTATCTTAGGATGTTTTCTTTTTCACCATAGCCCTCAATGGGCCTACAAATATCACTTTGCAAATTCCACAAGAAAAGTCTTGGTGAACGGCTTCTGGAGGGGAAAGTTGTAGCTCTGTGAGATGAATTAACAGAACACAAAGCAGTTTCTCAGAAAGCTTCTTTCCAGTTTTTAACGGAAGATATTTCCTTTTTCACCATAGCTCTCTAAGGGCTTCCAAATATCACTTTGCAAATTCCACAAGAACAGTCTTCGTGAAAGGCGTCTTGAGGGGAAAGCTGTAACTCTGTGAGATGAATTAACAGATCACAAAGCAGTTTTTCAGAAATATTCTTTCCAGTTTTTAACTGAAGATATTTCCTTTTTCACCATAGCCCTCTATGGGCTTCCAAATATCACTTCGCAAATTACACAAGAACAGCCTTACAGAAAGTCTTCTTGAGTGGAAAGCTTTAACTGTGTAAGATGAATTAACAGAACACAAAGCAGGTTCTCAGAAAGCTTCTTTCCAGTTTTTAACAGAAGATATTTCTTCTTTCACCATAGCCCTCTATCGGCTTCCAAATATCACTTTGAAAATTCCACAAGAACAGTCTTAGCGAAAGGCTTCTTGAGGGTAAAGCTGTAACTCTGTGAGGTGAATTAACAGAACACCAAGCAGTTTCTCAGAAAGTTTCTTTTCAGTTTATATCTTAGGATATTTCCGTTTTCACCATAGCCTTCTATGGGCTTCCAAATATCACTTTGAAAATTCCACAAAAACAGTCTTAGTGAAAGGCTTTTTGAGGGGAAATCTGTAATTTTGTGAGATAAATTCAGAGAACACAAACAGTTACTTAGAAAGCTTATTTCCACCTTTAAACTGAAGATATTTCCTATTTCACCATAGCCCTCTTCTGCCTTCCAAATATCACCTTGAAAATAGCACAAGAACAGTCTTAGCGAAAGGCTTCTTGAGGGGAAAGCTGTATCTCTTTGAGATAAATTAACAGAACACGAAGCAGTTTCTCAGAAAGCTTCTTTCCAGATTTTAACTTAAGATATTTCCTTTTTCACCGTATCCCTCTATCGGCTCCCAAATATCAATTTGCAAACTGCACAAGAACAGTCTTAGCGAAAGGCTTCTTGAGGGGAAAGCTGTAACTATGTGAGATGAATTAACAGAACACAAAGCAGTTTCTCAGAAAGCTTCTTTCCAGTTTTTAACTGAGGATATTTCCTTTTTCACCATAGCCCTCTAAATGCTTCCAAATATCACTTTCAAAATTCAACAAGAGCAGTCTTATCGAAAGGCTTTTTGAGGGGAAAGCTGTAACTCTGTGAAATGAATTAACAGAACAAAAAGCAGTTTCTCAGAAAGATTTTTTCCAGTTTTTAACGGAAGATATTTACTCTTTCAGTACAACCCTCTAAGGGCTTCCAAATATCACTTTGCAAATTCCACAAGAACAACATTAGCGAAAGGCTTCTTGAGGGGAAAGCTGTAACCCTGTGAGTTGAATTTACAGAACAAAAAGTAGTTTCTCATAAAGGTTCTTTCAGTTTTTATCTTTGGATACTTCCTTTGTCACCATAGCCCTCTATGGGCTTCTAAATCTCACTTTGCAAATTCCACAAGAACATCCTTAATGAGCGGCTTATTGAGGGGAAAGCTGTAGTTCTGTGAGATGAATTAACAGAACACAAAGCAGTTTCTCAGAAAATTTCTTTTCGGTTTTTATCTTAGTATATTTCCTTTTTCACCATACCCCTCTATGGAATTCCAAATATCACTTTGCAAATTACAGAAGAACAGTCTTAGTGAACGGCTTCTTGAGGGGAAAGCTAAAACTCTGTGAGATGATTTAACAAAACAGAAAGCAGTCTCTCAGAAAGCTTCTTTCCAGTTTTCAACGGAAGATATTTCTTTTTTCACCATAGCCCTCTATGGGCTTCCAAATATCACTTTGAAAATTCCACAAGAAGAGTCTTAGCAAAAGGCTTCCCGAGAGGAAAGCTGTAACTCTGTGAGATGAATTAAGAGAACACAAATCAGTTTCTCAGAAGGCTTCTTTCCAGTTTTTAACAGAACATATTTCCTTTTTCACCATAGACTTCTAAGGGCTTCCAAATATCACTTTGCAAATTCCACAAGAACAGTCTTAGGGAATGGCTTCTTGAGGGGAAAGCTGTAACTCTGTGAGATGAATTAACAGAAAACAAAGCAGTTTCTCAAAAAGCTTGTTTTTTGTTTTTATCTTAGGATATTTTCTTTTCCACCATAGCCCTCTATGGGCTTCCAAATATCACTTTGAAAATTCCACAAGAACAGTCTTACCAAAAGGCTTCTTGAGGGGAGAGTTGTAACTCTGTGAGATGAATTAACAGAACAGAAAGCAGTTTCTCAGAAAGTTTCTTTTTAGTTTTTACCTTAGGATATTTCATTTTTCATCATAGACCTCTATGGGCTTCCAAATATCTCTTTGCAAATTTCACATAAACAGTATTACGGAAAAGCTTCTTGAGGTGAAAGCTGTAACTCTGTGAGATGAATTAACAGAACTCAAAGTAGTATTTCAGAAATCTTCCTTCAAGTTTTTAGCGGAAGATATTTCCTTTTTCTCCATAGCCCTCTATGGGCTTCCAAATATCACCTTATAAATTCCACAAAAACAGTCTTAATGAACGGCTTCTGGAGGGGAAAGCTATATTTCTGTGAGATGAATTATGAGAACACAATGCAGTTTCTCAGAAAGCTTCTTTTCGGTTGTTATGGTAGGACATTTCCTTTTTCGCCATAAACCTCTGTGGGTTTCCAATATCACTTTGCAAATTCCAGAAGAACCATCTCAGTGAACGGCTTCTTGAGGGCAAAGCTGTAACTCCGTGAGATAAATTAACAGAACACAAAGCTGTTTCTCAGAAAGCTTCTTTTCAGTTTCTATCTTAGGATATTTCCTTTTTCACCACAACCCTCTACGGGCTTCCAAATATCACTTTGCAAATTGCACAAGAACAGTCTTAACGAAAGGCTTCTTGATGGGAAAGCTATAACTCTGGGAGATGAGTTAACAGAACACAAAGCAGTTTCTCAGAAAGCTTCCTTCCAGTTTTTAACGGAAGATAGTTCCTTTTTCACGATAGCCCTCTACTTGCTTCAAAATATCACTTTGCTAATTCTACAAGAACAGTCTTTGCGAAAGGCTTCTTGAGGGGAAAGCTGTGACACTGTGTGATCAATTAACGGAAAACAAAGCAGTCTCTCAGAACGTTTCTTTCCAGTTTTTAACGGAAGATATTTCCTTTTTCACCATAGCCCTCTATGGACTTCCAAATATCACTTTGCAAATCCCACAAGAAAAGTCTTAGCAAAAATCTTCATGAGGGGAAAACTGTAACTCTTTAAGATGATTTAACAGAACACAAAGCTGTTTCTCTGAAAGCTTCTTTGCAGTTTGTAACCGAAGATATTTCATTTTTCACCGTAGCCCCCTATGGGCTTCCAAATACCACTTTGAAAATTCCACCTGAACAGTCTTAGCAAAAGGCTTCTTGAGGGGAAAGCTGTAACTCGGTGAGATGAATTAACAGAACACAAAGAAGTTTCTCAGAAAGCTTCTTTCCACTTTTTAACGGAAGAGATTTCCTTTTTCACCATAGCCCTCTGCGGGCTTCCAAATATCACTTTGCCAATACCACTATAACAGTCTTAGCGAAAGGCTTCATGACGGGAAAAGTGTAACTCTGTAAGATGATTTAACAGAACACAAAGCAGCTTCTCAGAAAGCTTCTTTCCAGTTTTTAACGGAAGATATTTCCTTTTTCACTTTAGAGCTCTATGGGCTTCCAAATATGACTTTGCAGATTCCACAAGAACAGTCTTATCGAAAGTCTTACTGAGGAGAAAGCTGTAACTCTGTGAGATGAACTTACAGAACACTAAGGAGTTTCTCGAAAGGCTTATTTTAAGTTTTTATCTTAGGATATTTCCTTTTTCACTGTAGCCCTCTATGGGCTTCCAAATATCACTTTGCAAATTCCACAAGAACAGTCTTAGCGAAACGTTTCTTGAGGGGAAAACTGTAACTCTGTGAGATGAATTAACAGAGCACAACGCAATTTCTCAGTAAGCTTCTTTCCAGTTTTTAACTGAAGATATTTCCTTTTTCACCATAGCCCTCTATTGGTTTCTAAATATCACTTTGCAAATATCACAAGAACAGACTTAGAGATCAGCTTCGTTAGGGGAAGGTTGTAACTCCTTGAGATGAACTAACAGAACACAAAGTGCTTTCTCAGATAGCTTCTTTTCGGTTTTTATCTTAGGATATTTCCATTTTCACCATAGCCCTCTATGGGCTTCCAAATATCACTTTGCAAATTCCACAAGAAGAGTCTTAGCGGAAGGCTTCTTGAGGAGAAAGTGTAACTCTTAGAGATGAATTAACAGATCACAAAGCAGTTTCTCAGAAAGCTTCTTTCAAGTTTTTAACTGAAGATATTTCCTTTTTCACCATTGCCTTCTACGGGCTTCCAAATATCACTTTGCAAATTCCACAAGAACAGACTTAGCCAAAGGCTTCTTGAGGAGAAAGCTGTAACTCTTTGAGATGAATAAACAAAACACAAAGTAGGTTCTCAGAAAGCTTCTTTTCGGTTTTTATCTTAGGATATTTCCTTTTTCACCATGGCCCACTATGGGCTTTCAAATATCACTTTGCAAATTCCACAAGAACAGCCTTAGTGAGCGGCTTCTTGAGGAGAAAGCTCTAACACTGTGAGATGAGTTAACAGAACACAAAGCAGTTTCTCAGAAAGCTTCTTTCCAGTTTTTAACGGAAGATTTTAATTATTCAACATAGCTCTCTATGGGCTTCCAAATATCACTTTGCAATTTGCACAAGAACAGTCTTAGCGAAAGGCATCTTGAGGTAAAAGCTGTAACTCTGTGAGATGAAGTAACACAACACAAAACAGTTTCTCAGAAAGCTTGTTTTCTGTTTTTATATTAGGATATTTCCTTTTTCAACATAGCCATCTAAGGGCTTACAAATATCACTTTGCAAATTCCACAAGAAAAGTCTTAGCGAAAGGCTTCTCTAGGGGACCGCTGTAACTCTGTTAGATGAATTAAAAGAACACAAAGCTGATTCTCAGAAATCTTCTTTCCAGTTTTTAACGGAAAATATTTAATTTTTCACCCTAGCCATCTAGAGTCTTCCAAATATCACTTTTCAAATTCCACAAGAACAGTCTTAGCGAAAGGCTTCTTTCAGGGAAAGCTCTAACTCTGTGAGATGAATTAACGGAACACAAAGCAGTTTCTCAGAAAGCTTCTTTCCAGTTTTTAACGGAAGATATTTCCGTTTTCCCCATAGCTCTCTATGAGATTCCAAATATCACTTTGCAAATTCCACAAGAACAGTCGTAGCGAAAGGCTTCTGGTGGGGAAATCTGTAACGCTGTGAGATGAATTAACAGAACACAAAGCAGTTTCTTAGAAATCTTCTTTACAGTTTTTAACGGAAGATATTTCCGTTTTCACCATAGCCCCCTATAGGATTCCAAATATCACTTTGAAAATTCCACAAGAACAGTCTTAGCGAAAGACTTCTTGAGGCGAAAGCTGTATCTCTGTGAGATGAATTAACAGAACACAAAGCAGTTTCTCAGAAATCTTCTTTCCAGTTTTTAACGGATGATATTTCCTTTTTCACCGTAGTCTTCCGTGGGCTTCCAAATATCACTTTGCAAATTCCAAAAGAACAGTCTTTGAGAAAAGCTTCTTGTGGGAAAATCCGTAACTCTGTGAGATGAATTAACAGAAGACACATCAGTTTCTCAGAAACTTTCTTTTTAGTTTTACACTGAAGATATTTCCTTTTTCACCATAGCCCTCTATGGGCTTTCAAATATCACTTTGCAAATTCCGCAAGAAAAATCTTAGTGAAAGGCTTCTTCAGGGGAAAACTGTAACTCTGTGAGATGAATTAACAGAACACAAAGTAGTTTCTCAGAAATCTTCTTTCCAGTAGTTAACGGAAAATATTTCCTTTTTCACTGTAGCCCTCTTAGGGCTTCCAAATATCACTTTGCAAATTCCACAAGAACAGTCCTAGTGAAAAATTTCTTGAGGGGAAAGCTGTAACTCGGTGTGATGTATTAACAGAACACATGGCAGTTTCTCAGAATGCTTCTTTCCAGTTTTTAACGGAAGATATTTCCTTTTTCAACACAGCCCTCTATGGTCTTCCAAACATCTCTTTGCAAATTACACAAGAACAGCCTTCGTGAACGGCCTCTTGAGGGGAAAGCTGTAAATCTGTGAGCTGAACTAACAGAACTCAAAGCAGATTCTCAGAAAGCTTTTTTTTCGGTTTTTATCTGAGGATATTTCCAATTTCACCATAACCCTCTATGGGCTTCCAAATATCACCTTGCAAATTCCACAAGAACAGTCTTAGCCAAAGGCTTCTTGAGGGGAAAGTTCTAACTCTTTGAGATGAATTAACAGAACACAAAGCAGTTACTCAGAAAACTTCTTTTCCGTTTTTTTCTTAGGATATTTCCTTTTTCAGATTAGCTCTCTAAGGTCTTCGAAATATCACTTTGCAAATTCAACCAGAACAGTCTTAACGAAAGGCTTCTTGAGGGGAAAGTCTAACTCTTCGATAGGAATTAACAGAACACAAAGCAGTTTCTCAGAAAGCTTCTTTTCAATTTTTAACTGAAGATATTTCCTTTTTCACCATAGCCCTCTATGGGCTTCCAAATATCACTTTGCAAATTCCAAAAGAACAGTCTTAGCGAAAGGTTTCTTGAGGGGAAACTGTAACTCTGAGAGTTGAATTAACAGAACACAAAGCAGTTTCTCAGAAAGCTTCTTTTCAGTTTTTATCATAGGATATTTCCTTTTTCACAATAGCCCTCTATGGGCTTCCAAATATCACGTGGCAAATTCCACAGGAAAGGTCTTAGCGAAAGGCTTCTTCAGGGAAAATCTGTAACTCTGTGTGATGAATTAACAGAACACAAATCAGTTTATCAGAAAGTTTTTTTCAGTTTTGATCTTACGATATTCCCTTTTTCGCCATAGCCCACTATGGGCTTCCAAATATCACTTCGCAAATTCCACAAGAACAGTCTGAGCGAAAGGATTCTTGAGGGGAAAGCTGTAACTCTGTGAGATGAATTAACAGAACACAAAGAAGTTTCTCAGAAAGCTTCTTTCCAGTTTTTAACGGAAGATATTTCCTTTTTCTCCAGAGCCCTGTAGGTGCTTCTAAATATCACTTTCCAAATTACACAAGAACAGTCTTATCGAATGTCTTCTTGAGGGAAAAGCTGTAACTCTGTGGGATGAATTAAGAGAACACAAAGCAATTTCTCAGAAAGCTTCTTTTCAGTTTTTAATCTTAGGATAGTTTCTTTTTCACCGTAGCCCTCTATGGGCTTCCAACCATCTCTTTGTAAATTTCACAAAAACAATCTTAGTGAACGGCTTCTTGAGGGGAAAGCTGTAACTATGTGAGATGAACTAACAGAACAAAAAGTATTTTCTCAGAATGCTTCTTTTTGCTTTTTATCTGAGGATATTTCCGTTTTCACAGTAGACCTCTATGAGCTTCCAAATATCATTTTGCAAATTACCCAAGAGGAGCCTTAGCTGAAGGCTTCTAGAGGGGAAAGTTGTAACTCTTTGACATGAATTAACAGAACACATAGCAGTTTCTCAGAAAGCTTCTTTTCAGTTTTTAACGAAAGATATTTCCTTTGTCACCATAGCCCTCTATGGGCTTCCAAATATCACTTTGCAAATTCCATAAGAACAGTCTTAGAGAAAGGCTTCTTGAGAGGTAAGCTGTAACTCTGTGAGATGAATTAACAGAACACAAAGCAGATTCTCAAAAAGCTTCTTTCCAGTTTTTAACTGAAGATATTTCCTTTTTCACCATTGCCCTCTATAGACTTCCAAATATCACTTTGCAAATCCCACAAGAACAGTCGTAACGAAAGGCTTCTTGAGGAGAAAGCTGTAACTCGGTGAGATATAATAACAGAACACACGGCAGTTTCTCAGAAAGCTTCTTTTGAATTTTTAACGGAAGATATTTCCTTTTTCAATATAGCCCTCTGAGGGCTTCCAAATATCACTTTGCAAATCCCTCAAGAACAGTCTTAGCGAAGGTCTTCTTGAGAGGAAAGCTGTAACTGTGTGAGATGTATTAATAGAACACATGGCAGTTTCTCAGAAAACTGCTTTCCAGTTTTTAACGGAAGATATTTTGTTTTTCACCATAGCCCTCTATGAGCTTTCAAATATCACTTTGCAAATTTCACAAGAAGAGCCTTAGCGAAAGGCTTCTTGAGGGAAAAGCTGTAACTCTGTGAGTTGAATTAACAGACCACACAGAAGTTTCTCAGAAAACTTCTTTTCAGTTATTATCTTAAGATATTTACTTTTTCTCCAAAGCCCTCTTTGGGCTTCCAAATATCACTTTGCAAATTCCAGAAGAACAGTCTTAGGGAAAGGCTTCTGGAGGGGAAAGCTGTAACTCAGGGAGTTGAATTAACAGAACACACAGCAGTTTCTCAGAAAGCTTCTTTCCAGTTTTTAACTGAAGAAATTTCCTTTTTCACCATAGCCCTATTTGGGCTTCCAAATATCACTTTGCAAATCCCACAAGAACAGTCTTATCGAAAAGCTTCTTGAAGGGAAAGCTGTAATTCTGTGAGATGAATTATCAGAACACAAAGCATTTTCTCAGAAAGCTTCTTTCCGGTTTTTAACTGAAGATATTTCATTTTTCACCGAAGCCCTCTAGGGGCTTCCAAATATCACTTTGCAAATTCCACAGAAACACTCTTAGCGAATGACTTCTGTAGGGGAATGCTGTAACTCTGTTAGATAAATTAACAGAACACAAAGCAGTGTCTCAGAAATATTCTTCCCAGTTTTTAACGAAAGATATTTCCTTTTTCTTCATAGCCCACTATGGGCTTCCAAATATCACTGTGCAAATTCCACAAAACAGACTTACTGAAAAGCTTCTTGAGAAGAAAGCTGTAACTCTGTGAGATGAATTACCAGAACAAAAAGCAGTTTCTCAGAAAGTTTCTTTCCAGTTTTTAACTGAAGATATTTCCTTTTTCATCATGGCCCTCTAAGGGGTTCCAAATATCACTTTGCAAATTGCACAAGAACAGTCTTAGCGAATGGCTTCTTGAGGGAAAATTTGTAACTCTGTGATATGAATTAAGAGAACACAAAGCAGTTACTCAGAAAGCTTCTTTTCAGTTTTTATCTTAGGATATTTCCTTTTTCACCATAGCTCTCTTTGGGCTTCCAAATATCATTTTGCAAATTCCACAAGAAGAGTCTTAGCAAAAGGCTTCTGGAGGGGAAAGTTTTAACTCTGTGAGATGAATTAACCGAACACAAAGCAATTTCTCAGAAATCTTCTTTCCAGTTTTTAACGGAAGATGTGTCCTTTTTCACCATAGCCCTCTATGGGCTTTCAAATATCACTTTGCAAATTCCACAAGAACAGTCTTACCGAAAGGCTTCTTGAGAAGAAAGCTGTAACTCTGTGAGATGAATTAACAGAACACAAAGCAGTTTCTCAGAAAATTTCTTTCCAGTTTTTAATTGAAAATATGTCCTTTTTTCACCATAGCCCTCTATGGGCTTCCAAATATCATTTTGCAAATTCCACAAGAACAGTCTTAGCGAAAGACTTCTGGAGGGGAATCCTGTAACTCTGTGAGATGAATTAACAGAACACAAAGCAGTTTCTCAGAAAGTTTCTTTTCAGTTTTTAACTCAAGATATTTCCTTTTTCATCATAGCCCTCTATGGGCTTCCAAATATCACACTGCAAATCCCACAAGAACAGTCTTAGCGAAAGGCTTCTTGAGGGGAAAGCTGTAACTCGGTTAGACGTATTAACAGAACACACGGCAGTATCTCAGAATGCTTCTTTCCAGTTTTTAACGAAAGATATTTTCTTTTTCACCATTGCCCTCTTAGGGCTTCCAAATATCACTTTGCAAATTCCAAAAGAGCAGTCTTAGCGAAAGGCTTCTAGAGCGGAAAGCTGTAACTCTCTGAAATGAATTAAGAGAACACAGAGCTGTATCTCAGAAAGCTCCTTTCCAGTTTTCAACCGAAGATATTCCTTTTTTCCCATAGCCCTCTATGGGCTTCCAAGTATCACTTAGAAAATCCCACAAGAACAGTCTTTGCGAAAGGCTTCTTGAGGGGAAAACTGTAACTCGGTGAGATGTATTTACAGAACACACGGCAGTTTATCTGAAAGCTTCTATCCAGTTTTTAACTGAAAATAGTTCCTTTTTCACCATAGCCCTCTATGGGCTTCCAATTATCTCCTTGCAAATCCCACAAAGACACTCTTAGGGAAAGGCTTCTTGAGGGAATATCTGTAACTCTGTGAGATGAATTAAGGGAACACAAAGCAGTTTCTCAGAAAGCTTCTTTCCAGTTTTTAACTGAAGATATTTCCTTTTTCACCATAGCCCTCTATGGGTTTCCAAATATCACTTTGCAAATCCCACAAGAACAGTCTTAGCGAAAGGCATCTTGATGGGAAAGCTGTAACTCGGTGAGATGTATTAACAGAACACACGGCAGTTTCACAGAATGCTTCTTTAGAGTTTTAACGGAAGATATTTACTTTTTCACCATAGCCTTCTATGGGCTTCCCAATATCACTTTGCAAACTCCACAAGAACAGTCTTAACGAAAGGCTTCTAGAGGGGAAAGCTGTTACTCTGTGAGATGAATTAAAAGAACACAAAGCAGATTCTCAAAATGATTCTGTCCAGTTTTCAACTGAAGATATTTCCTTTTCACCGTAGCCCCCTATGGGCTCTAAAATAACACTTTGGATATTCCAGAGGAACAATCTTAGCGAAAGGCTTCTTGAGCGGAAAGCTGTAACTCTGTGAGGTGAATTAACAAAACACAAAGCAGTTTCTCAGAAATCTTCTTTCCACTTTTTAACTGAGGATATTTCCTTTTTCACTATAGCCATCTAATGGCTTCAAAATATCACTTTGCAAATTCCACAAGAAGTGTCTTAGCGAAACGCTTCTTGAGGGGAAAGCTGTAACTCCGTGATGTGAATTAACAGAACACAAAGCAGTTTCTCAGAAAGCTTCTTTCCAGTTTTTAACTGAGGATATTTCCTTTTTCACTATAGCCCTCTACGGGCGTCCAAATATCACTTTGCAAATTCCACAAGAACAGTCTTCGTGAAAGGCGTCTTGAGGGGAAAGCTGTAACTCTGTGAGATGAATTAACAGATCACAAAGCAGTTTTTCAGAAATATTCTTTCAGTTTTTAACTGAAGATATTTCCTTTTTCACCATAGCCCTCTATGGGCTTCCAAATATCACTTCGCAAATTACACAAGAACAGCCTTACAGAAAGTCTTCTTGAGGGGAAAGCTTTAACTGTGTAAGATGAATTAACAGAACACAAAGCAGGTTCTCAGAAAGCTTCTTTCCAGTTTTTAACAGAAGATATTTCTTCTTTCACCATAGCCCTCTATCGGCTTCCAAATATCACTTTGAAAATTCCACAAGAACAGTCTTAGCGAAAGGCTTCTTGAGGGTAAAGCTGTAACTCTGTGAGGTGAATTAACAGAACACCAAGCAGTTTCTCAGAAAGTTTCTTTTCAGTTTATATCTTAGGATATTTCCGTTTTCACCATAGCCTTCTATGGGCTTCCAAATATCACTTTGAAAATTCCACAAAAACAGTCTTAGTGAAAGGCTTTTTGAGGGGAAATCTGTAATTTTGTGAGATAAATTCAGAGAACACAAACAGTTACTTAGAAAGCTTATTTCCACCTTTAAACTGAAGATATTTCCTATTTCACCATAGCCCTCTTCTGCCTTCCAAATATCACCTTGAAAATAGCACAAGAACAGTCTTAGCGAAAGGCTTCTTGAGGGGAAAGCTGTATCTCTTTGAGATAAATTAACAGAACACGAAGCAGTTTCTCAGAAAGCTTCTTTCCAGATTTTAACTTAAGATATTTCCTTTTTCACCGTATCCCTCTATCGGCTCCCAAATATCAATTTGCAAACTGCACAAGAACAGCCTTAGCGAAAGGCTTCTTGAGGGGAAAGCTGTAACTATGTGAGATGAATTAACAGAACACCAAGTAGTTTCTCAGAAAGCTTCTTTCCAGTTTTTAACTGAGGATATTTCCTTTTTCACCATAGCCCTCTAAATGCTTCCAAATATCACTTTCAAAATTCCACAAGAGCAGTCTTATCGAAAGGCTTTTTGAGGGGAAAGCTGTAACTCTGTGAAATGAATTAACACAACAAAAAGCAGTTTCTCAGAAAGATTTTTTCCAGTTTTTAACGGAAGATATTTACTCTTTCAGTACAACCCTCTAAGGGCTTCCAAATATCACTTTGCAAATTCCACAAGAACAACATTAGCGAAAGGCTTCTTGAGGGGTAAGCTGTAACCCTGTGAGTTGAATTTACAGAACAAAAAGTAGTTTCTCATAAAGGTTCTTTCAGTTTTTATCTTTGGATACTTCCTTTGTCACCATAGCCCTCTATGGGCTTCTAAATCTCACTTTGCAAATTCCACAAGAACATCCTTAATGAGCGGCTTATTGAGGGGAAAGCTGTAGTTCTGTGAGATGAATTAACAGAACACAAAGCAGTTTCTCAGAAAATTTCTTTTCGGTTTTTATCTTAGTATATTTCCTTTTTCACCATACCCCTCTATGGAATTCCAAATATCACTTTGCAAATTACAGAAGAACAGTCTTAGTGAACGGCTTCTTGAGGGGAAAGCTAAAACTCTGTGAGATGATTTAACAAAACAGAAAGCAGTCTCTCAGAAAGCTTCTTTCCAGTTTTCAACGGAAGATATTTCTTTTTTCACCATAGCCCTCTATGGGCTTCCAAATATCACTTTGAAAATTCCACAAGAAGAGTCTTAGCAAAAGGCTTCCCGAGAGGAAAGCTGTAACTCTGTGAGATGAATTAAGAGAACACAAATCAGTTTCTCAGAAAGCTTCTTTCCAGTTTTTAACAGAACATATTTCCTTTTTCACCATAGACTTCTAAGGGCTTCCAAATATCACTTTGCAAATTCCACAAGAACAGTCTTAGGGAATGGCTTCTTGAGGGGAAAGCTGTAACTCTGTGAGATGAATTAACAGAAAACAAAGCAGTTTCTCAAAAAGCTTGTTTTTTGTTTTTATCTTAGGATATTTTCTTTTCCACCATAGCCCTCTAAGGGCTTCCAAATATCACTTTGAAAATTCCACAAGAACAGTCTTACCAAAAGGCTTCTTGAGGGGAGAGTTGTAACTCTGTGAGATGAATTAACAGAACAGAAAGCAGTTTCTCAGAAAGTTCCTTTTTAGTTTTTAACTTAGGATATTTCATTTTTCATCATAGACCTCTATGGGCTTCCAAATATCTCTTTGCAAATTTCATATAAACAGTATTACGGTAAAGCTTCTTGAGGTGAAAGCTGTAACTCTGTGAGATGAATTAACAGTACTGAAAGTAGTATTTCAGAAATCTTCCTTCAAGTTTTTAGCGGAAGATATTTCCTTTTTCTCCATAGCCCTCTATGGGCGTCCAAATATCACCTTATAAATTCCACAAAAACAGTCTTAATGAACGGCTTCTGGAGGGGAAAGCTATATTTCTGTGAGATGAATTATGAGAACACAATGCAGTTTCTCAGAAAGCTTCTTTTCGGTTGTTATGGTAGGACATTTCCTTTTTTGCCATAAACCTCTGTGGGTTTCCAATATCACTTTGCAAATTCCAGAAGAACGGTCTCAGTGAACGGCTTCTTGAGGGCAAAGCTGTAACTCCGTGAGATAAATTAACAGAACACAAAGTGGTTTCTCAGAAAGCTTCTTTTCAGTTTCTATCTTAGGATATTTCCTTTTTCACCACAACCCTCTACGGGCTTCCAAATATCACTTTGCAAATTGCACAAGAACAGTCTTAACGAAAGGCTTCTTGATGGGAAAGCTATAACTCTGGGAGATGAGTTAACAGAACACAAAGCAGTTTCTCAGAAAGCTTCCTTCCAGTTTTTAACGGAAGATAGTTCCTTTTTCACGATAGCCCTCTACTTGCTTCAAAATATCACTTTGCTAATTCTACAAGAACAGTCTTTGCGAAAGGCTTCTTGAGGGGAAAGCTGTGACACTGTGTGATCAATTAACGGAAAACAAAGCAGTCTCTCAGAACGTTTCTTTCCAGTTCTTAACGGAAGATATTTCCTTTTTCACCATAGCCCTCTATGGACTTCCAAATATCACTTTGCAAATCCCACAAGAAAAGTCTTAGCAAAAATCTTCATGAGGGGAAAACTGTAACTCTTTAAGATGATTTAACAGAACACAAAGCTGTTTCTCAGAAAGCTTCTTTGCAGTTTGTAACCGAAGATATTTCATTTTTCACCGTAGCCCCCTATGGGCTTCCAAATACCACTTTGAAAATTCCACCTGAACAGTCTTAGCAAAAGGCTTCTTGAGGGGAAAGCTGTAACTCGGTGAGATGAATTAACAGAACACAAAGAAGTTTCTCAGAAAGCTTCTTTCCACTTTTTAACGGAAGAGATTTCCTTTTTCACCATAGCCCTCTGCGGGCTTCCAAATATCACTTTGCCAATCCCACTATAACAGTCTTAGCGAAAGGCTTCATGACGGGAAAAGTGTAACTCTGTAAGATGATTTAACAGAACACAAAGCAGCTTCTCAGAAAGCTTCTTTCCAGTTTTTAACGGAAGATATTTCCTTTTTCACTTTAGAGCTCTATGGGCTTCCAAATATGACTTTGCAGATTCCACAAGAACAGTCTTATCGAAAGTCTTACTGAGGAGAAAGCTGTAACTCTGTGAGATGAACTTACAGAACACTAAGGAGTTTCTCGAAAGGCTTATTTTAAGTTTTTATCTTAGGATATTTCCTTTTTCACTGTAGCCCTCTATGGGCTTCCAAATATCACTTTGCAAATTCCACAAGAACAGTCTTAGCGAAACGTTTCTTGAGGGGAAAACTGTAACTCTGTGAGATGAATTAACAGAGCACAACGCAATTTCTCAGTAAGCTTCTTTCCAGTTTTTAACTGAAGATATTTCCTTTTTCACCATAGCCCTCTATTGGTTTCTAAATATCACTTTGCAAATATCACAAGAACAGACTTAGAGATCAGCTTCGTTAGGGGAAGGTTGTAACTCCTTGAGATGAACTAACAGAACACAAAGTGCTTTCTCAGATAGCTTCTTTTCGGTTTTTATCTTAGGATATTTCCATTTTCACCATAGTCCTCTATGGGCTTCCAAATATCACTTTGCAAATTCCACAAGAAGAGTCTTAGCGGAAGGTTTCTTGAGGAGAAAGTGTAACTCTTAGAGATGAATTAACAGATCACAAAGCAGTTTCTCAGAAAGCTTCTTTCAAGTTTTTAACTGAAGATATTTCCTTTTTCACCATTGCCTTCTACGGGCTTCCAAATATCACTTTGCAAATTCCACAAGAACAGACTTAGCCAAAGGCTTCTTGAGGAGAAAGCTGTAACTCTTTGAGATGAATAAACAGAACACAAAGTAGGTTCTCAGAAAGCTTCTTTTCAGTTTTTATCTTAGGATATTTCCTTTTTCACCATGGCCCACTATGGGCTTTCAAATATCACTTTGCAAATTCCACAAGAACAGCCTTAGTGAGCGGCTTCTTGAGGAGAAAGCTCTAACACTGTGAGATGAGTTAACAGAACACAAAGCAGTTTCTCAGAAAGCTTCTTTCCAGTTTTTAACGGAAGATTTTAATTATTCAACATAGCTCTCTATGGGCTTCCAAATATCACTTTGCAATTTGCACAAGAACAGTCTTAGCGAAAGGCATCTTGAGGTAAAAGCTGTAACTCTGTGAGATGAAGTAACACAACACAAAACAGTTTCTCAGAAAGCTTGTTTTCTGTTTTTATATTAGGATATTTCCTTTTTCAACATAGCCATCTAAGGGCTTACAAATATCACTTTGCAAATTCCACAAGAAAAGTCTTAGCGAAAGGCTTCTCTAGGGGACCGCTGTAACTCTGTTAGATGAATTAAAAGAACACAAAGCTGATTCTCAGAAAATTTCTTTCCAGTTTTTAATTGAAAATATGTCCTTTTTTCACCATAGCCCTCTATGGGCTTCCAAATATCATTTTGCAAATTCCACAAGAACAGTCTTAGCGAAAGACTTCTGGAGGGGAATCCTGTAACTCTGTGAGATGAATTAACAGAACACAAAGCAGTTTCTCAGAAAGTTTCTTTTCAGTTTTTAACTCAAGATATTTCCTTTTTCATCATAGCCCTCAATGAGCTTCCAAATATCACTTTGCAAATTCCACAAGAACAGTCTTAGCGAAAGGCTTATTGGGGGGGAAGCTGTAACTCTGTGAGATGAATTAACAGAACACAAAGCAGTTTCTCAGAAAGCTTCTTTCCAGTTTTTAACGGAAGATATTTCATTTTCACCATAACCCTCCAGGAGCTTCCAAATATCACTTTTCAAATTCCACCAGAACAGTCTTAGCGAACGGCTTCTTGAGGGTAAAGCTGTAACTCTGTGACATGAATTAAGAGAACACAAAGCAGTTTCTCAGAAATCTTCTTTGCAGTTTTTAATTGAAGATATTTTCTTTTTCACCATAGCCGTCTAAGGGCTTTCAAATATCACTTAGCAAATTCCAAAAGAACATTCTTAGCGAAAGCTTTCTTGAGGAAAAAGCTGTAACTCAGTGAGATGAATTAACAGGACACAAAGAAGTTTCTCAGAATGTTTCTTTCCAGTTTTTAACGGAAGATATTTCCTTTTTCACCATAGCCCTCTTTGGGCTTCCAGATATCACTTTGCAAATTTCACAAGAACAGTCTTAATGAACGGCTTCTTGAGGGGAAAGCTGTACCTCTGTGAGATGAATTATCACAAAACAAAGCAGTTTCTCAGAAAGCTTCTTTCCAGTTTTAACTGAAGATATTTCCTTTTTCACCACTCCTCTATATGGTCTTCCAAATATCACTTTGGAAATTCCACAAGAACTGTCTTAGCGAAAGTCCTCTTGAGGGGAAAGCTGTAACTCTGTGAGATGAATTAACAGAACACAGGAGAGTTTCTCAGAAAGCTTCTTACCAGTTTTTAACTGAGGATATTTCCTTTTTCACCATATGCCTCTTGGCTTCCAAATATCACTTTGCAAATTTCACAAGAACAGTCTTAGTTCACGGATTCTTGAGGAGAAAGCTGTAAGTCTGTGAGATGAATTAACACAACATGAAGCAGTTTCTCAGAAAGCTTCTTTTCAGTTTGTATCTTAGGATCTTTCCTTTTTCACCATAGCCCTCAATGGGCTTCCAAATATCACTTTGGAAATTACAATAGGACAGTCTTAGCGAATGGCTTCTTGAGTGGAGAGCTGCAACTCTGTGAGATGAATTAACAAAACAAACAACCGTTTCTCAGAAAGCTTCTTTTCAGTCTTTCACTGAAGATATTTCCTTTTTCACCTTAGCCCTCTATGGGCTTCCAAATATAACTTTGCAAATTCCACAAGAAAAGTCTTAACGAAAGGCTTCATGAGGGGAATGCTGTAACTCTGTGAGATGAATTAAGAGAACACAAAGCAGTTTCTCAGAAAGCTTCTTTCCAGTTTTTAACTAAAGATATTTCCTTTTTCACCGTAGCCTTCTATGGGCTTCCAAATGTCAGTTTGCAAATTCCACAAGACCAGTCTTAGCGAAAGGCTTCTTGAGGGGAAAGCTGTAACTCTGTGAGATGAATTACCAGAACACAAAACACTTTATCAGAAAGCTTCTTATCAGTTTTTATCTTAGGATACTTCCTTTTTCGCCATAGCCCTCTTTGGGCTTCCAAATATCTCTTTGCAAATTCCAGAAGAACAGTCTTAGCGAAAGACTTCTTGAGTGGAAAGCAGTAACTCTGTGAGATGAATTAACAGAACACAGAGCAGTTTCTCACAAAGCTTCCTATCAGTTTTTAACTGAAGATATTTTCTTTTTCACCATAGCCCACTATGGGCTTCCAAATATCACTTTGCAAATTCTAAAAGGACAGTTTTAGCAAATGGCTTCTTGAGGGGAAAGCTGTAACTGTGTGAGATGAAATAACAGAACACAAAGCAGTTTCTCAGAAAGCTTTATTTCTGTTTTTATCTTAGGATATTTCCTTTTTCACAATAGCCCTCTATGGGCTTGCAAATATCACTTTGCAAATTCCACAGGAACAGTCTTAGCGTCAGGCTTCTTGAGGGGAAAATTGTAATTCTGTTAGATGGATTAACAGAATAATAAGCAGTTACTCAGAAACCTACTTTCCAGATTTTAATGGAAGATAATTCCTTTTTCACCAGAGGCGTCTATGGGCTTCCAAATATCACTTTGTAAATTACACAAAATAGTCTTAGTGAAAGGATTTTTGAAGGGAAAGCTGTAACTCTGTGAGGTGAATTAATAGAAAACAAAGCAGTTTCTCAGAAAGCTTCTTTTCAGCTTTTATCTTAGGATATTTCCTTTTTCAACAGAGCCCTCTAAGGGCTTCCAAATATCACTTTCAAATTCCACAAGAACAGTCTTAGCGAAAGGCTTATTGAGGGAGAAGCTGTAACTCTGCGAGATGAATTAACAGAACACAAAGCAGTTTCTCAGAAAGCTTCTTTCCAGTTTTTAACGGAAGATATTTCATTTTCACCATAACCCTCCAGGGCTTCCAAATATCACTTTTCAAATTCCACAAGAACAGTCTTACCGAAAGGCTTCTTGAGGGTAAAGCTGTAACTCTGTGACAAGAATTAACAGAACACAAAGCAGTTTCTCAGAAATCTTCTCTGCAGTTTTTAATTGAAGATATATTTTTTTCATTATAGCCGTCTATGGGCTTCCAAATATCACTTAGCAAATTCCACAAGAACATTCTTAGCGAAAGCCTTCTTGAGGAAAAAGCTGTAACTCTGTGAGATGAATTAACAGGACACAAACAAGTTTCTCAGAATGTTTCTTTCCAGTTTTTAACGGAAGATATATCCTTTTTCACCATAGCGCTCTTCGGGCTTCCAAATATCACTTTGCAAATTCCACATGAACAGACTTTGCGAAAAGCATCTTGAAGGGAATACTGTAACTGTTTTAGATGAGTTAACAGAACACAAAGCAGTTTCTCTGAAAGCTTCTTTTTTTTTTTAAAAGGAAGATATTTCCTTTTCCACCATAGACCACTATGGGCTTCCAAAACCACTTTGCAAATTCCACAAGAACAGCCTTAGCGAAAGGCTTCATGAGGGGAAAGTTGTAACTCTGTGAGATGAATTAACAGAACACAAAGCAGTTTCTCAGACTGCCTCTTTCCTGTTTTTAATTGAAGATATTTTCTTTTTCACCGTAGCCCTCTATGGGCTACCAAATATCACTTTGCAAATTCCACAAGAACAGCCTTAGCGAAAGGCTTCTTGAAGGGAAAGCTGTAACTGTGTGAGATGAATTAGCAGAACACAAAACAATTTCTCAGAAAGCTTCTTTCCAGTTTTTAACGGAAGATATTTCCTTTTTCATAACAGCCCTCTAAGGGGTCCCAAATATCACTTTGCAAATTCCACAAGAACAGTCTTAGCGAAAGGCTTCTTAAGGGGAAAGCTGTAACACTGTGAGATGAATTAGCAGAAAACAAAGCAGTTTCTCAGAATGATTCTTTCCAGTATTTAACGGAAAGTATTTCCTTTTTCACCATAGCCCTCTAGGGGTTCCCAAATATCACTTTGTCAATTCCACAAGAGCAGCCTTACCGAAAGGCTTCTTGCAAGGAATTCAGTAACACTGTGAGATGAATTAACAGAGCACAAAGCAGTTTCTCAGAATGTTTCTTTTCAGTTTTTATCTTAGGATATTTCCTTTTTCACCATAGCCCACTATTTGCTTCCAACCATCACCTTGTAAATTCCACAAGAAGAGTCCCACCAAAAGGTTTCAAGAGGGGAAAGCAGTAATTCCGTGAGATGAATTAACAGAACACAAATAACTTTCTCAGACACATTCTTTCCAGTTTTTAACTGAAGATATTTTCTTTTTCACCATAGCCCTCTATGGGCTTCCAAATATCACTTTGCAAGTTCCGCAAGAACAACCTTAGCGAAAGGCTTCTTTAAGGAAAGCTGTAATTCTGTGAGATGAATTCACAGAACACAAAGCACTTTCTCAGAAAATTTCTTTACAGTTTTTAACGGAGGCTATTTCCTTTTTCAAAATAGCCCTCTATGGGCTTCCAAATATCTCTTTGCAAATTCCACAAGAACAGTCTTAGCGAAAGGTTTATTGAGGGGAAATCTGTAACACTGTGAGATGATTTAACAGAACACAAAGCAGTTTCTCAGACAGCTTCTTTCCAGTTTTTAACTTAAGATATTTCCTTTTTCAAAATAGCCCTCTATGGGCTTCCAAGTATCACTTTCCAAATTCCACATGAACAGCCTTAGCGAAAGGCTTCTTGAGGGGAAAACTGTACCTCTGTGAGTTGAATTAACAGAACACAAAGCACTTTCTCAGACAGCTTCTCTCCAGTTTTTACCTGAAGATATTTCCTTTCTCACCACAGCCCTCCTAGGGCTTCCAAATATCACTTTGCAAATTCCACAAGAACAGCCTTAGAGAAAGGCTTCTTGAAGGAAAAGCTGTAACTCTGTGAGATGAATTAACAGAACACAAAGCAGTTTCTCAGAAAGCTTCTTTCCAGTTTTTAACAGAAGATATTTCCTTTTTCACCGTATTCCTCTATGGGCTTCCAAATATCACTTTGCCAATTCCACAAAAACAGTCTTAGCGAAAGGCTTCTTGAGGGGAATGCTGTAACTCTGTGAGATGAATTAACAGAACACAAAGCAGTTTCTCAGAAAACTTCTTTCCAGTTTTCAACTGAAGATATTTCCTTTTTCACCATAGCCCACTATGGGCTTCCAAATATCACTTTGCCAATTCCCCAAGAACAGCCTTAGCGAAAGGCTAATACAAGGGAAAGCTGTAACTCTGTGACATGAATTAACAGGACACAAAGCAGTTTCTCAGAATTCTTCTTTTCAGTTTTTAACTTAGGATATTTCCTTTTTCAGCATAGCCCTCTAAGGGCTTCCAAATATCACTTTGCAAATTCCACAAGAACAGTCTTAACAAAAGGCTTCTTGAGGGGAAAGCTGTAAGTCTGTGCGATGAATTAAGAGAACACAAAGCAGTTTCTCGGAAAGCTTCTTTCCAGTTTTTAACGGAAGATATTTCCATTTTCACCATCGCCGTCTATGGGCTTCCAAATATCACTTTGCAAATTCCACAAGAACAGTCTTAGCGAAAGGCTTCTTGAGGGGAAAGCAGTAACTCTGTGAGATGAATTAACAGAACACAAAACAGTTTCTCTGAAAGATCTTTCCATTTTTTAATGGAAGATATATCCTTTTACTCCATAACCCTCTAAGGGCTTCCAAATATCACTTTCCAAATTCCACAAGAACAGTGTTAGCGAAAGACTTCCTGAGGGGGAAGCTGTAACACTCTGAGATGAATTAACAGAACTCAAAGCACTTTTTCAGAAAGCTTCCTTCCAGTTTTTAACTGAAGCTATTTCCTTTTTCATCATAGCCCTCTGTGGGCCTCAAAATATCACTTTGTAAATTCTACAATAACAGTTTTAGCAAAAGGCTTCTTTAGGAGAAAGCTGTAACTCTGTGAGATGATTTAACAGAACACAAAGCAGTTTCTCAGAAAGCTTCTTTTCAGTTTTTATCTTAGGATATTTCGTGATTCACCATAGTCCTCTCTGGGCTTCCAAATATCACTTTGCAAATTCCACAAGAACAGTCTTAGCGAATGGCTTCTTGAGTGGAAAGCTGTAACCCTATGAGATGAATTAACAGAACACAAAGCAGTTTCTCAGAAAGCTTCTTTTCAGTTTTTAACTACAGATATTTCCTTTTTCAACATAGCTCCCTTTGGGCTTCCAAATATCACTTTGCAAATTCCACAAGAACAGTCTTAGCGAAAGACTTCTTGAGGGGAAAGCTGTAACTCTGTGAGATGTATTAACTGAACACAAAGCAGTTTCTCAGAAACTTCTATCCAGTTTTTAACGGAAGATATTTCCTTTTTCCCCGTAGCCATCTAAGGGCTTCCAAATGTCACTTTGCAAATTCCACAAGAACAGTCTTAGCGAAAGGCATCTCGTGGGGAAAGCTGTAACTCGGTGAGATGAACTTACATAACACAAAGAAGTTTCTCAGAAAGGTCCCTTGCAAATTTTATCTTAGGATATTTCCTTTTTCACCATAGTCTTCCATGGGCTTCCAAATATCACTTTGCAAATTCCACAAGAACACTTTAGCGAAAGATTTCTTGAGGGGAAAGTTGTAACACTGTGGGATGAATTAAGAGGACACAAAGCAGGTTCTCAGAAAGCTTCTTGACAGTTTTTATCTTAGGATATTTCCTTTTTCACCATAGCCCTCTATGGGCTTCCAAATATCACTTTGCAAATTCCACAAGAACAGTCTTCGCGAAAGTCTTCTTGAAGGGAATGCTGTAACTCTGTGAGATGAATTGACAGAACACAAAGCAGTTACTCAGAAAGCTTCTTTCCAGTGTTTAACTGAAGATATTTCCTTTTCCACCATAGCCCTCTAAGGGCTTCCAAATATCACTATGAAAATTCCACAAGAACAGTCTTAGCGAAAAGCTTCTTCAGGGAAAAGCTGTAACACTGTGGGAACAATTAACAGAACACAAAACAGATTCTCAGAAAGCTTCTTTCCATTTTTGAAGGGAAGATATATCCTTTTACACCATAGCCCTCTATGGGCTTCCAAATATCACTTTAAATATTCCACAAGAATAGTCTTAGCAAAAGGCTTCTTGAGGGGAAAGCTGTAACTCTGTGACATGAATTAACAGAACAGAATGCAGTTTCTCAGAAAGCTTCTTTCCAGCTTTTAACGGAAGATAATTCCTTTTTCACCGTAGCCCTGTATAGGCTTCCAAATATCACTTTTAAAATTCCACAAGAAGAATCTTAGCGAAAGGTTTATTGTAGGGAAATCTGTAACTCTCTGAGATGAATTAACAGAACACAAAGCATTTTCTCAGAAAGCTTCTTTCCTGTTTTTAAAGGAAGATAGTTTCTTTTCCACCATAGCCCTCTATGGGCTTCGAAATATCACTTTGGGGATTCCATAAGGTCAGTCTTTCCGAAAATCTTCTTCAGGGGGAAGCTGCAACACTATGGGAATAATTAACAGAACACAAAGCAGTATCTCAGAAAGCTTCTTTCCAGTTTTTAACGGAAGATATTTCCTTGTTCACCATAGCCCTCTATGTGCTTCCAAATATCACTTTGCAAATTCCACCAGAACAGTCATAGCGAAAGGCTTGTTGAAAGGAAAGCTGTAACTCTGTGAGATGAATTAACAGAACACAAAGCAGTTTCTCAGACAGCTTTTTTCCAGTTTTTAACTGAAAACATTCCTTTTTCACCATTGCCCTCTACGGAGTTCCAAATATCACTTTAACAATTCCACAAGAACAGTCTCAGCAAAACTCTTCTTGAGGGGAAAGCTGTAACTCTGTGAGTTGAATTAAAACAACACAAAGCTGTTTCTCAGACAGCTTCTTTCCAGTTTTTAACGGAAGATATTTCCTTTTTCACCATAGCCCTCTATGGGCTTCCAAATATCACTTTGCAAATTCCACAACAACTGCCTTAGCGAAAGGCTTCTTGAAGGGAAAGCTGTAACTCAGAAAACTTCTTTCCCGTTTTTAATGGAAGATATTTCCTTTTCCACCATAGAACACTATGGGCTTCCAAAAACCACTTTGCAAATTCCACAAGAATAGCCTTAGCGAAAGGCTTCTTGAGGGGAAAGCTGTAACTCTGTGAGATGAATTAACAGAACACAAAGCAGTTTCTCAGACAGCCTCTTTCCTCTTTTAAATTGAAGATATTTTCTTTTTCACCGTAGCCCTCTATGGGCTACCAAATATCACTTTGCAAATTCCACAAGAACAGCCTTATCGAAAGGCTTCCTGCAGGGAAATCTGTAACACTGTGAGATGAATTACCAGAACACATAGCAGTTTCTCAGAAAGCTTCTTACCAGTTTTTAACTGAAGATATTTCCTTTTTCACCATAGCCCACTCTGAGCTTCCAAATATCACTTTGCAAATTCCACAAGAACAGTCTTAGCGAAAGGCTACTTGAAGGGAAAGCTGTAACTCTGTGAGATGAAATAACAGAACACAAAGCAGTTTCTCAGAAGGCTTTTTTTCAGTTTTTATCTTAAGATAATTCCTTTTTCACCATAGCTTTCTACGGGCTTCCAAATATCACTTTGCAAATTCCACAAAAGAGTCTTAGCAAAAGGTTTCTTGAGGGGAAAGCTGTAACTCTGTGAGTTGAATTAACAGAACACAAATCAGATTCTCAGAAAGCTTCTTTCCAGTTTTTAAGGAAAGATATTTCCTTTTTTACCATAGCCCTCTATGGGCTTTCAAATATCACGTTGCAAATTCCAAAGGAACAGTCCTAGCGTAAGGCTTCTTGAGGGGAAAACTGTAATTCTGTGAGATGAATTAACAGAACAAAAAGCAGTTTCTCAGAAACCTACTTTCCAGTTTTTAACGGAAGATATTTCCTTTTTCACAATAGCCCTCTATGGGCTTCAAAATATCACATGGCAAATTCCTCAAAACAGAACTAGCGAAAGGCTTCTTGAAGAGAATTCTGTAACTATGTGAGATGAATTAACAGAACACAAAGCAGTTTCTCAGAAAGCTTCCTTACAGTTTTTAACTGAAGATAATTCCTTTTTCACTATATCCCTCTATGGGCTTCCAAATATCACTTTGCAAATTTCACAAGAACAGTTTTAGTGAACGGTTTCTTGAGGGGAAAGCTGTACCACTGTGAGATGAATTAACAGAACAAAATGCAGTTTCTCAGAAACCTACTTTCCAGTTTTTAACGGAAGATATTTTCTTTTTCACCATAGACCTCTATGCGCTTCCAAATATCACTTTGAAAATTCCACAAGAACAGTCTTAGCGAAAGTCTTCTTGAGGGGAAAGCTGTAATTCTGTGAGATGAATTAGCAGAACGCAAAGGAGTTTCTCAGAAAGATTCTTTACAATTTTTAACGGAAGTTACTTTCTTTTTCACCATAGCCCTCTACGTGCTTCCAAATATCACTTTGCAAATCCCACAAGAACAGTCTTAGCGAAAGGTTTCTGGAGCGCAAAGCTATAACGCGGTGAGATGTCTTACACGAACACACGGCAGTTTCTCAGAAAGCATCGTTCAAGCTTTTAACGGTAGATATTTCCTTTTTCACCGTAGCCCTCTATGGGCTTCCAAATATCACTTTGCAAATTTCACAAGAACAGTCTTAGCGAAAAGCGTGTAGAGGGGAATGCTGTAAGTCAGTGAGATGTATTAACACAACACACGGCAATTTCTCAGAATGCTTCTTTCCAGTTTTTAACGGAAGATATTTTCTTTTTCACCATAGCCCTCTATGGGCTTCCAAATATCACTTTGAAAATTTCACAAGAACAGACTTACTGAACGGATTCTTGAGGGTAAAGCTGTAACTCATTGAGATGAACTCACAGAACACAAAGCAGTTTCTCAGAAAGCTTCTTTTCGGTTTTTATCTTAGGATATTTCCATTTTCACCATAGCCCTCTATGGGCTTCCAAATATCACTTTGCAAATTCCACAAGAACCGTCTTAGCGGAAGGCTTGTGGAGGAAAAAGCTCTAACTCTGTGAGATGAATTAACAGAACACAAAGCAGTTTCTAAGAAATCTTCTTTCCAGTTTTTAATGGAAGATATTTCCTTTTACACCATAGCCCCCTGGGGTCTTCTAAGTATCACTTTGCAAATTCCACAAGAACAGTCTTAGCGAAGGGTTTCTTGAGGAGAGAGCTGTAACTCTCAGAGATGAATTAACAGAACACAAAGCAGTTTCTCAGAAAGCCTCTTTCCAGGTTTTAACTGAAGATATTTTCTTTTTCACCATAGCCCTCTATGGGCTTCCAAATATCACTTTGCAAATCCCACAGGAACAGTCTTAGTGAAAGGCTTCTGGAAGGGAAAGCTGTAACCATGTGAGATGAAATAACAGAACACAAAGCAGTTTCTCAGAAAGCTTCTTTCCAGTTTTAAACGGAAGATATTTACTTTTTCACCATAGCACTCTAGGGGCTTCTAATATCAGTGTGCAAATTCCACAAGAACAGTCTTACGGAAAGGCTTCTGGAGGAGAAAGCTGTAACTCTGTGAGATGAATTAACAGAACACAAAGCAGTATCTCAGAAACCTTTTTTCCAGTTTTTAAGAGAAGATATGTCCTTATTCACCATAGTCGTCTATGGTCTTACAAATATCTCTCTGCAAATCCCACAAGAACAGTCTTAGCGAAAGGCTTCTTGAGGGGAAAGCTGTAACTCGGTGAGATGTATTAACAGAACACAAGGCAGTTTCTCAGAAAGCTTCTTTCCACTTTTTAACGGAAGATAATTCCTTTTTCACCATAGCCCTCTAGGGGCTTCCAAATATCACTTTGAAAATTCCAAAAGAACAGTCTTAGCGAAAGGCTTCTTGAGGGGAAAGCTGTAATTTGGTGAGATGTATTCTCAGAACACACGGCAGTTTCTGATAAAGTTTCTTTCCAGTTTTTAACGGAAGATATTTCCTTTTTCACCAAAGCCCTCCTTGGGCTTCCAAATATCACTTTGCAAATTTCACAAGAACAGTCTTAGTGAACGGCTTCTTGAGGGGAAAGCTGTAAATCTGTGAGACGAACTAACAGATCACAAAGCAGTTTCTCAGAAAGCTTCTTTTCGGGTTTTAATGGAAGATATTTCCTTTTTCACCATAGCCCTCTACGGAATTCCAATTATCACATTGCAAATTCCACAAGAATAGTCTTAGCGAAATACTTCTTGAGGGAAAGCTGTAACTCTTTCAGATGACTTAACAGAACACAAAGCAGTTTCTCAGAAAGCTTCTTTCCAGTTTTAATTGAAGATATTTCCTTTTTCACCATAGTCCTCAAAGGGCTTCCAAATATCAGTTTGCAAATATCACAAGAAGAGTCTTAGCGAAAGGCTTCTTGAGGGGAATCCTATAAGTCGGTGAGATGTATTAACACAACACACGGTAATTTTTCAGAATGCTTCTTTCCAGTTTTTAACAGAAGATATTTCCTATTTCACCATATTCCTCTATGGGCTTCCAAATATCATTTTGCAATATTCACAAGAACAGTCTTAGTGAACGGATTCTTGAGGGGAAAGCTGTAACTCTGTGAGATGAACTAACAAAACACAAAGCAATTTCTCAGAAAGCTTCTTTTTGGTTTTTATCTTAGGATATTTCCATTTTCACCACAGCCCTCTATGGGCTTCCAGATATCATTTTGCAAATTCCACAAGAACAGTCTTAGCGAAAGTCTTCTTGACGGAAAAGGTGTAACTCTGTGAGATGAATTAACAGAACACAAACAGTTTCTCAGAAAGCTTCTTTCCAGTTTTTAACAGAAGATATTTCCTTTTACACCATAGCCCCATATGGGCTTCAAAGTATCATTTTGCAAATTCCACAACAACAGTCTTAGGGAAAGGCTTCTTGAGGGGAAAGGTGTAACTCTGTGATATGAATTAACAGAACAAAAAGCCGTTTCTCTGAAAGCTTCTTTTCGGTTTTTATCTTAGGATATTTCCTTTTTCACCATAGCCCTCATTGGGCTTACAAATATCAAATTTTAAAGTCCACTAGAACAGTCTTAGCGAAGGGATTCTTGAGAAAGGCTTTGTAGGGGAAAGTTGTAACTCTGTGAGTTGAATTAACAGAGCATAAAGCAGTTTATCAGTAAGCTAGTTTCCAGTATTTAACGGAAGATATTTCCTTTTTCACCGTATCCCTCTATGGGCTTCCAAATATCAGTGTGCAACTTCCACAAGAACAGTCTTTTATTTTATTTTATTTTATTTTATTTTACTTTATTTTATTTTATTTTATTTTTGAGACGGAGTCTTGCTCTGTTGCCCGGACTGGAGTGCAATGGCCGGATCTCAGCTCACTGCAACCTCCTGCCTCCCGGGTTTTTGCCATTCTCCTGCCTCAGCCTCCTAAGTGACTGGGACTACAGGCGCCCGCCACCTCGCCCGGCTAGTTTTTTTGTATTTTTAGTAGAGACAGGGTTTCACCGTGTTAGCCAGGTTGGTCTCGATCTCCTGACCTCGTGATCCGCCCGTCTCGGCCTCCCAAAGTGCTGGGATTACAGGCTTGAGCCACCGCGTCCGGCCCACAAGAACAGTCTTAACGAAAGGCTTCTTGAGGGGAAAGCTTTAGCACATTGAGATGAATTAACAGACAACAAAGCAGTTACTGAGAAAGCTTCTTTCCAGTTTTTAACGGAAGATATTTCCTTTATCACCATATCCCTCAATGGGCTTCCAAATATCACTTTCAAATTCCACAAGAACAGTCTTAGGGGAAGGTTTCTTGAGGGGAAAGCAGTAACTCTGAGATGAATTAACAGAACACAAAATAGTTTCTCAGAAAGCTTCTTTCCAGTTTTTAACTGACGATATTTCCTTTTTCCCCATAGCCCTCTATGGGCTTCAAAATACCACCTTGCAAATTAAACAAGAACAGCCTTAGCGAAAGGCGTCTTGAGCGGAAAGCTGTAACTCTGTGAGATGAATTAACAAAATACAAAGCAGTTTATCAGAATGATTCTTTCCAGTTTTTAACTGAAGATGTTTCATTTTTCACCGTAAACCACTATGGTCTTCCAAATATCACTTTGAAAATTCCACAAGAACAGTCTTAGCGAAAGGCTTCTTGAGGGGAAAGCTGTAACCCTGTGAAAAGAAATAACAGAACAAAAAGCAGTTTCTCAGAAAGCTTCTTTTCAGTTATTATCTCAGAATATTTCCTTTTTCACCATAGCCCTCCATGGACTTTCAAATATCAATTTGCAAATTCCAAAAGAACAGTCTTAGTGAATGGCTTCTTGAAGGGAAAGCAGTAACTCTGAGAGATGAATTAACAGAACACAAAGCAGTTTCTCAGAAAACTTCTTTTCAGTTTTTATCTTCGGATATTTCCTTTTTCACCGTAGCCCTCTATGGGATTCCAAATACCACTTTGCAAATTCCACAAGAAGAAGCTTAGGGAAGGCTTCTGGAGGGGAAAGGTGTAACTCTGTGAGATGAATTAAAAGAACCAGAGGCAGTTTTTCAGAAATCTTGTTTTCATTTTTTAACGGAAAATATTTCCTTTTTCACAATAGCCCTTTATGGGCTTCCAAATATCGCTTTGCAAATTCCACAAGAACAGCCTTAGCGAAAGGCTTCTTGAGGACAAAGCTGTAACTCTGTGAGATGAATTAACAGAAGACAATGCAGTTTCTTAGAAGGCTTCTTTTCAGTTTTTATCTTAGGATATTTCCTTTTTCACCATAGCCCTCTTTGGGCTTCCAAATATCACTTTGCAAATTCCACAAGAGCAGTCTTAGCGAAAGGCTTCTTGAGGGGAAAGCTGTAATTGTGTGAGATGAAATAAGAGAATACAAAGCAGTCTCTCAGAAAGCTTCTTTCTAGTTTTTAACTGAAGATATTTCCTTTTTCACCATGGCCCTTTATGGGCTTCCAAATATCACTTTGCAAATTCCACAAGAACATTCTTAGCGAAAGGCTTCTTGAGGGGAAAGCTGTAACTCTGTGAGATGAATTAATGGAACACAAAGCTGTCTCTCCGAAAGCTTCTTTCCAGCTTTTTAAGGAAGATATTTCCTTTTTCACCATAGCCCTATATGGGCTTCCAAATATCACTTTGCAAATTCCACAAGAACCGTCTTAGCGAAAGGCTTCTTGAGGGAAAAACTGTAAGTCTGTGAGATGAATTAACAGAACACAAAGTAGTTTCTCAGAAAGTTTCTTTTAAGTTTTTGTTTTAGGATATTTCCTTTTCGAACATAGAGCTCTAGGGACTTCAAAATATCACTTTCCAAATTCCACAAGAGCAGTCTTAGCGAAAGGCTTCTTGAGAGGAAAGCTGTAACTCTGTGAGATGAATTAACAGAACACAAAGCAGTTTCTCAGAAAGCTTCTATCCAGTTTTTAACTGAAGATATTTCCTTTTTCACCAAAGCCCTCTATGGGCTTCCAAATATCACTTTGCAAATTCCCCAAGAACAGTCTTAGCGAAAGGCTTCTTGAGGCGAAAGCTGTAACTCTGTGAGATGAATGAACAGAACACAAAGCAGTTTCTCAGAAAGCTTCTTTCCAATTTTTAAAGGAAGATATTTCCTTTTTCACCACTAACTTCTAGAGGCTTCCAAATATCACATAGCAAATTCCACAAGAACAGTCTTAGCGAAAGGCTTCTAGAGGAAAAAGCTGTAACTCTGTGAGGTGAATTAACAGAACATGAAACAGTTTCTCAGAAAACTTCTATACAGTTTTTAACTGAAGATATTTCCTTTTTCACCATAGCCCTGTATGGGCTTCCAAATATCACTCAGCAAATTCCACAAGAACAGTCTTAGGGAAAGGCTTCTTGAGGGGAAAGCTGTATCTGTGTGAGATGAATTAACAGAACACAAATCAGTTTCTCAGAAATCCTCTTTCCAATTTTTAAGGGAGGATAGTTCCTTTTTCACCATAGCACTCTATGGGCTTCCAAATATCACTTTGCAAATTCCACAAGAACAGTCTTAGCGAAAGGCTTCTTGAGGGGAAAGCTGTAATTTGGTGAGATGTATTCTCAGAACACACGGCAGTTTCTGATAAAGTTTCTTTCCAGTTTTTAACGGAAGATATTTCCTTTTTCACCAAAGCCCTCCATGGGCTTCCAAATATCACTTTGCAAATTTCACAAGAACAGTCTTAGTGAACGGCTTCTTGAGGGGAAAGCTGTAAATCTGTGAGACGAACTAACAGATCACAAAGCAGTTTCTCAGAAAGCTTTTTTTCGGGTTTTAATGGAAGATATTTCCTTTTTCACCATAGCCCTCTACGGAATTCCAATTATCACATTGCAAATTCCACAAGAATAGTCTTAGCGAAATACTTCTTGAGGGAAAGCTGTAACTCTTTCAGATGACTTAACAGAACACAAAGCAGTTTCTCAGAAAGCTTCTTTCCAGTTTTAATTGAAGATATTTCCTTTTTCACCATAGTCCTCAAAGGGCTTCCAAATATCAGTTTGCAAATATCACAAGAAGAGTCTTAGCGAAAGGCTTCTTGAGGGGAATCCTATAAGTCGGTGAGATGTATTAACACAACACACGGTAATTTTTCAGAATGCTTCTTTCCAGTTTTTAACAGAAGATATTTCCTATTTCACCATATTCCTCTATGGGCTTCCAAATATCATTTTGCAATATTCACAAGAACAGTCTTAGTGAACGGATTCTTGAGGGGAAAGCTGTAACTCTGTGAGATGAACTAACAAAACACAAAGCAATTTCTCAGAAAGCTTCTTTTTGGTTTTTATCTTAGGATATTTCCATTTTCACCACAGCCCTCTATGGGCTTCCAGATATCATTTTGCAAATTCCACAAGAACAGTCTTAGCGAAAGTCTTCTTGACGGAAAAGGTGTAACTCTGTGAGATGAATTAACAGAACACAAACAGTTTCTCAGAAAGCTTCTTTCCAGTTTTTAACAGAAGATATTTCCTTTTACACCATAGCCCCATATGGGCTTCAAAGTATCATTTTGCAAATTCCACAACAACAGTCTTAGGGAAAGGCTTCTTGAGGGGAAAGGTGTAACTCTGTGATATGAATTAACAGAACAAAAAGCCGTTTCTCTGAAAGCTTCTTTTCGGTTTTTATCTTAGGATATTTCCTTTTTCACCATAGCCCTCATTGGGCTTACAAATATCAAATTTTAAAGTCCACTAGAACAGTCTTAGCGAAGGGATTCTTGAGAAAGGCTTTGTAGGGGAAAGTTGTAACTCTGTGAGTTGAATTAACAGAGCATAAAGCAGTTTATCAGTAAGCTAGTTTCCAGTATTTAACGGAAGATATTTCCTTTTTCACCGTATCCCTCTATGGGCTTCCAAATATCAGTGTGCAACTTCCACAAGAACAGTCTTTTATTTTATTTTATTTTATTTTATTTTATTTTATTTTACTTTATTTTATTTTATTTTATTTTTGAGACGGAGTCTTGCTCTGTTGCCCGGACTGGAGTGCAATGGCCGGATCTCAGCTCACTGCAACCTCCTGCCTCCCGGGTTTTTGCCATTCTCCTGCCTCAGCCTCCTAAGTGACTGGGACTACAGGCGCCCGCCACCTCGCCCGGCTAGTTTTTTTGTATTTTTAGTAGAGACAGGGTTTCACCGTGTTAGCCAGGTTGGTCTCGATCTCCTGACCTCGTGATCCGCCCGTCTCGGCCTCCCAAAGTGCTGGGATTACAGGCTTGAGCCACCGCGTCCGGCCCACAAGAACAGTCTTAACGAAAGGCTTCTTGAGGGGAAAGCTTTAGCACATTGAGATGAATTAACAGACAACAAAGCAGTTACTCAGAAAGCTTCTTTCCAGTTTTTAACGGAAGATATTTCCTTTATCACCATATCCCTCAATGGGCTTCCAAATATCACTTTCAAATTCCACAAGAACAGTCTTAGGGGAAGGTTTCTTGAGGGGAAAGCAGTAACTCTGAGATGAATTAACAGAACACAAAATAGTTTCTCAGAAAGCTTCTTTCCAGTTTTTAACTGACGATATTTCCTTTTTCCCCATAGCCCTCTATGGGCTTCAAAATACCACCTTGCAAATTAAACAAGAACAGCCTTAGCGAAAGGCGTCTTGAGCGGAAAGCTGTAACTCTGTGAGATGAATTAACAAAATACAAAGCAGTTTATCAGAATGATTCTTTCCAGTTTTTAACTGAAGATGTTTCATTTTTCACCGTAAACCACTATGGTCTTCCAAATATCACTTTGAAAATTCCACAAGAACAGTCTTAGCGAAAGGCTTCTTGAGGGGAAAGCTGTAACCCTGTGAAAAGAAATAACAGAACAAAAAGCAGTTTCTCAGAAAGCTTCTTTTCAGTTATTATCTCAGAATATTTCCTTTTTCACCATAGCCCTCCATGGACTTTCAAATATCAATTTGCAAATTCCAAAAGAACAGTCTTAGTGAATGGCTTCTTGAAGGGAAAGCAGTAACTCTGAGAGATGAATTAACAGAACACAAAGCAGTTTCTCAGAAAACTTCTTTTCAGTTTTTATCTTCGGATATTTCCTTTTTCACCGTAGCCCTCTATGGGATTCCAAATACCACTTTGCAAATTCCACAAGAAGAAGCTTAGGGAAGGCTTCTGGAGGGGAAAGGTGTAACTCTGTGAGATGAATTAAAAGAACCAGAGGCAGTTTTTCAGAAATCTTGTTTTCATTTTTTAACGGAAAATATTTCCTTTTTCACAATAGCCCTTTATGGGCTTCCAAATATCGCTTTGCAAATTCCACAAGAACAGCCTTAGCGAAAGGCTTCTTGAGGACAAAGCTGTAACTCTGTGAGATGAATTAACAGAAGACAATGCAGTTTCTTAGAAGGCTTCTTTTCAGTTTTTATCTTAGGATATTTCCTTTTTCACCATAGCCCTCTTTGGGCTTCCAAATATCACTTTGCAAATTCCACAAGAGCAGTCTTAGCGAAAGGCTTCTTGAGGGGAAAGCTGTAACTCTGTGAGATGAATTAATGGAACACAAAGCTGTCTCTCCGAAAGCTTCTTTCCAGCTTTTTAAGGAAGATATTTCCTTTTTCACCATAGCCCTATATGGGCTTCCAAATATCACTTTGCAAATTCCACAAGAACCGTCTTAGCGAAAGGCTTCTTGAGGGAAAAACTGTAAGTCTGTGAGATGAATTAACAGAACACAAAGTAGTTTCTCAGAAAGTTTCTTTTAAGTTTTTGTTTTAGGATATTTCCTTTTCGAACATAGAGCTCTAGGGACTTCAAAATATCACTTTCCAAATTCCACAAGAGCAGTCTTAGCGAAAGGCTTCTTGAGAGGAAAGCTGTAACTCTGTGAGATGAATTAACAGAACACAAAGCAGTTTCTCAGAAAGCTTCTATCCAGTTTTTAACTGAAGATATTTCCTTTTTCACCAAAGCCCACTATGGGCTTCCAAATTTCACTTTGCAAATTCCCCAAGAACAGTCTTAGCGAAAGGCTTCTTGAGGGGAAAGCTGTAACTCTGTGAGATGAATGAACAGAACACAAAGCAGTTTCTCAGAAAGCTTCTTTCCAATTTTTAAAGGAAGATATTTCCTTTTTCACCACTAACTTCTAGAGGCTTCCAAATATCACATAGCAAATTCCACAAGAACAGTCTTAGCGAAAGGCTTCTAGAGGAAAAAGCTGTAACTCTGTGAGGTGAATTAACAGAACATGAAACAGTTTCTCAGAAAACTTCTATACAGTTTTTAACTGAAGATATTTCCTTTTTCACCATAGCCCTGTATGGGCTTCCAAATATCACTCTGCGAATTCCACAAGAACAGTCTTAGGGAAAGGCTTCTTGAGGGGAAAGCTGTATCTGTGTGAGATGAATTAACAGAACACAAATCAGTTTCTCAGAAATCCTCTTTCCAATTTTTAAGGGAGGATAGTTCCTTTTTCACCATAGCACTCTATGGGCTTCCAAATATCACTTTGCAAATTCCACAAGAACAGTCTTAGCGAAAGGCTTCTGTAGGGGAAAGCTTTAACTCTGTAACATGAATTAACAGAGCACAAAGTAGTATCTAAGACAGATTCTTTTCAGTTTTTGTCTTAGGATATTTCTTTTTTCACCATAGCCCTCTATGGGCTTCAAAGTATCCCTTTGCAATTTCCACAAAAACCGTCTAAAGGAAAGGCTTCTTGAGGGGAAAGGTGTAACTCTGTGAGTTGAATTAAGAGAACACAAAGGAGTTTCTCAGAATGCCTCTTTTCAGTTTTCAACGGAAGATATTTCCTTTTTCACCATAGCCCTCTATGGTCTTCCAATTATCGCTTTGCAAATTCCACAAGAACAGTCTTAGCGAAAGGCTTCTTGAGCGGAAAGCTGTAACACGGTGAGATAAATTAACAGAACACAAAGCAGTTTTTCAGAATGCTTCTTTCCAGTTTTTAACGGAAGATAATCCCTTTTTCACCATAGCCCTATAGGGGTTCTACTTATCACATTCCAAATACCACTTGAACAGTCTTAGTGAAAGGCTTCTTGAGGGCAAAGCTGTAACTCTGTGAGATCAATTAAGAGAACACAAAGCAGTTTCTCAGAATGCTTCTTTCCAGTTTTTAACTGAACATATTTCCTTTTTCACCATAGCCCTCTATGGACTTCCAAATATCACTTTGCTAATTCCTCAAAAACAGTCTTCACGAAAGGCTTCTTGAGTGGAAAGCTGTAATTCTGTGAGATGAATTAACAGAACACAAAGCAGTTTGTCAGATATCTTCTTTCCAGTTTTTAAAGGAAGATATTTCCTTTTTCAAAATGGCCCTCTATGGGCTACTAAATATCACTTTCCAAATTCCACAAGAACAGTCTTAGCGAAAGGCTTCATGAGGGGAAAGCTGTAACTCTGTGATATGAAATAACAGAACACAAAGCAGTTTCCCAGAAAGCTTCTTCCCAGTTTTTAACGGAAGATATTTCCTTTATCACCGTAGCCCTCTTTGGGCTTATAAATATCACTTTCCAAATTCCACAAGAACAGTCTTAGCGAAAGGCTTCCTGAGGGGAAATCTGTAACTCTGTCATATGAATTAATGGAAAACAACGCTGTTTCTCTGAAAGCTACCTTCTAGGTTTCAACTGAAGATATTACCTTTTTCATCAGAGATATCCATGGGCTTCCAAATATCACTTTGCAAATTCCACAAGAACAGTCTTAGGGAAAGGCTTCTTGAGGGGAAAGCTGTAACTCGGTGAGATGTATTACACGAAACACGGCAGTTTCTCAGAAATCTCCTTTCCAGTTTTTAACGGAAGATATTTCCTTTTTCACCAAAGCGCTCTATGGGCTTCCAATTATCACTTTGAAAATTCCACAAGAACAGTCTTAGGGAAAGGCTTCTTGAGGGGAAAGCTGTAACTCTGTGAGATGAATTAACAGAACACAAAGCGGTATCTCAGAAAGCTTCTTTCCAGTTTTTAAGTGAAGATATTTCCTTATTCACCAGATCCCTCTATGGGTTTCCAAATATCTCTCTGCAAATCCCACAAGAAAAGTCTTAGCGAAAGGCTTCTTGAGGGGAAAGCTGTAACTCGGTGAGGTGTATTAACAGAACACACAGCAGTTTCTCAGAAAGCTTCTTTCCACTTTTTAACGGAAGATATTTCGTTTTTCACCATATCCCTCTAGGGGCATCCAAATTCACTTTGCAAAATCCACAAGAACAGTCTTAGCGAAAGGCTTCTTGAGGGGAAAGCTCTAACTCTGTGAGATGAATTAGCAGAACACAGTGTAGTTTCTCAGAAATCTTCTTTCCATTTTTAACGGAAGATATTTCCTTTTTTACCTTAGCCCTCTATGGGCTTCCAAATATCACTTTGAAAATTTCACAAGAACAGTCTTAGAGAACGGATTATTGAGGGGAAGTCTGTAATTCTGTGAGGTGAACTAACAGAACACACAGCATTTTCTCTGAAAGCTTCTTTTCAGTTTTTATCTTAGGATATTTCCATTTTCACCATAGCCCTCTATGGGCTTCCAAATATCACTTTGCAAATTTCACAAGCACAGTCCTAGCGAAAGGCTTGTTGAGGGGAAAGCTGTAAGTCAGTGAGATGTATTAACACAACACACGGCAATTTCTCAGAATGCTTCTTTCCAGTTTTTAACGTAAGATATTTTGTTTTTCACCGTAGCCCTCTATGGGCTTCCAAATGTCACTTTGCAAATTTCACAAGAACAGCCTTACTGAACGGATTCTTGAGGGTCAAGCTGTAACTCAGTGAGATGAACTAACAGAACACAAAGCAGTTTCTCAGAAAGCTTCTTTTCGGTTTTTATCTTAGGATATTTCCATTTTCACCTTAGACCTCTATGCGCTTCCAAATATCACTTTGCAAATTCCACAAGAACCGTCTTAGAGGAAGGCTTGTGGAGGAAAAAGCTCTAACTCTGTGAGATGAATTAACAGAACACAAAGCAGTTTCTAAGAAATCTTCTTTCCAGTTTTTAATGGAAGATATTTCGTTTTACACCATAGCCCCCTAGGGGCTTCAAACTATCGCTTTGCAAATTCCACAAGAACAGTCTTAGCGAAGTGTTTCTTGAGGAGAGAGCTGTAACTCTCAGAGATGAATTGACAGAACACAAAGCAGTTTCTCAGAAAGCCTCTTTCCAGTTTTTAACTGAAGATATTTCCTTTTTCACCATAGCCCTCTATGGGCTTCCAAATATCACTTTGCAAATCCCACAAAAACAGTCTTAACAAAAGGCTTCTGGAGGGGAAAGCTGTAACCCTGTGAGATGAATTAGCAGAACACAAATCAATTTCTCAGAAAGCCTCTTTCCAGTTTTTAACCGTAGATATTTCCTTTTTCACCATAGCCCTCTATGGGCTTCCAAATATCTCTTTGCAAATCCCACAAGAACAGTCTCAGTGAAAGGCTTCTTGAGGAGAAAGCTGTAACTCGGTGAGATGTATTACACGAACACACGGCAGTTTCTCAGAAAGCTCTTGAGGGTAAAACGGTTACTGTGTAAGATGAATTAACAGAACACTAAGGAGTTTCTGAGAAAGCTTCTTTTCAGTTTTTATCTTAGGATATTTCCTTTCTCACCGTAGCCCTCTATAGGCTTCCAAATATCACTTTGCAAATTTCACAAGAACAGTCTTTTTTTATTGATTGATTGATTGATTGATTGATTATTATTAAACTTCAAGTTGTAGGGTACATGTGCACAACGTGCAGGTTTGCTACATATGTATACTTGTGCCATGTTGGTGTGCTGCACCCATCAGCTCGTCATTTACATCAGGTATAACTCCCAATGCAATCCCTCCCCCCTCCCCCTCCCCATGATAGGCCCCGGTGTGTGATGTTCCCCTTCCCAAGTCGAAGTGATCTCATTTTTCAGTTCCCGCCTATGAGTGAGAACATGCGGTGTTTGGTTTTCTGTTCTTGTGATAGTTTGCTGAGAATGACGGTTTCCAGCTGCATCCATGTCCCTACAAAGGACACAAACTCATTTTACACTGTTGGTGGGATTGTAAACTAGTTAAACCATTATGGAAAACAGTATGGCGATTCTTCAAGGATCTAGAACTAGATGTACCATATGACCCAGCCATCCCATTACTAGGTATATACCCAAAGGATTATAAATTAGGCTGCTATAAAGACACATGCACACGTATGTTTATTGCAGCACTATTCACAATAGCAAAGACTTGGAATCAACCCAAATGTCCATCAGTGACAGATTGGATTAAGAAAATGTGGCACACAAGAACAGTCTTAGCGAAAGGCTTCTTGAGGGGAAAGCTGTAATTCTGTGGGATGAATTAACAGAACACAAAGCAGTTTCTCAGAAAGCTTCTTTCCTGATTTTAACTGAAGATATTTCGTTTTTCAGCATAGCCCTCTATCGGCTTACAAATGTCACTTTGCAAATCCCACAAGAACAGACTTAGTGAAAGGCTTCTTGAGGGAAAAGCTGTAACTCTGTGAGATGAATTAACAGAACACAAAGCAGTTTCTCAGAAAGCTTATTTCCAGTTTTTAACTGAAGATATTTTCTTTATAACCATAGCCCTCTATGGGCTTCCAAATATCACTTTGCATATTCCACAAGAAAAGTCTTAGCGAAAGACTTCTTGAGGGGAAAGCTGTAACTGTGTGAGATGAATTAACAGAACACAAAGCTGTTTCTCAGAAAGGTTCTTGCCAGTTTTTAACTGAAGATATTTCCTTTTTCACCAAAGCCCTCTAAGGGCTTCCAAATATCACTTTGCAAATCCCACAGGAACAGTCTTAGCCAAAGATTTCTTTTGGGGAAAGCTGAAACTTTGTGAGATGTATTAAAAGAACACACGGCAGTTTCTCAGAAAGCTTCTTTCCAGATTTTAACGGAAGATATTTCCTTTTACAACATAGCCCTCTAACGGCATCCAAAGTTCAATTTTCAAATTTCACAAGAACAGTCTTAGTGAACGACTTCTTGAAGGGAAAGCTGTAATTCTGTGAGATGAACTAACAGAACACAAAGAATTTTTCAGAAAGCTTCTTTTCGGTTTTCATCTTAGGATATTTCCATTTTCACCATAGCCATCTAAGGGATTCCAAATAGCACTTTGCAAATTCCGCAAGAACAGTCTTAGCGTAAGGCTTCTTGAGGGAAAAGCTGTAATTCTGTGAGATGAATTAACAGAACACAAAGCAGTTTCCAAGAAAGCTTCTTTACAGTTTTTTTCTTAGGTAATTTCCTTTTTCAACATAGCCCTCTATGGGCTTCCAAATATCACTTTGCAATTTCCGGAAGAACAGTCTTTGCGGAGGGCTTCTGGAGGGGAAGGTTTTAGCTCTGGGAGATGAATTAAGACAACACAAAGCGAAAGGCTTCTTGAGGGGAAAGCTGTAATTCTGTGAGATGAATTAACAGAACACAAAGCAGTTTCTCAGAAAGCTTCTTTCAAGTTTTTAACGGAAGACATTTCCTTTACACCATAGCCCCATATGGGCTTCCAAATATCACTTTGCAAATTTCACAAGTACAGTCTTAGTGAACGGCTTCTTGAGGAGAAAGCTGAAACTCTGTGAGATGAACTAACAGAACACAAAGCAGTTTCTCAGAGAGCTTCTTTTCGGTTTTTAGAGAAAGACATTTTCTTTTTCACCATAGCCCTCTATGGGCTTCCAAATATCACTTTGCAAATTCCACAAGAACAGTCTTAGCGAAAGGCTTCTTGAGGAGAAAGCTGTAATTCTGTGAGATGAATTAACAGAACACAAAGCAGTTTCTTAGAAAGCTTCTTTCCAGTTTTTATCTTAAGAAATTTCCTTTTTCAGCATAGCCCTCTAGGGGCTTCCAAATACCACATTGCAAATCCCACAAGAACACTCTTAGCGAAAGGCTTCTTGAGGGGAAGGCTGTAACTCTGTGAGATGAATTAACAGAACAGAAAGCAGTTTCTCAGAATGTTTCTATCCACAGTTCAACTGAAGATATTTCCTTTTTCACCGTAGCCCTCTTTGGGCTTATAAATATCACTTTGCAAATCACACAAGAGCAGTCTTAGCGAAAGTCTTCTTGAGGGGAAAGCTGTAACTCGGTGAGGTGTATTAACAGAACACATGGAAGTTTCTCAGAAAGCTTCTTTCCAATTTTTAACGGAAGACATTGCCTTTTTCACCATAGCCTCCTATGGGTTTCCAAATATCACTTTGCAAATTCCACAAGAGCAGTCTTAGTGAACGACTTCTTGAGAGGAAAGCTCTAACTCTGTGAGATGAATTAAGAGAACCCAAAGCCGTTTCTCAGAAACCTTCTTTTCAATTTTTATCTTAGGATATTTCCTTTTTCACCATAGACCTCTATGAGCTTCCAAAATCACATTGCAAATTCCAATAGAACAGTCTTAGTGAAAGGCTTCTTGAGGGGAAAGCTGTAACTCGGTGAGATGTATTACACCAACACACGGCAGTTTCTCAGAAAGCTTCTTTCCAGTTTTTAACTGAAGATATTTCCTTTTTCACCATAGCCCTCTGTTGGATTCCAAGTATCACTTTGCAGTTCTCTGGTTTCTCTTCAGATCGTATAAATCTTTCACCTTTTACCAAATATCACTTTGCAATTTCCACAAGAACAGTCTTAACCAACAGCTTCTTGAGGGGAAAGCTGTAACTCGGTGAAATGTATTAACAGAACACACGGCAGTTTCTCTGAAAACTTCTTTCCAGTATTTAACGGAAGATATTTCATTTTTCACCATAGCCATCTATGGGTTTCCAAATATCACTTTGCAAATTTCACAAGAACAGTCTTACTGAACGGCTTCAGGTGGAGAAAGCTGAAACTCTGTGAGATGAACTAAGAGAACACAAAACAGTTTCTCAGAGAGCTTCTTTTCGGCTTTTAGCGGAAGATATTTACTTTTTCACCTTAGCCCTCAATGGGCTTCCAAATATCACTTTGCAAATTCAACAAGAATAGTCCTAACGAAGGGATTCCGTAGGGGAAAGTTGTAACTCTGTGAAATAAATTAACAGAACACAAAGTAGTTTCTCAGAAAGCTTCTTTCCAGTTTTTAACTGAAGATATTTCCTTTTTCACCATAGACCTCTAGGGGTTCCAAATATCACTTTGCAAATTTCTCAAGAATAGTCTTAGGGAAAGGCTTCTGGTGGGGAAAGCTGTAACTCTGTGAGATGAATTAACAGAACACAAAACAGTTTCTCAGAAACCTTCTTTCCAGTTTTTAACTGAAGAAATTTTATTTTTCACCATAGCGCTCTATGGGCTTCCAAATATCACTTTGCAAATCGCGCAAAAACAGTCTTAGCGAAAGGCTTCTTGAGGGGAAAGCTGTAAATCTGTGAGATGAATTAACAGAACACAAAGCAGTTTCTCAGAAAGCTTCCTTTCAGTTTTTATCTTAGGTAAATTCCTTTTTCACCATAGCCCTCTATGGGCTTCCAAATATGACTTAGCAAATTCCGCAAGAAGAGTCTTTGCTGAGGGCTTCTGGAGGCGAAAGTTGTAACTCTGTGAGATGAATTAACAGAACACAAAGCAGTTTCTCAGAAAGTTTCTTTCGAGTTTTTAACGGAAGATATTTACGTTTTCGCCATAGCCCTCTATGGGCTTCCAAATATCACTTTGCATATTACACAAGAACAGTCTTTGCGAAAGGCTTCTTGAGGGGAAAGCTCTAACTCTGTGAGATGAATTAAGAGAACCCAAAGCCGTATCTCAGAAAGCTTCTTTTCAATTTTTATCTTAGGATATTTCCTTTTTCACCATAAGCCTCTATGGGCTTCCAAATATCACATTGCAAATTGCAAAAGAACAGTCTTAGTGAAAGGCTTCTTGAGGGGAAAGCTGTAACTTGGTGAGCTGTATTACACCAACTCACGGTATTTTCTCAGAAAGCTTCTTTTCAGTTTTTAACTTAAGATTTTTCCTTTCTCACCGTAGCCCTCTATGGTCTTCAAATATCACTTTGCAAGTTCCCCTAGAACAGCCTTAGTGAACGGCAACTTGAGGGGAAATCTGTAACTCGGTGGATGTATTAACAGAACTCACGGCAGTTCCTCTGAAAGTTTCTTTCCCGTTTTTAACGGAAGATATTTCCCTTTTCACCGTAGCTCTCTATGGGTTTGGAAATATCAATTTGCAAATTTCAGAAGAATAGTCTTACTGGGGCACCTTGTGGGCAAAACTGAAACTCTGTAAGATGAACTAACAGAACACAAAGCAGTTTCGCAGAAAGCTTCTTTTCGATTTTATCTTAGGATATTTCCATTTTCACCATAGCCCTCTATGGGCATCCATATATCACTTTGCAAATTCCACAAGAACAGTCTTATCGAAAGGCTTCATGAGGAAATCCTGCAACTCTTTGAGATGAATAAACAGAACACAATGCAGTTTCTCAGAAAGCTTCTTTTCTGTTTTTAACGGAAGATATTTCCTTTTACACCATAGCCCTCTCGGGTCTTCCAAATATCATTCTGCAAATTCCACAACAACAGCCTTAGCGAAAGGCTTCTTGAGGGGAAAGCTGTAACTCTGTGAGATGAATTAACAGAACACAAAGCAGTTTCTCAGAAGGCTTCTTTCCAGTTTTTAACGGAAGATATTTCCTTTTTCGCCATAGCCCTCTATGGGCTTCTAAATATCACCTTGCAAATTCCACAAGAACAGTTTTAGCGAAAGTCTTCTGGAGGGGAAAGCTGTAACTCTGTTAAATGAATTAACAGAACAAAAAGGGGTTTCTCAGACAGACTTTTTCCAGTTTTTAACTAAAGATATTTCCTTTTTCACCGTAGCCCTCTCTGTGCTTCCAAATATCACTTTGCAAATTCCACAAGAACAGTCTTAGGGAAAGGCTTCTGGAGGGGAAAGCTGTAACTCTGTGAGATGAATTAACACAACACAAAGCAGTTTCTCAGAAAGCCTCTTTTCCGTTTTTATCTTAGGACATTTGCTTTTTCACCATAGAACTCAAAGGGCTACCAAATATCACATTGCAAATTCCTAAAGAACAGTCTTAGTGAAGTGCTTCTGGAGGGGAAATCTGTAACTCTGTGAGATGAACTAACAGAATACAATGTAGTTTCTCAGAAATCTTCTTTCCAGTTTTTAACGGAAGATATTTCCTTTTTCACCATAGCCCCCTAAGGGCTTCCAAATATCACTTTGCAAATTCCACAAGAACAGTCTTAGCGAAAGGCTTCCTGAGGGGAAAGTTGTAACTCTGTGAGATGAATTAACAGAACACATAGCAACTTCTCAGAAAGCTTCTTTCCTGTTTTTAACGGAAGATATTTCCTTTTTCACCGTAGCCCTCTATGGGCTTCTAAATATCACTTTGAAAAATACACAAGAACAGCCTTAGCGAAAGGCTTCTTGAGAGGAAAGCTGTAACTCTGTGGGATGAAATAACAGAACACAAAGCAGTTACTCAGGAGCTTTTTTCCAGTTTTTAACTAAAGGTATTTCCATTGTCACCATAGCCTTCTATGGGCTTTCAAATATCACTTTGCAAATCCCACATGAACAGCCTTAGCGAAAGGCTTCTTGAGGGTAAAGCTGTAACTCGGTGAGATGTATTAACATAACACACGGCAGATTCTCAGAAAGCTTCTTTCCTGTTTTTAACGGAAGGTATTTCCTTTTTCACCATAGCCCTCTATGTCTTCCACATATCACTTTGAAAATTTCACAAGAACAGCCTTAGCGAAAGGCTTCTGGAGGTGAAAACTTTAACTCTGTGAGTTGAATTAACAGAACACCGAGCAGTTTCTCAGAAAGCTTCGTTTCAGTTTCTATCTTAGGATAATTCCTTTTTCAAAATAGCCTTCTATGGGCTTCCAAATATCACTTTGCAAATTCCACATGAACAGTCTTAGCGACAGGCTTCTGGAGGTGAAGCTGTAATTCCGTGAGATGAATTCACAGAACAAATAGCAATTTCTCAGAAATCTTCTCTCCAGTTTTTAACGGAAGATATTTCCTTTTTCACCATAGCCCTCTACGGGCTTCCAAATATCACGTTGCAAATTCCACAAGAACAGTCTTAACGAAAGTCTTCTGAAGGGGAAATCTATAACTCCGTGAGATCAATTAAGAAAACACAATGCAGTTTCTCAGAATGCTTCTTTTAAGTTTTTATCTGAGGATACTTTCTTTTTCACAATAGCCCTCTAGGAGATTCCAAATATCAATTTGCAAATTCCAAAAGAACAGTCTTAACGAAAGGCTTCTTGAGGTGAAAGCTGTAATCGGTGAGAGGAATTAACAGAACACAAAGCAGTCTCTCAGAAAGCTTCTTTCCAGTTTTTAATGGAAGATATTTCGTTTTTCACCATAGCCCTCTAAGGGATTACAAATATGACATTGCAAATTCCACAAAACCGTCTTAGCGAAAGGCTTTTTGAGGGATATGCTGTAATTCTGTGAGATGAATTAACAGAACACAAATCAGTTTCTCAGAAAGCTTCTTTTCAGTTTTTTTCTTAGTATATTTCCTTTTCAATCATAGGCCTCAAAGGTCTTCCAAATATCGCTTTGCAAACTTCACAAGAACAGTCTTAGTGAACGATTCTTGAGCGGAAAGCTGTAACTCTGTGAGATGAATTAACACAACACAAAGCAGTTTCTCAGAAAGCTTCTTTTCAGTTTTTAACTTAGGATATTCCTTTTTCAACATAGCCCTCTATGGGCTTCCAAATATCACTTTGCAAATTCCACAAGAACAGTCTTAGCGAAAGACTTCTGGAGGGGAAAGCTGTATCTCTGTGAGATGAATTAACAGAATACAAATCAGTGTGTCAGAAATCTTCTTTGCAGTTTTTAACGGAACATAGTTCCTTTCTTACCATAGCCCTCTATGGGCTTCCAAATATCACTTTGCAATTTCCACAGAAAGACCCTTAGAGTTAGGCTTCTTAAGGGGAACGCTATAACTCTGTGAGTTGAATTAACAGAACACAAAGCAATTTCTCAGAAAGCTTCTTTTCTATTTTCATCTTAGGAGATTTCCTTTTCACCATAGCCCTCTATGGGCTTCCAAATATCACTTTGCAAATTCCACAAGAATAGTCTTAGTTAACGGATTCATGAGAGGAAGCTGTAACTCTGTGACGTTAACTAACAGAACACAACGTAGTTTTTCAGAAAGGTTCTTTCCATTTTTTAACGGAAGATATTTTCTTTTTCACCATAGCCCTATACGGGCTTCCAAATATCACTTTGCAAATTCCTCAAGAACAGTGTTAGCGAAAAGCTTCTGGAGGGGAAAGCTGTAACTCTCTGAGATGAATTAACAGAACACAATGCAATTTCTCAGAAAACTTCTTTCCAATTTTCAACGAAAGATATTTCCTTTTTCATCATAGCCCTCTATGGGCTTCCAAATATCACTTTGCAAATCCCACAAGAACAGTCTTAGCGAAAGGCTTCTTGAGGTGAAAGCTGTAAATCGGTGAGATGTTTTAACAGAACACACGTCAGTTTCTCAGAAAGCTTCTTTCCAATTTTTAACGTAAGTTATTTCATTTTTCACCATAGCTCTCTACAGGCTTCTAAGATCACTTTGCAGATTCCACAAGAACAGTCTTAGCGAAAGGCTTCTGGAGATCAACGCTGTAATTTTGTGAGATGAACTAACAAAACACAAAGCAGTTTCTCAGAGAGCTTCTTTACGGTTTTTAGTGAAAGATATTTATTTTTCACCATAGCTTTCTCTGGGCTTCCAAATATCACTTTGCAAATTCCACAAGAACAGTGTTAGCAAAAGGTTTCTGGAGGGTAGAGCTGTACCTCTGTGAGATGCATCAGTAGAACACAAAGCAGTTTCTCAGAAATCTTCTTTCCAGTTTTTAACGGAAGATATTTCCTTTTTCACCTTAGCCCTCTATGGGATTGCAAATATCACTTTGCAAATTCCACAAGAACAGTCTTAGCGAAAGGCTTCTTGAGGGCAAAGCTGTAACTCTGGAGAGGAATTAACAGAAAACAAAGCAGTTTCTCAGAAATCTTCTTTCCAGTTTTTAACAGAAGATATTTCCTTTTTCACCATAGTCCTCTATGGGCTTCCAAATATCACTTTGCAAATTCCCCAAGAACAGTCTTAGCGAAAGGCTTCTTGAGGGGGAAGCTGTAACTCTGTGAGATGAATTAACAGACAGAAAGCAGTTTCTCACAAATCTTCTTTCCAGTTTTTATCGAAAGATATTTCCTTTTTCACCATAGCCATCAATGAGATTACAAATATCAGTTTGCAAATTTCACAAGAACAGTCTTAGTGAAGGGCTTCTTGAGGGGAAAGCTGTAACTCTGTGAGATGAACTAACACAACACAAAGCTGTTTCTCAGACAGCTTTTTTCTGTTTTATCTTAGGATATTTCCATTTACAAAATAGCCCTCTAAGGGCTTCCAAGTATCACTTTGCAAATTCCACAAGAACAGTCTTGTAGAAAGGCTTCTTGAGGGGAAAGCTGTAACTCGGTGAGATGTATTAACATAAAACATGGCAGTTTCTCAGAAAGCTTCTTTCCAATTTTTAACGGAAGTTATTTCCCTTTTCTCCATAGCCCTCCTTGGGCTTCCAAATATCTCTTTGCAAATTCCACAAGAACAGTCTAAGCAAAAGGCTTCTGGAGCGGAAATCTGTAACTCTGTGGGATGCATTAACAGAACACAAAGCAGTTTCTCAGAAATCTTCTTTCCAATTTTTAACAGAAGATATTTCCTTTTTCACCATAGTCCTCTATGGGCTTCCAAATATCACTTTGCAAATTCCCCAAGAACAGTCTTAGCGAAAGGCTTCTTGAGGGGGAAGCTGTAACTCTGTGAGATGAATTAACAGAACACAAAGCAGTCTCTCAGAAACCTTCTTTCCAGTATTTAACTGAAGATATTTCCTTTTTCACTATAGCCCTCTATGGGCTTCCAAATATCACTTTGGAAATCCCACAAGAACAGTCTTAGCGAAAAGCTTCTTGAGAGGAAAGCTGTAACTCGGTGATATGTACTAACAGAACACACCGCATTTTCTCAGAATGGTTCTTTCCAGTTTTAAACGGAAGATATTTCCTTTTTCACCTTAGCCCTCTATGGGGTTCCAAATATCACTTTGCAAATTTCACAAAACAGTCTTAGTGAACGGCTTCTTGAGGGGAAAGCTGTAACTCTTTGAGTGAACTAACAAAACACAAAGCAGCTTTTCATACAGCTTGTTTTCGATTTTTATCTTAGGATATTTCCATTTTCACCATAGCCTACTACGGGCATCCAAATATCACTTTGGAAATTCCACAAAACCAGTCTTAGCGGAAGGCTTCTTGAGGCAAAAGCTGTAACTCTTTGAGATGAATTAACAGAACACAAAGCAGTTTCTTAGAAAGCTTCTTTTCAGTTTTTAACTGAAGTTATTTCCTATTTCACCTTTGCCCTCTTTGGCCTTCAAAATATCACTTTGTAAATTCCACAACAACAGCCTTAGCAAAAGGCTTCCTGAGGTAAAAGAGTAACTCTGTGTCTTGAATTAACAGAACAAAAAGCAGTTTCTCAGAAAGCTTCTTTTCAGTTTTTATCTTAGGATGTTTCCTTTTTCACCATTGCCCTCTATGTGCCTCCAAATATCACTTTGCAATTCCACAAGAACAGTCTTAGTGAATGGCTTCCTGAGGGGAAAGCTGTAACTCTGTGAGTGGAACTAACTGAACACAAAGCAGTTTCTCAGAAATCTTCTTTCCAGTTTTTAACTGAGGATATTTCCTTTTTCACCATAGCCTTTTTTGGGCTTCCAAATATCACCTTGCAAGTTCCACAAGAACAGTCTTAGCGAAAGGCTTCTTAAGGGGAAAGCTCTAACTCTGTGAGATGAATTAACAGAACACAAAGCATTTTCTCACAAATCTTCTTTCCAGTTTTTAACGGAAGATATTTCCTTTCCCACCATAATCATCTATGGGCTTCCAAATATCACTTTGCAAATCCCACAAGAACAGTCTAAGCGAAAGGCTCCTTGAGAGGAAAGCTGTAACTCAGTGAGACATATTAACAGAACACACGGCACTTTCTCAGAATACTTCTTTCCAGTTTTTAACGGAAGATATGTCCTTTTTCACCATAGTCCTCTTTGGGTTTCCAAATTTCACAAAACAGTCTTAGTGAGCGGCTTCTTTAGGGGAAAGCTGTAGCTCTGTCAGATGAACTAACAGAACACAAAGCAGTTTTTCAGACAGCTTCATTTCGGTTAGTATCTTAGGATATTTCCATTTTCACCATAGCCCTGTATGGGCTTCCACATATCACTTTGGAAATTGCTCAAAAACAGTTTTAGCGGAAGGCTTCTTGAGGGGAAAGCTGCAACTCTTTGAGATGAATTAACAGAACACAAAGCAATTTCTCGGAAAGCTTCTTTTCATTTTTTAACTGAAGGTATTTCACTTTTCACCATAGCTCTCTCTGGGCTTCCAAATATCACTTTGCAAATTCCACAAGAACAGAGTTAGCGAAAGGTTTCTGGACGGGAAAACTGTAACTCTGTGAACGAATTAACAGAACACAAAGGCGTTTCTCAGAAAGCTTCTTTTCAGTGTTTATCTTAGGATGTTTCCTTTTTCACCATAGCCCACTGTGGGCTTCCAAATATCACTTTGCAAATTCCACAAGAACAGTCTTAGTGAACGGCTTCTGGAGGGGAAAGCTGTAACTCTGTGAGATGAATTAACAGAACACAAAGCTGTTTCTCAGCAATCTACTTTCCAGTTTTTAACGGAGGATATTTTTTTTTTTCACCATAGCCCTCTATGGGATTCCAAATATCACTTTGCAAATTCCACAAGAACAGTGTAAGCGAAAGACTTCTGGAGGGGAAAACTGTAACTCTGTGAGATGAATTAACAGAACACAAAGCAGATTCTAAGATATCTTCTTTCCAGTTTTTAACGAAAGATATTTCCTTTTTCACCGTAGCCCTCTATGGGCTTTCAAATATCACTTTGCAAATCCCACAAGAACTGTCTTAGCGAAAGCCTTATTGAGGGGAAAGCTGTAACTCATTGAGATGCTTTAACAGAACACACGGCAGTTTCACAAAAAGCTTATTTCAAGTTTTTAACGGAAGGTATTTCCTTTTTCACCATAGCCCTCTGTGAGTTTTCTAACATCACGTTGGAAATTTCACAAGAATTGTCTCAGTGAACTGCTTCTTGAAAGGAAAGCTGTAACTCTGTGAGATGAACTAACAGCACACAAAGCACTTTATCAGAAAGCTTCTTTACAGTTTTTAACGGAAAATATTTCCTTTTTCCCCACAGCCCTCTATGAGATTCTAAATATCACTTTCCAAATTTCAGAAGAACAGTCTTAGTGAACGGCCTCATGAGGGAAATCTGTAACTCTTTGAGATGAATTAACAGAACAGAAAGCAGTTTCTCAGAAAGCTTCTTTTTGGATTTTGTCTTACTATATTTCCTTTTTCAACATAGCCCTCTATGGGCTTCCAAATATCACTTTGCAAATTACACAAGAACAGTCGTTGGGAAAGACTTCTTGAGGGAAAAGCTGTAACTCTCTGAGATGAATTTACAGAACACAAAGCAGTTTCTCAGAAGGCTTCTTTTCAGTTTTTATCTTAGGATATTTCCTTTTTCAGCAGAGCCCTCTATGGGCTTCCAAAAACATTTTGCAAATTCCACAAGAACAGTCTTAGCGAAAGGATTCTGAAGGGGAAAGCTGTAAATCTGTGAGACGAATTAACAGAATACAAAGCAGTTTCTCAGAAACCTTCTTTTCGTTTTTTATCTTGTGATATTTCCATTTTAACCATAGCGCTATAGGGGTTCCAAATATCACTTTGCAAATTCCAGAAGAACAGTATTAGCGAAAGGCATCTTGAGGGTAAAGCTGTAACTGTATAAGATAAATTAACAGAACACAAAACTTTTTCTCAGAAACCTACTTTTCAGTTTTTACCTTAGGATATTTCCTTTTTCACCGTAGCCCTCTATGGGATTCCAAGTATCACTTTGCAAATTCCACATGAACAGTCTTAGCGAAAGTCTTCTTGAGGGGAAAGCTGTAACTCTGTGAGATGAATTAACAGAACACAAAACAGTTTCTCAGAAACATTCTTTCCAGAATTTAACGCAAAATATTTCCTTTTTCACCGTAGCCCTCTCGGGCTTCCAAATATCACTTTGCAAATCCCAGAAGAACAGTCTTAGCGAAAGGCTTCTTGAGAAGAAAGCTGTAACTCGGTGAGATGTATTAACAGAACACACGAGAGTTTCTAAGAATGCTTCTTTCAAGTTTTTAACGGAAGATATTTTCATTTTCACCATAGACTTCTATGGGCTTCCAAATATCACTTTGCAAATTCCACAAGAACAATATTAGTGAACGACTTCTTGATGGGAAAGCTGTAACTCTGTGAGATAAACTATCGCAACACAAAGCAGTTTCTCAGACAGCTTCTTTTCGGTTTTTATCTTAGGATATTTCCATTTTCACCATAGTCCTCCATGGGCTTCCAAATATCATTTTGCAAATTTCACAAGAACAGTCTTAGTGAACGACTTCTTGAATGGAAAGCTGTAACTCTGTGAGATGAATTAATAGAACACAAAGCAGTTTCACAGAAAGCTTCATTTCAGTTTTTATCTTTGGATGTTTTCTTTTTCACCATAGCCCTCTATGGGCCTCCAAATATCACTTTGCAAATTCCACAAGAAAAGTCTTAGTGAACGGCTTCTTGAGGGGAAAGCTGTAACTCTGTGAGATGAATTAACAGAACACAGAGCAGTTTCTCAGAAAGCTTCTTTCCAGTTTTTAATGGAGGATATTTCCTTTTATTCCATAGCCCTCCATGGGCTTCCAAATATCACTCTGCAAGTTTAACAAGAACAGTCTTAGCGAAAGGCTTCCTGAGGGGAAAGATGTAACTATGTGAGATGAATTAACTGAACACAAAGCAGTTTCTCAGAAAGCTTCTTTTCAGTTTTTATCTTACGATATTTCCTTTTTCACCGTAGCCCTCTATGGGATTCCAAATCTCACTTTGCAAATTCCACAAGAACAGTCTTAGCGAAATGCTTCTTGAGGGGAAAGCTGTAACTCTGTGAGGTGAATTAGCAGAACAAAAAGAAGTTTCTCAGAAAGCTTCTTTTCGCTTTTTAAATGAAGATATTTCCTTTTTCACCATAACGCTCCATGGGCTTCCAAATATCACTTTGCAAATCCCACAAGAAGTGTCGTAGCGAAAGTGTTCTTGAGTGGAAAGCTGTAACTAGGTGAGGTCTATTATCAGAACACATGGCAGTTTCTCAGAAAGCTTCTTTCCAGTTTTTAACTGAAGATATTTCCTTTTTCACCATAGCCCTCTTTGGGCTTCCAAATATCACTTTGCAAATTCGACAACAGCCTTAGCGAAAGGCTTTTATAGGGAAATGTTGGAACTCTGTGAGATGGATTAACAGAACACAAAGCAGTTTCTCAGAAACCTTCTTTCCAGTTTTTAACGGAAAATAATTCCTTTTTCACCGTAGCCATCTATGGGATTCTAAATATCACTTCCCAAATTTCAGAAGAACAGTCTTAGTGAACGGCCTCTTGAGGGGAAATCTGTAACTCTCTGAGATGAAGTAACAGAACACAAAGTAGTTTCTCAAATAGCTCTATTCGGATTTTATCTTACTATATTTCCTTTTTCAACATAGCCCTATATGGTGTTCCAAATATCACTTTGCAAATTAAATAAGAACAGTCTTTGTGAAAGACTTCTTGAAGGGAAAACCGTAACTCTCTGAGATGAATTAACAGAACACAAAGCAGTTTCTCAGGAAGCTTCTTTTCAGTTTTTATCTTAGGATATTTCCTTTTTCAGCATAGCCCTCTATTGGCTTCCAAAAACATTTTACAAGTTCCACAAGAACAGTCTTAGCGAAACGATTCTGTACGGGAAAGATGTAACTCTGTGAGATGAACTAACAGAACACAAAGCGGTTTCTCAGAAAACTTCTTTTCGTTTTTTATCTTAGGATATTTCCTTTTTCAACAAAGCCCTCTATGGGCTTCCAAATATGACTTTGCAAATTCCAGAAGAACAGTATTAGCGAAAGGCTTCTTGAGGGTAAAGCTGTAACTCTGTAAGATGAATTAACAGAACACAAAACATTTTCTCAGAAACCTACTTTTCAGTTTTTACCTTAGGATATTTACTTTTTCACCGTAGCCCTCTATGCGATTCCAAATATCACTTTGCAAATTCCACATGAACAGTCTTAGCGAAAGGCTTCTTGAGGGGAAAGCTGTAACTCGGTGAGATGAATTAAGAGAACACAAAGCATATTCCTAGAAAGATTCTTTCCAGTATTTAACGCAACGTATTTCCTTTTTCTCCGTAGACCTGTATGGGCTTCCAACTATCACCTTGGAACCTCCACAGGGAGAGTCTAGGTGAATGGCTTCTTGAGGGGAAAGCTGTAATTCTGTGAGATGAATTAAGAGAACACAATGCACTTTCTCAGAAAATTTCTTTTCGGTTTTTATCTTAGGATATTTCCTTTTTCGCCATAACCCTCTATGGGCTTCCAATATCACTTTGCAAATTCAACAAGAACAGTCTGAGTGAACGGCTGCTTGAGGGTAAACTGTAACTCTGTGAGATGAATTAACAGAACCTAAAGCAGTTTCTCAGAAAGCTTCTTTGAAGTTTTTAACGGAGGATATTTCCTTTTTCTCCGTAGCCCTATATGGGCTTCCAAATATCACTTTGCAAGTTCTACAAGAACAATCTTAGCGAAAGGCTTCTGACGGAAAACCTCTAATTCTGTGAGATGAATTAACAAAACACAAAGCAGTTACTCAGCAGTCTTCTTTCCAGTTTTTAACGGTGGATATTTCCTTTTTCACCATAGCCCTCTAAGGGCTTCCAAATATCACTTTGCAAATTCCACAAGAATAGTCTTAGCGAAAGGCTTCTTCAGGGTAAAGCTGTTTCTCTGTGGGATGAATTAACAGAACAAAAAGTAGTTTCTCAGAAAGCTTCTTTCCAGTTTTTAACGGAAGAGATTTCCTTTTTAACCATAACCCTCTATGGACTTTAATTATCGCTTTACAAATACCACAAGAACACACTTAGCGAAAGGCTTCCTGAGCGGAAAGCTGTAACTCTGTGAGATGAATTAACAAAACACAATGCAGTTTCTCAGAAAGCTTCCTTTCGGTTTTTATCTTATTATATTTCCTTTTTCGCCATAACCCTCTAGTGGCTCCCAACAGCATTTTGCAAACTCCACAAGAGCCATCTCAGTGAACGGTTACTTCAGAAGAAAGCTGTAACTCTGTGAGATGAATTAACAGAACACAAAAAGCAGTTTCTCAGAAAATTTCTTTGCAGTTTTTAACAGAAGAGATTTCCTTTTTCACCATAGCCCTCCAAGGGCACCCAAATATCTCTTTGCAAATTCCACAAGAACAGTCTTAGAGAATGGCAACTTGAGGGGAAAGATGTAACTCTATGAGATGAATTAACAGAACACAAAGCAGTTTCTCAGAAAACTTCTTTTCATTTTTTATCCTAGGATGTTTCCTTTTTCACCTTAGCCTTGTATGGGCTTCCAAATATCACTTTGCAAATTCCACAAGAACAGTGTTAGCAAAATTCTTCCTGAAGGGAAAGCTGTAACTCTGTGAGATGAATTAACAAAACACAAGGCAGTTTCCCAGAAAGCTTCTTTCCAGTTTTTAACGGAAGATATTCCCTTTTTCACCATAGCCTTCTATTGGCTTCCAAATATCACTATGTCTATCCAACAAGAACAGTCTTAGGGAAAGCCTTCTTGAGGGGAAAGCTGTAACTCTGTAAGATGAATTAACAGAACACAAAGCAGTTTCTCAGAAAGCTTCATTTCAGTTTTTATCTTAGGATATTTCCTTTTTCACCATAGCCTTCTATGGGCTTCCAAATATCACTTTGCAAATTCCACAAGAACAGTCTTAGCAAAAGGTTTCTTGAGGGTCAATCTGTAACTCTGTGAGATGAATTAACAGAACACAAAGCAGTTTCTCAGAAAGCTTCTTTTCGGTTTTCATCTAAGGATATATCCTTTTTCACCGTAGACCTCTAAGGGCTTCCAAATATCACTTTGGAAATTCCACAAGAACTGTCTTAGCGAAAGGCTTCTTGAGTGGAAAGTTGTACGACTGAGAGATGTATTAACAGAACACAAAGCAGTGTGTCTGAAAGCTTCTTTCTAGTTTTTCACTGAAGATATTTCCTTTTTCACCATAGCCCTCTATGGGCTTCCAAATATCACTTTGCAAATTCCACAAGAACAGTCTTAGCAAAAGACTTCCTGAGGGAACGCTGTAACTCTTTCAGATGAATTAACAGAACACAAAGCAGTTTCTCAGAAAGCTTCTTTCGAGTTTTAACTTAAGATATTTCCTTTTACACCATAGCCCTCTAAGGACTTCCAAATATCACTTTGCAAATTCCACAAGAACAGGCTTAGCGAAAGTCTTCTTGCGGGGAAAGATGTAACTCTGTGAGATGAATTAACAGAACACAAAGCAGTTTGTCAGAAAGCATGTTTTCTGTTTTTATCTTAGGATATTTTCTTTTCCACCATAGCCCTCTATGGGCTTCAAAATATCACTTTGAAAATTCCACAGGAGCAGTGTTAGTGTACGGCTTCTTCAGGGGACAGCTGTAGCTCTGTGAGATGAATTAACAGAACATCAAGCAGTTTCTCAGAAAGATTCTTTCCCGCTTTTAACGGAAGATATTTCCTTTTTCAAAGTAGCCCTCTAAGGGCTTCGAAATATCACCTTGCAAATTCCACAGGAGCAGTCTTAGTGAATGACTTCTTGAGGGGAAAGCTAAAACTCTGTGAGATGAATTAAGAGAACACAATGCAGTTTCTCAGAAAGCTTCTTTTCGGTTTTTATCTTAGGATATTTCCCTTTTCGCCATAACCTTCTATCGGCTTGCAATATCACTTTGCAAATTCCACAAGAACAGTCCAGTGAATGGCTTCCTGACGGGAAAGCTGTAACTCTGTGAGATGAATTAACAGAACACAAAGCAGTTTCTCAGAAAGCTTCTTTCCAGTTTTAAACTGAGGTTATTTCCTTTCTCACCATTGCCCTCTATAGGCTTCCAAATATCACTCTGCAAATTCCACAAGAACAGCCTTAGCGGAAGGCTTCTTGAGGGGATAGCTGTAACTCTGTGATATCAATTAACAGAACGCAAAGAAGTTTCTCAGAAAGCTTCTTTTCAGTTTTTATCTTAGCATATTTCCTTTTTCACCATTGCCCTCTATGGGCTTCCAAATATCACTTAGCAAATTCCACAAGAACAGCCTTAGCGAAAGGCTTCTTGAGGGGAAAGCTGTAACTCTGTGAGATGAATTAAGAGAACACAAAGCAGTTTCTCAGAAATCTTGTTTCCAGTTTTTAATGAAAGATATTTCCTTTTTCACCATAGCCCCCATGGGCTTCGAAATATCACTTTTCAAATTCCACAAGAACAGTCTTAGCGAATGGCTTCTAGAGGAGAAAGGTGTAACTCTGTGAGATGAATTACCAGAACACAAAGCAGTATCTCAGAAAGCTACTTTTCGGTTTTCATCTTACGATATTTCCATTTTAAACGTGGCCCTCTATGGGCTTCCAAATATCACTTTGTAAATTCCACAAGAACAGTCTTAGCGAAAGGCATCTTGAGGGGAAAGTTGTAAATCTGTGAGATGAATTAACAGAACACAAAGCAGTTTCCAAAAAACATTCTTTCCAGTTTTTAACGGAAGATATTTCCTTTTTCTTCATAGCCCTCTATGGGCTCCCAAATATCACCTTGAAAATTCCACAGGAACAATCTTAGTTAACGGTTTCTTGAAGGGAAAGCTATAACTCTGTGAGGTGAATTAAGAGAACATAATGCAGTTTCTCAGAAAGCTTATTTTCGGTTTTTATCTTAGAATATTTCCTTTTTGCCATAACCCTCTATGGGTTTCTAAAATGACTTTGCAAATTCCACAAGAACAGTCTTAGCGAAAGTCTTCTTGAGGAGAAAGCTGTAACTCTGTGAGATGAATTAACAGGACACAAAGCACTTTCTCAGAAAGCTTCTTTCCAGTTTATAACGGAAAATATTTCCTTATTCACCATTGCCCTCTATGGTCTTCTAAATACCACTTTCGAAATGACACAAGAACACTCCTAGCGAAAGACTTCTTGAGGGGAAAGCTGTTACTCTGTGAGATGAATTAACAGAACACAAAGCAGTTTCTCAGAAAGCTTCTTTCCAGTTTTCAACTGAAGATATTTCCTTTTTAACCATAGCCCTATATGGGCTTCTAAATATCACTTGGCAAATTCCACAAGAACATACTTAGTAAAGGTCTTCTTGAGGGGAAAGCTGTAACTCTGTGATGTGAATTAAGAGAACACAAAGCAGTTTCTCAGAAAGCTTCTTTCCAGTCTTTAACGGAAGATATTTCCTTTTTCACCAAAGCCCTCTATGGGCTTCCAAATATAACTTTGCAAATTCCAGAAGAACAGTCTTAGCGAAAGGCTTCTTGAGGGAAAAGCTGTAATCAGAAAGCTTCTTTCGAGTTTTTAACTTAAGATATTTCCTTTTACACCATAGCCCTCTAAGGACTTCCAAATATCACTTTGCAAATTCCACAAGAACAGGCTTAGCGAAAGTCTTCTTGCGGGGAAAGCTGTAACTCTGTGAGATGAATTAACAGAACACAAAGCAGTTTCTCAGAAAGCCTCTTTCCAGTTTTTAACTGAAGGTATTTCCTTTTCCACCATTGCCCTCGATGGACTTCCAAATACCACTTTGCAAATTCCACAAGAACAGCCTTAGCAAAGGGCTTCTTGAGGGGATAGCTGTAACTCTGTGAAATGAATTAACAGAACGCAAAGCAGTTTCTCAGAAAGCTTCTTTTCAGTTTTTATGTTAGGATATTTCCTTTTTCACTCTAGCACTCTAAGGGCTTCCAAATATCACTTTGCAAATACCACAGGAACAGTCTTAGCGAAAGGCTTCTTGAGGAGAAAGCTGTAACTCTGTGAGATGAATTAACAGAACACAAAGCAGTTTCTCCGAAAGCTTATTTTCAGTTTTTATCTCAGGCTATTTCCTTTTTCACCATAGACCTCTATGGGCTTCTAAATATCACTTTCCAAATTCCACAAGGACAGCCTTAGGGAAAGGCTTCTTAAGGGGAAAGCTGTAACTCTGTGAGGTGAATTAACAGAACACAAAGCAGTTTCTCAGAAAGCTTCTATCCAGTTTTTAACTGAAGATATTTTCTTTTTCCCCACAGACAACTATGAACTTCCAAATATCATTTTGCAAACTCCACAAGAACAGTCTTAGTGATCGACTTCTTGAGGGGAAAGCTATAACTCCGTGAGATGAGTTTGGAGAACACAATGCAGTTTCTCAGAAAGTTTCTTTTCGGTTTTTATCATAGGATATTTACTTTTTCAACATAGCCCTCTATGTTCTTCCAAATACCACTTTGCAAATACCACAAGAACATTCTTAATGAATGGCGTCTCGAGGGGAAAGCAGTAACTCTGTGAGATGAAATAACAGAACACAAAGCAGTTTCTCAGAAAGTTTCTTTCCGATTTTTAATGGAAGATAATTCCTTTTTCACCATAGCCCTCTAAGGTTTCTAAATATCACTTTCCAAATTCCACAACAACAGTCTTAGCGAAAGGATTCTTGAGGGAAACGCTGTAACTCTGTGAGATAAATTAATAGTACACAAAGCAGTTTCTCAGAAAGCTTCTTTCCAGTTTTTAACTGAAGATATTTCATTTTTTACCATAGCCCTCTATGAGCTTCCAAATATCACTTTGCAAATTCCACAAGAACAGTGTTAGCAAAAGTCTTCTTGAGGAGAAAGCTGTAACTCTGTGAGATGGATTAACAGGACACAAACCACTTTCTCAGAAAGCTTCTTTACAGTTTATAACGGAAGATATTTCCTTATTCACCATAGCCCTCTATGGCATTCTAAGTACCACTTTCCAAATGACACAAGAACAGTCCTAGCGAAAGACTTCTTGAGGGGAAAGATGTAACTCTTTAAGATGAATTAACAGAACACAAAGCAGTTTCTCAGAAAGCTTCTTTCCAGTTTTCAACTGAAGATATTTCCTTTTTAACCATAGCCCTATATGGGCTTCTAAATATCACTTTGCAAATTCCTCAAGAACAGACTTAGTAAAGTTCTCTTTGAGGGGAAAGCTGTAACTCTGTGAGATGAATTAACAGAACACAAGCAGTTTCTCAGAAGCTTCTTTCCAGTTTTTAACGGAAGAGAATTCCTTTTTCACCGTAGCCTTCTCTGGGTTTCCAAATATCACTTTGCAAATCCCTCAAGAACAGTCTTAGCGAGAAGCTTCTTGAGGGGAAAGCTGTAACTCTGTGAGATGAATTAACAGAACAAAAAGTGGTTTCTCAGAAAGCTTCTTTCCAGTTTTTAACGAAGGATATTTCCTTTTTCACCATTGCCCTCTATGGGCTTCTAAATATCACGTTCTAAATTCCACAAGAACAGTCTTAGTGAAAGGCTTCTTGAGCGAAAGCTATAGCTCTGTGAGATGAATTAAAGGAACACAAAGCAGTTTCTCAGAAAGATTATTTTCAGATTTTACCTTAGGCTATTTCCTTTTTCACTGTAGACCACTGTTGGCTTCTAAATATCACCTTCCAAATTCCACAAGAACAGTCTTAGGGTAAGGCTTCTTGACGGGAAAGCTGTAACTCTGTGAGACGAATTAACAGAACACAAGGCAGTTTCTCAGAAATCTTCGTTCCAGTTTTTAACGGCAGTTATTTCCTTTTTCACCATAGCCCTCTATGGGCTTCCAAATATCACTTTGCAATCTCCACAAGAACATTCTTAGCAAAAGGCTTCTTGGGGGAATGCTGTATCTCTGTGAGATGAATTAACAGAACACAAAGCAGTCTCCCAGAAAGCTTCTTTCCAGTTTTTAACTGAAGATATTTCCTTTTTCACCATAGCCCTCTATGGGCTTCCAAATATCACTTTGCAATTTCCACAAGAACAGTCTTAGCGAAAAGCTTCTTGAGGCGAAAGCTGTAACTCTGTGAGATGAATTAACAGAACACAAAGCAGTTCCTCAGAAAGCTTCTTTACACTTCTTAACAGAAGACAATTCCTTTTTCACCATAGCCCTCTATTCACTTCAAAATGTCATTTTGCAAATTCCACAAGAACAGTCTTAGCCAAAGACTTCTCGTGGGGAAAGCTGTAACTCTGTGAGATTAATTAAGAAAACACAAAGAAGTTTCTCAGAAAGCTTCTTTCCAATTTTTAACTGAGGTTATTTCCTTTTTCACCATAGTCCTCTACGGGCTTCCAACTATCACTTGGCAAATTCCTCAAGAACAGTCTTAGCGAAAGGCTTCTTGAGGGGAAAGCTGTAACTCTGTGAGATGAATTAACAGAACACAAAGCAGGTTCTCAGAAAGCTTCTTTCCAGTTTTTAACGGAGGATATTTCCTTTTTTACCATAGCCCTCTATGCGCTTCTAAATATCACGTTCTAAATTTCACAAGAACAGTCTTAGTGAAAGGCTTCTTGAGAGGAAAGCTGTACCTCTGTGAGATGAATTAAGAAAACACAAAGCAGTTTTTCAGAAAGCTTATTTTCAGTTTTTATCTTAGGCTATTTCCTTTTCCACCGTAGACCTCTGTAGGCTTCTAAATATCACTTCCCAAATACGACAAGAACAGTCTTAGGGAAAGGCTTCGTTAGGGGAAAGCTGTAACTTTGTGAGATGAATTAACAGAACACAACACAGTGTCTCAGAAAGCTTCTTTCCCGTTTTAAACCGAAGATATTTCCTTTTCACCATAGCTCTCTATGGCCTTCGAAATGTCACTTTGCAAATTCCACAAGAACAGACATAGCAAAAGGCTTCCTCAGTGGAAAGCTGTAACTCTGTGGGATGAGTTCACAGATCAGAAATCTGTTTCTCAGAAAGCTTCTTTCCACTTTTATGGCGGATATTTCCTTTGGCCCTATAGTCTTCAAAGGGAACCGAATTATCCCTTCTCAGATTCCACAGATATAAGGTTAGCAAACAGCTCTACGACATATAGCTCTCACTCAGTGAGTGGAAGTCACATATCACAAAGCAGTTTCTCAGAAAAGTTCTTGTCAGTTATTATCTTAGGATATTTCCTTTTTCACCATAGCCCTCTTTAGGCTTCCAAATATCACTTTACAAATTCCAGAAGAACAGTCTTTGCAAAAAGCTTCTTGTGGAGAAAGCTGTAACTCTGTGAGATGAATTAACAGAACACAATGCAGTTTCTTAGAAGGCTTCCTTTCAGTTTCTATCTTAGGATATTTCCTTTTTCACCACAGCCCTCTAAGGGCTTCCAAATATCACTTTGCAAATTCCACAAGAACAGTCTTAGCGAAAGGCTTCTTTAGGGCAAAGCTGTAACTCTGTGAGATGAATTAACAGAAGACAAAGCTGTTTCTCAGAAAGCTTTATTCCAGGTTTTAACTGAAGATGTTTCATTTTTCACCACAACCCCCTATGGGTTTCCAAATATCACTTTGCAAATCCCACAAAAACAGTCTTAGCGAAAGACTTCTTGAGGGGAAAGCTGTAGCTCTGTGACATGAATTAACAGAACACAAAGCAGTTTCTCAGAGAGATTCCTTCCAGTTTTTAACAGAAAATATTTACTTTTTCACCTTAGCCCTCTATGGACTTCTAAATATCACTTTGAAATTCCACAAGAACAGTCTTAGCGAAAGGCTTCTGGAGGGGAAAGCTGTAATTCTGTGAGATGAATTAACAGAACACAAAGTAGTCTCTAAGAAAGCTTCTTTCCAGTTTTTAACGGAAGATATTTCCTTTTTCGCCATAGCCCTTTATGGGCTTCCAAATATGACTTTGAAAATTCCTCAGGAACAGTCTTACTGATAGGCTTCTTGAGGGGTAAGTTATAACTCTGTGAGATGAATTAAGGGAACACAGTGCAGTTTCTGAGAAAGTTTCTTTTCGGTTTCTATCTAAGGATATTTCCTTTTTCGCCATAACCATCTATGGTCTTCCAATATCACTTTGCAAATTCCACAAGAACAGTCTCAGTGAACGGTTTCTTGAAGGGATAGCTGTAACTATGTGAGATGAATTAACAGAACAGAAAGCAGTCTCTCAGAAATCTTTCCAGATTTTAACGCAAGATACTTCACTTTTTACAATAGCCTCCCATGGGCTTCCAAATATCACTTTCAAAATCCACAAGATCAGCCTTAGCTAAAGGTTTCTTGAGGAGAAATTTGTAACACTGTGAGACGAATTAACAGAACACAAAGCAGTTTCTCATAAAGCTTCTTGCCAGTTTTTAACTGAAGATATTTCCTTTTTCACCATAACCCTCTATAGGCTTCCAAATATCACTTTGTAAAATACACATGAACATCCTTAGCGAAAGGCTTCTTGAGAGGAAAGCTGTAACTCTGTGACATCAAATAACAGAACACAAAGCCGTTTCTCAGAAAGCTTCCTTACACTTTTTAACTGAAGATATTTCCTTTCTCACCATAGCCCTCTATGGTCTTCCAAATATCACTTTGCAAATAAAGCAAGAACAGCCTTCGCGAAAGGCTTCTAGAGAGGGAAGCTGTAACTCTGTGAGATGAACTAACAGAACACAAAGCAGTTTCTCAGAAAGCTTGTTTTCTGTTTTTATCTTAGGATATTTCCATTTTCAACATAGCCCTCTATTTGTTTTGAAATATCAGTTTGCAAATCCCACAAGAACAGTCTTAGGGAAAGGCTTCTTGAGGGGAAAGCTATAATACTGTGAGATGAATTAACAGAACACAATGCAGTTTCTCAGAAAGCTTCTTTCCAGTTTTTTACAGAAGATATTTCAATTTTCACCATAGCCCTCTATTGGCTTCCAAATATCACTTTCCAAATTTCACAAGAACAGTCTTAGTGAACGGTTTCTTAAAGGGAAAGCTGTAACTATGTGAGATGAATTAACAGAACAGAAAGCAGTCTCTCAGAAATCTTTCCAGATTTTAACGCAAGATACTTCACTTTTTACAATAGGCTCCTATGGGCTTCCAAATATCACTTTCAAAATCCACAAGATCAGCCTTAGCTAAAGGTTTCTTGAGGAGAAATTTGTAACACTGTGAGACGAATTAACAGAACACAAAGCAGTTTCTCAGAAAGTTTCTTTTCTGAACAGTGAACGGCTTCTTGGGGGGAAAGCTGTAACTCTGTGAGATGAACTAACAAAACACAAAGCAGTTTTTCATAAAGCTTCCTTTCGGTTTTTACCTTAGTATAATTCGTTTTTCACCATAGCCTTCTATGGGCTTCCAAATATCACTTTGCAAATTTCACAAGAACTGTTTGAGTGAACGGCTTCTTGAGCGGAAAGCTGTAATTCCGTGAGATGAACTAACAGAACACAAAGCAGTTTCTCAGACAGCTTCTTTTCCGTTTTTATCTTAGGATATTTCCATTTTCACCACAGCCATCTATGGGCTTCCAAATATCACTTTGCAAATTCCACAAGAACAGTTTTAGCAAAAGACTTCTTTAGGAGAAAGCTGTACCTCTGTGAAATGAATTAACAGAACACAACACAGTTTCCAGAAAGCTTCTTGCCAGTTTTCAACTGAAGATATTTCCTTTTACACCATAGCCCTCTAAGGGCTTCAAAATATGACTTTGAAAATTCCACAAGAACAGCGTTACTGAAAGGCTTCTTGAAGGGAAAGCTGTAACTCTCTGAGATGAATTAACTGAACACAAAGCAGTTTCTCAGAAAGCTTCTTTTCAGTATTTACCTTAGGATATTTCCTTTTTCACCATAGCCCTCTATGGGCTTCCAAATATCACTTTGCCAATTCCAAAAGAACAGCCTTAGCGAAAGGCTTCTTGAAGGGAAAGATGTAACCCTGTGAGATGAATTAACAGAACACAAAGCAGTTTCTCAGAAAGCTTCTTTCCAGTTTTTAACTTAAGATATTTCCTTTTTCACCATATACCTCTATGGGCTTCCAAATTTCACTTTGTAAATTCCACAAGAACAGCCTTAGCAAAAGGCTTCTTGAGGGGAATGCTCTAACTCTGTGAGATGAAATAAGATAACACAAGGTCGTTTCTCAGAAAGCTTCTTTCCAGTTCTTACCTGAATATATTTCCTTTTTCTCCATAGCCCTCTAAGGGCTTCGAAATATCACTTTGCAAATTCCACAAGAACAGTCTTAGGGAAAGGCTTCTTGAGGGGAAAGTTGTAACTCTGTGAGATGAATTAACAGAACACAATGCATTTTCTCAGAAAGCTTCTTTCCCCTTTTAACAGAAGAGATTTCCTTTTTCACCATAGCACTCTATGGGCTTCAAATATCACTGTGCAAATTCTACAATAACAGTCTTATCGAAAGGCTTCTTTAGGGGAAAGCTGTAACTCTGTGAAATGAATTAAGAGAACAGTAAGCCGTTTCTCAGAAAGCTTCTTTCCAGTTTTTAACTAAAGATATTTCCTTTTTCACCATAGCCCTCCATGGGCTTCCAAATATCACTTTGCAAATTCCACAAGAACAGTCTTAGCGAAAGGCTTCTTGAGGGGAAAGCTGTAACCCTGTGAGATGAAATAACACAGCACAAAGCTGTTTCTCAGAAAGCTTCTTTCCAGTTTTTAACGGAAGACATTTCCTTTTTCACCATAGACTTCTAAGGGCTTTCAAATATCTCTTTGCATATTCCACCGGAACAGTCTTAGCGAAAGGATTCTTGAGGAGAAATCTGCAACTCTGTTGGATGAATTAACAGAACACAAAGCCGTTTCTCAGCCAGCTTCTTTACAGTTTTTAACTGAAGAGATTTCCTTTTTCACCATAGCCCTCTATGGGCTTCCAAATATCACTTTGCAAATTCCACAAGAACAGTCTTAGCGAAAGGCTTCTTGGGGGGAAAGCTGTAACTCTGTGCGATGAATTAACAGAAGACAAAGCAGTTTCTCAGAAAATTTCTTTTCGGTTTTTATCTTAGGATAATTCCATTTGCACCATTGCTCTCTATGGGCTTCGAAATATCACTTTGCCAATTCCAAAAGAAGAGCCTTTGCGAAAGGCTTCTTGAACAGAAAGCTGTCAATCTCTGAGATGAATTAACGGAACAGAAAGGAGTTCCTCAGAAAGCTTCTTTTCAGTTTTTATCTTAGGCTATTTCCTTTTTCACCATAGTCCCCTAAGGGCTTCCTAATATCACTTTGCAAATTCCACGAGAACAGTCTTAGCGAAAGGCTTCTTGAGGAGAAAGCTGTAACTCTGTGAGATGAATTAACAGAACACGAAGCAGTTTCTCAGAAAGTTTCTTTTCTGTTTTTATCTTAGCATAATTCCATTTTCACCATACCCTTCATTGGGCTTCGAAATATCACTTTGCAAATTCCACAAGAACAGTCTTAGCGAAAGGTTTCTTGAGGGGAAAGATGTAACTATGTGAGATAAATTAACAGAACACAAATCAGTTCCTCAGAAAGCTTCATTCAGTTTTTACCTTAGGATATTTCTTTTTCACCGTAGCCCTCTATGGGCTCCAAATATCACTTCGCAAATTCCACAAGAAAAGCCTTAGCGAAAGGCTTCTTAAGGGGAAAAATGTAACTCTGTGAGATGAATTAAGAGAACACAAAGCAGTTTCTCAGAAAGCTTCTTTCCAGTTTTTAACTGAAGATATTTCCTTTTTCACCATAGCCGTCTAAGGGATTCCAAATATAACTTTGCAAATTCCACAAGAACAGCCTTCGCGAAAGTCTTCTTGACGGGAAAGCTGTAAATCTGTGGTTGAATTAACAGAACACAAAGCCGTTTCTCAGAAAGCTTCCTTCCAGTTTTTAACGGAAGTGATTTCCTTTGTCACCATAGCCCTCTATGGGATTCCAAATATCACTTCGTAAATCCCACAAGAACAGTCTTAGTGAAAGGTTTCTTGAGGGGAAAGTGGTAACTCTGTGGGATGAATTAACAGAACACAAAGCAGTTTCTCAGAAAGCTTCTATCCAATTTTTAACTGAAGATATTTCCTTTTTCTCCATATACCTCTATGGGCTTCCAAATATCACTTTGTAAATTCCACAAAAACAGTCTTAGCGAAAGACTTCTTGAGAGAAAAGCTGTAAGTCTGTGAGATGAATTAACAGAACACAAAGCCGTTTCTCAGAAAGCTTCTTTCCAGTTTTTAACGGAAGAGATTTCCTTTTTCACAATAGCCCTCTATTGACTTCCAAATACCACTTTGCAAATTCCACAAGAATAGTCTTAGCTAAAGGCTTCTTCAGGGGAAAGCTGTTACTCTGTGGGATGAATTAACAGAACAAAAAGTAGTTTCTCAGAAAGCTTCTTTCCATTTTTTAACGGAAGATATTTCCTTTTTAACCATAGCCCTCTATGGACTTTAATTATCACTTTGGAAATACCACAAGAACCCTCTTAGCGAAAGGCTTCCTGAGCGGAAAGCTGTAACTCTGTGAGATGAATTAACGAAACACAATGCAGTTTCTCAGAAAGCTTCCTTTCGGTTTTTATCTTAGGATGTTTCCTTTTTCACCATAATCCTCTAGTGGCTCCCAACAGCACTTTGCAAATTCCACAAGAGCCATCTCAGTGAACGGGTTCTTCAGGGGAAAGCTGTAACTGTGTGAGATGAATTAACAGAACATAAAAAGCAGTTTCTCAGAAAATTTCTTTGCAGTTTTAAACAGAAGAGTTTTCCTTTTTCACCATAGCCCTCCAAGGGCACCCAAATATCTCTTTGCAAATTCCACAACAATAGTCTTAGAGAATGGCAACTTGAGGGGAAAGCTGTAACTCCGTGAGATGAATTAACAGAACACAAAGCAGTTTCTCAGAAAACTTTTCAGTTTTTATCCTAGGATGTTTCCTTTTTCACCTTAGCCCTCTATGGACTTCCAAATATCACTTTGCAAATTCCACAAGAACAGTCTTAGCAAAATTCTTCCTGAGGGGAAAGCTGTAACTCTGTGAGATGAATTAACAAAACACAAGGCAGTTTCCCAGAAAGCTTCTTTCCAGTTTTTAACGGAAGATATTCCCTTTTTCACCATAGCCTTCTATTGGCTTCCAAATATCACTATGCCTATCCAACAAGAACAGTCTTAGGGAAAGGCTTCTTGAGGGGAAAGCTGTAACTCTGTAAGATGAATTAACAGAACACAAAGCAGTTTCTCAGAGAGCTTCATTTCAGTTTTTATCTTAGGATATTTCCTTTTTGACCATAGCCTTCTACGGGTTTCCAAATATCTCTTTCCAAATTCCACAAGAACAGTCTTAGCAAAAGGTTTCTTGAGGGTCAAGATGTAACTCTGTGAGATGAATTAACAGAACACAAAGCAGTTTCTCAGAAAGCTTCTTTTCGGTTTTCATCTAAGGATATATCCTTTTTCACCGTAGACCTCTAAGGGCTTCCAAATATCACTTTGGAAATTCGACAAGAACAGTCTTAGTGAAAGGCTTCTTGAGCGGAAAGCTGTATGACTGAGAGATGTATTAACAGAACACAAAGCAGTGTGTCTGAAAGCTTCTTTCTAGTTTTTCACTGAAGATATTTCCTTTTTCACCACAGCCCTCTATGGGCTTCCAAATATCACTTTGCAAGTTCCACTAGAACAGTCTTAGCGAAAGGCTTCTGGATGGAAAGCTGTAACTCTTTCAGATGAATTAACAGAACACAAAGCAGTTTCTCAGAAAGCTTCTTTCCAGTTTTTAACAGAAGATTTCCTTTTTCACCTTAGCCTTTTATGGGCTTCCAAATATCTCTTTGCAAATTCCACAAGAACAGTCTTAGCGAAAGGCTTCTTGAGGGGAAAGCTGTAACTCTGTGAGATGAATTAACAGAACACAAAGCAGTTTGTCAGAAAGCTTGTTTTCTGTTTTTATCTCAGGACATTTTCTTTTCCACCATAGCCCTCTATGGGCTTCAAAATATCACTTTGAGAATTCCACAGGAACAGTCTTAGTGAACGGCTTCCTGAGGGGAAAGCTGTAGTTCTGTGATATGAATTAACAGAACATCAAGCAGTTTCTCAGAAAGATTCTTTCCCGTTTTTAAAGGAAGATATTTCCTTTTTCAAAATAGCCCTCTAAGGGCTTCGAAATATCACCTTGCAAATTCCACAGAAACAGTCTTAGTGAATGACTTCTTGAGGGGAAAGCTAAAACTCTGTGAGATGAATTAAGATAACACACTGCAGTTTCTCAGAAAGCTTCTTTTCGGTTTTTATCTTAGGATATTTCCCTTTTCGCCATAACCCTCTATCGGCTTGCAATATCACTTTGCAAATTCCACAAGAACAGTCCAGTGAATGGCTTTTGACGGGAAAGCTGTAACTCTTTGAGATGAATTAACAGAACACAAAGCAATTTCTCAGAAAGCTTCTTTCCAGTTTTAAACTGAAGGTATTTCCTTTCTCACCATTGCCCTCTATAGGCTTCCAAATATCACTCTGAAATTTCCACAAGAACAGCCTTAGCGGAAGGCTTCTTGAGGGGAAAGCTGTAACTCTGTGATATCAATTAACAGAACGCAAAGAAGTTTCTCAGAAAGCTTCCTTTCAGTTTTTTCTTAGCATATTTCCTTTTTCACCATTGCCCTCTATGGGCTTCCAAATATCACTTAGCAAATTCCACAAGAACAGCCTTAGCGAAAGGCTTCTTGAGGGGAAAGCTGTAATTCTGTGAGATGAATTAACAGAACAAAAAGCAGTTTCTCAGAAATCTTCTTTAGAGTTTTTAACGAAAGATACTTCCTTTTTCACCATAGCCCCCATGGGCTTCGAAATATCACTTTTCAAATTCCACAAGAACAGTCTTAGCGAATGGCTTCTAGAGGAGAAAGGTGTAACTCTGTGAGATGAAATACCAGAACACAAAGCCGTTTCTCAGAAAGCTTCTTTTCGGTTTTTATCTTAAGATATTTCCATTTTAAATGTAGCCCTCTATGGGCTTCCAAATATCTCTTTGCAAATTCCTGAAGAACAGTCTTAGCGAAAGGCTTCTTGAGGGAAAAGCTGTAATCAGAATGCTTCTTTCGAGTTTTTAACTGAAGATATTTCCTTTTACACCATAGCCCTCTAAGGGCTTCCAAATATCACTTTGCAAATTCCACAAGAACAGGCTTAGCGAAAATCTTCTTGAGGGGAAAGCTGTGACTCTGTGAGATGAATTAACAGAACACAAAGCAGTTTCTCAGAAAGCCTCTTTCCAGTTTTTAACTACAGATATTTCCTTTTCCACCATAGCCCTCGATGGGCTTCCAAATACCGCTTTGCAAATTCCACAAGAACAGCCTTAGCAAAGGGCTTCTTGAGGGGATAGCTGTAACTCTGTGAAATGAATTAACAGAACGCAAAGCAGTTTCTCAGAAAGCTTCTTTTCAGTTTTTATCTTAGGATATTTCCTTTTTCACCATAGTCCTCTATGTTCTTCCAAATATCACTTTGAAAATTCTACAAAAACAGTCTTAGTGAAAGGCTTCTTGAGGAGAAAGCTGTAACTCTGTGAGATGAATTATCAGAACACAAAGCAATTTTTCAGAAAGCTTCTTTCCAGTTTTCTACTGAAGATATTTCCTTTTTAACCATAGCCCTATATGGGCTTCTAAATATCACTTTGCAAATTTCACAAGAACAGACTTAGTAAAGTTCTCCTTGAGGGGGAAGTTGTAACTCTGTGAGATGAATTAACAGAACACAAGCAGTTTCTCAGAAAGCTTCTTTCCAGTTTTTAGCGGAAGATATTTCCTTTTTCACCAAAGCCCTCTATGGGCTTCCAAATATCACTTTGAAAATTCCACAAGAACAGTCATAGTGAAAGGCTTCTTGAGGAAAAAGCTGTAAGTATGTGAAATGAATTAGCGGAACACAAAGCAGTTTCTCAGAAAGATTCTTTCCAGTTTTTAACGGAAGAGAATTCCTTTTTCTCCGCAGCCCTCTATGGGCTTCCAAATATCACTTTGCAAATCCCACAAGAACAGTCTTAGCGAAAAGCTTCTTGAGGGGAAAGCTGTAACTCTGTGAGATGAATTAACAGAACAAAAAGCAGTTTCTCAGAAAGCTTCTTTCCAGTTTTTAACGGAGGATATTTCCTTTTTCACCATAGCCCTCTATGGGCTTCTAAATATCACGTTCTAAATTCCACAAGAACAGTCTTAGTGAAAGGCTTCTTGAGCGAAAGCTATAGCTCTGTGAGATGAATTAACGGAACACAAAGAAGTTTCTCAGAAAGATTATTTTCAGTTTTTACCTTAGGCTATTTCCTTTTTCACTGTAGACCACTGTAGGCTTCTAAATATCACCTTCCAAATTCCACAAGAACAGTCTTAGAGTAAGGCTTCTTGACGGGAAAGCTGTAACTCTGTGAGACGAATTAACAGAACACAAGGCAGTTTCTCAGATATCTTCGTTCCAGTTTTTAACGGCAGTTATTTCCTTTTTCACCATAGCCCTCTATGGGCATCCACATATCACTTTGCAAATTCCACAAGAACATTCTTAACGAAAGGCTTCTTGGGGGAATGCTGTAAGTCTGTGAAATGAATTAACAGAACACAAAGCAGTTTCTCAGAAAGATTCTTTCCAGTTTTTAACTGAAGATATTTCCTTTTTCACCATAGCCCTCTCTGGGCTTCCAAATATCACTTTGCAAATTCCACAAGAACAGTCTTAGCGAAAGACTTCTCGAGGGGAAAGCTGTAACTCTGTGAGATTAATTAACAAAACACAAAGAAGTTTCTCAGAAAGCTGCTTTCCAATTTTTAACTGAAGTTATTTCCTTTTTCACCATATCCCTCTACGTGCTTCCAAATATCACTTTGCAAATTCCACAAGAACAGTCTTAGCGAAAGGCTTCTTGAGGGGAAAGATGTAACTCTTTGAGATGAATTAACAGAACACAAAGCAGGTTCTCAGAAAGCTTCTTTCCAGTTTTTAACGGAGGATATTTCCTTTTTCACCATAGCCCTCTATGGGCTTCTAAATATCACGTTCTAAATTGCACAAGAACAGTCTCTGTGAAAGGCTTCTTGAGAGGAAAGCTGTAACTCTGTGAGATGAATTAAGAGAACACATAGCAGTTTTTCAGAAAGCTTATTTTCAGTATTTATCTTAGGCTATTTCCTTATTCACCGTAGACCTCTGTAGGCTTCTAAATGTCACTTCCCAAATTCGACAAGAACAGTCTTATGGAAAGGCTTCATTAGGCGAAAGCTGTAACTTTGTGAGATGAATTAACAGAACACAGCACAGTGTCTCAGAAAGCTTCTTTCCCGTTTTAAACCGAAGATATTTCCTTTTCACCATAGCTCTCTATGGCCTTCGAAATATCACCTTGCAAATTCCACAAGAACAGTCATAGCGAAAATCTTCCTGAGGGGACAGCTGTAACTCTGTGGGATGAATTCACAGATCAGAAAGGTGTTTCTCAGAAAGCTTCTTTCTCACTTTTATGGCAGATATTTCCTTTGGCCCTATAGTCTTCAAAGGGAACCGAATTATCCCTTCTCAGATTCCACAGAAATAAGGTTAGCATCAGCTCTAGGACATATAGCTATCACTCAGTGAGTGGAAGTCACATATCACAAAGCAGTTTCTCAGAAAAGTTCTTTTCAGTTTTTTTCTTAGGATATTTCCTTTTTCACCATAACCCTCTATGGGCTTACCAATACCACTCTGCAAATTCCACAAGAACATTCTTACCGAAAGGCTTCTTAAGGAGAAAGCTGTAACTCTGTGAGGTGAATTACCAGAACACAAAGCAGTTTCTCAGAAAGCTTCTTTTCAGCTTTTATCTCAGGATATTTCCTTTTTCACCATAGCCCTATAAGGGCTTACAAATATCACTATGAGTATTACACAAGAAGAGTCTTAGCAAAAGTCTTTTTGAGGGTAAAGCTGTAACTCTTTGAGATGAATTAACAGAACACAAAGCAGTTTCTTAGAAAGCTTCTTTCCATTTTTAAACTGAAGATATTTCCCTTTTCACCACAGCCGTCTATGGGCTTCCAAATATCACTTTGCAAATTCAAAAAGAACAGTCCTAGCGAAAGGCTTCTTGAGTGGAATGCTGTAACTCTGTGAGATGAATTCACAGATCTCAGAGAAGTTTCTCAGAAAGCTTCTTTCTCACTTTTAGCGGCAGATATTTCCTTTGTCCCTATAGCCTTCAAAGGGTTCCAAAATAACAGTTCTCCGATTCCATAGAAATAAGGCTATCAAACAGCTCTAGGAAATACAGCTGTAACTCAGTGAGTGGAAGTCACATAATACTAAACCGTTTCTCAGAGAGTCTCTTTCAGTTTTTAACTGAAGCTATATCCTTTTTCACCGTAGCCCTCTATGGGCTTCAAAATATCACTTTGAAAATACAGCAAGAACAGTCTTAGCGAAAGGCTTCTATAGTGGAAAGCTGTAACTCTGTTAGGTGAATTAACAGAATACAAAGCAGTTTCTCAGGAATGTTCTTTACAGTTTTTATCTGAAGATATTTCATTTTCACCATAGCGCTCTATGGGCTTCCAGGTATCACATTTCAAATTCCACAAGAACAGTCTTAGCGAAAGACTTCTTGAGGGGAAAGCTGTAAGTCTGTGAGATGAATTAAAAGAACACAAAGCAGTTTCTCAGAAAGCTTCTTTCCAGTTTTTATCTGAGGATATTTCGTTTTCACCATAGCCATCTATTGGCTTCCAAATATCATTTTTCAAATTGTGCAAGAATAATCTTAGTGAAAGGCTTCTTGAGGTGAAAGCTGTAACTCTGTGAAATGAATTCGCAGATCACAAAGAAGTTTCTCAGAAAGCTTATTTCTAACTTTTAGCGGTGGATAATTCCTTTGGCCCTACAGTCTTCAAAGGGATCCGAAATAACAGTTCTCAGATTCCACAGAAATAAGGCTGCCAAACAGCTCTACGAAATACAGCTTTAACTCAGTGAGTGGAAGTCATATATCACAAAGAAGTTTCTCAGAGAGCTGCTTTTCAGTTTTTAACTGAAGATATATCCTTTTTCACTATAGGTCACTATGAGCTTCCAAATATCACTTTGCATATTCCACAAGAACTGTCTTAGCGAAAGGTTTCTTGAGGGGAAACCTCTAACTCTGTGAGATGAATTAACAAAACACAAAGCAGTTTCTCAGAAAGGTTCTTTTCAGTTTTTATCTTAGGATATTTACTTTTTTACCATCGACTTCTATGGGCTTACAAATATCACTTTGCAAATTCCACAAGAACAGTCTTAGCGAAAGGCTTCTAGAGGGGAAAGCTGAAACTCTGTGAGGTGAATTAACAGAATACAAAACAGTTTCTCAGAAAGCTTCTTTCCAGTTTTTAACTGAAGGTATTTCCTTTTTCACCATAGCCCTCTACGGGCTTTCAAATATCACTTTGCAAATTCCCCAAGAACAGTCTTAGCGAACGGCTTCTTGAGGGGAAAGCTGAAATTCTGTCAGATGAATTAACAGAACACAAAACAGTTTCTTCGAAAACTTCTTTCCACTTTTTATCCGAGGACATTTCCTTTTACTCCATAGCCCTCTCACGGCTACCAAATATCACTTTGCAAATTCCACAAGAACCATCTTAGCGAAAGACTTCATGAGGGGAAAGCTGTAACTCTGCGAGATGAATTTACAGAACACAAAGCAGTTTCTCAGAAAGCTTCTTTCCAGTTTTTAATTGAAGATATTTCCTTTTTCACCATATCCCTCCATGGGCTTCCAAATATCACATTGCAAATTCCACAAGAACAGTCTTAGCGAAATGCTTCTTGAGGGGAAAGCTGTAACTCTGTGAGATGAATTAACAGAACACAAAGCAGTTTCTCAGAAAGCTTCGTTCCAGTTTTTATGTGAGGAAATTTCCTTTTTAACCGTACCCCTTTATGGGCTTCCAATTATCACTTTGTAAACTCCACAAGAACAGTCTTAGCGAAAGTATTCTTGATAGGAAAGCTGTAACTCTGTGTATGAATTAACAGAACACAAAGCAGTTTCTCAGAAAGCTTCTCTCCAGTTTTTAACTGAAGATATTTCCTTTTTCAACATAGCGCTCTATGGGCTTCCAAATATTTCTTTGGAAATTCCACAAGAACAGTCTTAGTGAAGGGCTTCTTGAGGGTAGAGCTGTAATACTGTGAGATGAATTAACAGAACACAAAGCAGTTTCACAAAAAGCTTCTTTTCAGTTTTCATCTTAGGCGATTCCCTTTTTCACCATAGCCCTCTATGGGCTTCCAAATGTCACTTCTCAAATCCCACAAGAATTGTCTTAGCGAAAGGCTTCTTTTGGGGAAAGCTGTAACTCTTTGAGGTGAACTCACATATCACAAAGAAGTTTCTCAGAAAGTTCAGAAAATAATATCCGCACTTTCAGCAGCGGATATTTCCTTTGGCCCTATAGTCTTCAAATTGATCCGAAATTACAGTTCTCAGATTCCACAGAAATTAGGCTAGCAAACAGCTCTATGAAATACAGCTGTAACTCAGTTAATGGAAGTCATATATCAAAAAGCAGTTTCTCAGAAACCTTCTTTTCAGTTTTTAACTGAAGATATATCTTTTTTCACCATAGCCATCTAAGGGCTTCCAAATATCACTTTGCAAATTCCAGAAGAACACTCTTATCGAAAGGATTCTTGAGGGGAAAACTGTAACTCTTTGAGATGAATTAACAGATCACAAAGCAGTTTCTAAGAAAGCCTCTTTCCAATTTTTAACTGAAGATATTTCCTATTTCACCATAACCATCTATGGGCTTACAAATACGACTTTGCAAATTCCACAAGAACAGTGTTAGCGAAAGGTTTCTTGAGGGAAAAGCTGTAGCTCTGTGAGATGTATTAACCAAACACAAAGCGGTTTCTCAGAAAGATTCTTTCCAGTTTTTATGTTAGGATATTTCCTTTTTCACCGTAGCCCTATATAGGCTTAAAAATATCACTTTGAAAATTAAACAAGAACAGTCTTGACAAAAGTCTTCTTGAGGGTAAAGCTGTAAGTCTTTGAGATAAATTAACAAAACACAGAGCAGTTTCTCAGAAAGCTTCTTCGCAGTTTGTAACTGAAGATATTTCTTTTTTCACCATAGCCCTCTATGGGCTTCCAAATATCACTTTGCAAACTGTGAGATGAATTAAAGGGCACAAAGAAGTTTCTCAGAAAGTTTCTTTCCAGTTTTTAACTGAAGATGTTTCCTTTTTCACCGTAGACCTCTATGGTCTTCCAAATATCACTTTGCAAATTCCAAAAGAACAGTCTTAGCGAAAGGCTTCCTGAGGGGAAAGCTGTAACTGCCTGAGATGAATTAACAGAACACAAAGCAGTTTCTCAGCAAACGTCTTTTCAGTTTTTATCGTAGGATATCTCCTTTTTCACATTAGCCCTCTATGGGCTTACAAATATCACGTTGCAAATTCCACAAGAACCGTCTTAGCGAAAGGTTTGCTGAGGGGAAAGCTGTAACTCTTTGAGATGAATCAACAGAACACAAAGGAATTTCTCAGAAAGCTTTTTTCCACTTTTTATCTTAGGATATTGCCTTTTTCACCATAGCCCTATTTGGGCTTAAAATATCACTTTGAAAATTACACAAAACAATGTTAACAAAAGTCTTCTTGAGGGTAAAGCTGTAACACTTTGAGAGGAATTATCAGAACACAAAGCAGTTTCTCAGAAAGCATCTTTGCAGTTTTTAATTGAAGATATTTCCTTTTTCATCGTAGACCTCTATGGGCTTCCAAATATCACTTTGCAAATTCCACAAGAACAGTCTTAGCGAAAGGCTTCTTGAGGGGAAAGCTGTAACTTTGTGAGATGTATTAACAGAACACAAAACAGTTTCTCAGAAAGCTGCTTTCCAGTTTTTAGCTGAAGATATTTCCTTTTTCACCGTAGCCCTCTGTGGGCTTCCAAATATCACGTTGAAAATTACACAAGAACATTCTTAGGGAACGGCTTCTTGAGGGGAAAGCTGTCACACAGTGAGATGAATTAATAGAACACAAAGCAGTTTCTCAGAAAGCTTCTTTCCAGTTTTTATCTGAGGACATTTCCTTTTTCACCGTAGCCCTCTATGGGCTTAGAATATCACTTTGCAAATTCCACAGGAACAGTCTTAGTGAACGGCTTCTTGAGGGGAGTGTTGTAACTCTGTGAGATGAATTAACAGAACACAAAGCAGTTTCTCAGAATGCTTCTTTTCAGTTTTTATCTTAGGATATTCAATTTTTCACTAAAGCCCTCTATGGGCTTCCAAATATCACTTTGCAAATTCCCCAAGAAAAGTGTTAGCGAAAAACTTCTTGAGGGAAAAGTTGTAACTCTGTGAGATGAATTCACAGATCACAAAGAAGTTTCTCAGAAAGCTTCTTTCTCACTTTTAGCAGTGGATATTTCCTTTATCCCTATAGTCTTCAGAGGGATTCGAAATAACAGTCCTCAGATTCCACAGAAATAAGGCTAGCACACAGCTCTATGAAATACAGATGTAACTCAGTGAGTGGCAGTCACATATCACAAAGCAGTTTCTCAGAAAGGTTCTTTTCAGTTTTTATCGGAAGATATATCCTTTTTCTCCTTAGCTCTCTATGGACTTCCAAATATCACTATGCAAATTCCACAAGAACAGTCTTAGCGGAAGGCTTTTTGAGGGGAATGCTGTAATTCTGTAAGATGAATTAACAGAACACAAAGCAGTTTCTCAAAGCTTCTTTCTAGTTTTTATGTTAGAATGTTTCCTTTTTCACCATAGCCCACAATGGGCTTCCAAATATCACTTTGCAAATTCCACAAGAAGAGTCTTAGCGAAAGGCTTCTTGAGGGGAAAGCTGTAACTCTATGAGATGAATTAACAGAACACAAGGCAGTTTCTCAGAAAGCTTCTTTCCAGTTTTTTAACTGAAGATATTTCCTTTTTCACCTTAGCCCTCTAAGGACTTCCAAATATCACTTTGAAAATTCCACACGAACAGTCTTAGTGAAAGGCTTCTTGAAGGGAAAGCTGTAACTCTGTGAGATGAATTAACAGAACACAAAGCAGTTTCTCACAAAGCTTCTTTCCAGTTTTTAACTGAGACATATTTCCTTTTTCCCCATAGCCCTCTACTGGCTTTCAAATATAACTTTGCATATTCCACAAGAACACTCTTAGTGAACGACTTCTTGAGGGGAAAGCTGTTACTCTGTGGGATATATTAACAGAACACAAAGCAATTTCTCAGAAAGCTTCTTTCCAATTTCTACCTGAGGACATTTCCTTTTTCACCATAGCCCCCTATGTGCTTCGAAATATCACTTTGAAAATTCCACAAGAGCAGTCTTAGCGAAAGGCTTCTTGAGGGGAAAGCTTTAACCCTGTGAGATGAATTAACAGAACCCAAAGTAGTTTCTCAGAAAGCTTCTTTTATGTTTTTATCTGAGGACAGTTCCTTTTTCACCTTAGACCTCTCTGGCTTCCAAATATCACTTTGTAAATTCCACAAGAACGGTCTTAGGAAAGACTTCTTGAGGGGAAAGCTGTAACTCTGTGAGATGAATTAACAGAACACAAAGCAGTTTTTCAGAAAGTTCCTTTACAGTTTTTTACTGAAGATATTTCCTTTTTAACCATAGCCCACTATGGGCTTCCAAATATCACTTTGTAAATTCCTCAAGAACAGTATTAGTGAACGGATTCTTGAGGGTAAAGCTGCCACGCTGTGAGATGAATTAACAGAACACAAAGCAGTTTCTCAGAAAGCTTCTTTTTAGTTTTTATCTTAGGATATTTCCTTTTTCACCATAGCCATCTTTGGGCTTCCAAATATCACTTTGCAAATTCTCCAGGAACAGTCTTCGTGAACGGCTTCTTGAAGGGAAAGCTGTTACTCTGTGAGATGAATTCACAGAACACAAAGAAGTTTCTCCGAAAACTTCTTTCTCACTTTTAGCGGTCGATATTTCCTTTGTCCCGATAGTTTTCAAAGGGATCCGAAATAACAGGTCTCAGATTCCACAGTAATAATGCTAGAAAACAGCTCTACGAAACACAGCTGTAACTCAGTGAGTGGAAGTCACATATCACAAACCAGTTTCTCTGAAAGCCTATTTTCCGTTTTTAACTGAAGAAATATCCTTTTTCACCATAGCCATCTATCGGTTTCCAAATATCACTTTGAAAATTCCACAAGAACAGTCTTATCGAAAAGCTTCCTGAGGGGAAAGCTGTAACTCTGTGAGATGAATTAACAGAACACAAAGCAGTTTCTCAGAAAGCTTCTTTCCAGTCTTTAACTGAAGATATTTCCTTTTTCCCCGTAGCCCTCTATGGGCTTCCAAATGTCACTTTGCAAATTCCACAAGAACAATCTTAGCGAAAGCCTTCTTGAGGGAAAAGCTGTAACTCTGTGAGATGAATTAACAGAAAACAAAGCAGTTTCTCAGAACGCTTCTTTCCAGTTTCAATCTGAAGATATTTCCTTTTTCACCATAGCCCTCTATGGGCTTCCAAATACCATTTTGCAAAATCCACAAGAACAGTCTTAGTGAACGGCTTCTTCAGGGGAAAGCTGTAAATCTGTGAGATGAATTAACAGATCACAAAGCAGTTTCTCAGAAAGCTTCTTTTCAGTTTTTATCTTAGGATATTTCCTTTTTCACCATAGCCTTCTATGGGCTTCCAAATATCACTTTGAAAATTCCACAAGAATAATCTTAGCGAAAGGCTTCTTGAGGGGAAAGCTGTAAGTCTGTAAGATGAATTAACAGAACCCAAAGCAGTTTCTAAGAAAGTTTCTTTCCAGTTTTTATCTGAAGATAGTTCCTTTTCACAATCGCCCTCTATAGGCTTCAAATATCACTTTGCAAACTCCACAAGAACAGTCTAAGTGATCGATTTCTTGAGGGGAAAACTGTAACTCGGTGAGATGAATTAACAGGACACAAAGCAGTTTCTCAGAAAGCTTCTTTGCGGTTTTTATCTGAGGACACTTCCTTTTTCACCATAGCCCTCTATGGGCATTCCAATGTCACTTTGCAGATTCCACAAGAACAGTCTTAGTGAACGACTTCCTGAGGGGAAAGCTGTAACTCTTTGAGAAGAATTAACAGAACACAAAGCCATTTCTCAGAAAGCTTCCTTTCAATTTTTATCTTAGGATATTTCCGTTTTCACCATAGTTCTCTAAGCGCTTCCAAATATCACTTTGCAAATTCCACAAGAGCAGACTTAGCGAAAGGCTTCTAGAGGGGAAAGCTGTAACTCTGTGAGTTGAAATAACAGAACACAAATCAGTTTCTCAGAAACCTTCTTTTCAGTTTTTAACTGAAGTTATTTCCTTTTCCACCATAGCCCTCTATGGGCATCCAAATATCACATTTCAAATTCCACAAGAACCGTCTTAGTTGAAGGGCTCCTTGAGGGGAAAGCTGTATCACTCTGAGATGAATTAACAGAACACAAAGCGGTTTCTCAGAAAGCTTCTTTCCAGTTTTTAACTCACTATATCTCCTTTTTCACTCTAGCCCTCTGTGTATTTCCAAATATCACTTTGCAAATTCCACAAGAACAGTCTTAGTGAACCACTTCTTGTGGGGAAAGGAGTAAATCTGTGAGATGAATTAACAGAACACAAAGCCGTTTTTCAGAAAGCTTGTTTCCATTTTTTAACTGAAGATATTTTCGTTTTCACCCTTAGCCCTCTTTGGGCTGCGAAATATCATTTTGCAAATTCCGCAAGAACAGTCTTAGTGAACGGCTTCTTGAGGGGCAAACTGTAACTCTTTGAGATGAATTAACAGAACACAAAGCAGTTTCTCAAAAAGCTTCTTTCCTATTTTTATCTGAAGATATGTCCTTTTCACCGTAGCCCTCTATGGGCTTCCAAATATCTCTTTGTAAAGTCCCCAAGAACAGTCTTACCAAAAGCCTTCTTGAGGGGAAAGCTGAAATTCGGAGAGATGAATTCACAGAACACAAATAAGTTTCTCAGAAAGCTTCTTTCTCACATTTAGCGATGGATATTGTCTTTAATCTTATAGTCTTCAAAGGGATACGAAATAACAGTTCTCATATTACACAGAAATAAGGCTAGTTAACAGCTCTACGAAATACAACTGTAGCTCAGTGAGTGAAAGTCACATATCACAAAGCAGTTCCTCTGAAACCTTTTCTTCAGTTTTTAACAGAAGATATATCCTTTCTCACCATAGCCCATTATGGGCTTCCAAACATCACTTTGCAAATTCCACAAAACAGTCTTAGTGGAAGGCATTTGGAGGGGAAAGCTGTACCTCTGTGAGATGAATTGACAGAACACAAAGCAGTTTCTCAGAAAGCTTCTTTCCAGTTTTTAACTGAAGATATTTCCTTTTTCACCGTAGCCCACTATGGGCTTCCAAATATCACTTAGCAAATTCCAAAAGAAGAGTCTTAGCGAACGGCTTCTTTAGGGAAAAGCTGTAACACTGTGAGATGAATTTACAGAACACAAAGCAGTTTCTCAGAAAGCTTCTTTCCAGCTTTTAACTGAACATATTTCCTTTTTCACCGTAGCCCTCTATGGGCTTCCAAATATCACTTTGCAAATTCCACAAGAACAGTCTTAGCGAAAGGTTTCTTGAGGGGAAAGCTGTAACTCTGTGAGATGAATTAACAGAACAGGTTTCTCAGAAAGCTTCTTTCCAGTTTTTAAGTGAAGATATTTCCATTTTCACCGTAGCCCTCTATGAGCTTCCAAATATCATTTTGCAAATTTCACAACAACAGTCTTAATGAACAGCTTCTTGAGGGGAAAGCTTTAACTCTGTGAGATGAATTAACGGAACACAAAGCAGTTTCTCAAAAACCTTCTTTTCAGTTTTTAATTTAGGATATTTCCTTTTTCACCATAGCCCTCTATTGTTTTCCAAATATCACTTTGCAAATTCCACGAGAACAATCTTAGCGAAAGGCTTCTTGAGGGAAAACTGTAGCTCTGTGAGACCAATTCACAGATCACAATGTAGTTTCTCAGAAAGCTTCTTTCACACTTTTAGTGGCGGATATTTCCTTTGGACCTATAGTCTTCAAAGAGATCCGAAGTAACATTTCTCAGATTCCACAGAAATAAGGCTAGCCAACAGTTCTACGAAATACAGCTGTATCACAGTGACAGGAAATCACATATCACAAAGCAGTTCCTCAGAAAGCTTCTTTTCACTTTTCAACTGAAGCTATATCTTTTTTCACCATAGTGATCTATGGACTTCCAAAGACCAATTTGCAAATTCCACAAGAACAGTCTTGGTGAAAGGCTTCTTGAGGGGAAAGCTGTAACTCTGTGAGATGAACTAAGAGAACCCAAGCAGTTTCTCAGAAAGCTTCTTTCCAGTGTTTAACTGAAGATATTTCCTTTTTCACCATAACCCTTTATGGGATTCCAAAAATCACTTTGCAAATTCCACAAGAACAGTCTTAGGGAAAGGCTTCTTGAGGGGAACGCAGTAATTCTGTGAGATTAAATAGCAGAACACAAAGCAGATTCTCAGAAAGCTTCTTTCCAGATTTTAAAGGAAGATATTTCCTTTTTCACTATTGCCCTCCACGGGCTTCCAAATATCACTTTGCAAATTCCAAAAGAACAGTCTTAGCAAAAGGCTTCTTGAGGGGAAAGCTGTAACTCTGTGAGATGAATTTACAGAACACAAAGAAGTTTCTCAGAAAGCTTCTTTCCAGATTTTAACGGAAGATATTTCCTTTTTCACCTTAGCCCTCTATGGGCTTCCAAATATCACTTTGAAAATTCCACAAGAACAGTCTAGCGAAAGGCTTCTTGAGGTGAAAGTTGTAACTCTGTGAGATGAATTAACAGAACACAAAGCAGTCTCAGAAAGCTTCTTTTCAGTTTTTAACGGAAGGTATTTCCTTTTTCACCATAGCCCTCTATGGGCTTCCAATATCACTTTGAAAAATCCACAAGAAGAATCTTAGAGAATGTCTTCTTGCTGGGAAAGCAAAAACTCTCTGAGATGAATTAACAGAACATAAAGCAGTTTCTCAGAAAGCTTCTTTCCACTTTTTAACGGAAGATATTTCCTTTTTCACCATAGCCCTCTATGGGCTTCCAAATATCACTTTGCAAATCCCACAAGAACAGTCTTCGCGAAAGGCTTCTTGAGGGGAATGCTGTAACTCTGTGAGATGAATTAACAGAACACAAAGTAGTTTCTCAGAATGCTTCTTTTCAGTTTTTATCTTAGGATATTTCCTTTTTCACCTTAGCCCTCTATGGGCCTGAAAATATCACTATGAAAATTCCACAAGAAGAGTCTTAGCGAAAGATTTCTTGAGGTGAAAGCAGTGACTCTGTGAGATGAATTAACAGAACAGAAAGGAGTTTCTCAGAAACTTTCTTTATAGTTTTTTACGGAAGATATTTTCTTTTTCACCATAGTCTCTACAGACTTCCAAATAACACTGCAGAACTTCCACAAAAATAGATTTAGCGAAACGCTTCTTGAAGGGAGAGCTGTAACTCTGTGAGATGAAATAACACAACACAAAGCAGTTTCTCACAAAGCTTCTATCCAGTTTTTAACGGAAGATATTTTCTTTTTCACCGTAGCCCTCTATCGACTTATAATATCACTTTGCAAATTACACATAAACAATCGTAGCGAAAGACTTGTTGAGGGGAAAGGTCTAACTCTGTGAGCTGAACTAACAGAACACAAAGCAGTTTCTCAGAAAGCTTCTTTTTGGTTTTTAACGGAAGATATTCCCTTTTTCACCATAGCCCTCTATGGGTTTCGAAATTTCCCTTTGTAAATTCCACAAGAACAGTCTTAGCGAAAGGCTTCTGCAGGGACAAGCTGAAACTCTGTGAGATGAATTAACAGTACACAAAGCAGTTTCTCAGAAAGCTTCTGTTCAGTTTTTATATTAGGATATTTCCTCTTTCTCCATAGCCTTTTAAGGGCTCCAAATATCACTTTGCAAATTCCACAAGAACAGTCTTAGCGAAAGGCTTCTTGTGGGAAAGCTGGAACTCTGTGAGTTGAATTAAGAGAACACAAAGTAGTTTCTGAGAAAGATTCTTTCCAGTTTTAAACTGAAGATATTTTCTTTTTCACCATAACCCTCTACGGGCTTCCAATATCACTTTGCAAATTCCACAAAAACAGCCTTAGAGACCGATTTCTTGAAGGGAAAGCTGTAACCCTGTGAGTTGATTTAACAGAAAACAAAGCAGTTGCTCAGAAAGCTTCTTTTCAATTTTTAACTTAGGGTATTTCCCTTTGCACCATAGCCCTCTATGGGCTTCCAAATATCACTTTGTAAATTCCACAAGAACAGTCTTAGCCAAAGACTTCTGGAGGGGAAAGCGGTAACACTGTGAGATTAACTAACAGAACACAAAGCAGTTTCTCAGAAAGCTTCTTCTCGGTTTTTATCTTAGGATATTTCCTTTTTCACCATAGCCCTCTATGGGCTTCCAAGATCACTTTGCAAATGCCACAACAACAGTCTTAGCGAAAGGCTTCTGGAGAGCAAAACTGTAATTCTGTGAGATGAAATAACAGAACACATAGCAATTTCTCAGAAATCTTCTTTCCAGTTTTTATCTTAGGATATTTCATTTTTCACCATAGCCCTCTATGGGCTTCCAAATATCACTATGCAAATCCCACAGGAACAGTCTTAGCGAAAGGCTTCTTGTGGAGAAAGCTGTAACTCGGTGAGATACATTAACAGAACATGCGGAAGTTTCTCAGAGTGCTTCTTTCTAGTTTTTAAGGGAAGATATTTCCTTTCTCACCATAGCCCACTATGGGCTTACAAATATCACTTTGAAAATTTCACAAGAACAGTCTTACTGAATGACTTCTTGAGGGGAAAGCGGTAACACTGTGAGATTAACTAACAGAACACAAAGCAGTTTCTCAGAAAGCTTCTTCTCGGTTTTCATCTTAGGATATTTCCTTTTTCACCATAGCCATCTATGGGCTTCCAATTATCACTTTGCAAATTCCACAAGAACAGTCTTAGCGAAAGGCTTCTTGAAGGGAAAGCTCTAATTCTGTGAGATGCATTAATAGAACAGAAAAGAGTTTCTCCGAAAGCTTCTTTCCAGTTTTTAACGGAAGATATTTCCTTCTTCACCATAGCCCTCTATGGGCTTCCAAATATCACTTTGCAAATTCCACAAGAACAGTCTTAGCGAAAGGCTTCTTGAAGGGAAAGCTGTAACTGTGTGAGATGAATTAACAGAACACAAAGCAGTTTCTCAAAAAGCTTCTTTCCAGTTTGTTACGGAAGATATTTCCTTTTTAATTATAGCCTCTACGGGCTTCCAAATATCACTTTGCAAATTCCACAAGAACAGTCTTAGGGAAATTCTTCCTGAGAGGAAATCTGCAACTCTGTAATACGAATTAACAGAACACAGAGCAGTTTCTCAGAAATCTTCTTTGCACTTTTTAACTGAAGATATATCCTTTTTACCATAGCCCTCTAGGAGCTTCCAAATATCACTTTGCAAATTGCACAAGAACAATCTTAGCGAAAGGCTTCTTGAAGGGAAAGTTTTTACTCTGTGAGATGAATTAACAGAACAAAAAAGCGTTTCTCAGAAAACTTTCTTCCAGTTTTTAACTGAAGTTATTTCCTTTTTCACCATAGCCTTCTATGTGATTCCAAATATCACTTTACAAATTCAACAAGATCAGTCTTAGGGAAACTCTTCTTGAGGGGAAAGCTGTAACTCTGTTAGATGAATTTACAGAACACAAAGTGGTTTCTCAGAAAGCATCTTTTCATTTTTTATCTTAGGATATTTCCTTTTTCACCATCGCCCTCTAGGGGCTTCAAAATATCACCTTGCAAATACCACAAGAACAGTCTTAGCGAAAGGCTTCTTGAGGGGAAAGATGTAACTCTGTGCGACGAATTAACAGAACACAAAGCAGTTTCTCAGAAAGCATTTTTCCTGTTTTTAACTGAAGATATATTTTTTTCACCGTAGCCTCTATGGGCTTCCAAATATCAGTTTGAAAATTCCACAAGAAAAGTCTTAGCGAAAGGCTTCTACAGCGGAAAGCTGTAACTCTGTGAGATGAGTTAACAGAATACAAAGCAGTTTCTCACAAAACTTCGTTCCAGGTTTTAACTGAAGATATATCCTTTTTCACCATAGCCCTCTATGGGCTTCCAAATATCACCTTCCAAACTTCACAAGAACAGTCTTAGTTAATGGCTTCTTGAGGGGGAAGCTGTAACACTGTGAGATGAATTAACAGAACACAAAGCAGCTTCTGAGAAATCTTCTTTGCGGTTTTTAACTAAAGATATTCCCATTTTCACCATAGCCCTCTATGGGCTTCCAATTATCACTTTACAAATTCCACAAGAACAGTCTTAGGGAAAGGCTTCTTGAGGGGAAAGCTGTAACTCTGTGAGATGAATTAACAGAACACAAAGCAGTTTCTCAGAAGGCTTCTTTCCAGTATTGAAATGAAGATATTTCCTTTTTCACCGTAGCACACTATGGGCTTTGAAATATCACTATTCATTTCAACAAGAACAGTATTAGTGAACGGCTTCTTGAAGGGAAAGCTGTAACTCTGTGAGATGAATTAACAGAACACAAAGCAGTTTATCAGAAAGATTCTTTCCGGTTTTTAACTAAAAATATTTTCCTTTTCACCGTAGCCCTCTGTGGGTTCCAAATATCACTTTGCAAATTCCACAAGGAGAGTCTTAGCGAAAGGCTTCTTGAGGGGAATGCTGTAACTCTGTGAGATGAATTAACAGAAGACAAAGCAGTTTCACATAATGCTTCTTTTCAGTTTTTAGCTTAGGGTATTTTAGTTTTCACCACAGCCCTCTATGGGCTTCCAAATATTACTTTGCAAATTCAACAAGCACAGTCTCAGAGAAAGGATTCTTGACGGGAAAGCTGTATCTCTGTGAGATGAATTAACAGAACACAAAACCGTTTCTCAGAAAACTTCTTTTTTCAGTGTTTAACGGAAGATATTTCCTTTTTTACCATAGCCTTCTAACTGCTTCCAAATATCACTTTGCAAATTACATAAGAGCAGTCTTAGCGAAAGGCTTCTTGAGGGGAAAGCTGTGAATCTGTGAGATGAATTAACAGAACACAAGGCAGTTTCTCATGAAGCTTCTTTTCAGTGATTAGCTTACGATATTTCCTTTTTCACCATAGCCCTCTATGGGCTTCCAAATATCACTATGCAAATTCCACGAGAACAGTCTCAGCACAATTCTTCTTGATGGGGAAGCTGTAACACTGTGAGATGAATTAACACAACACAAAGCAGTTTCTCACAAAGCTTCTTCACAGTTTTTACTGAAGATATTTCCTTTTTCACCATAGCCCTCTATGGACTTCCAAATATCACTTTGCAAACTCCACAAGAACAGCCTTAGAGAAAGGAATCCTGAGGAGAAAGATTTAACTCTGTGAGATGAATTAACAGAACAAAAATCAGTTTCTCAGAAAGCTTCTTTCCAGTTTTTAAATGAAGATATTTCCTTTTTCACCATAGTCATCAAAGGGCTTCGAAATATCACTTTGTAAATTCCACAAAAATATTCATAGTGAAAGGCTTCTTGAAGGGTAAGCTGTAACTCTGTGAGATGAATTAACAGAACACAAAGCAGTTTCACAAAATGCATCGTTCCAGTTTTTAACTGAAGATATTTCCTTTTTCACCGTAACCCTCTATGGGCTTCCAAATATCACTTTGCAAATTCCACAAAACAGTCTTAGCAAAAGGCTTCTTGGGGAGAAACTGTAACTCTGTGAGATGAATTAACAGAACACAAAGCAGTTTCTCAGAAAGTTTCTTTCCAGTTTTTAACGGAAGATATTTCCTTTTTCACCTTAGACCTCTGTGGGCTTCCAAATATCACTTAGCAAATTCCACAAGAACAATCTTAGCGAAAGGCTTATTGAGGGAAAAGTTGTAACTCTGTGAGATGAATTACCAGAACACAAACCAGTTTCTCAGGAATCTACTTTGCAGTTTTTAACTAAAGATATTTCCTTTTTCACAATAGCCCCTATGGGCTTCCAAATATCACTTTCCAAATTCCACAAGAACAATCTTCGCGAAAGGCTTCCTCAGGGGAGGATGTAACTCTGTGAAATGAATTAACACAACACAAAGCAGTTTCTCAGAAAGCTTCTTTCCAGTTTTTAACTGAAGATATTTCATTTTTCACCATAGCCCTCGCAGGGCTTCCAAATTGCACTTTGCAAATTCCACAACAGCAGTCTTAGCGAAAGGCTTCTTGAGGGGAAAGCTGTAACTCTGTGAGATGAATTAACAGAACACAAAGCAGTTTATCTGAAAGCTTCTTTTCAGTTTTTAACATAGGATATTTCCTTTTTTCCATAGCCCTCTATAGGCTTCCAAATATCACTTTGCAAATTCCACAATAACAGTCTTAGCGAAATGCTTCTTGTGGGGAAAGCTGTAACTCTGTGAGATGAATTAACAGAAGACAAAGCAGTTTCTCAGCAAGTTTATTTTCAGTTTTCATCTTGGGATATTTCCTATTTCACCATGGCCCTCTATGGCTTTTCAAATAACACCTTGCAAATTCTGAGAGAACAGTATTAGAGGACGTTTTCTTGAGGGGAAAACTGTAACTCTGTGAGATAAATTAACAGAACACAAAGCAGTTTCTCAGAAATCTTCTTTCCAGTTTTTAACGGAAGATATATTCTTTTTCACCATAGCCATCTATTGGCTTCCAAATATCACTTTGCAAATTCCACAAGAACAGTCTTAGCGAAAAAGTTCTTGAAGGGAAAGCTGTAACTCTCTGAGATTATTTAACAGAACACAAAGCAGTTTCTCAGAATGCTTCTTTCCATTTTTTAACTGAAGATATTTCCTTTTTCACCATAGCCCTCTAGCGGCTTCTAAACATCTCTTTGCAAATTGCACAAGAAAAGTCTTAGCGAAAGGCTTCTTGAGGGGAATGCTGTAACTCTGTGAGATGAATTAACAGAACACAAAGCAGTTTCTCAGAAAGTTTCTTTAGAGTGTTAAACGGAAGGTTTTTCCGTTTTCACCATAACACTCTATGGGCTTCCAAATACCACTTTGCAAATTCCACAAAAACAGTCTTAGCGAAAATCTTCTGGAGGGAAAAGCTGTAACTCTGTGAGATGAATTAACAGAACACAAACCAGTTTCTCAGAAAGTTTCTTTGCAGTTTTTAACGGAAGATATTTCCTTTTTCACCATAGCACTCTAAGGGCTTCCAAATATCTCTTTGCAAATTCCACAAGAACAGTCTTAGCGAAAAACTTCTTGAGGGGAATACTGTAACTCTGTAAGATGAATTAACAGAACACAAAACAGTTTCTCAGAAAGCTTCTTTCCAGTTTTTAACTGAAGATATTTCCATTTTCACCATAGCCCTCTAGGGGTTCCAAATATCACTTACCAATTTTCACAAGAACTGCCTGAGTCTACGACTTCTTGAGGGGAAAGCTGGAACTTTGTGAGATGAATTGATAGAACAGAAAGCAGTTTCTCGGTAAGCTCCTTTCCAGTTTACTTTGTGAGATGAAATGATAGAACAGAAAGCAGTTTCTCGGTAAGCTTCTTTCCAGTTTTTAACTGAAGATATTTCCTTTATCACCGTAGCACTCTAACGGCTTCCAAATATCACTTTGCAAATTCCACAAGAACAGTCTTAGCGAGTGGCGTTTTGAGGGGAAAGCTGTAACTCTGTGAGATGAATTATCAGAACACAAAGCAGTTTCTCAGAAAGCTTCTTTCCAGTTTTTAACAGAAGATATTTCATTTTCACCATAGCCCTCAAGGGGCTTCCAAATATCACTTTGCAAATTCCACAAGAACCGTCTTAGCGAAAGGCTTCTTGAGGGGAAAGTTGTAACTCTGTGACATGAATTAATAGAACACAAACAGTTTCTCAGAAAACTTCTTTCCACTTTTTATCTTAGGATATTTCCTTTTTCACCACCGCACTCTAAGGGCTTGCAAATGTCACTTTGCAAATACCAAAAGACCACTCTTATCAAAAGGCTTCTTAAGGGGAAAGCTGTAACTCTGTGAGATGAATTAACAGAACACAAAGCAGTTTCTCAGAAAGCTTCTTTCCAGTTTTAACGAAGATATTTCATTTTCACCATATCCCTCTATGGGCTTCCAAATATCACAATGCAAATTCCAAAAGAACAGACTTAGCTAAAGGCTTCTTGAGGGGAAAGCTGTAACTCTGCGAGATGAATCAACAGAACACAAAGCAGTTTCTCTGAAAGCTTCTTTGAAATTTTTAACGCCAGATATCTCCTTTTTCACCATAGCCCTCTATGGGCTTCCAAATATCACTTTGCAGAAGCAACAAGAACAGTCTTAGCGAAAGGCTTCTTAAGGCAAAAGCTGTAACTCTGTGAGATGAATTAACAGAACACAAAGCAGTTTCTCAGAAAGCTTCTTTTCAGTTTTTAACTTAGGATATTTCCTTTTTCACCATAGCCCTCTATTGGATTCCAAATATCTCTTTGCAAATTCCACAAGAACAGTCTTAGCGAATAGCTTCTTGAGGGGAATACTGTAACTCTGTAAGATGAAATAATAGAACACAAAACAGTTTCTCAGAAAGCTTCTTTACAGTTTTTAACTGAAGATATTTCCTTTTTCAACATAGCCCTCAATGGGCTTCGAAATATCACTTACCAATTTTCACAAGAACTGTCTTAGTCTACCACTTCTTGAGGAGACATCTGGAATTCTGTGAGATGAATTGACAGAACAGAAAGCAGTTTCTCGGTAAGCTGCTTTCCAGTTTTTAACTGAAGATATTTCCTTTATCACCATAGCACTCTAAGGGCTTCCAAATATCACTTTGCAAATTCCACAAGAGGAGTCTTAGCGAAAGGTTTCCTGAGGGGAAAGCAGTAACTCTGTGAGAAGAATTAACAGAACACCAAGCAGTTTCTCAGAAAGCTTCTTTGCAGTTTTAAACTGAAGATATTTCCTTTTTCACCATAGCACTCTTTGGGCTTCGAAATATCACTTTGCAAATTTCACAAGAACAGACTTAGTTAACGGCTTCTTGAGGGGCCAGGTGTAACTCTGTGAGATGAATTCACAGAACACAAAGCAGTTTCTCCAAAAGCTTCTTTCCAGTTTGTAACTAAAGATATTTCCTTTTTCACCATAGACCTCTATGGGCTTCCAAATATCACTTTGCAAATTCCAAAAGAACCGTTTTAGCGAAAGGCTTCTTTAGGGGAATGCTGTAACTCTCTGAGATGAATTAACAGAACACAAAGCCGTTTCTCAGAAAGCTTCTTTACAGTTTTTATCTTAGGATATTTCTTTTTTCACCATAGCCCTCTAGGGGCTTCCAAATATCACTTCGCAAATTCCACAAGAACAGTCTTAGCGAAAAGCTATTTGAGGGGGAAGCTGTAACTCTGTGAGATTAATTAACAGAACACAAAGCAATTTCCTAGAAAGCTTCTTTCCAGTTTTAATGAAGATATTTCCTTTTTCACCATGGAGCACTATGAGCTTCCAAATATTACTTTGGAAATCCAACAAGAACAGTCTTAGCGAAAGGCTTCTTGAGGGGAATGCTGTAACTCTGTGAGATGAATTATCATAACACAGGGCAGTTTCTCAGAAATTTTGTTTGCAGTTTTTAACGGAAGATATTTCATTTTCACCATAACCCTCCAGGGGCTTCCAAATATCACTTTGTAAATTTCACAAGAACAGTCTTAGTGAAACGCTTCTTGAGGAGAAATCTGTATGTCTGTCAGATGAATTAACACAACATAAAGCAGTTTCTCAGAAAGTTTCTTTCCAGTTTTTAACGGAAGATATTTCCTTTTTCACCATAGCCCTCTATGGGCTTCCAATATCACTTTGGAAATTCCGCAAGAACAGTCTTAGCGAATGGCTTCTTGTGGGGAGAGCTAAAACTCTGTGAGATGAATTGACAGAATACAAAGCAGTTTCTCAGAAAGTTTCCTTTCAGTCTTTAACTGAAGATATTTCCTTTTTCACCATAGCCCTCTATTTTCTTCCAAATATCACTTTGCAAATTCCACAAGAAGAGTCTTAGCGAAAGTCTTCTTGAGGGGAAAGCTGTAACTCTGTGAGATGAATTAGCAGAACCCAAAGCACATTCACAGAAAGCTTCTTTACATTTTTATCATAGGATATTTCCTTTTTCAGCATAGCCCCCTATGGGCTTCCAAATATCACTTTGCAAATTCCACAAGAACAGTCTTCGCGAAAGGCTTCTTGAGGGGGAAGCTGTAACTCTGTGAGATGAATTAACAGCACACAAAGCAGTTTCTCAGAAAGCTTCTTTGCAGTTTTTAACTGAAGATATTTTCTTTTTCACCATACCCTCTACGGGCTTACAAATATCACTTTGTAAATTCCACAAGAACAGTCTTCGCGAAAGGCTTCTTGAGGGGAAAGCTGCAACTCTGTGAGATGAATTAACCGAACACAAAGCAGTTTCTCAGAAATCTTCTTTTCAGTTTTTAACTGAAGATATTTCCTTTTTCACCATAACCCTCTATGGGCTTCGAATTATCACTTTGCAAATTTCAAAAGAACAGTCTTAGTTAACGGCTTCCTGAGGGGAAAGCTGTAACTCTGTGAGATGAATTAACACAACACAAAGCAGTTTCTCTGAAAGATTCTTTCTAGTTTTTAACGGAAGATATTTCCTTTTTCACCATAGCCCACTATGGGCTTCCAAATATCACTTTGAACATTCCACAAGAGCAGTCTTAGCGAAAGGCTACCTGAGGGGAAAGCTGTAACGCTGTGACAAAAATTAACAGAACACCAAGCAGTTTCTCAGAAAGATTCTTTGCAGTTTTTACCTTAGGATATTTCCTTTTTCACCATAGCCCTCTATGGGCTTTCAATTATCACATTGGAAATTCCACAACAACAGTGTTAGCGAATGGCTTCCTGAGTGGAGAGCTGTAAATCTGTCAGATGAATTAACAGAACACAAAGCAGTTTTCAGAAAGCTTCTTTTCAGTCTTTAACTGAAGATATATCCTTTTTCACGGTTGCACTCTATGGGCATCCAAATATCACCTTTGAAATTCCACAAGAAGAATCTTATCGAAAGGCCTCTTGAGGGGGAAGCTGTAATTTTGTGAGATGAACTAGCACAACACAAAGCAGTTTCTCAGAAAGCTTCTTTCCACTTTTTAACGGAAGATATTTCCTGTTTCACCATAGCCCTCCATCGGCTTCCAAATATCACTTTGCAAATTCCACAAGAACAGTTTTAGGGAACGCCTTCTTGAGGGGAAAGTTTTAGCTCTGTGAGATGAAATAACAGAACACAAAGCAGTTTCTCAGAAAGCTTCTTTCCAATTTTTAACGGAAGATGGTTCCTTTTTTAACCTAGCCCTCTAGGGGTTTCCAAAAATCTCTTTGCAAATTCCACAAGACCAGACTTAGCAAAAGGCTTATTAAGGGGGAAGCTGTAACTCTGTAAGATGAATTAACAGAACACAAAGCAGTTTCTCAGACAGTTTCTTTCCAGTTTTTAATGGAAGATATTTCCTTTTTCACCATAGCCCTCTACGGGCTTCCAAGTATCACTTTGCAAATTCCACAAAAACAGTTTTAGCGAATGGCTTCTAGAAGGGAAAGCTGTAACACTGTGAGATGAATCACCAGAACACAAAGCAGTTTCTCAGAAAGCTTCTTTTCAGTTCTTAATTGAAGATACTTCCTTTTTCACCTTAGACCTCTACGGGCTTCCAAATATCACCTTGCAATGCCACAAAAACAGTCTTAGCGAAAGGCTTCTTGAGGTAGAAGATGTAACTCTGTGAGATGAATTAACAGAACACAAAGCAGTTTCTCAGAAAACTTCTTTTCAGTTTCTATCTTAGGATATTTCCTTTTTCACCATTGACTTCTATGGGCTTCCAAATATCACTTTGCAAATTCCACAAGAACAGTCTTAGCGAAAGGATTCTTGAGGGGAAAGTTGAAACTCTGTGAGATGAATTAAAAGAACACAAAGCAGTTTCTCAAAAACCCTCTTTAAAGTTTTTATCTTATGGTACTTCCTTTTTCACTATAGCCCTCTATGGGCTTCCAAATATCACTTTGCAAATTCCAGAAGAACAGTCTTAGCGAAGGGTTTCTTGAGGGGAAGTTTGTAACTCTGTGAGATGAATTAACAGAACAGAAAGCAGTTACTCAGAAATCTTGCTTCCAGTATTTAACTGAAGGTATTTCCTTTTTCACCATTGCCCTCTAAGGGTTTCCAAATATCACTTTGTATTTTCCACAAGAACAGCCTTAGCAAAAGGATTCTTGAGGGGAAAGCTGTAACTCTGTGAGATGAATTAACAGAACACAAAGCAGTTTCTCAGAAAGCTTCTTTTCAGTTTTTAACTTAGGATATTTCATTTTTCACCATAGCCCTCAAAGGGCTTCCAAATATCACTTTTCAAATTCCATAAGAACAGTCTTAACGAAAGACTTCTTGAGGGGAAAGTGGTAACTCTGTGAGATGAATTAACAGAACTCTAAGCAGTTTCTCAGAAAGCTTCTTTCCAGTTTTTATCGGAAGATATTTCCTTTTTCACCATTGCCCTCTATGTGTTTCCAAACATCACTTTGAAAATTCCACAAGAACAGTATTAGCAAAAGGCTTCCTGAGGGGAAAGCTGTAACTCTGTGAGATGAATTAACAGAACACAAAGCAGTTTCTCAGAAAGCTTCTTTCCAGTTCTTAACGGAAGATATTACATTTTCACAGTAGCCCTCTATGAGCTTCCAAATATCACTTTGCAAATTCCACAAGAACAGTCTTAGCGAATGGCTTCTTGAGGGGAAAGATCTAACTCTGGGAGATGAATTAACAGAATACAAAGCAGTTTCTCAGAAGGCTTCTTTCTAGTTTTTAACGGAAGATATTTCCTTTTTCACCATAGTTCTCTGTGGTCTTCCACATATCACTTTGCAATTTCCACAAGAACAGTCTTAGCGAAAGGATTCTTGAGGGGAAAGCTGTAACTCTGTGAAACGAATTAACAGAACACAAAGCAGTTTCTCAGAAAGCTTCTTTTCAGTTTTTATCTTAGGATATTTCCTTTTTCACCATAGTCCTCTATGTTCTTCCAAATATCACTTTGAAAATTCCACAAAAACAGTCTTAGTGAAAGGCTTCTTGAGGAGAAAGCTGTAACTCTGTGATATGAATTAACAGAACACAAAGCAGTTTCTCAGAAAGCTTCTTTCCAGTTTTTAATTGAAGACATTTCCTTTTTCAACATAGCCCTCTATGGGCTTCCAAATATCGCTTTGCAAATTTCAGAAGAACACTCTTAGCGAAAGGCATCTTGAGGGGAAAGCTGCAACTCTGTGAGATGAATTAACAGAACACAAAGCAGTTCCTCAGAAGGCTTCTTTTCAGTTTTTATCTTAGGATACTTTACTTTACACCACAGACCTCTATGGGCCTCCAAATACCACTTTGCAAATTTCACAAGAACAGCCTTAGCGAAAGGCTTCTTGAGAGGAAAGCTGTAAGGTCTGTGAGATGAATTAACAGAACACAAAGTAGTTTCTCAGAAATCTTGTATGCAGTTTTTAACTGAAGATATTTCCTTTTTCAACATAGTCCTCCATGGGCTTCCAAATATCACTTTGAAAATTTCACAAGAACAGTCTTATTGAGCTGTTTCTTGAGGGGAAAGCTGTAACTCTGTGAGATGAATTAACAGAACACAAAGCAGTTTCTCAGAAAGCTTCCTTGCAGTTTTTAACTGAAGATATTTCCTTTTGCAAAATATCCCTCTATGGGCTTCGAAATATCACATTGCAAATTCCACAAGAACAGTCTTAGTGAACGGTTTCTTGAGGGGAAACCTGTAACACTGTGAGATGAATTAACAGAACACAAAGCAGTTTCTCAGAATGCTTCTTTCCAGTTTTTAACCGAAGATATTTCCTTTTTGACCATAGCCCTCTATGTTCTTCCAAATATCACTTTTCAAATTCCAAAAGAACAGTGTTAACGAAAGGCTTCTTGAGGGGAAAGCAGTAACTCTGTGAGATGAATTGAAAGAACACAAAGCAGTTTCTCAGAAATCTTCTTTGCAGTTTTCAACTGAAGATATTTCCTTTTTCACCGTAGCCCTCTATGGGCTTCCAAACATCACTTTCAAAATTCCACGAGAACAGTCTTCGCGAAAGGCTTCCTGAGGGGAAAGCTGTAACTCTGTGGGATGAATTAACAGAACACAAAGCAGTTTCTCAGAAAGCTTCTTTCCAGTTTTTAACTGAAGGTATTTATTTTTTCACCATAGCCCACTATGGGCTTCCAAATATCACTTTGCAAATTCCACAAGATCCGTCTTAGTGAAAGGCTTCTTGAGGGGAAAGCTGTAACTCTGTGCGATGAATTTACAGAACAGAAAGCAGTTTCTCAGAATGCTTCTTTTCTGTTTTTATCTAAGGATATTTCCTTTTTCCTCATAACCCTCTATGGGCTTTGAAATATCACTTTTCAAATTCCACAAGAAGAGTCTTAGTGAAAGGCTTCTTGTGGGGAATGCTGTAACTCTGTGAGATGAATTAACAGAGCACAAAGCAGTTTCTCAGAAAACTTCTTTCCTGTCTTTAACTGAAGATATTTCCTTTATCAATATAGCCCTCTATGGGCTTCCAAGTATCACTTTGCATTTCCACAAGAAGAATCTTGGCCAAAGGCTTCTTGACGAGGAAGCTGTAACTCTGTGAGATGAATTAACAGAACAAAGAGCAGTTTCTCAGACAGCTTCTTTCCAGTTTTTAACTAAAGATATTTCCTTTTTCACCATAGCCTTCTACGGGCTTCCAAATATCACTGTGGAAACTCCAAAAAAACAGTCTTAGCGAATGGCTTCTTGAGGTGAGAGCTGTAACACTGAGAAATGAATTAACAGAACACAAAGCAATTTTCAGAAGCCTTTTTTTCAGACTTTAACTGAAGATTATTCCTTTTTCACCATAGCCATGTATAAGCTTCCAAATATCACTTTGCAAATTACATAAGAATAATCTTAGTGAAAGGCTTCTTGAGGGGGAAGCTGTAACTCCGTGAGATGAATTATCAGAACACAAAACAGTTTCTCAGACAGCTTCTTTCCAGTTTCTAACTAAAGATATTTCCTTTTTCACCATAGCCCTCTATGGGTTTCCAATTATCACTTTGCAGATTACACAAGAAAAATCTTAGCGAAAGGATCCTTGAGGGGAAAGCTGTAACTCTGTGAGATGAATTAACAGAACACAAAGCAGTTTCTCAGAAAGCTTCTTTTCAGTTTTTATCTTAGAATATTTCCTTTTTCACAAAATCCCTCCATGGCTCCCAAATATCACTTTGCAAAATCCACAAGAAAAGTCTTAGCGAAATGCTTCATGGGGGGAACGCTGTAACTCTGTGAGATGAATTAACAGAACACAAAACTGTTTCTCAGAAAACTTCTTTCCACTTTTTATCTTAGGATATTTCCTTTTTCACCATAGCCCTCTATGGGCTTCCAAATATCACTTTCCAAATTCAACAAGATCTGTCTTAGCGAAAGGCTTCCTGAGGGGAAAGCTGTAACTCTGTGAGATGAATTAACAGAACACAAAGCAGTTTCTCAGAAAGCTTCTTTTCTGTTTTTATCTCAGGATATTTTCTTTTTCCCGTTAGCCCTCTATGGGCTTTCGAAATATCACTTTTCAAATTCCACAAGAACAGTCTTAGCGAAAGGCTTCTTGAGGGGAATGCTGTAACTCTGTGAAATGAATTAACAGAACACAAAGCAGTTTCTCAGAAAACTTCTTTCCAGTCTTTAACTGAAGATATTTCCTTTTTCACCATAGCCCTCTAAGGACTTCAAAATATTACTTTGCAAATCCACAAGAAGTATCTTAGCGAAAGTCTTCTGGAGGTGGAAGCTGTAACTCTGTGAGATGATTTAACAGAACACAAAGCAGTTTCTCAGAAAGCTTCTTTCCAGTTTTTAACTAAAGGTATTTCCTTTTTCACCATAGCCCTCTATGGGCTTCCAAATATCCCTTTGCAAATTCCACAAGAACAGTGATAGTGAAGGTCTTCTTGAGGGGAAAGTTGTAACTCTGAGAGATGAATTTACAGAACACAAAGCATTTTCTCAGAGGGTTTGTTTTCTGTTTTTATCCTAGGATATTTCCTTTTTCACCATAGCCCTCTATGGGCTTCCAAATATCACTTTGCAAATTCCACAAGAACAGTCTTAGCGAAACGATTCTTGAGGGGAATGCGGTAACTCTGTGAGATGAATTAACAGAACACAAAGTAGTTTCTGAGAAAATTTCTTTCCACGTTTTAACGGAAGATATTTCATTTTCAACATAGCCCTCTGGAGCTTCCAAATATCACTTTGCAAATTCCACAAGAACAGTCTTAGCGAAAGGCTTATTTAGGGGAAAGCTGTAACTCTGTGAGATGAATTAACAGAACACAAAGCAGTTTCTCAGAAAGCTTCTTTCCAGTTTTTAACTGAAGATATTTCCTTTTTCAACTTAGCCCTCTATGGGCTTCCAAATATCACTTTGCAAATTTCACAAGAGCAGTCTTAGTTAATGACTTCTTGAGGGGAAATTGTAACTCTGTGAGATGAATTAACAGAACACAAAACAGTTTCTCAAAAACCTTCTTTCCAGCTTTTATTGGAAGATATTTCCTTTTTCGCCATAGCCCACTATGGGTTTCCAAATATCACCTTGCAAATTCCACAAGAACAGTCTTAGCCAAAGACTTCTTAAGGGGAAAGCTGTAACTCTGTGAGATGAATTAAAAGAACACAAAGCAGTTTCTCAGAACGTTTTTTTTCAGTTTTTATCTTATGATATTACCTTTATCAAGATATCCCTCTATGGGCTTCCAAATATCACTTTGCAAATTCCAGAAGAACAGTCTTAGCGAAGGGCTTCTTGAGGGGAAGGTTGTAACTCTGTGAGACGAAGTAAGAGAACAGAAAGCAGTTACTCAGAAATCTTGCTTCCAGTTTTTAACTGAAGGTGTTTGCTTTTCCACCATTGCCCTCTAAGGGTTTCCAAATATCACTTTGTAATTTCCACAAGAACAGCCTTAGCAAAAGGCTTCTTGAGATGAAAGCTGTAACTCTGTGAGATGAATTAAGAGAACACAAAGCAGTTTCTCAGAAAGCTTCTTTTCAGTTTTTAACTTACGATATTTCATTTTTCACCATAGCACTCTAAGGTCTTCCAAATATCACTTTGCAAATTCCATAAGAACAGTCTTTGCGAAAGGATTCTTGAGGGGAAAGCTGTAACTCTGTGAGATGAATTAACAGAACACAAAGGAGTTTCTCAGAAAGCTTCTTTCCAGTTTTTAACGGAAGATATTTCCTTTTCACCATATCCCTCTATGGGCTTCCAAATATCACTTTGGAAATTCCACAAGAACAGTCTTAGCGAAAGGCTTCTTGAGGGGAAAGCAGTAACTCTGAGATGAAATAAGAGAGCACAAAACAGTTTCTCCAAAAGCTTCATTCCAATTTTTCCCGGAAGATACTTCCTTTTTCACCATAGCCCTCTATGGGCTTCCAAATATCACTCTGCAAATTCCACAAGAACAGTCTTAGCGAAGGGCTTCTGGATGAGAAAGCTGTAACTCTGTGAGATGAAGTAAGAGAACACTAAGCAGTTTCTCAGAAATCTTTCCAGTTTTTAACGGTAGCTATTTCCTTTTTACCACAGCCCTCTATGGAATTCCAAATATCACTTTGCAGTTTCCACAAGAACAGTCTTTGCGGAGGGGTTCTGGACGGGAAGGTTTTAATTCTGTGAGATGAATTAAGAGAACACAAGGCAGTTATTCAGAAATCTTCTTTCCAGTTTTTAACGGAAGATATTTCCTTTTTCACCATAGCCCTGTATTTGCTTCCAAATATCACTTTGCAAATTCCACAAGAACAGTCTTAGTGAAAGGCTTCTTGAGGGGAAAGCTGTAGCTCTGTGAGATTAATTAACAGAACACAAAGCAGTTTCTCAGAAAGCTTCTCTCCAGTTTTTAACAGAGGATATTTCCTTTTTCACGATAGCCATCTATGGGCTTCCAAATATCACTTTGCAAATTCTAGAAGAACAGTCTTAGGGAAAGGTTTCTGTAGGGGAAAGCTGTAAATCTGTGAGATGAATTAACAGAACACAAAGCAATTTCTAAGAAAACTTCTTTCCAGTTTTTAACGGAAGATATTTCCTTTTACACCATAGCTCTCTATGGGCTTCCAAATATCACTTTGCTAATTCCAATAGAACAGTCTTAGCCAACAGCTTCTTGAGGGGAAAGCTGTAACTTGGTGAGATGTATTAACAGAACACAAAGCAGTTTCTCTGAAAGCTTCTTTCCAGTATTTAATGGAAGATATTTCCTTTTTCACCATAGCCCTCTATTTGCTTCCAAATATCACTTTGCATATTCCACAAGAACAGTCTTAGCGAAAGGCTTCTTGAGGGGAAAGCTGTAACTCTGTGAGTTGAATTAACAGAACACAAAGGAGTTTCTCAGAAAGCTTCTTTCCAGTTTTTCACGAAGATATTTCCTTTTTTACCATAGCCCTCTAAGGGCTTCCAAATATCACTTTGCAAATTCCACAAGAACAATCATAGCGAAAGGCTTTTGAAGGGAAAGCTGTAACTCTGTGAGAAGAATTAACCGAACACAAAGCAGTTTCTCAGGAAGCTTCCTTCCAGTTTTTTACGGAGGATATTTCCTTTTTCACCATAGCTCTGTATGGTCTTCCATATATCACTTTGCAAAATCCACAAGTTCAGTCTTAGCGAAAGGCTTCTTCCTGGGCAAACAGTAACTCTATGAGATGAATTAACACTACACAGAGCAGTTTCTCAGAAAGCTTCTTTCCAGTTTTTAGCGGAAGATATTTCCTTTTTCGCCATAGCCCTCTATGGGCTTCCAAATATCACTTTGAAAATTCCAGAAGAACAGTCTTAGCGAAAGGCTTCTTGAGGGGAAAGCAGTAACTCTGAGATGAAATAAGAGAGCACAAAACAGTTTCTCCAAAAGCTTCATTCCAATTTTTCCCGGAAGATACTTCCTTTTTCACCATAGCCCTCTATGGGCTTCCAAATATCACTCTGCAAATTCCACAAGAACAGTCTTAGCGAAGGGCTTCTGGATGAGAAAGCTGTAACTCTGTGAGATGAAGTAAGAGAACACTAAGCAGTTTCTCAGAAATCTTTCCAGTTTTTAACGGTAGCTATTTCCTTTTTACCACAGCCCTCTATGGAATTCCAAATATCACTTTGCAGTTTCCACAAGAACAGTCTTTGCGGAGGGGTTCTGGACGGGAAGGTTTTAATTCTGTGAGATGAATTAAGAGAACACAAGGCAGTTATTCAGAAATCTTCTTTCCAGTTTTTAACGGAAGATATTTCCTTTTTCACCATAGCCCTGTATTTGCTTCCAAATATCACTTTGCAAATTCCACAAGAACAGTCTTAGTGAAAGGCTTCTTGAGGGGAAAGCTGTAGCTCTGTGAGATTAATTAACAGAACACAAAGCAGTTTCTCAGAAAGCTTCTCTCCAGTTTTTAACAGAGGATATTTCCTTTTTCACGATAGCCATCTATGGGCTTCCAAATATCACTTTGCAAATTCTAGAAGAACAGTCTTAGGGAAAGGTTTCTGTAGGGGAAAGCTGTAAATCTGTGAGATGAATTAACAGAACACAAAGCAATTTCTAAGAAAACTTCTTTCCAGTTTTTAACGGAAGATATTTCCTTTTACACCATAGCTCTCTATGGGCTTCCAAATATCACTTTGCTAATTCCAATAGAACAGTCTTAGCCAACAGCTTCTTGAGGGGAAAGCTGTAACTTGGTGAGATGTATTAACAGAACACAAAGCAGTTTCTCTGAAAGCTTCTTTCCAGTATTTAATGGAAGATATTTCCTTTTTCACCATAGCCCTCTATTTGCTTCCAAATATCACTTTGCATATTCCACAAGAACAGTCTTAGCGAAAGGCTTCTTGAGGGGAAAGCTGTAACTCTGTGAGTTGAATTAACAGAACACAAAGGAGTTTCTCAGAAAGCTTCTTTCCAGTTTTTCACGAAGATATTTCCTTTTTTACCATAGCCCTCTAAGGGCTTCCAAATATCACTTTGCAAATTCCACAAGAACAATCATAGCGAAAGGCTTTTGAAGGGAAAGCTGTAACTCTGTGAGAAGAATTAACCGAACACAAAGCAGTTTCTCAGGAAGCTTCCTTCCAGTTTTTTACGGAGGATATTTCCTTTTTCACCATAGCTCTGTATGGTCTTCCATATATCACTTTGCAAAATCCACAAGTTCAGTCTTAGCGAAAGGCTTCTTCCTGGGAAAACAGTAACTCTATGAGATGAATTAACACTACACAGAGCAGTTTCTCAGAAAGCTTCTTTCCAGTTTTTAGCGGAAGATATTTCCTTTTTCGCCATAGCCCTCTATGGGCTTCCAAATATCACTTTGAAAATTCCAGAAGAACAGTCTTAGCGAAAGGCTTCTTGAGGGGAAAGCAGTAACTCTGTGAGATGAGTTAACAGAAAACAAAGCAGTTTCTCAGAAAGCATTTTTCCAGTTTTTAACCGAAGATATTTCCTTTTTCACCATAACCCTCTATGGGCTTCCAAATATCACTTTGCTAAAGTCACAAGAACAGTCTTAGCGAAAGGGTTCTTGATGGTAAAGCAGTAAATCTGTGAGATGAATTAACAGAACACAAAGCAGTTTCTCAGAAAGCTTCTTTCCAGTTTTTAACTGAAGATATTTCCTTTTTCACCATAGCCCTGTACGGGCTTCCAAATATCAGTTTGCAAATTCCACAAGAAGAGTCTTAGCGAAAGGCTTCTTGAGGGGAAAGCTGTAACTCTGTGAGACGCAATAACAGAACGCAAAGCAGTTTCTCAGACAGCTTCTTTCCTGTTTTAAACTGAAGATATTTTCTTTATCACCGTATCCCTCTATGGGCTACCAAATATCACTTTGCAAATTCCACAAGAACAGCCTTAGCGAAAGGCTTCTTGAAGGGAAAGCTGTAACTCTGTGAGATGAATTAACAGAACACAAAGCAATTTCTCAGAAAGCTTCTTTCCATTTTTTAACGGAAGATTTTTCCTTTTTCACTACAGCCCTCTATGGGGTCCCAAATATCACTTTGCAAATTCCACAAGAACAGTCTTAGGGAAAGTCTTCTTAAGGGGAAAGCTGTAACACTGTGAGATTAATTAACAGAAAACAAAGAAGTTTCTCAGAAAGCTTCTTTCCAGTATTTAACGGAAAATATTTCCTTTTTCATCATAGACCTCTAGGGGTTCCGAAATATCACTTTATCAATTCCACAAGAACAGCCTTACCGAACGGCTTCTTGAAAGGAATGCTGTAACTCTGTGAGATGAATTAACAGAGCAGAAATCAGTTTCTCAGAAAGCTTCTTTTCAGTTTTTAACTTAGGATATTTCATTTTTCACCATAGCCCTCTACGGTCTTCCAAATATCACTTTGCAAATTCCACAAGAACAGTCTTAGCGAAAGGCTTCTTGAGGGGAAAGCTCTAACCCTGTGAGTTGAATTAACGAAACATAAAGCAGTTTCTCAGAGTGCTTCTTTTCAGTTTTTATCTTAGGATATTTCCTTTTTCACCATAGACCTCTATCTGCTTCCAAATATCACATTGCAAATTCCAAAAGAACAGTCTTAGCAGAAGGTTTCTTGAGGGGAAAGCTGTAACTCTGTGAGAAGAATGAACAGAACACAAAGCAGTTTCTCAGAAAGCTTCTTTCCAGTCTTTAACTGAAGATATTTCCTTTTTCAACATAGCCCTCTATGGGCTTCCTAATATCACTTTGCAAATTCCACAAGGGCAGTCTTAGCGAAAGGTTTCTTGAGGGGAAAGCTGTAACTGTGTGAGATGAATTAACAGAACACAAAGCAGTTTCTCAGAATGCTTCTTTCCAGTTTTTAAGGGAATATATTTCCTTTTTCACCATAGCCCTCTATGGGCTTCCAAATATCACTTTGCAAGTTCCACAAGAACAGCATTAGCGAAAGGCTTCTTGAGGGGAAAGCTCTAACTCTGTGAGATGAAATAACAGAACACAAAGCAGCTTCTCAGAAAGCTTCTTTCCAGTTTTTATCCTAAGATATTTCCTTTTTCACCATAGCCCTCTATGGACTTCCAAATATCACTTTCCAAATTCCACAAGAGCAGTCTTAGCGAAAGACTTCTTGAGGGGAAAGCAATAACTCTGAGACGAATTAACAGAACAGAAAACACTTTCTCAGAAAGCTTCTTTACAGTTTTAAACCTAACATATTTCCTTTCTCAGCATAGCCCTCAATCGGCTTATAAGTATCACTTTGCATATTCCACAAGTACAGTCTTAGCGAAAGGATTCTTGAGGGGAAGGCTGTAACTCTGTGAGTTGAACTAACAGAATACAAAGCATTTTGTCGGAAAGCTTCTTTCCAGTTTTTAAAGGAAGATATTTCCTTTTTCACCATCGCCCTCTATGGACTTTCAAATATCACTTTGCAAATTCCACAAGAACAGTCTTATCGAAAGGCTTCTTGAGGGGAAAGCTGTAACTCTGTGAGGTGAATTAACGGAACATAAAGCAGTTTCTCAGAATGCTTCTTTTCCGTTTTTATCTTAGGATATTTCCTTTTTCACCATAGACCTCTATGGGCTTCCAAATATCACATTGCAAATTCCACAAGAACAGTCTTAGCAAAAGGCTTCTTGAGAGGAAAGCTGTAACTATGTGAGAAGAATGAACAGAACACAAAGCAGTTTGTCAGAAAGCTTCTTTCCAGTTTTTAACTGAAGATATTTCCTTTTTCACCGTAGCCCCCTGTGGACTTCCAAATATCACTTTCGAAATTCCACAAGAACAGCCTTAGCGAAAGGCTTCTTGAAGGGAAAGCTGTAATTCTTTGAGATGAATTAACAGAACACAAAGCAGTTTCTCAGAAAGATGCTTTCCAGTTTTTAACTGAAGATATTTCCTTTTTCACCGTGGCCCCCTGTGGACTTCCAAATATCAGTTTCGAATTTCCACAAGAACAGTCTTACGGTAAGGCTTATTGAGGGGAAAGCTGCAACTCTTTGAGATGAATTTAAAGAACACAAAGCAGTTCCTCAGAAACCTTCTTTTCAGTTTTTAACGGGAGATATTTCCTTTTTCACCATAGACCTCTATGGGCTTCCAAATATCACTTTGCAAATTCTACAAGAACAGTCTTAGCGAAAGGCTTCTTGAAGGGAAAGCTGTAACTCTGTGAGATGAATTAACAGAACACAAAGTAGTTTCTCAGAAAGCTTCTTTCAAGTTTGTAATTAAAGGTATTTCCTTTTTCACCGTAGCCCTCTATGGGCTTCCAAATATTACGTTCCAAATGCACAAGAACAGCCTTAGCGAAAGGCTTCCTGAAGGGAAAGCTGTAACTCGGTGAGTTGAATTAACAGAACACAAACGAGTTTCTCAGAAAGCTTCTTTCCAGTTTTTAACGGAAGATATTTCCTTTTTCACCATAGCCCTCTATGGGCTTCCAAATATCACTTTGCAAATTCCACAAGAACAGTTTTAGCGAAAGGCTTCTTTAGGGGAAAGCTGTAACTCTGTGAGATGAATTAACAGAACACAAAGGAGTTTCTCAGAAAGCTTCTTTCCAGTTTTTAACGGAAGATATTTCCTTTTCACCATATCCCTCTATGGGCTTCCAAATATCACTTTGGAAATTCCACAAGAACAGTCTTAGCGAAAGGCTTCTTGAGGGGAAAGCAGTAACTCTGAGATGAAATAAGAGAGCACAAAACAGTTTCTCCGAAAGCTTCATTCCAATTTTTCCCGGAAGATACTTCCTTTTTCACCATAGCCCTCTATGGGCTTCCAAATATCACTCTGCAAATTCCACAAGAACAGTCTTAGCGAAGGGCTTCTGGATGAGAAAGCTGTAACTCTGTGAGATGAAGTAAGAGAACACTAAGCAGTTTCTCAGAAATCTTTCCAGTTTTTAACGGAAGCTATTTCCTTTTTCACCACAGCCCTCTATGGAATTCCAAATATCACTTTGCAGTTTCCACAAGAACAGTCTTTGCGGAGGGGTTCTGGACGGGAAGGTTTTAATTCTGTGAGATGAATTAAGAGAACACAAAGCAGTTATTCAGAAATCTTCTTTCCAGTTTTTAACGTAAGATATTTCCTTTTTCACCATAGCCCTGTATTTGCTTCCAAATATCACTTTGCAAATTCCACAAGAACAGTCTTAGTGAAAGGCTTCTTGAGGGGAAAGCTGTAGCTCTGTGAGATTAATTAACAGAACACAAAGCAGTTTCTCAGAAAGCTTCTTTCCAGTTCTTAACGGAAGATATTACATTTTCACAGTAGCCCTCTATGAGCTTCCAAATATCACTTTGCAAATTCCACAAGAACAGTCTTAGCGAATGGCTTCTTGAGGGGAAAGATCTAACTCTGGGAGATGAATTAACAGAATACAAAGCAGTTTCTCAGAAGGCTTCTTTCTAGTTTTTAACGGAAGATATTTCCTTTTTCACCATAGTTCTCTGTGGTCTTCCACATATCACTTTGCAATTTCCACAAGAACAGTCTTAGCGAAAGGATTCTTGAGGGGAAAGCTGTAACTCTGTGAAACGAATTAACAGAACACAAAGCAGTTTCTCAGAAAGCTTCTTTTCAGTTTTTATCTTAGGATATTTCCTTTTTCACCATAGTCCTCTATGTTCTTCCAAATATCACTTTGAAAATTCCTCAAAAACAGTCTTAGTGAAAGGCTTCTTGAGGAGAAAGCTGTAACTCTGTGAGATGAATTAACAGAACACAAAGCAGTTTCTCAGAAAGCTTCTTTCCAGTTTTTAATTGAAGACATTTCCTTTTTCAACATAGCCATCTATGGGCTTCCAAATATCACTTTGCAAATTTCAGAAGAACACTCTTAGCGAAAGGCATCTTGAGGGGAAAGCTGCAACTCTGTGAGATGAATTAACAGAACACAAAGCAGTTCCTCAGAAGGCTTCTTTTCAGTTTTTATCTTAGGATACTTTACTTTTCACCACAGACCTCTATGGGCCTCCAAATACCACTTTGCAAATTTCACAAGAACAGCCTTAGCGAAAGGCTTCTTGAGAGGAAAGCTGTAAGGTCTGTGAGATGAATTAACAGAACACAAAGTAGTTTCTCAGAAATCTTGTATGCAGTTTTTAACTGAAGATATTTCCTTTTTCAACATAGTCCTCCATGGGCTTCCAAATATCACTTTGAAAATTTCACAAGAACAGTCTTATTGAGCTGTTTCTTGAGGGGAAAGCTGTAACTCTGTGAGGTCAACTAAAAGAATACAAAGCAGTTTCTCAGAAAGCTTCTTTCCAGCTTTTAAAGGAAGATATTTTCTTTTTCACCGTAGCCCTCTATGGTCTTCCAAATATCACTTTGCAAATTCCACAAGACACTCTTAGCGAAAGGCTTCTTGAGGGGAAAGCTGTAACTCTGTGAGATGAATTAACAGAACACAAAGCAGTTTCTCAGAAAGCTTCCTTGCAGTTTTTAACTGAAGATATTTCCTTTTGCAAAATATCCCTCTATGGGCTTCGAAATATCACATTGCAAATTCCACAAGAACAGTCTTAGTGAACGGTTTCTTGAGGGGAAACCTGTAACACTGTGAGATGAATTAACAGAACACAAAGCAGTTTCTCAGAATGCTTCTTTCCAGTTTTTAACCGAAGATATTTCCTTTTTGACCATAGCCCTCTATGTTCTTCCAAATATCACTTTTCAAATTCCAAAAGAACAGTGTTAACGAAAGGCTTCTTGAGGGGAAAGCAGTAACTCTGTGAGATGAATTGAAAGAACACAAAGCAGTTTCTCAGAAATCTTCTTTGCAGTTTTCAACTGAAGATATTTCCTTTTTCACCGTAGCCCTCTATGGGCTTCCAAACATCACTTTCAAAATTCCACGAGAACAGTCTTCGCGAAAGGCTTCCTGAGGGGAAAGCTGTAACTCTGTGGGATGAATTAACAGAACACAAAGCAGTTTCTCAGAAAGCTTCTTTCCAGTTTTTAACTGAAGGTATTTATTTTTTCACCATAGCCCACTATGGGCTTCCAAATATCACTTTGCAAATTCCACAAGATCTGTCTTAGTGAAAGGCTTCTTGAGGGGAAAGCTGTAACTCTGTGCGATGAATTTACAGAACAGAAAGCAGTTTCTCAGAATGCTTCTTTTCTGTTTTTATCTAAGGATATTTCCTTTTTCCTCATAACCCTCTATGGGCTTTGAAATATCACTTTTCAAATTCCACAAGAAGAGTCTTAGTGAAAGGCTTCTTGTGGGGAATGCTGTAACTCTGTGAGATGAATTAACAGAGCACAAAGCAGTTTCTCAGAAAACTTCTTTCCTGTCTTTAACTGAAGATATTTCCTTTATCAATATAGCCCTCTATGGGCTTCCAAGTATCACTTTGCATTTCCACAAGAAGAATCTTGGCCAAAGGCTTCTTGACGAGGAAGCTGTAACTCTGTGAGATGAATTAACAGAACAAAGAGCAGTTTCTCAGACAGCTTCTTTCCAGTTTTTAACTAAAGATATTTCCTTTTTCACCATAGCTTTCTTTGGGCTTCCAAATATCACCGTGGAAACTCCAAAAAAACAGTCTTAGCGAATGGCTTCTTGAGGTGAGAGCTGTAACGCTGAGAAATGAATTAACAGAACACAAAGCAATTTTCACAAGGCTTTTTTTCAGACTTTAACTGAAGATTATTCCTTTTTCACCATAGCCATGTATAAGCTTCCAAATATCACTTTGCAAATTACATAAGAATAATCTTAGTGAAAGGCTTCTTGAGGGGGAAGCTGTAACTCCGTGAGATGAATTATCAGAACACAAAACAGTTTCTCAGAAAGCTTCTTTCCAGTTTCTAACTAAAGATATTTCCTTTTTCACCATAGCCCTCTATGGGTTTCCAATTATCACTTTGCAGATAACACAAGAAAAATCTTAGCGAAAGGATCCTTGAGGGGAAAGCTGTAACTCTGTGAGATGAATTAACAGAACACAAAGCAGTTTCTCAGAAAGCTTCTTTTCAGTTTTTATCTTAGAATATTTCCTTTTTCACAAAATCCCTCCATGGCTCCCAAATATCACTTTGCAAAATCCACAAGAACAGTCTTAGCGAAAGGCTTCATGGGGGGAACGCTGTAACTCTGTGAGATGAATTAACAGAACACAAAACTGTTTCTCAGAAAACTTCTTTCCACTTTTTATCTTAGGATATTTCCTTTTTCACCATAGCCCTCTATGGGCTTCCAAATATCACTTTCCAAATTCAACAAGATCTGTCTTAGCGAAAGGCTTCCTGAGGGGAAAGCTGTAACTCTGTGAGATGAATTAACAGAACACAAAGCAGTTTCTCAGAAAGCTTCTTTTCTGTTTTTATCTCAGGATATTTTCTTTTTCCCGTTAGCCCTCTATGGGCTTTCGAAATATCACTTTTCAAATTCCACAAGAACAGTCTTAGCGAAAGGCTTCTTGAGGGGAATGCTGTAACTCTGTGAAATGAATTAACAGAACACAAAGCAGTTTCTCAGAAAACTTCTTTCCAGTCTTTAACTGAAGATATTTCCTTTTTCACCATAGCCCTCTAAGGACTTCAAAATATTACTTTGCAAATCCACAAGAAGTATCTTAGCGAAAGTCTTCTGGAGGTGGAAGCTGTAACTCTGTGAGATGATTTAACAGAACACAAAGCAGTTTCTCAGAAAGCTTCTTCCCAGTTTTTAACTAAAGGTATTTCCTTTTTCACCATAGCCCTCTATGGGCTTCCAAATATCCCTTTGCAAATTCCACAAGAACAGTGATAGTGAAGGTCTTCTTGAGGGGAAAGTTGTAACTCTGAGAGATGAATTTACAGAACACAAAGCATTTTCTCAGAGGGTTTGTTTTCTGTTTTTATCCTAGGATATTTCCTTTTTCACCATAGCCCTCTATGGGCTTCCAAATATCACTTTGCAAATTCCACAAGAACAGTCTTAGCGAAACGATTCTTGAGGGGAATGCGGTAACTCTGTGAGATGAATTAACAGAACACAAAGTAGTTTCTGAGAAAATTTCTTTCCACGTTTTAACGGAAGATATTTCATTTTCAACATAGCCCTCTGGAGCTTCCAAATATCACTTTGCAAATTCCACAAGAACAGTCTTAGCGAAAGGCTTATTTAGGGGAAAGCTGTAACTCTGTGAGATGAATTAACAGAACACAAAGCAGTTTCTCAGAAAGCTTCTTTCCAGTTTTTAACTGAAGATATTTCCTTTTTCAACTTAGCCCTCTATGGGCTTCCAAATATCACTTTGCAAATTTCACAAGAGCAGTCTTAGTTAATGACTTCTTGAGGGGAAAGCTGTAACTCTGTGAGATGAATTAACAGAACACAAAACAGTTTCTCAAAAACCTTCTTTCCAGCTTTTATTGGAAGATATTTCCCTTTTCGCCATAGCCCACTATGGGTTTCCAAATATCACCTTGCAAATTCCACAAGAACAGTCTTAGCCAAAGACTTCTTAAGGGGAAAGCTGTAACTCTGTGAGATGAATTAAAAGAACACAAAACAGTTTCTCAGAACGTTTTTTTTCAGTTTTTATCTTATGATATTACCTTTATCAAGATATCCCTCTATGGGCTTCCAAATATCACTTTGCAAATTCCAGAAGAACAGTCTTAGCAAAGGGCTTCTTGAGGGGAAGTTTGTAACTCTGTGAGATGAAGTAAGAGAACAGAAAGCAGTTACTCAGAAATCTTGCTTCCAGTTTTTAACTGAAGGTGTTTGCTTTTTCACCATTGCCCTCTAAGGGTTTCCAAATATCACTTGGTAATTTCCACAAGAACAGCCTTAGCAAAAGGCTTCTTGAGGTGAAAGCTGTAACTCTGTGAGATGAATTAAGAGAACACAAAGCAGTTTCTCAGAAAGCTTCTTTTCAGTTTTTAACTTAGGATATTTCATTTTTCACCATAGCCCTCTAAGGTCTTCCAAATATCACTTTGCAAATTCCATAAGAACAGTCTTTGCGAAAGGATTCTTGAGGGGAATGTGGTAACTCTGTGAGATGAATTAACAGAACACAAAGCAGTTTCTCAGAAAGCTTCTTTTCAGTTTTTAACTTAGGATATTTCATTTTTCACCATAGCCCTCTACGGTCTTCCAAATATCACTTTGCAAATTCCACAAGAACAGTCTTAGCGAAAGGCTTCTTGAGGGGAAAGCTCTAACCCTGTGAGTTGAATTAACGAAACATAAAGCAGTTTCTCAGAGTGCTTCTTTTCAGTTTTTATCTTAGGATATTTCCTTTTTCACCATAGACCTCTATCTGCTTCCAAATATCACATTGCAAATTCCAAAAGAACAGTCTTAGCAGAAGGTTTCTTGAGGGGAAAGCTGTAACTCTGTGAGAAGAATGAACAGAACACAAAGCAGTTTCTCAGAAAGCTTCTTTCCAGTCTTTAACTGAAGATATTTCCTTTTTCAACATAGCCCTCTATGGGCTTCCTAATATCACTTTGCAAATTCCACAAGGGCAGTCTTAGCGAAAGGTTTCTTGAGGGGAAAGCTGTAACTGTGTGAGATGAATTAACAGAACACAAAGCAGTTTCTCAGAATGCTTCTTTCCAGTTTTTAAGGGAATATATTTCCTTTTTCACCATAGCCCTCTATGGGCTTCCAAATATCACTTTGCAAGTTCCACAAGAACAGCATTAGCGAAAGGCTTCTTGAGGGGAAAGCTCTAACTCTGTGAGATGAAATAACAGAACACAAAGCAGCTTCTCAGAAAGCTTCTTTCCAGTTTTTATCCTAAGATATTTCCTTTTTCACCATAGCCCTCTATGGACTTCCAAATATCACTTTCCAAATTCCACAAGAACAGTCTTAGCGAAAGACTTCTTGAGGGGAAAGCAATAACTCTGAGACGAATTAACAGAACAGAAAACACTTTCTCAGAAAGCTTCTTTACAGTTTTAAACCTAACATATTTCCTTTCTCAGCATAGCCCTCAATCGGCTTATAAGTATCACTTTGCATATTCCACAAGTACAGTCTTAGCGAAAGGATTCTTGAGGGGAAGGCTGTAACTCTGTGAGTTGAACTAACAGAATACAAAGCATTTTGTCGGAAAGCTTCTTTCCAGTTTTTAAAGGAAGATATTTCCTTTTTCACCATCGCCCTCTATGGACTTTCAAATATCACTTTGCAAATTCCACAAGAACAGTCTTATCGAAAGGCTTCTTGAGGGGAAAGCTGTAACTCTGTGAGGTGAATTAACGGAACATAAAGCAGTTTCTCAGAATGCTTCTTTTCCGTTTTTATCTTAGGATATTTCCTTTTTCACCATAGACCTCTATGGGCTTCCAAATATCACATTGCAAATTCCACAAGAACAGTCTTAGCAAAAGGCTTCTTGAGAGGAAAGCTGTAATTATGTGAGAAGAATGAACAGAACACAAAGCAGTTTGTCAGAAAGCTTCTTTCCAGTTTTTAACTGAAGATATTTCCTTTTTCACCGTAGACCCCTGTGGACTTCCAAATATCACTTTCGAAATTCCACAAGAACAGCCTTAGCGAAAGGCTTCTTGAAGGGAAAGCTGTAATTCTTTGAGATGAATTAACAGAACACAAAGCAGTTTCTCAGAAAGATGCTTTCCAGTTTTTAACTGAAGATATTTCCTTTTTCACCGTGGCCCCCTGTGGACTTCCAAATATCAGTTTCGAATTTCCACAAGAACAGTCTTACGGTAAGGCTTATTGAGGGGAAAGCTGCAACTCTTTGAGATGAATTTAAAGAACACAAAGCAGTTCCTCAGAAACCTTCTTTTCAGTTTTTAACGGGAGATATTTCCTTTTTCACCATAGACCTCTATGGGCTTCCAAATATCACTTTGCAAATTCTACAAGAACAGTCTTAGCGAAAGGCTTCTTGAAGGGAAAGCTGTAACTCTGTGAGATGAATTAACAGAACACAAAGTAGTTTCTCAGAAAGCTTCTTTCAAGTTTGTAATTAAGGGTATTTCCTTTTTCACCGTAGCCCTCTATGGGCTTCCAAATATTACGTTCCAAATGCACAAGAACAGCCTTAGCGAAAGGCTTCCTGAAGGGAAAGCTGTAACTCGGTGAGTTGAATTAACAGAACACAAACGAGTTTCTCAGAAAGCTTCTTTCCAGTTTTTAACGGAAGATATTTCCTTTTTCACCATAGCCCTCTATGGGCTTCCAAATATCACTTTGCAAATTCCACAAGAACAATTTTAGCGAAAGGCTTCTTTAGGGGAAAGATGTAACTCTGTGAGATGAATTAACAGAACACAAAGGAGTTTCTCAGAAAGCTTCTTTCCAGTTTTTAACGGAAGATATTTCCTTTTCACCATATCCCTCTATGGGCTTCCAAATATCACTTTGGAAATTCCACAAGAACAGTCTTAGCGAAGGGCTTCTGGATGAGAAAGCTGTAACTCTGTGAGATGAAGTAAGAGAACACTAAGCAGTTTCTCAGAAATCTTTCCAGTTTTTAACGGAAGCTATTTCCTTTTTACCACAGCCCTCTATGGAATTCCAAATATCACTTTGCAGTTTCCACAAGAACAGTCTTTGCGGAGGGGTTCTGGACGGGAAGGTTTTAATTCTGTGAGATGAATTAAGAGAACACAAAGCAGTTATTCAGAAGTCTTCTTTCCAGTTTTTAACGGAAGATATTTCCTTTTTCACCATAGCCCTGTATTTGCTTCCAAATATCACTTTGCAAATTCCACAAGAACAGTCTTAGTGAAAGGCTTCTTGAGGGGAAAGCTGTAGCTCTGTGAGATTAATTAACAGAACACAAAGCAGTTTCTCAGAAAGCTTCTCTCCAGTTTTTAACAGAGGATATTTCCTTTTTCACGATAGCCATCTATGGGCTTCCAAATATCACTTTGCAAATTCTAGAAGAACAGTCTTAGGGAAAGGTTTCTGTAGGGGAAAGCTGTAAATCTGTGAGATGAATTAACAGAACACAAAGCAATTTCTAAGAAAACTTCTTTCCAGTTTTTAACGGAAGATATTTCCTTTTACACCATAGCTCTCTATGGGCTTCCAAATATCACTTTGCTAATTCCAATAGAACAGTCTTAGCCAACAGCTTCTTGAGGGGAAAGCTGTAACTTGGTGAGATGTATTAACAGAACACAAAGCAGTTTCTCTGAAAGCTTCTTTCCAGTATTTAATGGAAGATATTTCCTTTTTCACCATAGCCCTCTATTTGCTTCCAAATATCACTTTGCATATTCCACAAGAACAGTCTTAGCGAAAGGCTTCTTGAGGGGAAAGCTGTAACTCTGTGAGTTGAATTAACAGAACACAAAGGAGTTTCTCAGAAAGCTTCTTTCCAGTTTTTCACGAAGATATTTCCTTTTTTACCATAGCCCTCTAAGGGCTTCCAAATATCACTTTGCAAATTCCACAAGAACAATCATAGCGAAAGGCTTTTGAAGGGAAAGCTGTAACTCTGTGAGAAGAATTAACCGAACACAAAGCAGTTTCTCAGGAAGCTTCCTTCCAGTTTTTTACGGAGGATATTTCCTTTTTCACCATAGCTCTGTATGGTCTTCCATATATCACTTTGCAAAATCCACAAGTTCAGTCTTAGCGAAAGGCTTCTTCCTGGGAAAACAGTAACTCTATGAGATGAATTAACACTACACAGAGCAGTTTCTCAGAAAGCTTCTTTCCAGTTTTTAGCGGAAGATATTTCCTTTTTCGCCATAGCCCTCTATAGGCTTCCAAATATCACTTTGAAAATTCCAGAAGAACAGTCTTAGCGAAAGGCTTCTTGAGGGGAAAGCAGTAACTCTGTGAGATGAGTTAACAGAAAACAAAGCAGTTTCTCAGAAAGCATTTTTCCAGTTTTTAACCGAAGATATTTCCTTTTTCACCATAACCCTCTATGGGCTTCCAAATATCACTTTGCTAAAGTCACAAGAACAGTCTTAGCGAAAGGATTCTTGATGGTAAAGCAGTAAATCTGTGAGATGAATTAACAGAACACAAAGCAGTTTCTCAGAAAGCTTCTTTCCAGTTTTTAACTGAAGATATTTCCTTTTTCACCATAGCCCTGTACGGGCTTCCAAATATCAGTTTGCAAATTCCACAAGAAGAGTCTTAGCGAAAGGCTTCTTGAGGGGAAAGCTGTAACTCTGTGAGACGAAATAACAGAACGCAAAGCAGTTTCTCAGACAGCTTCTTTCCTGTTTTAAACTGAAGATATTTTCTTTATCACCGTATCCCTCTATGGGCTACCAAATATCACTTTGCAAATTCCACAAGAACAGCCTTAGCGAAAGGCTTCTTGAAGGGAAAGCTGTAACTCTGTGAGATGAATTAACAGAACACAAAGCAATTTCTCAGAAAGCTTCTTTCCATTTTTTAACGGAAGATTTTTCCTTTTTCACTACAGCCCTCTATGGGGTCCCAAATATCACTTTGCAAATTCCACAAGAACAGTCTTAGGGAAAGTCTTCTTAAGGGGAAAGCTGTAACACTGTGAGATTAATTAACAGAAAACAAAGAAGTTTCTCAGAAAGCTTCTTTCCAGTATTTAACGGAAAATATTTCCTTTTTCATCATAGCCCTCTAGGGGTTCCGAAATATCACTTTGTCAATTCCACAAGAACAGCCTTACCGAACGGCTTCTTGAAAGAAATGCTGTAACTCTGTGAGATGAATTAACAGAGCAGAAAGCAGTTTCTCAGAATGCTTCTTTTCAGTTTTTATCTTAGGATATTTCCTTTTTCACCATAGCCCACTATGTGCTTCCAAATATCACCTTGCAAATTCCACAAGAACAGTCTTACCAAAAGGTTTCATGAGGGGAAAGCAGTAATTCCGTGAGATGAATTAACAGAACACAAAGAACTTTCTCAGACAGCTTCTTTCCAGGTTTTTTTTTTTTTTTTTTTTTTGGGCGGAGTTTCGCTCTGTCGCCCAGGCTGGTGTGTAGTGTCCGGATCTCAGCTCACTGCAAGCTCCGCCTCCCAGGTTCACACCATTCTCCTGCCTCAGCCTCCCGTGTAGCTGGGACTACATGCGCCCGCCACCTCGCCCGGCTAGATTTTTGTATTTTTTAGTAGAGACGGGGTTTCACCGGGTGAGCCAGGATGGTCTTGATCTCCTGACCTCGTGATCCGCCCGTCTCGGACTCCCAAAGTGCTGGGATTACAGGCTTGAGCCACCGCGCCCGGCCTCTTTCCCGTTTTTAACTGAAGATTTTTCCTTTTTCACCATAGCCCTCTATGGGCTTCCAAATATCACTTTGCAAGTTCCGCAAGAACATCCTTAGTGAAAGGCTTCTTTAAGGAAAGCTGTAACTCTGTGAGATGAATTCACAGAACACAAAGCACTTTCTCAGAAAATTTCTTTCCAGTTTTTAACGGAGGCTATTTCCTTTTTCACCACAGCCCTCTATGGGCTTCCAAATATCACTTTGCCAATTCCACAAGAACAGTCTTAGCAAAAGGTTTCTTGAGGGGAAATCTGTAACTCTGTGAAAGAATTAACAGAACACAAAGCAGTTTCTCTGAAAGCTTCTTTCCCGTTTTTAACGGAAGATATTTCCTTTTTCACCATAGCCCTCTCTGGGCTTACAAATATCACTTTGCAAATTCTACAAAAACAGTCGTAGCGAATGGCTTCTTGAGGGGAAAGCTGTAACTCTGTGAGATGAATTAACAGAACACAAAGCAGTTTCTCAGACAGCTTCTTTTCAGTTTTTAACTTAAGATATTTCCTTTTTCAAAATAGCCCTCTGTGGGCTTCCAAATATCACTTCCCAAATACCACATGAACAGCCTTAGCGAAAGGCTTCTTGAGGGGAAACCTGTACCTCTGTGAGATGAATTAACAGAACACAAAGCACTTTCTCAGACAGCTTCTTTCCAGTTTTTACCTGAAGATATTTCCTTTCTCACCATCGCCCTCTACGGGATTCCAAATATCACTTTGCAAATTCCACAAGAACAGTCTTAGCGAAAGGCTTCGTGAGGGGAAAGCAGTAACTCTGTGACATGAATGAACAGAACATGAAACAGTTTCTCAGAAAGATTCTTTCCAGTTTTTAACGGAAGATATTTCCTTTTACACCATAGCCCTCTATGTGCTTCCAAATATCGCTTTGCCAATTCTAGAAGAAGAGTCATACCGAAAGGCTTGTTGAGGGGAAATCTGTAACTCTGCGAGATGAATTAACAGAACACAAAGTAGTTTCTCAGGAAGCTTCTTTCCCGTTTTTAACGGAAGGTATTTCCTTTTTCAAAGTAGCCCTCTACAAGCTTACAAATATAACTTTGCAAATTCCACAAGAACAGTCTTAGCAAAGGTCTTCTTGAGGGGATAGCTGTAAATCTGTGAGATGGATTAAGAGAACACAAAGCAGTTTCTCAGAAAGCTTCTTTCCAGTTTTTAACGGAAGATATTTCCTTTTTCACCATAGCCCTCTAGGGGTTTCCAAATATCACTTTGCAAATTTCACAAGAACAGTCTTAGTGAAAGGCTTCTTGAGGGGAAAGCAGTAACTCTGTGAGATGAATTAACAGAACACAAAGCAGTTTCTCAGAAATCTTCTTTCCCGTTTTTAACGGAAGATATTTCCTTTTTCGCCATAGCCCTCTATGGGCTCCAAATAGCACTTTGCAAATTCCACAATTACAGTCTTAGCAAAAGTCTTCTTGAGGGGAAAGCTGTAACTCTGTGAGATGAATTAAGAGAACACAAAGCAGTTTCTCAGACAGCTTCTTTCCAGTTTTTAACTGAAGATACTTCCTTTTCACCATAGTCCTCTATGGGCTTCCAAATATCACCTTGCACATTCCACAAGAACAGCCTTAGCGAAAGGCTTCTTGAAGGGAAAGTTGTAGCTCAGAAAGCTTCTTTCTCATTTTTAACGGAAGATATTTCCTTTTTCACCACAGCCCTCTGCGGGTTACAAATATCACTTTGCAAATTCCACAAGAACAGCCTTAGCGAAAGGCTTCTTGAGAGGAAAGCTGTAACTCTGAGATGAATTAAGGGAACACAAAGCAGTTTTTCAGAAAGCTTATTTTCAGTTTTTATCTTAGGCTATTTCCTTTTTCACCGTAGACCTCTGTAGGCTTCTAAATATCACTTCCCAAATTCGACAAGAACAGTCTTAGGGAAAGGCTTCGTTAGGGGAAAGCTGTTACTTTGTGAGATGAATTAACAGAACACAACGCTGTGTCTCAGAAAGCTTCTTTCCCGTTTTAAACTGAAGATATTTCCTTTTCACCATAGCTCTCCATGGCTTTCGAAATGTCACTTTGCAAATTCCACAAGAACAGTCATAGCGAAAGGCTTCCTCAGGGGAAAGCTGTAACTCTGTGGGATGAATTCACAGATCAGAAAGCTGTTTCTCAGAAAGCTTCTTTCTCACTTTTATGGCGGATATTTCCTTTGGCCCTATAGTCTTCAAAGGGAACCGAATTATCCCTTCTCAGATTCCACAGAAATAAGGTTAGCAAACAGCTCTACGACATATAGCTCTCACTCAGTGAGTGGAAGTCACATATCACAAAGCAGTTTCTCAGAAAATTCTTTTCAGTTTTTATCTTAGGTTATTTCCTTTTTCACCATGACCCTCTATGGTCTCACAAATACCACTCTGCAAATTCCACAAGAACTGTCTTACTGAAAGGGTTCTTAAGGGGAAAGCTGTAACTCTGTGAGGTGAATTACCAGAACACAAAGCAGTTTCTCAGAAAGCTTCTTTACAGCTTTTTTCTTAGGATATTTCCTTCTTCACCATAGCCCTATAAAGGCTTACAAATATCACTATGAGTATTACACAAGAAGAGTCTTAGCAAAAGTCTTTTTGAGGGTAAAGCTGTAACTCTTTGAGATGAACTAACAGAACAGAAAGCAGTTTCTTAGAAAGCTTCTTTCCATTTTTAAACTGAAGATATTTCCCTTTTCACCACAGCCGTCTATGGGCTTCCAAATATCACTTTGCAAATTCAAAAAGAACAGTCCTAGGGAAAGGCTTCTTGAGTGGAATGCTGTAACTCTGTGAGATGAATTCACAGATCTCAGAGAAGTTTCTCAGAAAGCTTCTTTCTCACTTTTAGCGGCAGATATTTCCTTTGGCCCTATAGTCTTCAAAGGGATCCTAAATAACAGTTCTCCGATTCCATAGAAATAAGGCTATAAAACAGCTCTAGGAAATACAGCTGTAACTCAGTGAGTGGAAGTCACATAATACTAAACGGTTTCTCAGAAAGCCTCTTTCAGTTTTTAACTGAAGCTATATCCTTTTTCACCGTAGCCCTCTATGGGCTTCAAAATATCACTTTGAAAATACAACAAGAACAGTCTTAGCGAAAGGCTTCCAGAGGGGAAAGCTGTAACTCTGTTAGGTGAATTAACAGAACACAAAGCAGTTTCTCAGGAATTTTCTTTACAGTTTTTATCTGAAGATATATCCTTTTTCACCATAGCCCTCTATGGGCTTCCAAATATCACTTTGCAAATTCTACAAGAACAGTCTTAGGGAAAGACTCCTTGAGGGGAAAGCTGTAAGTCTGTGAGATGAATTAAAAGAACACAAAGCAGTTTCTGAGAAAGCTTCTTTCCAGTTTTTATCTGAGGATATTTCGTTTTCACCATAGCCCTCTATTGGCTTCCAAATAAAATTTTTCAAATTGCGCAAGAATAATCTTAGCGAAAGGCTTCTTGAGAGGAAAGCTGTAACTCTGTGAAATGAATTCGCAGGTCACGAAGAAGTTTCTCACAAAACTTCTTTCTAACTTTTAGCGGCAGATATTTCCTTTGGCCCTACAGTCTTCAAAGGGATCCGAAATAACAGTTCTCAGATTCCACAGAAATAAGGCTGACAAACAGCACTACGAAATACAGCTTTAACTCAGTGAGTGGAAGTCATATATCACAGAGCAGTTTCTCAGAAAGCTTCTTTTCAGTTTTTAAATGAAGATATATCCTTTTTCACTATAGGTCACTATGAGCTTCCAAATATCACTTTGCATATTCCACAAGAACTGTCTTAGCGAAAGGCTTCTTGAGGGGAAACCTGTAACTCTGTGAGATGAATTAACAAAACACAAAGCAGTTTCTCAGAAAGGTTCTTTTCAGTTTTTATCTTAGGATATTTACTTTTTCACCATCGACTTCTATGGGCTTACAAATATCACTTTGCAAATTCCACAAGAACAGTCTTAGCGAAAGGCTTCTGGAGGGGAAAGCTCTAATTCGGTTAGATGTATTATCAGAAAACACGCCAGTTTCTCAGAAAGCTTCTTTCCCCTTTTTAACGGGAGATTTTTCCTTTTTCACCATAGCCCTCTATGGGTTACCAAATAAGAATTTGCAAATTGCACAAGAAGAGTCTTAGAGAATGGCCTCTTGAGGGGAAAGCTCAAACTCTGTGAGATGAACTAACAGAACACAAAGCAGTTTCTCAGAAAGTTTCTTTTCGGTTTTTAACGGAAGATATTCCCTTTTTCACCATAGCCCTCTATGGGCTTCGAAATTTCTCTTTGCAAATTCCACAAGAACAGTCTTAGCGAAAGGCTTCTGCAGGGACAAGCTGTAACTGTGTGAGATGAATTAACATTACACAAAGCAGTTTCTCAGGAAACTTCTGTTCAGTTTTATATTAGGATATTTCCTTTTTCACCATAGACTTTTAAGGGCTCCAAATATCACTTTGCAAATTCCACAAGAACAGTCTTAGCAAAAGGCTTCTTGAAGGGAAAGCTGTAACTCTTTGAGTTGAATTAAGAGAACACAAAGTAGTTTCTCAGAAAGATTCTTTTCTATTTTAAACTGAAGTTATTTCCTTTTTCACAATAGCCATCTACGGGCTTCCAATATCACTTTGCAAATTTCACAAGAACAGTCTTAGTGAACGGTTTCTTGAGGGTAAAGCTGTATCTCTGTGAGATGAACTAACAGAAAACAAGGCAGATTCTCAGAAAGCTTCTTTTCGATTTTTATCTTAGGATATTTCCATTTTCACCGTAGCCATCTATGGGCTTCCAAATATCACTTTGCAAATTTCAGAAAAACAGCCTTAGTGACAGGCTTCTTGAGGGTAAGGCTGTAACTCTGTGAGATGAACTAACAGAACATAAGGCAGTTTCTCAGAAAGCTTCCTTTCAATTTTTATCTTAGGATATTTCCATTTTCACCATAGCCATCTATGGGCTTCCAAATATCACTTTGCAAATTTCACAAAAACAGCCTTAGTGACAGGCTTCTTGAGGGGAAAGCTGTAACTTTTTGAGATGAATTAACAGAACACAAAGCAGTTTCTCAGAAATCTTTTTTCCAGTTTTTAACGGAAGATATTTCCTTTTTCACCATAGCCTTCTTTGGGCTTCCAAATATCACTTTACATATTCCACAAGAACAGTCTTAGCGAAAGGTTTCCTGCGGAGAAATCTGTAACTTTGTGAGATGAATTAACAGAAAACAAAACAGTTTCTCAGAGAGCTTCTTTCCAGTTTTAAACGAAAGATAATTCCTGTTTCACCATAGCCCTCTATGGGTTTCAAAATATCACTTTGTAAATTCCACAAGAACAGTCTTAGCGAAAGGCTTCTTGAGGGGAAAGCTCTGACTCTGTGAGATCAATTAACAGAACACAAAGCATTCTCCCAGAAAGCTTCTTTCCTCTTTTTACCTGAAGAAAATTCCTTTTTCACCATAGTCCTCTATGGGCTTCCAAATATCACTTTGCAAATCCCACAAGAGCAGTCTTAGCGAAAGGCTTCTTGAGGTGAAAGCTGTAACTCTGTGAGTTGAATCAACAGAACACAAAATAGTTTCACAGAAAGCTTCTTTTCCGTTTTTAACGTAGGATTTTTCCTTTTCCACCATAGCCCTCTATGGGCTTCCAAATATCACTCTGCAAATTGCACAGTAAGAGTCTTAGCGAAATTTTTCTTGAGGGGAAAGCTGTAAATCTGGAGATGAATTAACAGAACAGAAAGTAGTTTCTCGGAAAGATTCTTTCCAGTTTTTAACGGAAGATATTTCCTTTTTCACCATTGCCCTCTCTGGGATTCCAAATATCACTTTGCAAATTCCACAAGAACAGTCTTAGGGTAAGTCTTCTTGAGAAGAAAGGTGTAATTCTTTGAAATGAATTAACAGAACCTAAAGCAGTTTCTCAGAAGGCTTCTTTGCAGTTTTTAACGGCAGATATTTCCTTTAGCACCCTGGCCCTTTATCGGCTTCCAACTATCACTTGGCAAATTCCACAAGAACAGTCTTAGCGAAAGGTTTCTTGAGGGGAAAGCTGAAACTCTGTGAGATGAATTAACAGAACACAAAGCAGTTTCTCAGAAAGCTTGTTTTCTGTTTTTGTCTTAGGATATTTCCTTTTTCACCAAGTTCCTCCACTTGTTTCCAAGTATCACTTTGCATATCCCACAAGAACAGTCTTAGGGAAAGGCTTCTTGAGCGGAAAGCTGTAATTCTGTGACGTGAATTAACAGAACACAAAGCAGTTTTCCACAAAGCTTCTTTCCAGTTTTTAACGGAAGATATTTCCTTTTCCACCATAGAACTCTATGGGCTTCCAAATATCACTTTCCAAATTTCACAAGAACAGTCTTAGTGAACGTATTCTTGGGGGGAAAGCTGTAACTCTGTGAGATGAATTAACAGAAAACAAAGTAGTTTATCAGAAAGCTTCTTTTCGGTTTTTATCTTAGTATAATTCCTTTTTCAACACAGCCCTCTATGGGCTTCCAATTATCACATTGCAAATTCCACAAGAAGAGTCTTAGCGAAATTCTTCCTGAGGGGAAAGCTGTAACTCTGCGAGATGAATTAACAGAACACAAAGAAGTTTCTCAGAAAGCTTCTTTCCAGTTTTTAACTGAAGATATTTCCTTTTTCACCATAGCCCTCTAAGAGCTTCCAAATATCACTTTGCAAATTTCACAAGAACAGCCTTCGCGAAAGTCTTCTTGACGGGAAAGCTGTAAATCTGTGATTGAATTAACAGAACACAAAGCCGTTTCTCAGAAAGCTTCTTTCCAGTTTTTAACGAAAGTGATTTCCTTTCTCACCATAGCCCTCTAGGGGCTTCCAATTATCACTTCGTAAATTCCACAAGAACAGTCTTAGTGAAAGGCTTCTTGAGGGGAAAGTGGTAACTCTGTGGGATGAATTAACAGAACACAAAGCAGTTTCTCAAAAAGCTTCTTTCCAGTTTTTTACTGAAGATATTTCCTTTTTCACCATATACCTCTATTGGCTTCCAAATATCACTCTGTAAATTCCACAAGAAGAGTCTTAGCGAAAGACTTCTTGAGAGGAAAGCTGTAAGTCTGTGAGATGAATTAACAGAACACAAAACCGTTTCTCAGATAGCTTCTTTCCAGTTTTTAACGGAAGAGATTTTCTTTTTCACAATAGCCCTCTATGGGGTTCCCAATATCATTATGGAAATTACACAAGTACAGTTTTAGCGAAAGCCTTCTTGAGGGGAACGCTGTAGATCTGTGAGATGAATTAAGAGAACAGAATGCAGTGTCTCAAAAAGTTTCTTTCCAGTTTTTAACTGAAGATATTTCCTCTTTAACCGTAGCCCTCTGTGGGCTTCCCATTATCACATTGCAAATTCCACAAGAACAGTCTTAGCGAAAGGCTTCTTAAAGTGAAAGGTGTAACACTGTGAGATAAATTCACAGGACACAAAGCAGTTTCTCAGAAAGCTTCTTTCCAGTTTTTAACTGAAGATATTTCCTTTTTCAGCATAGCCCTCTATGGGCCTCCAAATATCACTTTGCAAATTCCACAAGACCACTCCTAGTGAAAGGATTCATGAGGGGAAAGCTGTAACTCCGTGAGATGAATTAACAGAACACAAAGCCGATTCTCAGAAAGCTTTTTTCCAGTTTTGAACGGATCAGATTTCCTTTTTCACCATAGCCCTCTATGTGCTTCCAAATATCACTTTGCAAATTTCACAAGAACAGTATTAGCGAAAGGCTTCTTGAGGGGAATGCTGTAGCTCTGTGAGATGAATTAGGAGAACACAAGGTCGTTTCTCAGAAAGTTTCTTTCCAGTACTTAACTGAATATATTTCCTTTTTCTCCATAGCCTTCTATGGGCTTCGAAATATCACTTTGCAAATTCCAAAAGAACAGTCTTAGCGAAAGGCTTCTTGAGGGGAAAGCTGTAACTCTGTGAGATGAATTAACAGAACACAATGCAGTTTCTCAGAAAGCTTCTTTCCCCTTTTAACGGAAGAGATTTCCTTTTTCAACATAGCACTCTATGGGCTTCCAAATATCAATGTGCATATTCCACAAGGACAGTGTTATCGAAAGGCTTCTTGAGGGGAAAGCTGTAACCCTGTGAGATGAATTAACAGAACACAAAGCTGTTTCTCAGAAAGCTTCTTTCCAGTTTTTAACGGAAGACATTTCCTTTTTCACCATAGCCTTCTATGGGCTTTCAAATATCACTTTGCATATTCCACCAGAACAGTCTTAGCGAAGGGATTCTTGAGGGGAAATCTTTAATTCCGTGGGATGAACTAACAGAACACAAAGTCGTTTTTCAGAAAGCTTCTTTCCAGTTTTTAACTGAAGAGATTTCGTTTTTCACCATAGCCCTCAATGGGCTTCCAAATATCACTTTGCAAATTCCACAAGAACAGTCTTAGCGGTTGGCTTCTTGAGGGGAAAGCTGTTACACTGTGAGATGAATTAAGAGAACACAAAGCCGTCTCTCAGAAAGCTTCTTTCCAGTTTTTAACGGAATTGATTTCCTTTTTCACCATAGCCCTGTATGGGCTTCAAAATATCACTTTGCAAATTCCACAAGAACAGTTTCTGCGAAAGGCTTCTTCAGGGGAAAGCTGTTACTCTGTGGGATGAATTAACAGAACAAAAAGCAGTTTCTCAGAAAGCTTCTTTCCAGTTTTTAACGGAAGAGTGTTCCTTTTTAACCATAGCCCTCTATGGACTTTAATTATCACTTTGCAAATACCACAAGAACACCCTTAACGAAAGGATTCTTGAGCGGAAAGCTGTAACTCTGTCAGATGAATTAACAAAACACAATGCAGTTTCTCAGAAAGCTTCCTTTGGGTTTTTATCTTTGGATATTTCCTTTTTCGCCATAACCATCTAGTGGCTTCCAATAGCACTTTGCAAATTACACAAGAACAATCTCAGTGAACGGTTTCTTCAGGGGAAAGTTGTAACTCTGTGAGATGAATGAACAGAACACAAAGCAGTTTCTCAGAAAACTTCTTTTCAGTTTTTATCCTAGGATGTTTCCTTTTTCACCGTAGCCCTGTATGGGCTTCCAAATATCACTTTGCAAATTCCACAAGGACAGTCTTAGCGAAATTCTTCTTGAGGGGAAAGCTGTAACACTGTGAGATGAATTAACAAAACACAAGGCAGTTTCCCAGAAAGTTTCTTTCCAGTTTTTAACGGAAGATATTCCCTTTTTCACCATAGCCTTCTATGGACTTCCAAATATTACTATGCCTATCCACCAAGAACAGTATTAGGGAAAGGCTTCCTGAGGGGAAAGCTGTAACTGAGTAAGATGAATTAACAGAACACAAAGCAGTTTCTCAGAAAGCTTCATTTCAGTTTTTATCTTAGGATATTTCCTTTTTTACCCTAGCCTTCTGTGGGCTTCCATACATCACTTTGCATATTTCACCGGAACTCTCTTAGGGAAAGGCTACTTGAGTGGAAAGCTGTAACTCCGTAAGATGAATTAACAGAACACAAGCCGTTTCTCAGAAAGCTCTTTCCAGTTTTTAACTGAAGATAATTTCTTTTTCACCGTAGCCCTCTATGGACTTCCAAATATTACTTTGCAAATTCCACAAGAACAGTGTTAGCGAAAGGGCTCTTGAGAGTAAAGCTATAACTCTGTGAGATGAATTAAAAGAACACAAAGCAGTTTCTCAGAAAGCTTGTTTTCTATTTTTATCTTAGGATATTTCCTTTTTTACCAAGGTCCTCTATGTGTTTCCAAATATCACTTTGCATATCCCACAAGAACAGTCTTAGGGAAAGTCTTCTTGAGGGGAAAGCTGTAAATCTGTGAGATGAATTAACAGAACACAAAGCAGTTTCCCACAAAGCTTCTTTCCAGTTTTTAACGGAAGATATTTCCTTTTCCACCATAGCCCCCTAAGGGCCTCCAAATATCACTTTACAAATTTCAAAAGAACAGTCTTAGTGAACGTCTTCTTGGAGGGAAAGCTGTAACTCTGTGAGATGAACTAACAGAAAATAAAGTAGTTTATCAGAAAGCTTCTTTTCGGTTTTTATCTTAGTATAATTCCTTTTTCACCATAGCCCTCTATGGGCTTCCAATTATCACGTTGCAAATTCCACAAGAAGAGTCTTAGTGAAATTCTTCTTGAGGGAAAAGCTGTAACTCTGTGAGATGAATTAACAGAACACAAAGCAGTTTCTCAGAAGGCTTCTTTCCAGTTTTTAACTGAAGATATTTCCTTTTTCACCATAGCCCTCTAAGGGCTTCCAAATATCACTTTGCAAATTCCACAAGAACAGCCTTCGCGAAAGTCTCCATGACGGGAAAGCTGTAAATCTGTGATTGAATTAACAGAAGACAAAGCAGTTTCTCAGAAAGCTTATTTCTATTTTGTAACCGAAGATATTTCATTTTTCACCGTAGCCCCCTATGGGCTTCCAAATACCACATTGAAAATTCCGCCAGAACAGTCTTAGCGAAAGGCTTCTTGAGGGGAAAGCTGTAACCCTGTGAGGTGAATTAACAGAACACTAAGAAGTTTCTCAGAAAGCTTCTTTCCACTTTTTAACGTAAGAGAATTCCTTTTGCACCATAGCCCTCTGTGGGCTTCCAAATATCTCTTTCCCAATCCCACAAGAACACCCTTAGCGAAAGACTTCATGAGGGGAAAAGTGTAACACTGTAAGATGATTTAACAGAACACAAAGCAGTCTCTCAGAAAGCTTCTTTCCAGTTTTTAACGGAAGATATTTCCTTTTTCACCATAGCCCTCTATGGGCTTTCAAATATCTCTTTGCGAATTCCACAAGAAGATTCGTATCGAAAGGCTTCCTGAGGAATAAGCTGTAACTCTGTGAGTTGAATTAACAGAACACTGAGTAATTTCTCAGAAAGATTCTTTTCGGTTTTTATCTTAGGATATCTCCATTTTCACCATAGCCCTCTATGGGCTTCCAATATCACTTTGCAAATTCCACAAAAACAGTCTTAGCGATAGGCTTCTTGATGGGAAAGCTGTAACTCCGTGAGATGAATTAATGAAACACAAAGCAGTTTCTCAGAAAGCTTCTTTCAAGAAGTTAATTGAAGATATTTCCTTTTTCACTATAGACCTCTACAGGCTTCCAAATATCATTTTGCAAATTCCACAAGAACAGACTTAAGGAAAGGCTTCTTGAGGAGAATGCTGTAACTCTGTGAGATGAATTAACAGAACCCAAAGCAGTTTCTCAGAAATCTTCTTTCCAGTTTTCAACTGAAGATATTTCATTTTTTACCATAGCCCTCTATGGGCTTCCAAATATCACTTTGCAAATTCCACAAAAACTGTCTCAGGGAAAGGCTTCTTGAGGGGAGAGCTGTAATTCTGTGAGATGAATTAATAGAACACAAAGCATTTTCTCGGAAAACTTCTTTCCAGTTTTTAACGGAAGAAATTTCCCTTTCCAACTTAGCCCACTATGGGCTTCGAAATATTACTTTGAAAATTTCACAACAACAGTCTAAGCGAAAGGTTTCTTGAGATAGACTTTTTGAGGGGAAAGCTGTAACTCTCTGAGTTGAATTAACAGAACACAAAGCAGTTTCTCAGACAGCATCTTTACAGTTTTTAACTGAAGTTATTCCTTTTTCACCATAGCCCTAAATGGGTTTCCAAATATCCCTTTGTCAATTCCACAAGAACAGTCTTAGCAAAAGTCTTCTTGAGGTGAAAGCTGTAACTCTATGAGATGAATTAACACAACACATAGCACTTTCTCAGACAGGTTCTTTCCAGTTTTTAACTGAAGATATTTCCTTTTTCACCATAGCCATCTATGGGCTTCCAAATATCACCTTTCAAATTCCACAAGAACAGTCTTAGCGAAAGAATTCTTGAAGGGAAAGCTGTAACTCAGAAAGCTTCTTTACCGTTTTTAACGGAAGATATTTCCTTTTTCACCATAGCCCTCTATGGGCTTCCGAATATCACTTTGCAAATTCCACAAGAACAGTCTTAGCGAAAGGCTTCTTGAGGGGAATGCTGTAACTCTGTGAGATGAATTAAGAGAACACAAAGCAATTTCTCAGAAAGCTTCTTTCTAGTTTTTAACGGAAGATGTTTCCTTTTTCACCATAGCCCTCTGCGGGTTCCAAAGATCACTTTGCAAATTCCATAAGAACAGTCTTAGCGAAAGGCTTCTTGAGGGTAAAGCTGTAACTCTGTGAGATGAATTAACAGAAAACAAAGCAGTTTCTCAGACAGCTTCTTTCCAGTTTTTAACGGAAGATATTTCCTTTTTCACCATCGCCCTCTAAGTGCTTACAAATATCACTTTGCAAATTCCACAAGAACAGTCTTAGCGAAAGACTTCTTGATGGGAAAGCTGTAATTCTGTGAGATGAATTAACAGAGAACAAAGCAGTTTCTCAGAATGCTTCTTTTAAGTTTTTATATTAGGATATTTCCTTTTTCAAAATAGCCCTCTATGGGCTTCCAAATATCACTTTGCAAAATTCCACAAGCACAGTCTTACCACACGACTTCATGAGGGGAAAGCAGTAACTCCGTGAGTAGTATTAAGAGAACACAAAACAGTTTCTCAGTAAGATTCTTTACAGTTTCTAAAGACAGATATTTCCTTTTTCAACGTAGCCATCTAGGGGATTCCAAATATCACTTTCCAAATTCCACAAGAACAACCTTAGCGAAAGGCTTCTTGAAGGGAAAATGTAACTCTGTGAGATGAATTAAGAGAACACAAAGCAGTTTCTAAGAAAGTTTCTTTCCAGTTTTTTACGAAAGATATTTTCTTTTTCACCATAGCCCTCTAAGGGCTTCCAAATATCTCTTTGCAAATTCCACAAATACAGTCTTAGCAAAAGGCTTATTGAGGTGAAAGCTGTAACTCTGTGAGTTGAATTAACAGAACACAAAGCTGTTTTTCACAAAGCTTCATTCCAGTTCTTAAAGGAAGATAATTCCTTTTTCGCCATAGCCCTCTGTGGGCTTCCAAATATCACTTTGCAAATACCTCAAGAACAGTCTTTGCGAAAGGCTTCTTGAAGGGAAAGCTGTAACTCTGTGAGATGAATTAACAGAACACAAAGCAGTTTCTCAGAAAGCTTCTTTCCACTTTTTAAGGAAAGATATTTCCTTTTTCAGCATAGCCCCCCATGGGCTTCCAAATATCTCTTTGCAAATTCCACAAATACAGTCTTAGCAAAAGGCTTCTTGAGGGGAAAGCTGTAACCCTGTGAGATCAATTAAGAGAACACAAAGTAGTTTCTCAGAAATCTTCTATCCAGTTTTTAACTTAAGATATTTCCATTTTCACCATAGCCCTCTATGGGCTTCAAAATATCACTTTCCAAATTCCACAAGAACAGCCTTAACGAAAGACTTCCTGAAGGGAAAGCTGTAACTCTGTGACAAGAATTAACAGAGCACAAAGCAGTTTCTCAGAATGCTTCTTTTCAGTTTTTAATTTAGTATATTTCCTACTTCATTGTAGCCCTCTATGGTCTTCCAAATATCACTTTGCAAATTCCACAAGAACAGTCTTAGCGAAAGGCTTCTTGAGGGGAAAGCTGTAAATCTGTGAAATGAATTAAGAGAACACAAAGCAGTTTCTCAGAAAGTGTCTTTCCAGGTTTTAACGGAAGATATTTCCTTTTTCACCATAGCCCTCTATGGGCTTCCAAATATCACTTTGCAAATTCCCCAAGAGCAGTTTAGCGAAACGCTTCTTGGGGGTATATCTGTAACACTCTGAGATGAATTAACAGAACCCAAAGTAGTTTCAAAAAAGCTTCTTTGCAATTTTTAAGGGAAGATAGTTCCTTTTTCACAATAGCCCTCTATGGGCTTACAAATATCACATTTCAAATACCATAAGAACAGTCTTAACGAAAGGATTCTTGAGGGGAAATCTGTAATTCTGTGAGATAAATTAACAGAACACAAAGCAGTTTCTCAGACAGCTTCTTTCCAGTTTTTAACTGAAGGTATTCCTTTTTCACCATATCCCTCTATGGGCTTCCAAATATCACTTTGCAAATTCCAGAAGAACAGTCTTAGCGAAATGTTCCTTGAGGGGAAAGCTGTAACTCTTTGAGATGAATTCACAGAACACAGAGCAGTATCTCCGAAAGCTTCTTTCCCGTTCTTAACGGAAGATATTTCCTTATTCACCATAGCCCTCTAAGGGCTTACAAGTATCACTTTACAAATCCCACAAGAACAGTCTTAGCAAAAGGCTTCTTGAGGGCAAAGCTGTAACTCTGCTAGATGAATTAACAGAACACAAAGCAGTTTCTCAGACAGCTTCTTTCCAGTTTTTATCTGAAGATATTTTCTTTTTCACCATAGCACTCAATGGGCTTCCGAATATCACTTTGCATATTCCACAACAACAGCCTTAGCGAAAGGCTTCTAGAGGGGAAAGCTGTAACTCTGTGAGATGAATTAACAGAACACAAAGCCGTTTCTTCGACAGCTTCTTTCCAATTTTTAACTGAAGAGATTACCTTTTTCATCATAGCTTTCCATTGGCTTCCAAATACCACTTTGTATATGCCAAAAGAACAGCCTTTGTGAAAGGCTTCTTGAAGGGAAAGCTGAAACTCTGTGAGATGAATTAACAGAACACAAAGCAGTTTCCCAGAATGCTTCTTTCCAGTTTTTAACGGAAGATATTTCCTTTTTCACCATAGCCCTCTAGGGGCTTCCAAATATCACTTTGCAAATTCCACAAGAACAGTCTAAGCGAAACGCTTCTTGACGGGAAAGCAGTAACTCTGAGAGATGAATTAAGAGAACTCAAAGCAGTTTCTCAGAAAGTTTCTTTCTAGATTTTAACGGAACATATTTCCTTTTTCACCATAACCCTCTATGGGCTTACAAATATCACTTTGTAAATACCACAAGAACAGCCTTAGCGAACGGCTTCTTGAAGGGAAAGCTGTAACTCTGTTAGATGAATTAACAGAAAACAAAGCAGTTTCTCAGAAAACTTCTTTACCGTTTTTAACGGAAGATATTTCCTTTTTCACCATATCCCTCAATGGGCTTCCAAATATCACTTTGCCAATTCGACAATAACAGTCTTAGCGAAAGGCTTCTTGAGGGGACATCTGTAACTCTGTGAGATGAATTAACAGAACACAAAGTAGTTTCAAGGAAAGCCTCTTTCCAATTTTTAATGGAAGATATTTCCTTTTTGAATGTAGCCCTCTATTAGCTTACACATATCACTTTGCAAATTCCACAAGAACAGTCTTAATCAAAGGCTTCTTGAGGGGAAACTGTAATTCTGTGAGATGAATTAACACAACACGAAGCAGTTTCACAGACAGCTTCTTTCCAGTTTTTAGCTGAAGATATTCCTTTTTCAGCATAGCCCTCTATGGGCTTGCAAATATCACTTTGCCAATTCCACAAGAACAGTCTTAGCGAAAGGCTTCTTGAGGGGGAAAGCAGTAACTCTGTGAGATGAATTAACGGAACACAAAGCAGCTTCTCAGAAAGCTTCTTTACAGTTTTAAACGGAAGGTATTTCCTTTTTCACCATAGCCCTCTACCGGCTTCCAAATATCACTTTGCAAATTCCACAAGAACAGTCTTAGCGAAAGACTTATTGAGGGGAATGCTGTAACACTGTGAGATGAATTAAGAGAACACAAGGCCGTTTCTCAGAAAGCTTCTTTCCAGTTCTTAACTGAAGATATTTCCTTTTTCTCCATAGCCCTCTATGGGCTTCCCAATATCACTTTGCAAATTCACAAGAACAGTCTTAGTGAAAGGCTTCTTGTCGGGAAAGCTGTAACTCTTTGAGATGAATTAACAGGACACAAAACAGTTTCTCAGAAAGCTTCTTTCCTGTTTTTAACTTAAGATATTACCTTTTTCACGACAGCCCTCTCTAGCCTTCCAAATATCACTTTGCAAATTCCACAAGAACAGTCTCAGCGATAGGCTTCTTGAGGGGAAAGCTGTAACTCTGTGAGATGAATTAACAGAACACAAAGCCATTGGTCAGATAGCTTTTTTCCAGTTTTGAACGGATGAGATTTCCTTTTTCACCATAGCCCTCTATGCGCTTCCAAATATCACTTTACAAATTCCTCAAGAACAGTCTTAGCGAAAGGTTTCTTGAAGGGAAAGCTGTAACTCTGTGAGATGAAATAAGAGAACCCAAATCCGTTTCACAGAAAGCTTCTTTCCAGTTATTAACGAAAGAGATTTCCTTTTTCAGCATAGTCCTCTATTACCTTCCAAATATCACTTTGTAAATCCCACAAGAACATAGTTCGCGAAAGGCTTCTTGAAGGGAAAGCTGTAAGTCTCTGAGATGAATTCACAGGACACAAAGCAGTTTCTCAGAAAGCTTCTTTCCAGTTTTTAACTGAAGATATTTCCTTTTTCTCCATAGCCCTCTATGGGCTTCCAAATATCACTTTGCAAATTCCACAAAAGCAGTCTTAGTGAAAGGCTTTTGAGGGGAAATCTGTAATACTGTGAGGTGAATTAAAAGAACACAATGCAGTTTCCCAAAAAGCTTCTTTCCAGTTTTTAAAGGAGATATTTCCTTTTTCAGCATAGCCATCTATGGGCTTCCAAATATCACTTTGAAAATTTCACAAGAACAGTCTTAGCACAAGCTTCTTGGGAGGAAAGCTATAACTCTTGGAGATGAACTAACGGAACCCAAAGCAGTTTCTCAGAATGCTTCCTTCCAGTTTTAACTGAATATATTTTCTTTTTCAACATAACACTCTACGTGGTTCAAAATATCACTTTCCAAATTCCACAAGAACAGTCTTTGCAAAAGGCTTCTTGAGGGGAAAGCTGTAACTCTGTGTGATGAATTAAGAGAACACAAAGCCGTTTCTTAGAAAGCTTCTTTCCAGTTTTTAAATGAAGATATTTCTTTTTTCAGCATAGCCATCTATGGGCTTCCAAATATAACTTTTTAAATTCCAGAAGAACAGTCTTAGTTAGAGGCTTCTTGAGGGGAAAGCTGTAACACTGTGAGATGAGTTAGGAGAACACAAAACCATTTCTCAGAAAGCTTCTTTCCAGTTTTTAACAGAATTGATTTCCTTTACACCATAGCCCGCTATGGACTTCCAAATATATCTTTGCAAATTCCACAAGAGCAGTCTTAGCGAAAGGTTTCTTGAGAGGAAAGCTATAACGCTGTGAGATGAATTAAGAGAACAAAAAGCAGTTTCTGAAAAAGCTTTTTTTCACTTTTTATCTTAGGATATTTCCTTTTTCACCATAGCCCTCTCAGGGCTCCAAATACCACTTTGCAAATTCCACAAGAACAGTCTTAGCTAAAGCATTTTTCAGGGGAAAGCTGTAACTCTGAGAGATGAATTAACAGAACACAAAGCAGTTTCTCAAAAATCTTCTTTTCAGTTTTTATCTAACGATATTTCCTTTTTCACCATAGCCCTGTTTGGGCTTCCAAATATCTCTTTTTAAATTCCACAAGAAGAGTCTTAGCGAAAGGCTTCTTGAGGGGAAAGCTGTAACTCTGTGATATGAATTAAGAGAAAACAAAGCAGTATCTCAGAAAGCTTCTTTCCACTTTTTAACCGAAGATATTTCCTTTTTCAGCATATCCCTCTATGGGTTTCGAAATATCACTTTGGAAACTCCATAAGAACACTCTTAGCGAAAGGCTTCATGAGGGGAAAGGTGTAACTCTGTGAGATGAAATAACAGAACACAAAGACTTTTCTCAGAGAGCTTCTTTCCAGTTTTTAACGGAATTGACTTCCTTTTTCACCATAGCCCTCTATGGGCTTCCAAATATCACTTTGTAAATTCCACAAGAACAGTCTTAGCAAAAGGCTTCTTGAGGGGAAAGCTGTTACACTGTGGGATGAATTAACAGAAAATAAAGCAGTTTCTCAGAAAGCTTCTTTCCAGTTTTTAACAGAAGAGATTTCCTTTTTCACCATAGCAACATATGGGCTTCCAAATATATCTTTGCAAATTTCACAGGAACACTCTTAGCCAAAGGCTTCTTGAGCGGAAAGCTGTAACTCTGTGAGATGAATTGACTGAACACAGAGCAGTTTCTCAGAAAGCTTCTCTTCATTTTTTATCTTAGGATGTTTCCTGTTCACCATAGCCCTGTAAGGGCTTCCAATTAACACTTTTTAAATTCCACAAGAACAGACTTAGCGAACGGCTTACGGAGAGAAAGCTGTAACTCTGTGAGATGAATTAAGAGAACACAAAGCCGTTTCTCAGGAAGCTTCTTTACACTTTTTAATGGAAGACATTTCCTTTTTAACCATAGCCCTCTCTGGGCTTCCAAATATCACTCTGCAAATTCCACAAGAACAGTCTTAGCGAAGGCTTCTTGAGAGGAAAGCTGTAACTCTGTGAGATTAATTAACAGAACACAACGCAGTTTCTCAGAAAGCTTCTTTCCAGTTTTTAACGAAAGAGATTTCCTTTTTCTCCATAGCACTCTATGGACTTCCAAATATCACTTTGCAAATTCCACAACAACAGCCTTAGCGAAAGGGTTCTTGAAGGGAATGCTGTAACTCTGTTAGATGAATTAAGAGAACACAAGGCCGTTTCTCAGAAAGCTTCTTTCCAGTTTTTAACTGCATATATTTCCTTTTTCTCCATAGCCCTCTATAGGCTTCCAAATATCACTTTGCAATTTCCACAAGAACATTCTTAGCGAAAGTCTTCTTGAGGGGAAAGCTGTAACTCTGTGAGTTGTATTAACAGCACACAATGCAGTTTCTGAAAAAGCTTCTTTCCAGTTTTTAACGGAAGATATTTCCTTTTTCACCGTAGTCCTCTTTGGGCTTCCAAATATCACTTTGCAAATTCCACAAAAACAGTATTTGCGAAATACTTCTTGAGAGGAAAGCTATTACAGTGTGAGATGAACTAACAGAACACAAAGCAGTTTCTCAGAATGCTTCTTTCCAGGTTTTAAGTGAAGATATTTTCTTTTTCACCATAATCCTTATGGGCTTCCAAATATCACTTTTCATATTCCACAAGAACAGTCTTAGCGAAAGGCTTCTTGAGAGGGAAGTTGTAACTCTGTGAGATGAATTTAGAGAATACAAAGCCGTTTCTCAGAAAGCTTCTTTCCAGTTTTTAACGGAATAGATTTCCTTTTTCACCATAACCCTGTATGGGCTTCCAAATATCACTTTGCAAATTCCACAAGAGCAGTCTTAGCGAAAGGCTTCTTAAGGGGAAACCTGTTACACTGTGGGATGAATTAACAGAACAAAAAGCAGTTTCTCAGAAACCTTCTTTCCAGTTTTTAACGGAAGATATTTCCTTTTCCAGCATAGCCCTCTAATGGCTTCCAAATATCACTTTGCAAATTCCACAAGAACACTCTTAGCGAAAGGCTTCTTGAGCGGAAAACCGTAACTCTGTGAGATGAATTAACAGAACACAAAGTAGTTTCTCTGAAAGCTTCTTTTCAGTTTTTATCTTCCGTTATTTCCTATTTCACCATAGCCCTTTAAGGGCTTCCAAATGTCACTTTGTAAATTCCACAAGAAGAGACTTAGCGAACGGCTTTTTGAGGGTAAAACTGTAACTCTGTGAGATGAATTAAGAGAACACCAAGCCGTTACTCAGAAAGTTTCTTTCCATTTTTTAACGGAAGAGATTTCCTTTTTCACCATAGTCCTCTAAGGGCTATGAAATATCACTTTGCAAATTCCACAAGAACAGCCTTAGTGAAAGGCTTCTTGAGGGGAAAGCTGTTACTCTGTGAGATGAATTAACAGAACACAAAGCAGTTTCTCAGAAAGCTTCTTTCCACTTTTTACCTGAAGATATTTCCTTTTTCACCACAGCCCTCCAATGGCTTCCAAATATCACTTGGCAAATTACAACACAACAGTCTTAGCGAAAGCCTTCTTGACGGGAAAGCTGTAACTCTGTGAGATGAATTAACGGAACACAAAGCCGCTTCTCAGAAAGATTCTTCCCAGTTTTTAACGGAAGAGATTTCCTTTTTCACCATAGCCCTCTATGGGCTTCCAAATATTACTTTGCAAATTCCACATGAACAGTCTTAGCGAAAGGCTTCTTGACGGGAAAGCTGTAACTCTGTGAGATGAAATAAGAGAACAAAAATCCGTTTCTCAGAAAGTTTCTTTCCAGTTTTTAATGAAAGAGATTTCCTTTTTCAGCATAGCCCTCTAAGGGCTTCCAAATATCACTTTGTAAATTCCACAAGAACAGTCTTACCTTTTTCACCATAGCCCTCTATAGGTTTCCAAATATCACTTTGCCAATTCCACAAGAACAGTCTTAGTGAAAGACTTCCTGAGGGAAAAGTTGTAACTCTGTGAGATGAATTAACAGAACACAAAGGCGTTTCACAGAAAGCTTCTTTCCAGTTTTTAACTGAAGATATTTCCTTTTTCTCCATAGCCCTCTATGGGCTTCCAAATATCACTTTGCAAATTCCACAAAAGCAGTCTTAGTGAAAGGCTTCTTGAGGGGAAAGTGGTAACTCTGTGGGATGAATTAACAGAACACAAAGCAGTTTCTCAGAAACCTTCTTTCCAGTTTTTAACTGAAGATATTTCCTTTTTCACCGTATACCTCTAAGGGCTTCCGAATATCACTTTGTAAATTCCACAAGAAGAGTCTTAGTGAAAGACTTCTTGAGAGGAAAGCTGTAAGTCTGTGAGATGAATTAACGGAACACAAAGCCGTTTCTCAGAAACCTTCATTCCAGTTTTTAACGGTAGAGATTTTCTTTTTCATAGTAGCCCTCTATGGTCTTCCAAATATCATATTGCAAATTACACAAGAACAGTTTAACCGAAAGGCTTCTTGAGGGGAAGGCTGTAGATCTGTGAGATGAATTAAGAGAACACAATGCAGTGTCTCAAAAAGTTTCTTTCCAGTTTTTAACTGAAGATATTTCCTTTTCAACCGTAGCCCTCTGTGGGCTTCCAATTATCACTTTGCGAATTCCACAAGAACAGACTCAGCGAAAGGCTTCTTGAGAGGAAAGCTATAACACTGTGAGATGAATTAACAGAACATAAAGCAGTTCCTGAAAAAGCTTCCTTTCAGTTTTTATCTTAGGGTATTTCCTTTTTTACCATAGCCCTGTATGGGCTTCCAAATATCACTTTTTAAATTCCACAAGAACAGTCTTAGCGAAAGGCTTCTTAAAGGGAAAGCTGTAACACTGTGAGATGAATTCACAGAACACAAAGCAGTTTCTCAGAAAGCGTCTTTTCAGTTTTTAACTGAAGATATTTCCTTTTTCAGCATAACCCTCTATGGGCTTCCAAATTTCACTTTGCAAATTTCACAAGAACAGTCTTAGCGAAAGGCTTCTTGAGGGGAATGCTGTAGCTCTGTGAGATGATTTAAGACAACACCAGGTCGTTTCTCAGAAAGCTTCTTTCCAGTTCCTAACTGAATATATTTCCTTTTTCTCCATAGCCCTCTATGGGCTTCGAAATATCACTTTGCAAATTCCACAAGAACAGTCTTAGCGAAAGGCTTCTTGAGGGGAAAGATGTAACTCTGTGAGATGAATTAACAGAACACAATGCAGTTTCTCAAAAAACTTCTTTCCAGTTTTTAACAGAAGATATTTCCTTTTTCACCATAGCCCTCTTTGGGCTTCCAAATATCACTTTGCAAATTCCACAAGAACAGCCTTAGCCAAAGGCTTCTTAAGGGGAAAACTGTAACTCTGTGAGATGAATTAATAGAATACAAAGCAGTTTCTCAGAAAGCTTCTTTCCACTTTCTAACTGAAGATGTTTCCTTTTTCAACATAAACCTCTAAGGGCTTCCAAATATCACTTTGGAAATTCCACAAGAACAGTGTTAGCGAAATGCTTCTTGAGGGGAAAGCTGTATCTCTGTGAGATGAATTAAAAGAACACAAAGCCGTTTCGCAGAAAGCTTCTTTCCAGTTTTTGATGGAAGAGATTTACTTTTTCACCATAGCCCTCTATGGGCTTCCAAATATCACTTTGCAAATCCCACAAGAACAGTCTTAGCAAAAGGCTTCTTGAGGGGAATGCTGTAACTCTGTGAGATGAAATAAGAGAACACAAATCCGTTTCTCAGAAAGCTTCTTTCCACTTTTTAACGAGAGAAATTTCCTTTTTCAGCATAGCTCTCCATGGGCTTTCAAATATCACTTTGCAAATTCCACAAGAACAGTCTTAGCGAAAGGCTTCCTGAGGGGAAAGGTGTAACTCTGTGAGATGAATTAACAGAACACAAAGCAGTTTCTCAGAAAGCTTCTTTCCACTTTTTAACGGAGGATATTTCCTTTTTCACCAAAGACCTCTATGGGTTTCCAAATATCACTTTGCAAATTCCACAAGAACAGTCTTAGCGAAAGACTTCTTGAGGGGAATGCTGTAACCCTGTGAGTTGAATTAACAGAACCCAAAGCTGTTTGTCAAAATGCTTCTTTCCAGTTTTTAACTGAAGATATTTTCTTTTTCACCGTAGCCCTCTATGGAATTCCAAATATTACTTTGCAAATTCCACAAGAACAGTCTTAGCGAAAGGGTTCTTGAGAGGAAAGCTATAACTCTGTGAGATGAATTAACAGAACACAAAGCAGTTGCTCAGAAAGCTTCTTTCCAGTTTTTTTTTTTTTTTTTCAGGTTTGCTACATATGTTTACTTGTGCCATGTTGGTGTTCTGCACCCATCAACTCGTCATTTACATCAGGTATAACTCCCAATGCAATCCCTCCCCCCTCCCCCCTCCCTATGATAGGTCCCGGTGTGTGATGTTCCCCTTCCCGAGTCCAAGTGATCTCATTGTTCAGTTCCCGCCTATGAGTGAGAAAATGCGGTGTTTGTTTTTCTGTTCTTGTGATAGTTTGCTGAGAATGATGGTTTCCAGCTGCATCCATGTCCCTACAAAGGACACAAACTCATCCTTTTTTATGGCTGCATAGTATTCCATGGTGTATATGTGCCACATTTTCTTAATCCAATCTGTCACTGATGGACATTTGGGTTGATTCCAAGTCTTTGCTATTGTGAATAGTGCTGCAATAAACATACGTATGCATGTGTCTTTATAGCAGCATAATTTATAATCCTTTCGGTATATACCTAGTAATGAGATAGCTGGGTCATATGGTACATCTAGTTCTAGATCCTTGAGGAATCGCCATACTGTTTTCCATAATGGTTGAAGTAGTTTACAATCCCACCAAAAGTGTAAATGTGTTCCTATTTCTCCACATCCTCTCCAGCACCTGTTGTTTCCTGACTTTCTAATGGTCGCCATTCTAACTGGTGTGAGATGGTATCTCAGTGTGGTTTTGATTTGCATTTCTCTGATGGCCAGTGATAATGAGCATTTTTTCATGTGTCTGTTGGCTGTATGAATGTCTTCTTTTGAGAAATGTCTGTTCATGTCCTTTGCCCACTTTTTGATGGGGTTGTTTGTTTTTTTCTTGTAAATTTGTTTGAGTTCTTTGTAGGTTCTGGATATTAGCCCTTTGTCAGATGAGTAGATTGCAAAAATTTTCTCCCACTCTGTAGGTTGCCTGTTCACTCTGTTGGTAGTTTCTTTAGCTGTGCAGAAGCTCTTTAGTTTAATGAGATCCCATTTGTCAATTTTGGCTTTTGCTGCCGTTGCTTTTGGTGTTTTAGACATGAAGTCTTTGCCCATGCCTATGTCCTGAATGGTACTACTTAGGTTTTCCTCTAGGATTTTTATGGTATTAGGTCTAACATTTAAGTCTCTAATCCATCTTGAATTAATTTTCATATAAGGAGTAAGGAAAGGATCCAGTTTCAGCTTTCTACTTATGGCTAGCCAATTTTCCCAGCACCATTTATTAAATAGGGAATCCTTTCCCCATTTCTTGTTTCTCTCAGGTTTGTCAAAGATCAGATGGCTTTAGATGTGTGGTATTATTTCTGAGGACTCTGTTCTGTTCCATTGGTCTATATCTCTGTTTTGGTACCAGTACCATGCTGTTTTGGTGACTGTAGCCTTGTAGTATAGTTTGAAGTCAGGTAGCGTGATGCCTCCAGCTTTGTTCTTTTGACTTAGGATTGTCTTGGAGATGCGGGCTCTTTTTTGGTTCCATATGAACTTTAAAGCAGTTTTTTCCAATTCTGTGAAGAAGCTCATTGGTAGCTTGATGGGGATGGCATTGAATCTATAAATTACCTTGGGCAGTATGGCCATTTTCACGATATTGATTCTTCCTATCCATGAGCATGGTATGTTCTTCCATTTGTTTCTGTCCTCTTTTATTTCACTGAGCAGTGGTTGGTAGTTCTCCTTGAAAAGGTCCTTTACATCCCTTGTAAGTTGGATTCGTAGATATTTTATTCTCTTTGAAGCAATTGTGAATGGAAGTTCATTCCTGATTTGGCTCTCTGTTTGACTGTCACTGGTGTATAAGAATGCTTGTGATTTTTCCACATTAATTTTGTATCCTGAGACTTTGCTGAAGTTGCTTATCAGCTTAAGGAGATTTTCGGCTGAGACAATGGGGTTTTCTAAATATACAATCATGTCATCTGCAAACAGGGACAATTTGACTTCTTCTTTTCCTAACTGAATCCCCTTGATTTCTTTCTCTTGCCTGATTGCCCTAGCCAGAACTTCCAACAAAATGTTGAATAGGAGTGGTGAGAGAGGGCATCCCTGTCTTGTGCCAGTTTTCAAAGGGAATTTTTCCAGTTTTTGCCCATTCAGTATGATATTGGCTGTGGGTTTGTCATAAATAGCTCTTATGATTTTGAGGTACGTTCCATCAATACCGAATTTATTGAGCGTTTTTAGCATGAAGCGCTGTTGAATTTTGTCAAAAGCCTTTTCTGCATCGATTGAGATAATCATGTGGTTCTTGTCTTTGGTTCTGTTTATATGCTGGATTATGTTTATTGATTTTCGAATGTTGAACCAGCCTTGCATCCCAGGGATGAAGCCCACTTCATCATGGTGGATAAGCTTTTTGATGTGCTGTTGAATACGGTTTGCCAGTATTTTATTGAGGATTTTTGCATCGATGTTCATCAGGGATATTGGTCTAAAATTCTCTTTTTTTGTTGTGTCTCTACCAGGCTTTGGTATCAGGATGATGTTGGCCTCATAAGATGAGTTAGGGAGGATTCCCTGTTTTTCTATTGATTGGAATAGTTTCAGAAGGAATGGTACCAGCTCCACCTTGTACCTCTTGTAGAATTCAGCTGTGAATCCATCTGGTCCTGGACTTTTTTTCATTGGTAGGCTATTAATTATTGCCTCAATTTCAGAGCCTGCTATTGGTCTATTCAGGGATTCAACTTCTTCCTGGTTTAGTCTTGGAAGAGTGTAAGTGTCCAGGAAATTATCCATTTCTTCTAGATTTTCTAGTTTATTTGCGTAGAGGTGTTTATAGTATTCTCTGATGGTAGTTTGTATTTCTGTGGGGTCGGTGGTGATATCCCCTTTATCATTTTTTATTGCGTCTATTTGATTCTTCTCCCTTTTCTTCTTTATTAGTCTTGCTAGCGGTCTGTCAATTTTGTTGATCTTTTCAAAAAACCAACTCCTGGATTCATTGATTTTTTGGAGGGATTTTTGTGTCTCTATCTCCTTCAGTTCTGCTCTGATCTTAGTTATTTCTTGCCTTCTGCTAGCTTTTGAATGAGTTTGCTCTTGCTTCTCTAGTTCTTTTAATTGTGATGTTAGAGTGTCAATTTTAGATCTTTCCTGCTTTCTCTTGTGGGCATTTAGTGCTATAAATTTCCCTCTACACACTGCTTTAAATGTATCCCAGAGATTCTGGTATGTTGTATCTTTGTTCTCATTGGTTTCAAAGAACATCTTTATTTCTGCCTTCATTTCGTCATGTACCCAGTAGTCATTCAGGAGCAGGTTGTTCAGTTTCCATGTAGTTGAGCGGTTTTGATTGAGTTTCTTAGTTGATGCAGTTTCTTCCTAGCCTTGATTTTCTTTACATTTTGGCATGTTTTTGCAATGGCTGGTACCGGTTGTTCTTTTCCATATTTAGTGCTTCCTTCAGGGTTTCTTGTAAGGCAGGCCTAGTGGTGAAAAAATCTCTAAGCATTTGCTTATCCGTAAAGAATTTTATTTCTCCTTAACTTATGAAACATAGTTTGGCTGGATATGAAATTCTGGGTTGAAAATTCTTTTCTTTAAGAATGTTGAATATTGGCCCCCACTCTCTTCTGGCTTGTAGAGTTTCTGCCGAGAGATCTGCTGTCAGTCTGATGGGCTTCCCTTTGTGGGTAACCCGACCTTTCTCTCTGGCTGACCTTAAGATTTTTTTCTTCATTTCAACTTTGGTGAATCTGGCAATTATGTGTCTTGGAGTTGCTCTTCTCGAGGAGTATCTTTGTGGTGTTCTCTGTATTTCCTGGATTTGAATGTTGGCCTGCCCTACTAGGTTGGGGAAGTTTTCCTGGATGATATACTGAAGAGTGTTTTCCAACTTGATTCCATTTTCCCCCTCACTTTCAGGCACCCCAATCAGACGTAGATTTGGTCTTTTTACATAATCCCATACTTCTTGCAGGCTTTGTTCATTTCTTTTTCTTGTTTTTTCTTTTGATTTCTCTTCTTGCTTCATTTCGTTCATTTGATCCTTAATTGCTGATACTCTTTTCCAGTTGATCGAGTCGGTTACTGAAGCTTGTGCATTTGTCACGTATTTCTCGTGTCATGGTTTTCATCTCTTTCATTTCGTTTATGACCTTCTCTGCATTAATTATTCTAGCCATCAATTCTTCCAATTGTTTTTCAAGACTTTTAGTTTCTTTGGGATGGGTACGTAATTCCTCCTTTAGCTCTGAGAAGTTTGATGGACTGAAGCCTTCTTCCATCATCTCGTCAAAGTCATTCTACGTCCAGCTTTGATCCGTTGCTGGCGATGAGCTATGCTCCTTTGCCGGAGAAGATGCGCTCTTATTTTTTAAAATTCCAGTTTTTCTGCCCTGCTTTTTCCCCATCTTTGGGGCTTTATCTGCCTCTGGCTTTTAACGGAAGATATTTCCTTTTTCACCATGGCCCTCTATGGGCTACCAAATATCACTTTGCAAATTTCACAAGAACAGTCTTAGTGAACGGCTTCTTGAGGGGAAAGCTGTAACTCTGTGAGATGAATTAACAGAACACAAAGCAGTTTCTCAGAAATCTTGTTTCCAGTTTTAATGAAAGATATTTCCATTTTCACCATAGCCCTCTATGTGATTACAAATATGAGGTTGCAAATTTCACAAGAACAGTCTTAGTGAAGGGCTTCTTGAGGGGAAAGCTGTAACACTGTGAGATGAACTAACACAACAGAAAGCAATTTCTCAGACAGCTTCTTTTCGGTTTTTATCTTAGGATAATTCCATTTTCAAAATAGCTCTCTATGGGCTTCCAAGTATCACTTTGCAAATTCCACAAGAACAGTCTTATAGAAAGGCTTTTTGAGGGGAAAGCTCTAACTCGGGGAGATGTATTAACAGAACATGAATCAGTTTCTCAGAAAGCTTCTTTGCAGTTCTTAACTGAAGATATTTCCTTTTTCACCATAGCGCTCTATGGGCTTCCAAATATAACTTTGCCAATTCTACAAGAACAGTCTTAGCAAAAGGATTGTTGAGGTGGAAGCTGTAAATCTGTGAGATAAATTAACAGAACACAGAGCGGTTTCTCAGAAAGCTTCTCTTCAGTTTTTCACGGAAGATATTTTCCTTTTCACCATAGCCCTCTATGAAATTCCAAATATCACTTTGCAAATTTCACAAGAACAGTCTTATCGAAAGTCTTCTTCAGGGGAAATCTGTAACTCTGTGAGATGAATTAACAGAACACAAAGTAGTTTCTCAGAAAGCTTCTTTCCAGTTTTTATCTTAGGATATTTCCTTTTTCACCATAGCCCACTATGGGCTTCCAAATATCACATTGCAAATTCCACAAAACAGTCTTAGTGAAAGGCTTCCTAAAGGGAAATCTGTAACTATGAGAGATGAATTAACAGAACACAAAGCAGTTTCCCAGAAAGCTTCTTTACAGTTCTTAACGGAACTTATTTCCTTTTTCACCATAGCCCACTATGGGCTTCCAGATATCACTTTGCAAATTCCTCAAGGACAGTCTTAATAAAGACTTTTTCAGGGGAAAGCTGTAACTCTGTGAGGTGAATCAACGGAACACAAAGCAGTTTCTCAGAAAGCTTCTTTTCAGTTTTTATTTTAGGATTCTTCCTTGTTCACCATAGCCCTCTATGGGTTTCCAAATATCACTTTGCAAAATCCACAAGAACAGTGTTAGCGAATGGCTTCTTGAAGAGAAAGCTGTAACTCTGTGACATGAATTAACAGAACACAAAGAAGTTTCTCAGAAAGCTTCTTTCAAGTTTTTAAATGAAGATATTCCTTTTTCACCATAGCCCTCTATGGGCTACAAAATATCACTTTGCATATTCCACAAGAACAGTCTTAGCGAAAGGCTTCCTGAGGGGAAAGATGTAACTCTGTGAAATGAATTAACAGGACACAAAGCAGTTTCTCAAAGCGCTTCTTTCAAGTTTTTAAATGAAGATATTTCCTTTTTTACCGTAGCCCTCTATGAGCTTCCAAATATCACTTTGCAAATTCCACAAGAACAGTCTTAGTGAAAGGCTTCTGGAGGGGAAAGCTGTAATTCTGTGAAATGAAGTAAGAGAACACAAAGCAGTTTCTATGAAAGCTTCTTTTCAGTTATTATCTTAGGATATTTCCTTTTTCACCCTAGCCCTGTATGGGCTTCCAAATATCACTTTGCAAATTCCAAAACAACAGTATTAGCGAAAGGTTTCTGGAGGCAAAAGAAGTAACTCTCTGAGATGAATTAACAGAACACAAAGCAGTTTCTCAGAAAGCTTCTTTCCAGTTTATAACAGAAGATGTTTCCTTTTTCACCTTAGCCCTCTATGGACTTCGAAATATCACTTTGGAAATTCCACAAGAACAGTCTTAGCGAAAGGCTTCTTGAGGGGAAAGCTGTAACTCTCTGAGATCAATTAAGAGAACACAAAGCAGTTTCTCAGAAAGCTTCTTTCCAGTTTTTAACGGAAGATATTTCCTTTTACACAATAGCCCTCTATGGGCTTCCAATTATCACTTTGGAAATGCAACAAGAACAGTCTTAGCGAAAAGATTCTTGAGGGGAAAGCTGTAACTCTGTGAGATGAATAAACAGAACCCAAAGCAGTTTCTCAGAAAACTTCTTTCCAGTTTTGAACTGAAGATGTTTCCTTTTTCACCATAGCCCTCTACGGGCTTCCAAATATCACTTTGAATATCCCACAAGAACAGTCTTAGCGATAGGCTTCTGGAAGGGAAGGTTGTAACTCTGTGAGATGAGTTAACAGAACACAAAGTAGTTTCTCAGAAAGCTTCTTTCCAGTTATTAACGGATGATATTACCTTTTTAACGATAGCACTCTGTGGGCTTCCAAATATCACTTTGCAAATCCAACAAGGACAGTCTTAGCGAAAGGCATCTTTTGTGGAAATCTGTAACTCGGTAAGATATATTAACAGAACACACGGCAGTTTCTCAGAAAGCTTCTTTCCAGTTTTTAACTGAAGATATTTCCTTTTTCACCATAGACCTCTATTGGTTTCCAAATATCACTTTGCAAATTTCACAAGAGCAGTCTTAGTGAACGACTTCTTGTGGGGAAAGCTGTAACTCTGTGAGATGAACTCACAGAACACAAAGCAGTTTCTCAGAAAGCTTCTTTTAGGTTTCTATCTCGGGATATTTCCATTTTCACCGTAGCCCTCTGTGGGCTTCCAAATATCAGTTTACAAATTCCAAAAAAAACAGTCTTACCGAAAGGCTTCTTCAAGGGAAAGCTGTAACTCTGGGAGATGAATTAACAGAACACAAAGCAGTTTCTCAGAAAGGTTCTTTTCAATTTTTATCTTAGGATATTTCCTTTTCCCCACAGTCCTCTATAGGCTTCCAATTATCACTTTGCAAATTCCACAAGAACACTCTTAGCGAAAGGCTTCTGGAGGGGAAGCTGTAACTCTGTGAGATGTATTAACAGAACACACGGCAGTATCTCAGAAAGCTTCTTTCCAGTTTTTAACGGAAGATATTTCCTTTATCACCATAGTCCTCTATGAGTTTCCAAATATCATTTTGCAAATTTCACAAGAATAGTCTTAGTGAATGGCTTCTTCAGGGGAAAGCTGAAACTCTGTGAGATGAACTAAAAGAACACAAAGCAGTTTCTCAGAAAGCTTCTTTCCAGTTTTTATCGGAAGAGATTTCCTTTTTCACCATAGACCTCTATTTGCTTCCAAATATCACTTTGCAAATTCCACAAGAACAGTCTTAGCGGAAAGTTTCTTGAGGGGAAAGCTGTAACTGTTTGAGGTGAATTAACAGAACACAAAGCAGTTTCTCAGAAAGCTTCTTTTCAGATTTTAACTGAAGATATTTCCTTTTTCACCATAGTCCTCTATGTGCTTCCAAATATCACTTTGCAACTTCCACAACAACAACCTTAGCGAACGGCTTCTTGAAGAGAAAGCTGTATCTCTGTGAGTTGAATTAACAGAACCAAAGCAGTTTCTCAGAAAGCTTCTTTTCACTTTTTATCTTAAGATATTTCCTTTATCACCATAGCCCTCTATGGGCTTGCAAATATCACTTTGCAAATTCCACAAGAAGAGTCTTAGTGAATGGCTTCTTGAGATGAAAACTGAAGCTCTGTGAGATGAATTAGCAGAACACAAAGAAGTTTCTCAGAAAGCTTCTTTCCAGTTTTTAACGGATGATATTTCCTTTTTCACCGTAGCCCTCTAGAGGATTAAAAAAAATATCACTTTGGAAATTCCACAAGAAACGTCTTAGCGAAAGGCTTCTTAAGGGGAAAGCTGTAATTCTGTGAGATGAATTAACAGAACACAAAGCAGTTTCTCAGAAATCTTCTTTCCAGTTTTTAATGGAAGAAATTTACTTTTTCACCATAGCCCTCTATTGGCTTCCAAATATCACTGTGCCAATTTCACAAGAACAGTCTTAGCGAAAGGCTTCTTGAGCGGAAAGCTGTATCTCTTCAAGATTAATTAACAGAACACAAACCAATTTCTCAGAAAGCTTCTTTCCAGTTTTTATCTGAAGATATTTCCTTTTTCACCATAGCCTTCTATGGGCTTCCACATATCACTTTGGAAATTTTTCAAAACCAGTCTTAGCGGAAGGCTACTTGAGGGGAAAGCTGTAACCCTTTGAGTTGAATTAACAGAACACAAAGCAGTTTCTCGGAAAGCTTCCTTTCATTTTTTAACTGAAGGTATTTCCTTTTTCACCATAGCTCTCTCTGGGCTTCCAAATATCACTTTGGAAATTCCACAAGAACAGTGTTAGCGAAAGGTTTCTGGAGGGGAAAGGTGTAAATCTGTGAGACGAATTAACATAACACAAAGCAGTTTCTCAGGAACCTTCTTTTCAGTTTTTATCTTAGGATGTTTCCTTTTTCACCATAGCCCTCTATGGGCTTCCAAATATCACTTTGCAAATCCCACAAGAACAGTCTTAGCGAAAGCCTTCTTCAGGGGAAAGCTGTAACTCAGTGAGATTCTTTAACAGAACACACGGCAGTTTCTCAAAAAGCTTCTTTCAAGTTTTTAACGGAAGATATTTCCTTTTTCATCATAGCCCTCTATGAGTTTTCTAATATCACTTTGCAAATTTCACAAGAATACCCTCAGTGAACTGCTTCTTGTAGGGAAAGCTGTAACTCTGTAAGATGAGCTAACAGAACACAAAGCAGTTTATCAGAAAGCTTCTTTACTGTTTTTAACGTAAAATATTTCCTTTTTCACCATAGCCCTCTATGAGATTCTAAATATCACTTTCCAAATTTCAGAAGATTAGTCTTGTGAACGGCCTCATGAGGGGAAATCTGTAACTCTTTGAGATTAATTAACAGAACAGAAAGAAGTTTCTCAGAAAGTTCCTTTTCGGATTTTATCTTACTATATTTCCTTTTTCAATATAGCCCTCTATGGTCTTCCAAATATCACTTTGCAATTTACACAAGAACACTCTTTGTGAAAGACTTCTTGAGGGGAAGGCTCTAACTATGTGAGATGAATTAACAGAACACAAAGCAGTTTCTCAGTAATCTTCTTTCCAGTTTTTAATGGAAGAAATTTACTTTTTCACCATAGCCCTCTATGGGCTTCCAAATATCACTGTGCAAATTCCACAAGAACAGTCTTAGCGAAAGGCTTCTTGAGGGGAAAGCTGTAACTCTTCGAGATTAATAAACAGAACACAAACCAATTTCTCAGAAAACTTCTTTCCAGTTTTTATCTGAAGATATTTCCTTTTTCACCATAGCCCTCTATGGGCTTCCACATATCACTTTGGAAGTTTTTCAAAAACAGTCTTAGCGGAAGGCTACTTGAGGGGAAAGCTGTAACTCTTTGAGTTGAATTAACAGAACACAAAGCAGTTTCTTGGAAAGCTTCCTTTCATTTTTTAACTGAAGGTATTTCCTTTTTCACCATAGCTCTCTCTGGGCTTCCAAATATCACTTTGGAAATTCCACAAGAACAGTGTTAGCGAAAGGTTTCTGGAGGGGAAATGTGTAACTCTGTGAGACGAATTAACAGAACACAAAGCAGTTTCTCAGAAAGCTTCTTTTCAGTTTTTATCTTAGGATGTTTCCTTTTTCACCATAGCCCTCTATGGGCTTCCAAATATCACTTTTCAAATCCCACAAGAACAGTCATAGCGAAAGCCTTCTTCAGGGGAAAGCTGTAACTCAGTGAGATACTTTAACAGAACACACGGCAGTTTCTCAAAAAGCTTCTTTCAAGTTTTTAAGGGAAGATATTTCCTTTTTCACCATAGCCCTCTATGGGCTTCCAAATATCACTTTACAAATTCCACAAGAACAGTCTTAGCGAAAGGCTTCTTCAGGCGAAAGTTGTAACTCTGTGAGATGAACTAACAGACCACAAAGCAGTTTCTCAGAGAGCTTCTTTTCGGTTTTTAACGGAAGATATTTCCTTTTTCACCATCGCCCTCTATGGGATTCCAAATTTCACTTCGTAAAGTCCACAAGAACAGTCTTAGTTAACGGCTTCTTGAGGGTAAAGCTGTAACGTTGTGAGATGAATTAACAGAACACAAAACAGTTTCTCAGAAAGCTTCTTTCCAGTTTTTAACGGAAAATATTTCCTATTTCACCATAGCCCTTCATGGGTTTCCAAATTACACTTTGCAAATTCCACAAGAACAGTCTTAGCGAAAGTCTTCTGGAGGGATAATCTATAACTCTGTGAAATGAATTAACAGAACACAAAGCAGTTTCTCAGAAAGCTTCTTTCTAGTTTTTATCTTAGGATATTTCCTTTTTCACCAAAGCCCTCAATGGGCTTCCAAATATCACTTTGCAAATTCCACAAGAACAGTCTTAGCGAAAGGCTTCTGGAGGTGAAGCTGTAACTCTGTGAGATGAATTAACAGAACAAATAGCAATTTCTCAGAAATCTTCTTTCCAGTTTGTTACGGAAGAAATTTCCTTTTTCACCATAGCCCTCTATGGACTTCCAAATATCACTTTGCAAATCCCACAAGAACAGACCTAGCGAAAGTCTTCTTGAGGGGAAAGATGTAACTCGGTGAGGTGCATTAAGAGAACACATGTCAGTTTCTCAGAAAGCTTATTTCCAGTTTTTAAGTGAAGATATTTCCTTTTTCACCATAGCCCTCTTTGGGCTTCCAAATATCACTTTGCAAATTCCAGAAGAACAGTCTTAGCGAAAGGCTTCTGGAGGGGAAATCTATAACTCCGTGAGATCAATTAAGAAAACACTGTGCAGTTTCTCAGAAAGCTTCTTTTAAGTTTTTATCTTAGGATACCTCCTTTTTCACCAGAGCCCTCGAGGAGCTTCCAAATATCACTTTGCAATTTCCACAAGAACAGTCTTAACGAAAGGCTTCTTGAGGTGAAAGCTGTAATCTGTGAGAGGAATTAACAGAACACAAATTTTCTCAGAAAGCTTCTTTTCCGTTTTTTTCTTAGTATATTTCTTTTCACCATAGGCCTCAAAGGGCTTCCAAATATCACTTTGCAAATTTCACAAGAACAGTCTTAGTGAACGACTTCTTGAGGGGAAAGCTGTAACTATGTGAGATGAATTAACGCAACACAAAGAACTTTCTCAGAAAGCTTCTTTTCAGGTTTTATCTTAGGATTTTCCTTTTTCACCATAGCCCTCTATGGGCTTCCAAATATCACTTTGCAAATTCCACAAGAACAGTCTTAGCGAAAGGCTTCTGGAGGTGAAAGCTCTATCTGTGTGAGATGAATTAACAGAATACAAATCAGTGTGTCAGAAATCTTCTTTTCACTTTTTAACAGAACATAGTTAATTTTTCACCATAGCCCTCTATGGGCTTCCAAATATCACTTTGCAATTTCCACAGAAAGACCCTTAGCGTTAGGCTTCTTGAGGGGAACGCTGTAACTCTGTGAGATGAATTAACAGAACACAAACCAATTTCTCAGAAAGCTTCTTTTCAATTTTTATCTTAGGAGATTTCCTTTTCACTATAGCCCTCTATGGGCTTCCAAATATCACTTTGCAAATTCCACAAGAACAGTCGTAGTGATCGGCTTCATGAGAGGAAATCTGTAACTCTGTGAGGTTAACTAACAGAACACAACGTAGTTTCTCAGAAAAGTTCTTTCCAGTTTTTAACGGAAGATATTTTCTTTTTCACCATAGCCCTATACGGGCTTCCAAATATCATTTCGCAAATTCCACAAGAACAGTGTTAGCGAAATTCTTCTGGAGGGGAAAGCTGTAAATTTGCGAGATGAATTAACAGAACACAATGCAGTTTCTCAGAAATCTTCTTTCCAGTTTTAAATGAAAGATATTTCCTTTTTCACCGTCGCCCTCTATGGGTTTCCAAATATCACTTTGCAAATCCCACAAGAACAGTCTTAGCGAAAGGCTTCAGGAGGGGAAAGCTGTAACTCGGTGAGATGTTTTAACAGAACACACGTCAGTTTCTCAGAAAGCTTCTTTCCAATTTTTAGCGTAAGTTATTTCCTTTTTCACCATAGCCCTCTACGGGCTTCTAAGATCACTTTGCAAATTCCACAAGAACAGTCTTAGCGAAAGGCTTCAGGAGGGGAAAGCTGTAACTCTTTGAGACGAATTAAGAGAACACAAAGCAGTTTCTCATAAAGCTTCTTTTCAGTTTTTATCTTAGGATATTCCTTTTTCACCATAGCTCTCTATGGGCTTCCAAATATCACTTTGCAAATTCCACAAGAATAATGTTAGCTAAAAGTTTCTTGAGGGGAGAGCTGTACCTCTGTGAGATGCATTAACAGAACACAAAGCAGTTTCTCAGAAATCTTCTTTCCAGTTTTTAACGGAAGATATTTCCTTTTTCACCTTAGCCCTCTATGGGATTCCAAATATCACTTTGCAAATTCCACAAGAACAGTCTTAGCGAAAGGCTTCTTGAGGGCAAATCTGTAACACTGGAGACGAATTAACAGAACACAAAGCAGTTTCTCAGAAAGCTTCTTTTCAGTTTTTATCTTAGGATATTTCCTTTTTCACCGTAGCCCTCTATGGGCTTACAAATATCACTTTGCATATTCCAAAAGAACAGTCTTAGTGATCGGCTTCATGATAGGAAAGCTGTAACTCTGTGAGATAAATTAACGGAACACAAAGTAGTTTCTCAGAAAGGTTCTTTCCAGTTTTTAACGGAAGATACTTCCTTTTTCACCATAGCCCACTATGGGCTTCAAAATATCACTTTGCAAATTCCACAAGAACAGTGTTAGCGAAAAACTTCTGGAGGGGAAAACTGTAACTCTGTGAGATGAATTAACAGAACACAAAGCAGTTTCTCACCAAGCTTCTTTCCAGTTTTTAAAGAAAGATATTTCCTTTTTCACCATAGCCCTCTATGGGATTACAAATATCAGTTTGCAAATTTCCCAAGAACAGTCTTAGTGAAGGGCTTCTTGAGGGGAAAGCTGTAACACTGTGAGATGAAGTAACACAACACACAGCAATTTCTCAGACAGCTTCTTTTCGGTTTTTGTCTTAGGATATTTCCATTTTCAAAATAGCTCTCTATGGGCTTCCAAGTATCACTTTGAAAATTCCACAAGAACAGTCCTATAGAAAGGCTTCCTGAAGGGAAAGCTGTAACTCGGTGAGATGTATTAACAGAACACACGGCAGTTTCTCAGAAAGCTTCTTTCCAGTTTTTAACGGAAGTTATTTCCCTTTTCACCATAGCACTCCAAGGACTTCCAAATATCACTTTGCAAATTCCACAAGAACAGTCTTAGCGAAAGGCTTCTGGAGGGGAAATTTGTAATTCTGTGAGATGCATTAACAGAACACAAAGCAGTTTCTCAGAAATCTTCTTTCCAGTTTTTAACGGAAGACATTTCCTTTTTCACCATAGTCCTCTAAGGGCTTCCAAATATCACTTTGCAAATTCCACAAGAACAGTCTTAGCGAAAGGCTTCTTGAGGGGGAAGCTGTAACTCTGTGAGATGAATTAACAGAACACAAAGCAGACTCTCAGAAAGCTTCTTTCTAGTATTTAACTGAAGATATTTCCTTTTTCACTATAGCCCTCTATGGGCTTCCAAATATCACTTTGGAAATCCCACAAGAACAGTCTTAGAGAAAGGGTTCTTGAGAGGAAAGCTGTAACTCGGTGATATGTACTAACAGAACACACCGCATTTTCTCAGAATGGTTCTTTTCAGTTTTTAACGGAAGATATTCCCTTTCTCACCTTAGCCCTCTATGGGATTCCAAATGTCACTTTGCAAATTTCACAAAACAGTCTTAGTGAACGGCTTCTTGAGGGAAAAGCTGTAACTTTTTGAGTGAACTCACAAAACACAAAGCAGCTTTTCATACAGCTTCTTTTCGGTTTCTTTCTTAGGATATTTCCATTTTCACCATAGCCTACTATGGGCATCCAAATATCACTTTGGAAATTCCATAAAAACAGTCATCGCGGAAGGATTCTTGAGGCAAAAGCTGTAACTCTTTGAGATGAATTAAGAGAACACAAAGCAGTTTCTTAGAAAGCTTCTTTTCAGTTTTTAACTGAAGGTATTTCCTTTTTCACCATAGCCCTCTATGGACTTCAAAATATCACTTTGTAAATTCCACAACAACAGCATTAGCGAAAGACTTCCTGAGGTAAAAGAGTAACTCTGTGACTTGAATTAACAGAACACAAAGCAGTTTCTCAGAAAGCTTCTTTTCAGTTTTTATCTTAGGATGTTTCCTTTTTCACCATTGCCCTCTATGTGCCTCCAAATATCACTTTGCAATTCCACAAGAACAGTCTTTGTGAACGGCTTCCTGAGGGGAAAGCTGTAACTGTGTGAGGGGAACTAACTGAACACAAAGCAGTTTCTCAGAAAGCTTCTTTTCGGTTTTTATCTTAGGATACTTCCCTTATCACCATAGCCCTGTATGGGCTTCGAAATATCACTTTGCAAATTTCACAAGAACAGTCCTAGTGAATGACTTCTGGAGGGGAAAGCTGTAACGCTGTGAGATGAATTAACAAAACCGAAAGCAGTTTCTCAGAAATCTTTCAAGTATTCAACGGAAGATATTACCTTTTTCACCATAGCCCTCTATGGGTTTCCAAATATCTCTCTGCAAATTCCACAAGAACAGTCTTAGTGAAAGGCTTCTTGATTGAAAAGCAGTATCTCTGAGAGATGAACTAACAAAACAAAAAGAAGTTTCTCAAAAAGCTTCTTTTCAGTTTTTATCTTATCATATTTCCTTTTTCACCATAGCCCTCTAAGGGCTTTTAAATATCACTCTGCAAATTCCACAAGAACATTCTTAACGAAAGGCTTCTGGAGGGGAAAGGTGCAACTCTGTGAGATGAATTAAAAGAACACAAAGCAGTTTCTCAGAAAGCTTCTTTCCAGTTTTTAACGGAAGATATTTCCTTTTCCACCATAGCCCTCTATGGGCTTCCAAATATCACTTTGCAAATTCCATAAGAACAATCTTAGCGAAAATCTTCTTCAAGGAGGAAGATGTAACTCTATGGGAAGAATTAACAGAACACAAAGCAGTTTCTCAGAAAGCTTCTTTCAAGTTTCTAACGGAAGGTATATACTTTTTCACCATAGCCCTCCATGGTCTTCCAAATATCACTTTGCAAATTCTACAAGAACAATCTTAGCGAAAGGCTACATGAGGGGAAAGCTGTAACTATGTGAGAAGAATTAACAGTAGAGAAAGCAGTCTCCCAGAAAGCTTCTTTACAGTTTTTAACGGAAGATATTTCCTTCTTCACCATAGTCCTCTATGGGTTTCCAAATATCACATTGAAAATTCCACAAGAGCAGTACTAGCGAAAGGCTTCTTGAGGCGAAAGCAGTAACTCTGTGAGATGAATTAACAGAACACAAACAAGCTTCTAAGAAAGCTTCTTTACAGTTTTTAACGGAAGATATTTCCTTTTTCAATATAGCCCTCTATGGGCTTCCAAATATCTCTTTGCAAATTCCACATGAACAGTCTTAGCGAAAGGCATCTTGAAGGGAAGCTGTAACTCTGTGAGATGAATTTACAGAACACAAAGCAGTTTCTAAGAAAGCTGCTTTCCAGTGTTTAACGGAAGATAATTCCTTTTTCCACCATAGCCCTCTATGGGCTTCCAAATATCACTTTGAAAATTCCACAAGAAAGGTCGTAGCCAAAAGCTTCTTCATGGGAATGCTGTAACACTGTGGGAACAATTAACAGAACACAAAGAAGTCTCTCATAAAGCTTCTTTCCATTTTTGAATGGAAGTTATATCCTTTTTCACCATAGCACTCTAATGGATTCCAAATATCACTTTGCAAATTCCACAACAACAATCTCAGCGAAAGGCTTCTTGAGGAGAAAACTGTAACTATGTGAGAAGAATTAACAGTACACAAAGCAGTTTCTCAGAAAACTTCTTTACAGCTTTTAACGGAAGATATTTTCTTTTTCGCCATAGTCCCCTATGGGCTTCCAAATATCACTTTGAAAATTCCACAAGAACAGTGTTAGCGAAAGGCTTCTTGAGGGGAAAGCTGTAAACCTGTGAGATGAATTAACGGAACAGAAAGCAGTTCCTCAGAAAGCTTCTTTCCAGTTTTTAACGGAAGATATTTCCTTTTTCACCATAGCCCTCTAAAAGCTTCCAAATATCACTTTGCAAATTCCAAAAGAAGAGTCTCAGCGAAAGGCTTCTTGAGGGGTAAGCTGTAACTCTGTGAGATGAATTAACAGAACACAAAGCAGTTTCTCAGAACGCTTCTATGCTGTTTTTAACGGAAGATATTTCCTTTTCCACCATAGCCCTCTATGGGCTTCCAAATATCACTTTTCAAATTCCATAAGAACAGTCTTAGCGAAAATCTTCTTCAGGGGGAAGCTGTAACTCTGTGGGAAGAATTAACAGAACACAAAGCAGTTTCTCAGAAAGCTTCTTTCCAGTTTTTAACGGAAGACATATCCTTTTTCACCATAGCCCTCTATGGGCTTCCAAATATCACTTTGCAAATTCTACAAGAACAATCTTAGTGAAAGTCTTCTTGAGGGGAAAGCTGTAACTATATGAGAAGAATTAACAGTACACAAAGCAGTTTCTCAGAAAGCTTCTTTACAGTTTTTAACGGAAGATATTTCCTTGTTCACTATAGCCCTCTATGGGCTTCCAAATATCACTTTGCAAATTCCACAAGAACAGTCTTAGCGAAAGGCTTCTTAAGGGGAAAGCTGTAACTCTGTGAGATGAATTAACAGAACACAAAGTAGATTCTGAGAAAGCTTCTTTCCAGTTTTTAACGGAAGATATGTCCTTTTTCACCATAGTCCTCTATGGGCTTCCAAATATCACTGCGCAAATTCCACAAAAATAGATTTAGCGAAACTCTTCTTGAAGGGAAAGCTGTAACTCTGTGAGATGAATTAACAGAACACAAAGCAGTTTCTCACAAAGCTTCTTTCCAGTTTTTAACGGAAGATAGTTCCTTTTTCACCGTAGCCCGCTATGGACTTCCAAATATCACTTTGCACATTCCACGAGAACAGTCTTCGCGAAAGTCTTCTTGAGGGGAAAGCAGTAACTCTGTAAAATGAATTAACAGAACACAAAGCAGTTTCTCAGAAAAATTCTTACCAGTTTTAAATGGAAGATATTTCCTTTTTCACCTTAACCCTCTATGGGCTTCCAAATATCACTTTGCAAATTCCACAAGAACAGTCTTAGTGAAAAGCTTCTTGAGGGGAAAGCTGTAACTCTGTGAGATGAATTAACAGAACACAAGGCAATTTCTCAGAAAGCTTCTTTCCACTATTTAACGGAAGATATTTCCTTTTTCACCATATCCCTCTATGGGCTTCCAAATATCACTTTAAAAATTCCACAAGAAGAGTCTTCGCGAAAGGCTTCTGCATAGGAAAGCTGTAACTCTGTGAGATGAATTAACAGAACACAAAGCAGTTTCCCAGAAAGCTTCTTTACAGTTCTTAACGGAACTTATTTCCTTTTTCACCATAGCCCACTATGGGCTTCCAGATATCACTTTGCAAATTCCTCAAGGACAGTCTTAATAAAGACTTTTTGAGGGGAAAGCTGTAACTCTGTGAGGTGAATCAACGGAACACAAAGCAGTTTCTCAGAAAGCTTCTTTTCAGTTTTTATTTTAGGATTCTTCCTTGTTCACCATAGCCCTCTATGGGTTTCCAAATATCACTTTGCAAAATCCACAAGAACAGTGTTAGCGAATGGCTTCTTGAAGAGAAAGCTGTAACTCTGTGACATGAATTAACAGAACACAAAGAAGTTTCTCAGAAAGCTTCTTTCAAGTTTTTAAATGAAGATATTCCTTTTTCACCATAGCCCTCTATGGGCTACAAAATATCACTTTGCATATTCCACAAGAACAGTCTTAGCGAAAGGCTTCCTGAGGGGAAAGATGTAACTCTGTGAAATGAATTAACAGGACACAAAGCAGTTTCTCAAAGCGCTTCTTTCAAGTTTTTAAATGAAGATATTTCCTTTTTTACCGTAGCCCTCTATGAGCTTCCAAATATCACTTTGCAAATTCCACAAGAACAGTCTTAGTGAAAGGCTTCTGGAGGGGAAAGCTGTAATTCTGTGAAATGAAGTAAGAGAACACAAAGCAGTTTCTATGAAAGCTTCTTTTCAGTTATTATCTTAGGATATTTCCTTTTTCACCCTAGCCCTGTATGGGCTTCCAAATATCACTTTGCAAATTCCAAAACAACAGTATTAGCGAAAGGTTTCTGGAGGCAAAAGAAGTAACTCTCTGAGATGAATTAACAGAACACAAAGCAGTTTCTTAGAAAGCTTCTTTCCAGTTTATAACAGAAGATGTTTCCTTTTTCACCTTAGCCCTCTATGGACTTCGAAATATCACTTTGGAAATTCCACAAGAACAGTCTTAGCGAAAGGCTTCTTGAGGGGAAAGCTGTAACTCTCTGAGATCAATTAAGAGAACACAAAGCAGTTTCTCAGAAAGCTTCTTTCCAGTTTTTAACGGAAGATATTTCCTTTTACACAATAGCCCTCTATGGGCTTCCAATTATCACTTTGGAAATGCAACAAGAACAGTCTTAGCGAAAAGATTCTTGAGGGGAAAGCTGTAACTCTGTGAGATGAATAAACAGAACCCAAAGCAGTTTCTCAGAAAACTTCTTTCCAGTTTTGAACTGAAGATGTTTCCTTTTTCACCATAGCCCTCTACGGGCTTCCAAATATCACTTTGAATATCCCACAAGAACAGTCTTAGCGATAGGCTTCTGGAAGGGAAGGTTGTAACTCTGTGAGATGAGTTAACAGAACACAAAGCAGTTTCTCAGAAAGCTTCTTTCCAGTTATTAACGGATGATATTACCTTTTTAACGATAGCACTCTGTGGGCTTCCAAATATCACTTTGCAAATCCAACAAGGACAGTCTTAGCGAAAGGCATCTTTTGTGGAAATCTGTAACTCGGTAAGATATATTAACAGAACACACGGCAGTTTCTCAGAAAGCTTCTTTCCAGTTTTTAACTGAAGATATTTCCTTTTTCACCATAGACCTCTATTGGTTTCCAAATATCACTTTGCAAATTTCACAAGAGCAGTCTTAGTGAACGACTTCTTGTGGGGAAAGCTGTAACTCTGTGAGATGAACTCACAGAACACAAAGCAGTTTCTCAGAAAGCTTCTTTTAGGTTTCTATCTCGGGATATTTCCATTTTCACCGTAGCCCTCTGTGGGCTTCCAAATATCAGTTTACAAATTCCAAAAAAAACAGTCTTACCGAAAGGCTTCTTCAAGGGAAAGCTGTAACTCTGGGAGATGAATTAACAGAACACAAAGCAGTTTCTCAGAAAGGTTCTTTTCAATTTTTATCTTAGGATATTTCCTTTTCCCCACAGTCCTCTATAGGCTTCCAATTATCACTTTGCAAATTCCACAAGAACACTCTTAGCGAAAGGCTTCTGGAGGGGAAGCTGTAACTCTGTGAGATGTATTAACAGAACACACGGCAGTATCTCAGAAAGCTTCTTTCCAGTTTTTAACGGAAGATATTTCCTTTATCACCATAGTCCTCTATGAGTTTCCAAATATCATTTTGCAAATTTCACAAGAATAGTCTTAGTGAATGGCTTCTTCAGGGGAAAGCTGAAACTCTGTGAGATGAACTAAAAGAACACAAAGCAGTTTCTCAGAAAGCTTCTTTCCAGTTTTTATCGGAAGAGATTTCCTTTTTCACCATAGACCTCTATTTGCTTCCAAATATCACTTTGCAAATTCCACAAGAACAGTCTTAGCGGAAAGTTTCTTGAGGGGAAAGCTGTAACTGTTTGAGGTGAATTAACAGAACACAAAGCAGTTTCTCAGAAAGCTTCTTTTCAGATTTTAACTGAAGATATTTCCTTTTTCACCATAGTCCTCTATGTGCTTCCAAATATCACTTTGCAACTTCCACAACAACAACCTTAGCGAACGGCTTCTTGAAGAGAAAGCTGTATCTCTGTGAGTTGAATTAACAGAACCAAAGCAGTTTCTCAGAAAGCTTCTTTTCACTTTTTATCTTAAGATATTTCCTTTATCACCATAGCCCTCTATGGGCTTGCAAATATCACTTTGCAAATTCCACAAGAAGAGTCTTAGTGAATGGCTTCTTGAGATGAAAACTGAAGCTCTGTGAGATGAATTAGCAGAACACAAAGAAGTTTCTCAGAAAGCTTCTTTCCAGTTTTTAACGGATGATATTTCCTTTTTCACCGTAGCCCTCTAGAGGATTAAAAAAAATATCACTTTGGAAATTCCACAAGAAACGTCTTAGCGAAAGGCTTCTTAAGGGGAAAGCTGTAATTCTGTGAGATGAATTAACAGAACACAAAGCAGTTTCTCAGAAATCTTCTTTCCAGTTTTTAATGGAAGAAATTTACTTTTTCACCATAGCCCTCTATTGGCTTCCAAATATCACTGTGCCAATTTCACAAGAACAGTCTTAGCGAAAGGCTTCTTGAGCGGAAAGCTGTATCTCTTCAAGATTAATTAACAGAACACAAACCAATTTCTCAGAAAGCTTCTTTCCAGTTTTTATCTGAAGATATTTCCTTTTTCACCATAGCCTTCTATGGGCTTCCACATATCACTTTGGAAATTTTTCAAAACCAGTCTTAGCGGAAGGCTACTTGAGGGGAAAGCTGTAACCCTTTGAGTTGAATTAACAGAACACAAAGCAGTTTCTCGGAAAGCTTCCTTTCATTTTTTAACTGAAGGTATTTCCTTTTTCACCATAGCTCTCTCTGGGCTTCCAAATATCACTTTGGAAATTCCACAAGAACAGTGTTAGCGAAAGGTTTCTGGAGGGGAAAGGTGTAAATCTGTGAGACGAATTAACATAACACAAAGCAGTTTCTCAGGAACCTTCTTTTCAGTTTTTATCTTAGGATGTTTCCTTTTTCACCATAGCCCTCTATGGGCTTCCAAATATCACTTTGCAAATCCCACAAGAACAGTCTTAGCGAAAGCCTTCTTCAGGGGAAAGCTGTAACTCAGTGAGATTCTTTAACAGAACACACGGCAGTTTCTCAAAAAGCTTCTTTCAAGTTTTTAACGGAAGATATTTCCTTTTTCATCATAGCCCTCTATGAGTTTTCTAATATCACTTTGCAAATTTCACAAGAATACCCTCAGTGAACTGCTTCTTGTAGGGAAAGCTGTAACTCTGTAAGATGAGCTAACAGAACACAAAGCAGTTTATCAGAAAGCTTCTTTACTGTTTTTAACGTAAAATATTTCCTTTTTCACCATAGCCCTCTATGAGATTCTAAATATCACTTTCCAAATTTCAGAAGATTAGTCTTGTGAACGGCCTCATGAGGGGAAATCTGTAACTCTTTGAGATTAATTAACAGAACAGAAAGAAGTTTCTCAGAAAGTTCCTTTTCGGATTTTATCTTACTATATTTCCTTTTTCAATATAGCCCTCTATGGTCTTCCAAATATCACTTTGCAATTTACACAAGAACACTCTTTGTGAAAGACTTCTTGAGGGGAAGGCTCTAACTATGTGAGATGAATTAACAGAACACAAAGCAGTTTCTCAGTAATCTTCTTTCCAGTTTTTAATGGAAGAAATTTACTTTTTCACCATAGCCCTCTATGGGCTTCCAAATATCACTGTGCAAATTCCACAAGAACAGTCTTAGCGAAAGGCTTCTTGAGGGGAAAGCTGTAACTCTTCGAGATTAATAAACAGAACACAAACCAATTTCTCAGAAAACTTCTTTCCAGTTTTTATCTGAAGATATTTCCTTTTTCACCATAGCCCTCTATGGGCTTCCACATATCACTTTGGAAGTTTTTCAAAAACAGTCTTAGCGGAAGGCTACTTGAGGGGAAAGCTGTAACTCTTTGAGTTGAATTAACAGAACACAAAGCAGTTTCTTGGAAAGCTTCCTTTCATTTTTTAACTGAAGGTATTTCCTTTTTCACCATAGCTCTCTCTGGGCTTCCAAATATCACTTTGGAAATTCCACAAGAACAGTGTTAGCGAAAGGTTTCTGGAGGGGAAATGTGTAACTCTGTGAGACGAATTAACAGAACACAAAGCAGTTTCTCAGAAAGCTTCTTTTCAGTTTTTATCTTAGGATGTTTCCTTTTTCACCATAGCCCTCTATGGGCTTCCAAATATCACTTTTCAAATCCCACAAGAACAGTCATAGCGAAAGCCTTCTTCAGGGGAAAGCTGTAACTCAGTGAGATACTTTAACAGAACACACGGCAGTTTCTCAAAAAGCTTCTTTCAAGTTTTTAAGGGAAGATATTTCCTTTTTCACCATAGCCCTCTATGGGCTTCCAAATATCACTTTACAAATTCCACAAGAACAGTCTTAGCGAAAGGCTTCTTCAGGCGAAAGTTGTAACTCTGTGAGATGAACTAACAGACCACAAAGCAGTTTCTCAGAGAGCTTCTTTTCGGTTTTTAACGGAAGATATTTCCTTTTTCACCATCGCCCTCTATGGGATTCCAAATTTCACTTCGTAAAGTCCACAAGAACAGTCTTAGTTAACGGCTTCTTGAGGGTAAAGCTGTAACGTTGTGAGATGAATTAACAGAACACAAAACAGTTTCTCAGAAAGCTTCTTTCCAGTTTTTAACGGAAAATATTTCCTATTTCACCATAGCCCTTCATGGGTTTCCAAATTACACTTTGCAAATTCCACAAGAACAGTCTTAGCGAAAGTCTTCTGGAGGGATAATCTATAACTCTGTGAAATGAATTAACAGAACACAAAGCAGTTTCTCAGAAAGCTTCTTTCTAGTTTTTATCTTAGGATATTTCCTTTTTCACCAAAGCCCTCAATGGGCTTCCAAATATCACTTTGCAAATTCCACAAGAACAGTCTTAGCGAAAGGCTTCTGGAGGTGAAGCTGTAACTCTGTGAGATGAATTAACAGAACAAATAGCAATTTCTCAGAAATCTTCTTTCCAGTTTGTTACGGAAGAAATTTCCTTTTTCACCATAGCCCTCTATGGACTTCCAAATATCACTTTGCAAATCCCACAAGAACAGACCTAGCGAAAGTCTTCTTGAGGGGAAAGATGTAACTCGGTGAGGTGCATTAAGAGAACACATGTCAGTTTCTCAGAAAGCTTATTTCCAGTTTTTAAGTGAAGATATTTCCTTTTTCACCATAGCCCTCTTTGGGCTTCCAAATATCACTTTGCAAATTCCAGAAGAACAGTCTTAGCGAAAGGCTTCTGGAGGGGAAATCTATAACTCCGTGAGATCAATTAAGAAAACACTGTGCAGTTTCTCAGAAAGCTTCTTTTAAGTTTTTATCTTAGGATACCTCCTTTTTCACCAGAGCCCTCGAGGAGCTTCCAAATATCACTTTGCAATTTCCACAAGAACAGTCTTAACGAAAGGCTTCTTGAGGTGAAAGCTGTAATCTGTGAGAGGAATTAACAGAACACAAATTTTCTCAGAAAGCTTCTTTTCCGTTTTTTTCTTAGTATATTTCTTTTCACCATAGGCCTCAAAGGGCTTCCAAATATCACTTTGCAAATTTCACAAGAACAGTCTTAGTGAACGACTTCTTGAGGGGAAAGCTGTAACTATGTGAGATGAATTAACGCAACACAAAGAACTTTCTCAGAAAGCTTCTTTTCAGGTTTTATCTTAGGATTTTCCTTTTTCACCATAGCCCTCTATGGGCTTCCAAATATCACTTTGCAAATTCCACAAGAACAGTCTTAGCGAAAGGCTTCTGGAGGTGAAAGCTCTATCTGTGTGAGATGAATTAACAGAATACAAATCAGTGTGTCAGAAATCTTCTTTTCACTTTTTAACAGAACATAGTTAATTTTTCACCATAGCCCTCTATGGGCTTCCAAATATCACTTTGCAATTTCCACAGAAAGACCCTTAGCGTTAGGCTTCTTGAGGGGAACGCTGTAACTCTGTGAGATGAATTAACAGAACACAAACCAATTTCTCAGAAAGCTTCTTTTCAATTTTTATCTTAGGAGATTTCCTTTTCACTATAGCCCTCTATGGGCTTCCAAATATCACTTTGCAAATTCCACAAGAACAGTCGTAGTGATCGGCTTCATGAGAGGAAATCTGTAACTCTGTGAGGTTAACTAACAGAACACAACGTAGTTTCTCAGAAAAGTTCTTTCCAGTTTTTAACGGAAGATATTTTCTTTTTCACCATAGCCCTATACGGGCTTCCAAATATCATTTCGCAAATTCCACAAGAACAGTGTTAGCGAAATTCTTCTGGAGGGGAAAGCTGTAAATTTGCGAGATGAATTAACAGAACACAATGCAGTTTCTCAGAAATCTTCTTTCCAGTTTTAAATGAAAGATATTTCCTTTTTCACCGTCGCCCTCTATGGGTTTCCAAATATCACTTTGCAAATCCCACAAGAACAGTCTTAGCGAAAGGCTTCAGGAGGGGAAAGCTGTAACTCGGTGAGATGTTTTAACAGAACACACGTCAGTTTCTCAGAAAGCTTCTTTCCAATTTTTAGCGTAAGTTATTTCCTTTTTCACCATAGCCCTCTACGGGCTTCTAAGATCACTTTGCAAATTCCACAAGAACAGTCTTAGCGAAAGGCTTCAGGAGGGGAAAGCTGTAACTCTTTGAGACGAATTAAGAGAACACAAAGCAGTTTCTCATAAAGCTTCTTTTCAGTTTTTATCTTAGGATATTCCTTTTTCACCATAGCTCTCTATGGGCTTCCAAATATCACTTTGCAAATTCCACAAGAATAATGTTAGCTAAAAGTTTCTTGAGGGGAGAGCTGTACCTCTGTGAGATGCATTAACAGAACACAAAGCAGTTTCTCAGAAATCTTCTTTCCAGTTTTTAACGGAAGATATTTCCTTTTTCACCATAGCCCTCTATGGGTTACCAAATAAGAATTTGCAAATTGCACAAGAAGAGTCTTAGAGAATGGCCTCTTGAGGGGAAAGCTCAAACTCTGTGAGATGAACTAACAGAACACAAAGCAGTTTCTCAGAAAGTTTCTTTTCGGTTTTTAACGGAAGATATTCCCTTTTTCACCATAGCCCTCTATGGGCTTCGAAATTTCTCTTTGCAAATTCCACAAGAACAGTCTTAGCGAAAGGCTTCTGCAGGGACAAGCTGTAACTGTGTGAGATGAATTAACATTACACAAAGCAGTTTCTCAGGAAACTTCTGTTCAGTTTTATATTAGGATATTTCCTTTTTCACCATAGACTTTTAAGGGCTCCAAATATCACTTTGCAAATTCCACAAGAACAGTCTTAGCAAAAGGCTTCTTGAAGGGAAAGCTGTAACTCTTTGAGTTGAATTAAGAGAACACAAAGTAGTTTCTCAGAAAGATTCTTTTCTATTTTAAACTGAAGTTATTTCCTTTTTCACAATAGCCATCTACGGGCTTCCAATATCACTTTGCAAATTTCACAAGAACAGTCTTAGTGAACGGTTTCTTGAGGGTAAAGCTGTATCTCTGTGAGATGAACTAACAGAAAACAAGGCAGATTCTCAGAAAGCTTCTTTTCGATTTTTATCTTAGGATATTTCCATTTTCACCGTAGCCATCTATGGGCTTCCAAATATCACTTTGCAAATTTCAGAAAAACAGCCTTAGTGACAGGCTTCTTGAGGGTAAGGCTGTAACTCTGTGAGATGAACTAACAGAACATAAGGCAGTTTCTCAGAAAGCTTCCTTTCAATTTTTATCTTAGGATATTTCCATTTTCACCATAGCCATCTATGGGCTTCCAAATATCACTTTGCAAATTTCACAAAAACAGCCTTAGTGACAGGCTTCTTGAGGGGAAAGCTGTAACTTTTTGAGATGAATTAACAGAACACAAAGCAGTTTCTCAGAAATCTTTTTTCCAGTTTTTAACGGAAGATATTTCCTTTTTCACCATAGCCTTCTTTGGGCTTCCAAATATCACTTTACATATTCCACAAGAACAGTCTTAGCGAAAGGTTTCCTGCGGAGAAATCTGTAACTTTGTGAGATGAATTAACAGAAAACAAAACAGTTTCTCAGAGAGCTTCTTTCCAGTTTTAAACGAAAGATAATTCCTGTTTCACCATAGCCCTCTATGGGTTTCAAAATATCACTTTGTAAATTCCACAAGAACAGTCTTAGCGAAAGGCTTCTTGAGGGGAAAGCTCTGACTCTGTGAGATCAATTAACAGAACACAAAGCATTCTCCCAGAAAGCTTCTTTCCTCTTTTTACCTGAAGAAAATTCCTTTTTCACCATAGTCCTCTATGGGCTTCCAAATATCACTTTGCAAATCCCACAAGAGCAGTCTTAGCGAAAGGCTTCTTGAGGTGAAAGCTGTAACTCTGTGAGTTGAATCAACAGAACACAAAATAGTTTCACAGAAAGCTTCTTTTCCGTTTTTAACGTAGGATTTTTCCTTTTCCACCATAGCCCTCTATGGGCTTCCAAATATCACTCTGCAAATTGCACAGTAAGAGTCTTAGCGAAATTTTTCTTGAGGGGAAAGCTGTAAATCTGGAGATGAATTAACAGAACAGAAAGTAGTTTCTCGGAAAGATTCTTTCCAGTTTTTAACGGAAGATATTTCCTTTTTCACCATTGCCCTCTCTGGGATTCCAAATATCACTTTGCAAATTCCACAAGAACAGTCTTAGGGTAAGTCTTCTTGAGAAGAAAGGTGTAATTCTTTGAAATGAATTAACAGAACCTAAAGCAGTTTCTCAGAAGGCTTCTTTGCAGTTTTTAACGGCAGATATTTCCTTTAGCACCCTGGCCCTTTATCGGCTTCCAACTATCACTTGGCAAATTCCACAAGAACAGTCTTAGCGAAAGGTTTCTTGAGGGGAAAGCTGAAACTCTGTGAGATGAATTAACAGAACACAAAGCAGTTTCTCAGAAAGCTTGTTTTCTGTTTTTGTCTTAGGATATTTCCTTTTTCACCAAGTTCCTCCACTTGTTTCCAAGTATCACTTTGCATATCCCACAAGAACAGTCTTAGGGAAAGGCTTCTTGAGCGGAAAGCTGTAATTCTGTGACGTGAATTAACAGAACACAAAGCAGTTTTCCACAAAGCTTCTTTCCAGTTTTTAACGGAAGATATTTCCTTTTCCACCATAGAACTCTATGGGCTTCCAAATATCACTTTCCAAATTTCACAAGAACAGTCTTAGTGAACGTATTCTTGGGGGGAAAGCTGTAACTCTGTGAGATGAATTAACAGAAAACAAAGTAGTTTATCAGAAAGCTTCTTTTCGGTTTTTATCTTAGTATAATTCCTTTTTCAACACAGCCCTCTATGGGCTTCCAATTATCACATTGCAAATTCCACAAGAAGAGTCTTAGCGAAATTCTTCCTGAGGGGAAAGCTGTAACTCTGCGAGATGAATTAACAGAACACAAAGAAGTTTCTCAGAAAGCTTCTTTCCAGTTTTTAACTGAAGATATTTCCTTTTTCACCATAGCCCTCTAAGAGCTTCCAAATATCACTTTGCAAATTTCACAAGAACAGCCTTCGCGAAAGTCTTCTTGACGGGAAAGCTGTAAATCTGTGATTGAATTAACAGAACACAAAGCCGTTTCTCAGAAAGCTTCTTTCCAGTTTTTAACGAAAGTGATTTCCTTTCTCACCATAGCCCTCTAGGGGCTTCCAATTATCACTTCGTAAATTCCACAAGAACAGTCTTAGTGAAAGGCTTCTTGAGGGGAAAGTGGTAACTCTGTGGGATGAATTAACAGAACACAAAGCAGTTTCTCAAAAAGCTTCTTTCCAGTTTTTTACTGAAGATATTTCCTTTTTCACCATATACCTCTATTGGCTTCCAAATATCACTCTGTAAATTCCACAAGAAGAGTCTTAGCGAAAGACTTCTTGAGAGGAAAGCTGTAAGTCTGTGAGATGAATTAACAGAACACAAAACCGTTTCTCAGATAGCTTCTTTCCAGTTTTTAACGGAAGAGATTTTCTTTTTCACAATAGCCCTCTATGGGGTTCCCAATATCATTATGGAAATTACACAAGTACAGTTTTAGCGAAAGCCTTCTTGAGGGGAACGCTGTAGATCTGTGAGATGAATTAAGAGAACAGAATGCAGTGTCTCAAAAAGTTTCTTTCCAGTTTTTAACTGAAGATATTTCCTCTTTAACCGTAGCCCTCTGTGGGCTTCCCATTATCACATTGCAAATTCCACAAGAACAGTCTTAGCGAAAGGCTTCTTAAAGTGAAAGGTGTAACACTGTGAGATAAATTCACAGGACACAAAGCAGTTTCTCAGAAAGCTTCTTTCCAGTTTTTAACTGAAGATATTTCCTTTTTCAGCATAGCCCTCTATGGGCCTCCAAATATCACTTTGCAAATTCCACAAGACCACTCCTAGTGAAAGGATTCATGAGGGGAAAGCTGTAACTCCGTGAGATGAATTAACAGAACACAAAGCCGATTCTCAGAAAGCTTTTTTCCAGTTTTGAACGGATCAGATTTCCTTTTTCACCATAGCCCTCTATGTGCTTCCAAATATCACTTTGCAAATTTCACAAGAACAGTATTAGCGAAAGGCTTCTTGAGGGGAATGCTGTAGCTCTGTGAGATGAATTAGGAGAACACAAGGTCGTTTCTCAGAAAGTTTCTTTCCAGTACTTAACTGAATATATTTCCTTTTTCTCCATAGCCTTCTATGGGCTTCGAAATATCACTTTGCAAATTCCAAAAGAACAGTCTTAGCGAAAGGCTTCTTGAGGGGAAAGCTGTAACTCTGTGAGATGAATTAACAGAACACAATGCAGTTTCTCAGAAAGCTTCTTTCCCCTTTTAACGGAAGAGATTTCCTTTTTCAACATAGCACTCTATGGGCTTCCAAATATCAATGTGCATATTCCACAAGGACAGTGTTATCGAAAGGCTTCTTGAGGGGAAAGCTGTAACCCTGTGAGATGAATTAACAGAACACAAAGCTGTTTCTCAGAAAGCTTCTTTCCAGTTTTTAACGGAAGACATTTCCTTTTTCACCATAGCCTTCTATGGGCTTTCAAATATCACTTTGCATATTCCACCAGAACAGTCTTAGCGAAGGGATTCTTGAGGGGAAATCTTTAATTCCGTGGGATGAACTAACAGAACACAAAGTCGTTTTTCAGAAAGCTTCTTTCCAGTTTTTAACTGAAGAGATTTCGTTTTTCACCATAGCCCTCAATGGGCTTCCAAATATCACTTTGCAAATTCCACAAGAACAGTCTTAGCGGTTGGCTTCTTGAGGGGAAAGCTGTTACACTGTGAGATGAATTAAGAGAACACAAAGCCGTCTCTCAGAAAGCTTCTTTCCAGTTTTTAACGGAATTGATTTCCTTTTTCACCATAGCCCTGTATGGGCTTCAAAATATCACTTTGCAAATTCCACAAGAACAGTTTCTGCGAAAGGCTTCTTCAGGGGAAAGCTGTTACTCTGTGGGATGAATTAACAGAACAAAAAGCAGTTTCTCAGAAAGCTTCTTTCCAGTTTTTAACGGAAGAGTGTTCCTTTTTAACCATAGCCCTCTATGGACTTTAATTATCACTTTGCAAATACCACAAGAACACCCTTAACGAAAGGATTCTTGAGCGGAAAGCTGTAACTCTGTCAGATGAATTAACAAAACACAATGCAGTTTCTCAGAAAGCTTCCTTTGGGTTTTTATCTTTGGATATTTCCTTTTTCGCCATAACCATCTAGTGGCTTCCAATAGCACTTTGCAAATTACACAAGAACAATCTCAGTGAACGGTTTCTTCAGGGGAAAGTTGTAACTCTGTGAGATGAATGAACAGAACACAAAGCAGTTTCTCAGAAAACTTCTTTTCAGTTTTTATCCTAGGATGTTTCCTTTTTCACCGTAGCCCTGTATGGGCTTCCAAATATCACTTTGCAAATTCCACAAGGACAGTCTTAGCGAAATTCTTCTTGAGGGGAAAGCTGTAACACTGTGAGATGAATTAACAAAACACAAGGCAGTTTCCCAGAAAGTTTCTTTCCAGTTTTTAACGGAAGATATTCCCTTTTTCACCATAGCCTTCTATGGACTTCCAAATATTACTATGCCTATCCACCAAGAACAGTATTAGGGAAAGGCTTCCTGAGGGGAAAGCTGTAACTGAGTAAGATGAATTAACAGAACACAAAGCAGTTTCTCAGAAAGCTTCATTTCAGTTTTTATCTTAGGATATTTCCTTTTTTACCCTAGCCTTCTGTGGGCTTCCATACATCACTTTGCATATTTCACCGGAACTCTCTTAGGGAAAGGCTACTTGAGTGGAAAGCTGTAACTCCGTAAGATGAATTAACAGAACACAAGCCGTTTCTCAGAAAGCTCTTTCCAGTTTTTAACTGAAGATAATTTCTTTTTCACCGTAGCCCTCTATGGACTTCCAAATATTACTTTGCAAATTCCACAAGAACAGTGTTAGCGAAAGGGCTCTTGAGAGTAAAGCTATAACTCTGTGAGATGAATTAAAAGAACACAAAGCAGTTTCTCAGAAAGCTTGTTTTCTATTTTTATCTTAGGATATTTCCTTTTTTACCAAGGTCCTCTATGTGTTTCCAAATATCACTTTGCATATCCCACAAGAACAGTCTTAGGGAAAGTCTTCTTGAGGGGAAAGCTGTAAATCTGTGAGATGAATTAACAGAACACAAAGCAGTTTCCCACAAAGCTTCTTTCCAGTTTTTAACGGAAGATATTTCCTTTTCCACCATAGCCCCCTAAGGGCCTCCAAATATCACTTTACAAATTTCAAAAGAACAGTCTTAGTGAACGTCTTCTTGGAGGGAAAGCTGTAACTCTGTGAGATGAACTAACAGAAAATAAAGTAGTTTATCAGAAAGCTTCTTTTCGGTTTTTATCTTAGTATAATTCCTTTTTCACCATAGCCCTCTATGGGCTTCCAATTATCACGTTGCAAATTCCACAAGAAGAGTCTTAGTGAAATTCTTCTTGAGGGAAAAGCTGTAACTCTGTGAGATGAATTAACAGAACACAAAGCAGTTTCTCAGAAGGCTTCTTTCCAGTTTTTAACTGAAGATATTTCCTTTTTCACCATAGCCCTCTAAGGGCTTCCAAATATCACTTTGCAAATTCCACAAGAACAGCCTTCGCGAAAGTCTCCATGACGGGAAAGCTGTAAATCTGTGATTGAATTAACAGAAGACAAAGCAGTTTCTCAGAAAGCTTATTTCTATTTTGTAACCGAAGATATTTCATTTTTCACCGTAGCCCCCTATGGGCTTCCAAATACCACATTGAAAATTCCGCCAGAACAGTCTTAGCGAAAGGCTTCTTGAGGGGAAAGCTGTAACCCTGTGAGGTGAATTAACAGAACACTAAGAAGTTTCTCAGAAAGCTTCTTTCCACTTTTTAACGTAAGAGAATTCCTTTTGCACCATAGCCCTCTGTGGGCTTCCAAATATCTCTTTCCCAATCCCACAAGAACACCCTTAGCGAAAGACTTCATGAGGGGAAAAGTGTAACACTGTAAGATGATTTAACAGAACACAAAGCAGTCTCTCAGAAAGCTTCTTTCCAGTTTTTAACGGAAGATATTTCCTTTTTCACCATAGCCCTCTATGGGCTTTCAAATATCTCTTTGCGAATTCCACAAGAAGATTCGTATCGAAAGGCTTCCTGAGGAATAAGCTGTAACTCTGTGAGTTGAATTAACAGAACACTGAGTAATTTCTCAGAAAGATTCTTTTCGGTTTTTATCTTAGGATATCTCCATTTTCACCATAGCCCTCTATGGGCTTCCAATATCACTTTGCAAATTCCACAAAAACAGTCTTAGCGATAGGCTTCTTGATGGGAAAGCTGTAACTCCGTGAGATGAATTAATGAAACACAAAGCAGTTTCTCAGAAAGCTTCTTTCAAGAAGTTAATTGAAGATATTTCCTTTTTCACTATAGACCTCTACAGGCTTCCAAATATCATTTTGCAAATTCCACAAGAACAGACTTAAGGAAAGGCTTCTTGAGGAGAATGCTGTAACTCTGTGAGATGAATTAACAGAACCCAAAGCAGTTTCTCAGAAATCTTCTTTCCAGTTTTCAACTGAAGATATTTCATTTTTTACCATAGCCCTCTATGGGCTTCCAAATATCACTTTGCAAATTCCACAAAAACTGTCTCAGGGAAAGGCTTCTTGAGGGGAGAGCTGTAATTCTGTGAGATGAATTAATAGAACACAAAGCATTTTCTCGGAAAACTTCTTTCCAGTTTTTAACGGAAGAAATTTCCCTTTCCAACTTAGCCCACTATGGGCTTCGAAATATTACTTTGAAAATTTCACAACAACAGTCTAAGCGAAAGGTTTCTTGAGATAGACTTTTTGAGGGGAAAGCTGTAACTCTCTGAGTTGAATTAACAGAACACAAAGCAGTTTCTCAGACAGCATCTTTACAGTTTTTAACTGAAGTTATTCCTTTTTCACCATAGCCCTAAATGGGTTTCCAAATATCCCTTTGTCAATTCCACAAGAACAGTCTTAGCAAAAGTCTTCTTGAGGTGAAAGCTGTAACTCTATGAGATGAATTAACACAACACATAGCACTTTCTCAGACAGGTTCTTTCCAGTTTTTAACTGAAGATATTTCCTTTTTCACCATAGCCATCTATGGGCTTCCAAATATCACCTTTCAAATTCCACAAGAACAGTCTTAGCGAAAGAATTCTTGAAGGGAAAGCTGTAACTCAGAAAGCTTCTTTACCGTTTTTAACGGAAGATATTTCCTTTTTCACCATAGCCCTCTATGGGCTTCCGAATATCACTTTGCAAATTCCACAAGAACAGTCTTAGCGAAAGGCTTCTTGAGGGGAATGCTGTAACTCTGTGAGATGAATTAAGAGAACACAAAGCAATTTCTCAGAAAGCTTCTTTCTAGTTTTTAACGGAAGATGTTTCCTTTTTCACCATAGCCCTCTGCGGGTTCCAAAGATCACTTTGCAAATTCCATAAGAACAGTCTTAGCGAAAGGCTTCTTGAGGGTAAAGCTGTAACTCTGTGAGATGAATTAACAGAAAACAAAGCAGTTTCTCAGACAGCTTCTTTCCAGTTTTTAACGGAAGATATTTCCTTTTTCACCATCGCCCTCTAAGTGCTTACAAATATCACTTTGCAAATTCCACAAGAACAGTCTTAGCGAAAGACTTCTTGATGGGAAAGCTGTAATTCTGTGAGATGAATTAACAGAGAACAAAGCAGTTTCTCAGAATGCTTCTTTTAAGTTTTTATATTAGGATATTTCCTTTTTCAAAATAGCCCTCTATGGGCTTCCAAATATCACTTTGCAAAATTCCACAAGCACAGTCTTACCACACGACTTCATGAGGGGAAAGCAGTAACTCCGTGAGTAGTATTAAGAGAACACAAAACAGTTTCTCAGTAAGATTCTTTACAGTTTCTAAAGACAGATATTTCCTTTTTCAACGTAGCCATCTAGGGGATTCCAAATATCACTTTCCAAATTCCACAAGAACAACCTTAGCGAAAGGCTTCTTGAAGGGAAAATGTAACTCTGTGAGATGAATTAAGAGAACACAAAGCAGTTTCTAAGAAAGTTTCTTTCCAGTTTTTTACGAAAGATATTTTCTTTTTCACCATAGCCCTCTAAGGGCTTCCAAATATCTCTTTGCAAATTCCACAAATACAGTCTTAGCAAAAGGCTTATTGAGGTGAAAGCTGTAACTCTGTGAGTTGAATTAACAGAACACAAAGCTGTTTTTCACAAAGCTTCATTCCAGTTCTTAAAGGAAGATAATTCCTTTTTCGCCATAGCCCTCTGTGGGCTTCCAAATATCACTTTGCAAATACCTCAAGAACAGTCTTTGCGAAAGGCTTCTTGAAGGGAAAGCTGTAACTCTGTGAGATGAATTAACAGAACACAAAGCAGTTTCTCAGAAAGCTTCTTTCCACTTTTTAAGGAAAGATATTTCCTTTTTCAGCATAGCCCCCCATGGGCTTCCAAATATCTCTTTGCAAATTCCACAAATACAGTCTTAGCAAAAGGCTTCTTGAGGGGAAAGCTGTAACCCTGTGAGATCAATTAAGAGAACACAAAGTAGTTTCTCAGAAATCTTCTATCCAGTTTTTAACTTAAGATATTTCCATTTTCACCATAGCCCTCTATGGGCTTCAAAATATCACTTTCCAAATTCCACAAGAACAGCCTTAACGAAAGACTTCCTGAAGGGAAAGCTGTAACTCTGTGACAAGAATTAACAGAGCACAAAGCAGTTTCTCAGAATGCTTCTTTTCAGTTTTTAATTTAGTATATTTCCTACTTCATTGTAGCCCTCTATGGTCTTCCAAATATCACTTTGCAAATTCCACAAGAACAGTCTTAGCGAAAGGCTTCTTGAGGGGAAAGCTGTAAATCTGTGAAATGAATTAAGAGAACACAAAGCAGTTTCTCAGAAAGTGTCTTTCCAGGTTTTAACGGAAGATATTTCCTTTTTCACCATAGCCCTCTATGGGCTTCCAAATATCACTTTGCAAATTCCCCAAGAGCAGTTTAGCGAAACGCTTCTTGGGGGTATATCTGTAACACTCTGAGATGAATTAACAGAACCCAAAGTAGTTTCAAAAAAGCTTCTTTGCAATTTTTAAGGGAAGATAGTTCCTTTTTCACAATAGCCCTCTATGGGCTTACAAATATCACATTTCAAATACCATAAGAACAGTCTTAACGAAAGGATTCTTGAGGGGAAATCTGTAATTCTGTGAGATAAATTAACAGAACACAAAGCAGTTTCTCAGACAGCTTCTTTCCAGTTTTTAACTGAAGGTATTCCTTTTTCACCATATCCCTCTATGGGCTTCCAAATATCACTTTGCAAATTCCAGAAGAACAGTCTTAGCGAAATGTTCCTTGAGGGGAAAGCTGTAACTCTTTGAGATGAATTCACAGAACACAGAGCAGTATCTCCGAAAGCTTCTTTCCCGTTCTTAACGGAAGATATTTCCTTATTCACCATAGCCCTCTAAGGGCTTACAAGTATCACTTTACAAATCCCACAAGAACAGTCTTAGCAAAAGGCTTCTTGAGGGCAAAGCTGTAACTCTGCTAGATGAATTAACAGAACACAAAGCAGTTTCTCAGACAGCTTCTTTCCAGTTTTTATCTGAAGATATTTTCTTTTTCACCATAGCACTCAATGGGCTTCCGAATATCACTTTGCATATTCCACAACAACAGCCTTAGCGAAAGGCTTCTAGAGGGGAAAGCTGTAACTCTGTGAGATGAATTAACAGAACACAAAGCCGTTTCTTCGACAGCTTCTTTCCAATTTTTAACTGAAGAGATTACCTTTTTCATCATAGCTTTCCATTGGCTTCCAAATACCACTTTGTATATGCCAAAAGAACAGCCTTTGTGAAAGGCTTCTTGAAGGGAAAGCTGAAACTCTGTGAGATGAATTAACAGAACACAAAGCAGTTTCCCAGAATGCTTCTTTCCAGTTTTTAACGGAAGATATTTCCTTTTTCACCATAGCCCTCTAGGGGCTTCCAAATATCACTTTGCAAATTCCACAAGAACAGTCTAAGCGAAACGCTTCTTGACGGGAAAGCAGTAACTCTGAGAGATGAATTAAGAGAACTCAAAGCAGTTTCTCAGAAAGTTTCTTTCTAGATTTTAACGGAACATATTTCCTTTTTCACCATAACCCTCTATGGGCTTACAAATATCACTTTGTAAATACCACAAGAACAGCCTTAGCGAACGGCTTCTTGAAGGGAAAGCTGTAACTCTGTTAGATGAATTAACAGAAAACAAAGCAGTTTCTCAGAAAACTTCTTTACCGTTTTTAACGGAAGATATTTCCTTTTTCACCATATCCCTCAATGGGCTTCCAAATATCACTTTGCCAATTCGACAATAACAGTCTTAGCGAAAGGCTTCTTGAGGGGACATCTGTAACTCTGTGAGATGAATTAACAGAACACAAAGTAGTTTCAAGGAAAGCCTCTTTCCAATTTTTAATGGAAGATATTTCCTTTTTGAATGTAGCCCTCTATTAGCTTACACATATCACTTTGCAAATTCCACAAGAACAGTCTTAATCAAAGGCTTCTTGAGGGGAAACTGTAATTCTGTGAGATGAATTAACACAACACGAAGCAGTTTCACAGACAGCTTCTTTCCAGTTTTTAGCTGAAGATATTCCTTTTTCAGCATAGCCCTCTATGGGCTTGCAAATATCACTTTGCCAATTCCACAAGAACAGTCTTAGCGAAAGGCTTCTTGAGGGGGAAAGCAGTAACTCTGTGAGATGAATTAACGGAACACAAAGCAGCTTCTCAGAAAGCTTCTTTACAGTTTTAAACGGAAGGTATTTCCTTTTTCACCATAGCCCTCTACCGGCTTCCAAATATCACTTTGCAAATTCCACAAGAACAGTCTTAGCGAAAGACTTATTGAGGGGAATGCTGTAACACTGTGAGATGAATTAAGAGAACACAAGGCCGTTTCTCAGAAAGCTTCTTTCCAGTTCTTAACTGAAGATATTTCCTTTTTCTCCATAGCCCTCTATGGGCTTCCCAATATCACTTTGCAAATTCACAAGAACAGTCTTAGTGAAAGGCTTCTTGTCGGGAAAGCTGTAACTCTTTGAGATGAATTAACAGGACACAAAACAGTTTCTCAGAAAGCTTCTTTCCTGTTTTTAACTTAAGATATTACCTTTTTCACGACAGCCCTCTCTAGCCTTCCAAATATCACTTTGCAAATTCCACAAGAACAGTCTCAGCGATAGGCTTCTTGAGGGGAAAGCTGTAACTCTGTGAGATGAATTAACAGAACACAAAGCCATTGGTCAGATAGCTTTTTTCCAGTTTTGAACGGATGAGATTTCCTTTTTCACCATAGCCCTCTATGCGCTTCCAAATATCACTTTACAAATTCCTCAAGAACAGTCTTAGCGAAAGGTTTCTTGAAGGGAAAGCTGTAACTCTGTGAGATGAAATAAGAGAACCCAAATCCGTTTCACAGAAAGCTTCTTTCCAGTTATTAACGAAAGAGATTTCCTTTTTCAGCATAGTCCTCTATTACCTTCCAAATATCACTTTGTAAATCCCACAAGAACATAGTTCGCGAAAGGCTTCTTGAAGGGAAAGCTGTAAGTCTCTGAGATGAATTCACAGGACACAAAGCAGTTTCTCAGAAAGCTTCTTTCCAGTTTTTAACTGAAGATATTTCCTTTTTCTCCATAGCCCTCTATGGGCTTCCAAATATCACTTTGCAAATTCCACAAAAGCAGTCTTAGTGAAAGGCTTTTGAGGGGAAATCTGTAATACTGTGAGGTGAATTAAAAGAACACAATGCAGTTTCCCAAAAAGCTTCTTTCCAGTTTTTAAAGGAGATATTTCCTTTTTCAGCATAGCCATCTATGGGCTTCCAAATATCACTTTGAAAATTTCACAAGAACAGTCTTAGCACAAGCTTCTTGGGAGGAAAGCTATAACTCTTGGAGATGAACTAACGGAACCCAAAGCAGTTTCTCAGAATGCTTCCTTCCAGTTTTAACTGAATATATTTTCTTTTTCAACATAACACTCTACGTGGTTCAAAATATCACTTTCCAAATTCCACAAGAACAGTCTTTGCAAAAGGCTTCTTGAGGGGAAAGCTGTAACTCTGTGTGATGAATTAAGAGAACACAAAGCCGTTTCTTAGAAAGCTTCTTTCCAGTTTTTAAATGAAGATATTTCTTTTTTCAGCATAGCCATCTATGGGCTTCCAAATATAACTTTTTAAATTCCAGAAGAACAGTCTTAGTTAGAGGCTTCTTGAGGGGAAAGCTGTAACACTGTGAGATGAGTTAGGAGAACACAAAACCATTTCTCAGAAAGCTTCTTTCCAGTTTTTAACAGAATTGATTTCCTTTACACCATAGCCCGCTATGGACTTCCAAATATATCTTTGCAAATTCCACAAGAGCAGTCTTAGCGAAAGGTTTCTTGAGAGGAAAGCTATAACGCTGTGAGATGAATTAAGAGAACAAAAAGCAGTTTCTGAAAAAGCTTTTTTTCACTTTTTATCTTAGGATATTTCCTTTTTCACCATAGCCCTCTCAGGGCTCCAAATACCACTTTGCAAATTCCACAAGAACAGTCTTAGCTAAAGCATTTTTCAGGGGAAAGCTGTAACTCTGAGAGATGAATTAACAGAACACAAAGCAGTTTCTCAAAAATCTTCTTTTCAGTTTTTATCTAACGATATTTCCTTTTTCACCATAGCCCTGTTTGGGCTTCCAAATATCTCTTTTTAAATTCCACAAGAAGAGTCTTAGCGAAAGGCTTCTTGAGGGGAAAGCTGTAACTCTGTGATATGAATTAAGAGAAAACAAAGCAGTATCTCAGAAAGCTTCTTTCCACTTTTTAACCGAAGATATTTCCTTTTTCAGCATATCCCTCTATGGGTTTCGAAATATCACTTTGGAAACTCCATAAGAACACTCTTAGCGAAAGGCTTCATGAGGGGAAAGGTGTAACTCTGTGAGATGAAATAACAGAACACAAAGACTTTTCTCAGAGAGCTTCTTTCCAGTTTTTAACGGAATTGACTTCCTTTTTCACCATAGCCCTCTATGGGCTTCCAAATATCACTTTGTAAATTCCACAAGAACAGTCTTAGCAAAAGGCTTCTTGAGGGGAAAGCTGTTACACTGTGGGATGAATTAACAGAAAATAAAGCAGTTTCTCAGAAAGCTTCTTTCCAGTTTTTAACAGAAGAGATTTCCTTTTTCACCATAGCAACATATGGGCTTCCAAATATATCTTTGCAAATTTCACAGGAACACTCTTAGCCAAAGGCTTCTTGAGCGGAAAGCTGTAACTCTGTGAGATGAATTGACTGAACACAGAGCAGTTTCTCAGAAAGCTTCTCTTCATTTTTTATCTTAGGATGTTTCCTGTTCACCATAGCCCTGTAAGGGCTTCCAATTAACACTTTTTAAATTCCACAAGAACAGACTTAGCGAACGGCTTACGGAGAGAAAGCTGTAACTCTGTGAGATGAATTAAGAGAACACAAAGCCGTTTCTCAGGAAGCTTCTTTACACTTTTTAATGGAAGACATTTCCTTTTTAACCATAGCCCTCTCTGGGCTTCCAAATATCACTCTGCAAATTCCACAAGAACAGTCTTAGCGAAGGCTTCTTGAGAGGAAAGCTGTAACTCTGTGAGATTAATTAACAGAACACAACGCAGTTTCTCAGAAAGCTTCTTTCCAGTTTTTAACGAAAGAGATTTCCTTTTTCTCCATAGCACTCTATGGACTTCCAAATATCACTTTGCAAATTCCACAACAACAGCCTTAGCGAAAGGGTTCTTGAAGGGAATGCTGTAACTCTGTTAGATGAATTAAGAGAACACAAGGCCGTTTCTCAGAAAGCTTCTTTCCAGTTTTTAACTGCATATATTTCCTTTTTCTCCATAGCCCTCTATAGGCTTCCAAATATCACTTTGCAATTTCCACAAGAACATTCTTAGCGAAAGTCTTCTTGAGGGGAAAGCTGTAACTCTGTGAGTTGTATTAACAGCACACAATGCAGTTTCTGAAAAAGCTTCTTTCCAGTTTTTAACGGAAGATATTTCCTTTTTCACCGTAGTCCTCTTTGGGCTTCCAAATATCACTTTGCAAATTCCACAAAAACAGTATTTGCGAAATACTTCTTGAGAGGAAAGCTATTACAGTGTGAGATGAACTAACAGAACACAAAGCAGTTTCTCAGAATGCTTCTTTCCAGGTTTTAAGTGAAGATATTTTCTTTTTCACCATAATCCTTATGGGCTTCCAAATATCACTTTTCATATTCCACAAGAACAGTCTTAGCGAAAGGCTTCTTGAGAGGGAAGTTGTAACTCTGTGAGATGAATTTAGAGAATACAAAGCCGTTTCTCAGAAAGCTTCTTTCCAGTTTTTAACGGAATAGATTTCCTTTTTCACCATAACCCTGTATGGGCTTCCAAATATCACTTTGCAAATTCCACAAGAGCAGTCTTAGCGAAAGGCTTCTTAAGGGGAAACCTGTTACACTGTGGGATGAATTAACAGAACAAAAAGCAGTTTCTCAGAAACCTTCTTTCCAGTTTTTAACGGAAGATATTTCCTTTTCCAGCATAGCCCTCTAATGGCTTCCAAATATCACTTTGCAAATTCCACAAGAACACTCTTAGCGAAAGGCTTCTTGAGCGGAAAACCGTAACTCTGTGAGATGAATTAACAGAACACAAAGTAGTTTCTCTGAAAGCTTCTTTTCAGTTTTTATCTTCCGTTATTTCCTATTTCACCATAGCCCTTTAAGGGCTTCCAAATGTCACTTTGTAAATTCCACAAGAAGAGACTTAGCGAACGGCTTTTTGAGGGTAAAACTGTAACTCTGTGAGATGAATTAAGAGAACACCAAGCCGTTACTCAGAAAGTTTCTTTCCATTTTTTAACGGAAGAGATTTCCTTTTTCACCATAGTCCTCTAAGGGCTATGAAATATCACTTTGCAAATTCCACAAGAACAGCCTTAGTGAAAGGCTTCTTGAGGGGAAAGCTGTTACTCTGTGAGATGAATTAACAGAACACAAAGCAGTTTCTCAGAAAGCTTCTTTCCACTTTTTACCTGAAGATATTTCCTTTTTCACCACAGCCCTCCAATGGCTTCCAAATATCACTTGGCAAATTACAACACAACAGTCTTAGCGAAAGCCTTCTTGACGGGAAAGCTGTAACTCTGTGAGATGAATTAACGGAACACAAAGCCGCTTCTCAGAAAGATTCTTCCCAGTTTTTAACGGAAGAGATTTCCTTTTTCACCATAGCCCTCTATGGGCTTCCAAATATTACTTTGCAAATTCCACATGAACAGTCTTAGCGAAAGGCTTCTTGACGGGAAAGCTGTAACTCTGTGAGATGAAATAAGAGAACAAAAATCCGTTTCTCAGAAAGTTTCTTTCCAGTTTTTAATGAAAGAGATTTCCTTTTTCAGCATAGCCCTCTAAGGGCTTCCAAATATCACTTTGTAAATTCCACAAGAACAGTCTTACCTTTTTCACCATAGCCCTCTATAGGTTTCCAAATATCACTTTGCCAATTCCACAAGAACAGTCTTAGTGAAAGACTTCCTGAGGGAAAAGTTGTAACTCTGTGAGATGAATTAACAGAACACAAAGGCGTTTCACAGAAAGCTTCTTTCCAGTTTTTAACTGAAGATATTTCCTTTTTCTCCATAGCCCTCTATGGGCTTCCAAATATCACTTTGCAAATTCCACAAAAGCAGTCTTAGTGAAAGGCTTCTTGAGGGGAAAGTGGTAACTCTGTGGGATGAATTAACAGAACACAAAGCAGTTTCTCAGAAACCTTCTTTCCAGTTTTTAACTGAAGATATTTCCTTTTTCACCGTATACCTCTAAGGGCTTCCGAATATCACTTTGTAAATTCCACAAGAAGAGTCTTAGTGAAAGACTTCTTGAGAGGAAAGCTGTAAGTCTGTGAGATGAATTAACGGAACACAAAGCCGTTTCTCAGAAACCTTCATTCCAGTTTTTAACGGTAGAGATTTTCTTTTTCATAGTAGCCCTCTATGGTCTTCCAAATATCATATTGCAAATTACACAAGAACAGTTTAACCGAAAGGCTTCTTGAGGGGAAGGCTGTAGATCTGTGAGATGAATTAAGAGAACACAATGCAGTGTCTCAAAAAGTTTCTTTCCAGTTTTTAACTGAAGATATTTCCTTTTCAACCGTAGCCCTCTGTGGGCTTCCAATTATCACTTTGCGAATTCCACAAGAACAGACTCAGCGAAAGGCTTCTTGAGAGGAAAGCTATAACACTGTGAGATGAATTAACAGAACATAAAGCAGTTCCTGAAAAAGCTTCCTTTCAGTTTTTATCTTAGGGTATTTCCTTTTTTACCATAGCCCTGTATGGGCTTCCAAATATCACTTTTTAAATTCCACAAGAACAGTCTTAGCGAAAGGCTTCTTAAAGGGAAAGCTGTAACACTGTGAGATGAATTCACAGAACACAAAGCAGTTTCTCAGAAAGCGTCTTTTCAGTTTTTAACTGAAGATATTTCCTTTTTCAGCATAACCCTCTATGGGCTTCCAAATTTCACTTTGCAAATTTCACAAGAACAGTCTTAGCGAAAGGCTTCTTGAGGGGAATGCTGTAGCTCTGTGAGATGATTTAAGACAACACCAGGTCGTTTCTCAGAAAGCTTCTTTCCAGTTCCTAACTGAATATATTTCCTTTTTCTCCATAGCCCTCTATGGGCTTCGAAATATCACTTTGCAAATTCCACAAGAACAGTCTTAGCGAAAGGCTTCTTGAGGGGAAAGATGTAACTCTGTGAGATGAATTAACAGAACACAATGCAGTTTCTCAAAAAACTTCTTTCCAGTTTTTAACAGAAGATATTTCCTTTTTCACCATAGCCCTCTTTGGGCTTCCAAATATCACTTTGCAAATTCCACAAGAACAGCCTTAGCCAAAGGCTTCTTAAGGGGAAAACTGTAACTCTGTGAGATGAATTAATAGAATACAAAGCAGTTTCTCAGAAAGCTTCTTTCCACTTTCTAACTGAAGATGTTTCCTTTTTCAACATAAACCTCTAAGGGCTTCCAAATATCACTTTGGAAATTCCACAAGAACAGTGTTAGCGAAATGCTTCTTGAGGGGAAAGCTGTATCTCTGTGAGATGAATTAAAAGAACACAAAGCCGTTTCGCAGAAAGCTTCTTTCCAGTTTTTGATGGAAGAGATTTACTTTTTCACCATAGCCCTCTATGGGCTTCCAAATATCACTTTGCAAATCCCACAAGAACAGTCTTAGCAAAAGGCTTCTTGAGGGGAATGCTGTAACTCTGTGAGATGAAATAAGAGAACACAAATCCGTTTCTCAGAAAGCTTCTTTCCACTTTTTAACGAGAGAAATTTCCTTTTTCAGCATAGCTCTCCATGGGCTTTCAAATATCACTTTGCAAATTCCACAAGAACAGTCTTAGCGAAAGGCTTCCTGAGGGGAAAGGTGTAACTCTGTGAGATGAATTAACAGAACACAAAGCAGTTTCTCAGAAAGCTTCTTTCCACTTTTTAACGGAGGATATTTCCTTTTTCACCAAAGACCTCTATGGGTTTCCAAATATCACTTTGCAAATTCCACAAGAACAGTCTTAGCGAAAGACTTCTTGAGGGGAATGCTGTAACCCTGTGAGTTGAATTAACAGAACCCAAAGCTGTTTGTCAAAATGCTTCTTTCCAGTTTTTAACTGAAGATATTTTCTTTTTCACCGTAGCCCTCTATGGAATTCCAAATATTACTTTGCAAATTCCACAAGAACAGTCTTAGCGAAAGGGTTCTTGAGAGGAAAGCTATAACTCTGTGAGATGAATTAACAGAACACAAAGCAGTTGCTCAGAAAGCTTCTTTCCAGTTTTTTTTTTTTTTTTTCAGGTTTGCTACATATGTTTACTTGTGCCATGTTGGTGTTCTGCACCCATCAACTCGTCATTTACATCAGGTATAACTCCCAATGCAATCCCTCCCCCCTCCCCCCTCCCTATGATAGGTCCCGGTGTGTGATGTTCCCCTTCCCGAGTCCAAGTGATCTCATTGTTCAGTTCCCGCCTATGAGTGAGAAAATGCGGTGTTTGTTTTTCTGTTCTTGTGATAGTTTGCTGAGAATGATGGTTTCCAGCTGCATCCATGTCCCTACAAAGGACACAAACTCATCCTTTTTTATGGCTGCATAGTATTCCATGGTGTATATGTGCCACATTTTCTTAATCCAATCTGTCACTGATGGACATTTGGGTTGATTCCAAGTCTTTGCTATTGTGAATAGTGCTGCAATAAACATACGTATGCATGTGTCTTTATAGCAGCATAATTTATAATCCTTTCGGTATATACCTAGTAATGAGATAGCTGGGTCATATGGTACATCTAGTTCTAGATCCTTGAGGAATCGCCATACTGTTTTCCATAATGGTTGAAGTAGTTTACAATCCCACCAAAAGTGTAAATGTGTTCCTATTTCTCCACATCCTCTCCAGCACCTGTTGTTTCCTGACTTTCTAATGGTCGCCATTCTAACTGGTGTGAGATGGTATCTCAGTGTGGTTTTGATTTGCATTTCTCTGATGGCCAGTGATAATGAGCATTTTTTCATGTGTCTGTTGGCTGTATGAATGTCTTCTTTTGAGAAATGTCTGTTCATGTCCTTTGCCCACTTTTTGATGGGGTTGTTTGTTTTTTTCTTGTAAATTTGTTTGAGTTCTTTGTAGGTTCTGGATATTAGCCCTTTGTCAGATGAGTAGATTGCAAAAATTTTCTCCCACTCTGTAGGTTGCCTGTTCACTCTGTTGGTAGTTTCTTTAGCTGTGCAGAAGCTCTTTAGTTTAATGAGATCCCATTTGTCAATTTTGGCTTTTGCTGCCGTTGCTTTTGGTGTTTTAGACATGAAGTCTTTGCCCATGCCTATGTCCTGAATGGTACTACTTAGGTTTTCCTCTAGGATTTTTATGGTATTAGGTCTAACATTTAAGTCTCTAATCCATCTTGAATTAATTTTCATATAAGGAGTAAGGAAAGGATCCAGTTTCAGCTTTCTACTTATGGCTAGCCAATTTTCCCAGCACCATTTATTAAATAGGGAATCCTTTCCCCATTTCTTGTTTCTCTCAGGTTTGTCAAAGATCAGATGGCTTTAGATGTGTGGTATTATTTCTGAGGACTCTGTTCTGTTCCATTGGTCTATATCTCTGTTTTGGTACCAGTACCATGCTGTTTTGGTGACTGTAGCCTTGTAGTATAGTTTGAAGTCAGGTAGCGTGATGCCTCCAGCTTTGTTCTTTTGACTTAGGATTGTCTTGGAGATGCGGGCTCTTTTTTGGTTCCATATGAACTTTAAAGCAGTTTTTTCCAATTCTGTGAAGAAGCTCATTGGTAGCTTGATGGGGATGGCATTGAATCTATAAATTACCTTGGGCAGTATGGCCATTTTCACGATATTGATTCTTCCTATCCATGAGCATGGTATGTTCTTCCATTTGTTTCTGTCCTCTTTTATTTCACTGAGCAGTGGTTGGTAGTTCTCCTTGAAAAGGTCCTTTACATCCCTTGTAAGTTGGATTCGTAGATATTTTATTCTCTTTGAAGCAATTGTGAATGGAAGTTCATTCCTGATTTGGCTCTCTGTTTGACTGTCACTGGTGTATAAGAATGCTTGTGATTTTTCCACATTAATTTTGTATCCTGAGACTTTGCTGAAGTTGCTTATCAGCTTAAGGAGATTTTCGGCTGAGACAATGGGGTTTTCTAAATATACAATCATGTCATCTGCAAACAGGGACAATTTGACTTCTTCTTTTCCTAACTGAATCCCCTTGATTTCTTTCTCTTGCCTGATTGCCCTAGCCAGAACTTCCAACAAAATGTTGAATAGGAGTGGTGAGAGAGGGCATCCCTGTCTTGTGCCAGTTTTCAAAGGGAATTTTTCCAGTTTTTGCCCATTCAGTATGATATTGGCTGTGGGTTTGTCATAAATAGCTCTTATGATTTTGAGGTACGTTCCATCAATACCGAATTTATTGAGCGTTTTTAGCATGAAGCGCTGTTGAATTTTGTCAAAAGCCTTTTCTGCATCGATTGAGATAATCATGTGGTTCTTGTCTTTGGTTCTGTTTATATGCTGGATTATGTTTATTGATTTTCGAATGTTGAACCAGCCTTGCATCCCAGGGATGAAGCCCACTTCATCATGGTGGATAAGCTTTTTGATGTGCTGTTGAATACGGTTTGCCAGTATTTTATTGAGGATTTTTGCATCGATGTTCATCAGGGATATTGGTCTAAAATTCTCTTTTTTTGTTGTGTCTCTACCAGGCTTTGGTATCAGGATGATGTTGGCCTCATAAGATGAGTTAGGGAGGATTCCCTGTTTTTCTATTGATTGGAATAGTTTCAGAAGGAATGGTACCAGCTCCACCTTGTACCTCTTGTAGAATTCAGCTGTGAATCCATCTGGTCCTGGACTTTTTTTCATTGGTAGGCTATTAATTATTGCCTCAATTTCAGAGCCTGCTATTGGTCTATTCAGGGATTCAACTTCTTCCTGGTTTAGTCTTGGAAGAGTGTAAGTGTCCAGGAAATTATCCATTTCTTCTAGATTTTCTAGTTTATTTGCGTAGAGGTGTTTATAGTATTCTCTGATGGTAGTTTGTATTTCTGTGGGGTCGGTGGTGATATCCCCTTTATCATTTTTTATTGCGTCTATTTGATTCTTCTCCCTTTTCTTCTTTATTAGTCTTGCTAGCGGTCTGTCAATTTTGTTGATCTTTTCAAAAAACCAACTCCTGGATTCATTGATTTTTTGGAGGGATTTTTGTGTCTCTATCTCCTTCAGTTCTGCTCTGATCTTAGTTATTTCTTGCCTTCTGCTAGCTTTTGAATGAGTTTGCTCTTGCTTCTCTAGTTCTTTTAATTGTGATGTTAGAGTGTCAATTTTAGATCTTTCCTGCTTTCTCTTGTGGGCATTTAGTGCTATAAATTTCCCTCTACACACTGCTTTAAATGTATCCCAGAGATTCTGGTATGTTGTATCTTTGTTCTCATTGGTTTCAAAGAACATCTTTATTTCTGCCTTCATTTCGTCATGTACCCAGTAGTCATTCAGGAGCAGGTTGTTCAGTTTCCATGTAGTTGAGCGGTTTTGATTGAGTTTCTTAGTTGATGCAGTTTCTTCCTAGCCTTGATTTTCTTTACATTTTGGCATGTTTTTGCAATGGCTGGTACCGGTTGTTCTTTTCCATATTTAGTGCTTCCTTCAGGGTTTCTTGTAAGGCAGGCCTAGTGGTGAAAAAATCTCTAAGCATTTGCTTATCCGTAAAGAATTTTATTTCTCCTTAACTTATGAAACATAGTTTGGCTGGATATGAAATTCTGGGTTGAAAATTCTTTTCTTTAAGAATGTTGAATATTGGCCCCCACTCTCTTCTGGCTTGTAGAGTTTCTGCCGAGAGATCTGCTGTCAGTCTGATGGGCTTCCCTTTGTGGGTAACCCGACCTTTCTCTCTGGCTGACCTTAAGATTTTTTTCTTCATTTCAACTTTGGTGAATCTGGCAATTATGTGTCTTGGAGTTGCTCTTCTCGAGGAGTATCTTTGTGGTGTTCTCTGTATTTCCTGGATTTGAATGTTGGCCTGCCCTACTAGGTTGGGGAAGTTTTCCTGGATGATATACTGAAGAGTGTTTTCCAACTTGATTCCATTTTCCCCCTCACTTTCAGGCACCCCAATCAGACGTAGATTTGGTCTTTTTACATAATCCCATACTTCTTGCAGGCTTTGTTCATTTCTTTTTCTTGTTTTTTCTTTTGATTTCTCTTCTTGCTTCATTTCGTTCATTTGATCCTTAATTGCTGATACTCTTTTCCAGTTGATCGAGTCGGTTACTGAAGCTTGTGCATTTGTCACGTATTTCTCGTGTCATGGTTTTCATCTCTTTCATTTCGTTTATGACCTTCTCTGCATTAATTATTCTAGCCATCAATTCTTCCAATTGTTTTTCAAGACTTTTAGTTTCTTTGGGATGGGTACGTAATTCCTCCTTTAGCTCTGAGAAGTTTGATGGACTGAAGCCTTCTTCCATCATCTCGTCAAAGTCATTCTACGTCCAGCTTTGATCCGTTGCTGGCGATGAGCTATGCTCCTTTGCCGGAGAAGATGCGCTCTTATTTTTTAAAATTCCAGTTTTTCTGCCCTGCTTTTTCCCCATCTTTGGGGCTTTATCTGCCTCTGGCTTTTAACGGAAGATATTTCCTTTTTCACCATGGCCCTCTATGGGCTACCAAATATCACTTTGCAAATTTCACAAGAACAGTCTTAGTGAACGGCTTCTTGAGGGGAAAGCTGTAACTCTGTGAGATGAATTAACAGAACACAAAGCAGTTTCTCAGAAATCTTGTTTCCAGTTTTAATGAAAGATATTTCCATTTTCACCATAGCCCTCTATGTGATTACAAATATGAGGTTGCAAATTTCACAAGAACAGTCTTAGTGAAGGGCTTCTTGAGGGGAAAGCTGTAACACTGTGAGATGAACTAACACAACAGAAAGCAATTTCTCAGACAGCTTCTTTTCGGTTTTTATCTTAGGATAATTCCATTTTCAAAATAGCTCTCTATGGGCTTCCAAGTATCACTTTGCAAATTCCACAAGAACAGTCTTATAGAAAGGCTTTTTGAGGGGAAAGCTCTAACTCGGGGAGATGTATTAACAGAACATGAATCAGTTTCTCAGAAAGCTTCTTTGCAGTTCTTAACTGAAGATATTTCCTTTTTCACCATAGCGCTCTATGGGCTTCCAAATATAACTTTGCCAATTCTACAAGAACAGTCTTAGCAAAAGGATTGTTGAGGTGGAAGCTGTAAATCTGTGAGATAAATTAACAGAACACAGAGCGGTTTCTCAGAAAGCTTCTCTTCAGTTTTTCACGGAAGATATTTTCCTTTTCACCATAGCCCTCTATGAAATTCCAAATATCACTTTGCAAATTTCACAAGAACAGTCTTATCGAAAGTCTTCTTCAGGGGAAATCTGTAACTCTGTGAGATGAATTAACAGAACACAAAGTAGTTTCTCAGAAAGCTTCTTTCCAGTTTTTATCTTAGGATATTTCCTTTTTCACCATAGCCCACTATGGGCTTCCAAATATCACATTGCAAATTCCACAAAACAGTCTTAGTGAAAGGCTTCCTAAAGGGAAATCTGTAACTATGAGAGATGAATTAACAGAACACAAAGCAGTTTCCCAGAAAGCTTCTTTACAGTTCTTAACGGAACTTATTTCCTTTTTCACCATAGCCCACTATGGGCTTCCAGATATCACTTTGCAAATTCCTCAAGGACAGTCTTAATAAAGACTTTTTCAGGGGAAAGCTGTAACTCTGTGAGGTGAATCAACGGAACACAAAGCAGTTTCTCAGAAAGCTTCTTTTCAGTTTTTATTTTAGGATTCTTCCTTGTTCACCATAGCCCTCTATGGGTTTCCAAATATCACTTTGCAAAATCCACAAGAACAGTGTTAGCGAATGGCTTCTTGAAGAGAAAGCTGTAACTCTGTGACATGAATTAACAGAACACAAAGAAGTTTCTCAGAAAGCTTCTTTCAAGTTTTTAAATGAAGATATTCCTTTTTCACCATAGCCCTCTATGGGCTACAAAATATCACTTTGCATATTCCACAAGAACAGTCTTAGCGAAAGGCTTCCTGAGGGGAAAGATGTAACTCTGTGAAATGAATTAACAGGACACAAAGCAGTTTCTCAAAGCGCTTCTTTCAAGTTTTTAAATGAAGATATTTCCTTTTTTACCGTAGCCCTCTATGAGCTTCCAAATATCACTTTGCAAATTCCACAAGAACAGTCTTAGTGAAAGGCTTCTGGAGGGGAAAGCTGTAATTCTGTGAAATGAAGTAAGAGAACACAAAGCAGTTTCTATGAAAGCTTCTTTTCAGTTATTATCTTAGGATATTTCCTTTTTCACCCTAGCCCTGTATGGGCTTCCAAATATCACTTTGCAAATTCCAAAACAACAGTATTAGCGAAAGGTTTCTGGAGGCAAAAGAAGTAACTCTCTGAGATGAATTAACAGAACACAAAGCAGTTTCTCAGAAAGCTTCTTTCCAGTTTATAACAGAAGATGTTTCCTTTTTCACCTTAGCCCTCTATGGACTTCGAAATATCACTTTGGAAATTCCACAAGAACAGTCTTAGCGAAAGGCTTCTTGAGGGGAAAGCTGTAACTCTCTGAGATCAATTAAGAGAACACAAAGCAGTTTCTCAGAAAGCTTCTTTCCAGTTTTTAACGGAAGATATTTCCTTTTACACAATAGCCCTCTATGGGCTTCCAATTATCACTTTGGAAATGCAACAAGAACAGTCTTAGCGAAAAGATTCTTGAGGGGAAAGCTGTAACTCTGTGAGATGAATAAACAGAACCCAAAGCAGTTTCTCAGAAAACTTCTTTCCAGTTTTGAACTGAAGATGTTTCCTTTTTCACCATAGCCCTCTACGGGCTTCCAAATATCACTTTGAATATCCCACAAGAACAGTCTTAGCGATAGGCTTCTGGAAGGGAAGGTTGTAACTCTGTGAGATGAGTTAACAGAACACAAAGCAGTTTCTCAGAAAGCTTCTTTCCAGTTATTAACGGATGATATTACCTTTTTAACGATAGCACTCTGTGGGCTTCCAAATATCACTTTGCAAATCCAACAAGGACAGTCTTAGCGAAAGGCATCTTTTGTGGAAATCTGTAACTCGGTAAGATATATTAACAGAACACACGGCAGTTTCTCAGAAAGCTTCTTTCCAGTTTTTAACTGAAGATATTTCCTTTTTCACCATAGACCTCTATTGGTTTCCAAATATCACTTTGCAAATTTCACAAGAGCAGTCTTAGTGAACGACTTCTTGTGGGGAAAGCTGTAACTCTGTGAGATGAACTCACAGAACACAAAGCAGTTTCTCAGAAAGCTTCTTTTAGGTTTCTATCTCGGGATATTTCCATTTTCACCGTAGCCCTCTGTGGGCTTCCAAATATCAGTTTACAAATTCCAAAAAAAACAGTCTTACCGAAAGGCTTCTTCAAGGGAAAGCTGTAACTCTGGGAGATGAATTAACAGAACACAAAGCAGTTTCTCAGAAAGGTTCTTTTCAATTTTTATCTTAGGATATTTCCTTTTCCCCACAGTCCTCTATAGGCTTCCAATTATCACTTTGCAAATTCCACAAGAACACTCTTAGCGAAAGGCTTCTGGAGGGGAAGCTGTAACTCTGTGAGATGTATTAACAGAACACACGGCAGTATCTCAGAAAGCTTCTTTCCAGTTTTTAACGGAAGATATTTCCTTTATCACCATAGTCCTCTATGAGTTTCCAAATATCATTTTGCAAATTTCACAAGAATAGTCTTAGTGAATGGCTTCTTCAGGGGAAAGCTGAAACTCTGTGAGATGAACTAAAAGAACACAAAGCAGTTTCTCAGAAAGCTTCTTTCCAGTTTTTATCGGAAGAGATTTCCTTTTTCACCATAGACCTCTATTTGCTTCCAAATATCACTTTGCAAATTCCACAAGAACAGTCTTAGCGGAAAGTTTCTTGAGGGGAAAGCTGTAACTGTTTGAGGTGAATTAACAGAACACAAAGCAGTTTCTCAGAAAGCTTCTTTTCAGATTTTAACTGAAGATATTTCCTTTTTCACCATAGTCCTCTATGTGCTTCCAAATATCACTTTGCAACTTCCACAACAACAACCTTAGCGAACGGCTTCTTGAAGAGAAAGCTGTATCTCTGTGAGTTGAATTAACAGAACCAAAGCAGTTTCTCAGAAAGCTTCTTTTCACTTTTTATCTTAAGATATTTCCTTTATCACCATAGCCCTCTATGGGCTTGCAAATATCACTTTGCAAATTCCACAAGAAGAGTCTTAGTGAATGGCTTCTTGAGATGAAAACTGAAGCTCTGTGAGATGAATTAGCAGAACACAAAGAAGTTTCTCAGAAAGCTTCTTTCCAGTTTTTAACGGATGATATTTCCTTTTTCACCGTAGCCCTCTAGAGGATTAAAAAAAATATCACTTTGGAAATTCCACAAGAAACGTCTTAGCGAAAGGCTTCTTAAGGGGAAAGCTGTAATTCTGTGAGATGAATTAACAGAACACAAAGCAGTTTCTCAGAAATCTTCTTTCCAGTTTTTAATGGAAGAAATTTACTTTTTCACCATAGCCCTCTATTGGCTTCCAAATATCACTGTGCCAATTTCACAAGAACAGTCTTAGCGAAAGGCTTCTTGAGCGGAAAGCTGTATCTCTTCAAGATTAATTAACAGAACACAAACCAATTTCTCAGAAAGCTTCTTTCCAGTTTTTATCTGAAGATATTTCCTTTTTCACCATAGCCTTCTATGGGCTTCCACATATCACTTTGGAAATTTTTCAAAACCAGTCTTAGCGGAAGGCTACTTGAGGGGAAAGCTGTAACCCTTTGAGTTGAATTAACAGAACACAAAGCAGTTTCTCGGAAAGCTTCCTTTCATTTTTTAACTGAAGGTATTTCCTTTTTCACCATAGCTCTCTCTGGGCTTCCAAATATCACTTTGGAAATTCCACAAGAACAGTGTTAGCGAAAGGTTTCTGGAGGGGAAAGGTGTAAATCTGTGAGACGAATTAACATAACACAAAGCAGTTTCTCAGGAACCTTCTTTTCAGTTTTTATCTTAGGATGTTTCCTTTTTCACCATAGCCCTCTATGGGCTTCCAAATATCACTTTGCAAATCCCACAAGAACAGTCTTAGCGAAAGCCTTCTTCAGGGGAAAGCTGTAACTCAGTGAGATTCTTTAACAGAACACACGGCAGTTTCTCAAAAAGCTTCTTTCAAGTTTTTAACGGAAGATATTTCCTTTTTCATCATAGCCCTCTATGAGTTTTCTAATATCACTTTGCAAATTTCACAAGAATACCCTCAGTGAACTGCTTCTTGTAGGGAAAGCTGTAACTCTGTAAGATGAGCTAACAGAACACAAAGCAGTTTATCAGAAAGCTTCTTTACTGTTTTTAACGTAAAATATTTCCTTTTTCACCATAGCCCTCTATGAGATTCTAAATATCACTTTCCAAATTTCAGAAGATTAGTCTTGTGAACGGCCTCATGAGGGGAAATCTGTAACTCTTTGAGATTAATTAACAGAACAGAAAGAAGTTTCTCAGAAAGTTCCTTTTCGGATTTTATCTTACTATATTTCCTTTTTCAATATAGCCCTCTATGGTCTTCCAAATATCACTTTGCAATTTACACAAGAACACTCTTTGTGAAAGACTTCTTGAGGGGAAGGCTCTAACTATGTGAGATGAATTAACAGAACACAAAGCAGTTTCTCAGTAATCTTCTTTCCAGTTTTTAATGGAAGAAATTTACTTTTTCACCATAGCCCTCTATGGGCTTCCAAATATCACTGTGCAAATTCCACAAGAACAGTCTTAGCGAAAGGCTTCTTGAGGGGAAAGCTGTAACTCTTCGAGATTAATAAACAGAACACAAACCAATTTCTCAGAAAACTTCTTTCCAGTTTTTATCTGAAGATATTTCCTTTTTCACCATAGCCCTCTATGGGCTTCCACATATCACTTTGGAAGTTTTTCAAAAACAGTCTTAGCGGAAGGCTACTTGAGGGGAAAGCTGTAACTCTTTGAGTTGAATTAACAGAACACAAAGCAGTTTCTTGGAAAGCTTCCTTTCATTTTTTAACTGAAGGTATTTCCTTTTTCACCATAGCTCTCTCTGGGCTTCCAAATATCACTTTGGAAATTCCACAAGAACAGTGTTAGCGAAAGGTTTCTGGAGGGGAAATGTGTAACTCTGTGAGACGAATTAACAGAACACAAAGCAGTTTCTCAGAAAGCTTCTTTTCAGTTTTTATCTTAGGATGTTTCCTTTTTCACCATAGCCCTCTATGGGCTTCCAAATATCACTTTTCAAATCCCACAAGAACAGTCATAGCGAAAGCCTTCTTCAGGGGAAAGCTGTAACTCAGTGAGATACTTTAACAGAACACACGGCAGTTTCTCAAAAAGCTTCTTTCAAGTTTTTAAGGGAAGATATTTCCTTTTTCACCATAGCCCTCTATGGGCTTCCAAATATCACTTTACAAATTCCACAAGAACAGTCTTAGCGAAAGGCTTCTTCAGGCGAAAGTTGTAACTCTGTGAGATGAACTAACAGACCACAAAGCAGTTTCTCAGAGAGCTTCTTTTCGGTTTTTAACGGAAGATATTTCCTTTTTCACCATCGCCCTCTATGGGATTCCAAATTTCACTTCGTAAAGTCCACAAGAACAGTCTTAGTTAACGGCTTCTTGAGGGTAAAGCTGTAACGTTGTGAGATGAATTAACAGAACACAAAACAGTTTCTCAGAAAGCTTCTTTCCAGTTTTTAACGGAAAATATTTCCTATTTCACCATAGCCCTTCATGGGTTTCCAAATTACACTTTGCAAATTCCACAAGAACAGTCTTAGCGAAAGTCTTCTGGAGGGATAATCTATAACTCTGTGAAATGAATTAACAGAACACAAAGCAGTTTCTCAGAAAGCTTCTTTCTAGTTTTTATCTTAGGATATTTCCTTTTTCACCAAAGCCCTCAATGGGCTTCCAAATATCACTTTGCAAATTCCACAAGAACAGTCTTAGCGAAAGGCTTCTGGAGGTGAAGCTGTAACTCTGTGAGATGAATTAACAGAACAAATAGCAATTTCTCAGAAATCTTCTTTCCAGTTTGTTACGGAAGAAATTTCCTTTTTCACCATAGCCCTCTATGGACTTCCAAATATCACTTTGCAAATCCCACAAGAACAGACCTAGCGAAAGTCTTCTTGAGGGGAAAGATGTAACTCGGTGAGGTGCATTAAGAGAACACATGTCAGTTTCTCAGAAAGCTTATTTCCAGTTTTTAAGTGAAGATATTTCCTTTTTCACCATAGCCCTCTTTGGGCTTCCAAATATCACTTTGCAAATTCCAGAAGAACAGTCTTAGCGAAAGGCTTCTGGAGGGGAAATCTATAACTCCGTGAGATCAATTAAGAAAACACTGTGCAGTTTCTCAGAAAGCTTCTTTTAAGTTTTTATCTTAGGATACCTCCTTTTTCACCAGAGCCCTCGAGGAGCTTCCAAATATCACTTTGCAATTTCCACAAGAACAGTCTTAACGAAAGGCTTCTTGAGGTGAAAGCTGTAATCTGTGAGAGGAATTAACAGAACACAAATTTTCTCAGAAAGCTTCTTTTCCGTTTTTTTCTTAGTATATTTCTTTTCACCATAGGCCTCAAAGGGCTTCCAAATATCACTTTGCAAATTTCACAAGAACAGTCTTAGTGAACGACTTCTTGAGGGGAAAGCTGTAACTATGTGAGATGAATTAACGCAACACAAAGAACTTTCTCAGAAAGCTTCTTTTCAGGTTTTATCTTAGGATTTTCCTTTTTCACCATAGCCCTCTATGGGCTTCCAAATATCACTTTGCAAATTCCACAAGAACAGTCTTAGCGAAAGGCTTCTGGAGGTGAAAGCTCTATCTGTGTGAGATGAATTAACAGAATACAAATCAGTGTGTCAGAAATCTTCTTTTCACTTTTTAACAGAACATAGTTAATTTTTCACCATAGCCCTCTATGGGCTTCCAAATATCACTTTGCAATTTCCACAGAAAGACCCTTAGCGTTAGGCTTCTTGAGGGGAACGCTGTAACTCTGTGAGATGAATTAACAGAACACAAACCAATTTCTCAGAAAGCTTCTTTTCAATTTTTATCTTAGGAGATTTCCTTTTCACTATAGCCCTCTATGGGCTTCCAAATATCACTTTGCAAATTCCACAAGAACAGTCGTAGTGATCGGCTTCATGAGAGGAAATCTGTAACTCTGTGAGGTTAACTAACAGAACACAACGTAGTTTCTCAGAAAAGTTCTTTCCAGTTTTTAACGGAAGATATTTTCTTTTTCACCATAGCCCTATACGGGCTTCCAAATATCATTTCGCAAATTCCACAAGAACAGTGTTAGCGAAATTCTTCTGGAGGGGAAAGCTGTAAATTTGCGAGATGAATTAACAGAACACAATGCAGTTTCTCAGAAATCTTCTTTCCAGTTTTAAATGAAAGATATTTCCTTTTTCACCGTCGCCCTCTATGGGTTTCCAAATATCACTTTGCAAATCCCACAAGAACAGTCTTAGCGAAAGGCTTCAGGAGGGGAAAGCTGTAACTCGGTGAGATGTTTTAACAGAACACACGTCAGTTTCTCAGAAAGCTTCTTTCCAATTTTTAGCGTAAGTTATTTCCTTTTTCACCATAGCCCTCTACGGGCTTCTAAGATCACTTTGCAAATTCCACAAGAACAGTCTTAGCGAAAGGCTTCAGGAGGGGAAAGCTGTAACTCTTTGAGACGAATTAAGAGAACACAAAGCAGTTTCTCATAAAGCTTCTTTTCAGTTTTTATCTTAGGATATTCCTTTTTCACCATAGCTCTCTATGGGCTTCCAAATATCACTTTGCAAATTCCACAAGAATAATGTTAGCTAAAAGTTTCTTGAGGGGAGAGCTGTACCTCTGTGAGATGCATTAACAGAACACAAAGCAGTTTCTCAGAAATCTTCTTTCCAGTTTTAAACGGAAGATATTTCCTTTTTCACCTTAGCCCTCTATGGGATTCCAAATATCACTTTGCAAATTCCACAAGAACAGTCTTAGCGAAAGGCTTCTTGAGGGCAAATCTGTAACACTGGAGACGAATTAACAGAACACAAAGCAGTTTCTCAGAAAGCTTCTTTTCAGTTTTTATCTTAGGATATTTCCTTTTTCACCGTAGCCCTCTATGGGCTTACAAATATCACTTTGCATATTCCAAAAGAACAGTCTTAGTGATCGGCTTCATGATAGGAAAGCTGTAACTCTGTGAGATAAATTAACGGAACACAAAGTAGTTTCTCAGAAAGGTTCTTTCCAGTTTTTAACGGAAGATACTTCCTTTTTCACCATAGCCCACTATGGGCTTCAAAATATCACTTTGCAAATTCCACAAGAACAGTGTTAGCGAAAAACTTCTGGAGGGGAAAACTGTAACTCTGTGAGATGAATTAACAGAACACAAAGCAGTTTCTCACCAAGCTTCTTTCCAGTTTTTAAAGAAAGATATTTCCTTTTTCACCATAGCCCTCTATGGGATTACAAATATCAGTTTGCAAATTTCCCAAGAACAGTCTTAGTGAAGGGCTTCTTGAGGGGAAAGCTGTAACACTGTGAGATGAAGTAACACAACACACAGCAATTTCTCAGACAGCTTCTTTTCGGTTTTTGTCTTAGGATATTTCCATTTTCAAAATAGCTCTCTATGGGCTTCCAAGTATCACTTTGAAAATTCCACAAGAACAGTCCTATAGAAAGGCTTCCTGAAGGGAAAGCTGTAACTCGGTGAGATGTATTAACAGAACACACGGCAGTTTCTCAGAAAGCTTCTTTCCAGTTTTTAACGGAAGTTATTTCCCTTTTCACCATAGCACTCCAAGGACTTCCAAATATCACTTTGCAAATTCCACAAGAACAGTCTTAGCGAAAGGCTTCTGGAGGGGAAATTTGTAATTCTGTGAGATGCATTAACAGAACACAAAGCAGTTTCTCAGAAATCTTCTTTCCAGTTTTTAACGGAAGACATTTCCTTTTTCACCATAGTCCTCTAAGGGCTTCCAAATATCACTTTGCAAATTCCACAAGAACAGTCTTAGCGAAAGGCTTCTTGAGGGGGAAGCTGTAACTCTGTGAGATGAATTAACAGAACACAAAGCAGACTCTCAGAAAGCTTCTTTCTAGTATTTAACTGAAGATATTTCCTTTTTCACTATAGCCCTCTATGGGCTTCCAAATATCACTTTGGAAATCCCACAAGAACAGTCTTAGAGAAAGGGTTCTTGAGAGGAAAGCTGTAACTCGGTGATATGTACTAACAGAACACACCGCATTTTCTCAGAATGGTTCTTTTCAGTTTTTAACGGAAGATATTCCCTTTCTCACCTTAGCCCTCTATGGGATTCCAAATGTCACTTTGCAAATTTCACAAAACAGTCTTAGTGAACGGCTTCTTGAGGGAAAAGCTGTAACTTTTTGAGTGAACTCACAAAACACAAAGCAGCTTTTCATACAGCTTCTTTTCGGTTTCTTTCTTAGGATATTTCCATTTTCACCATAGCCTACTATGGGCATCCAAATATCACTTTGGAAATTCCATAAAAACAGTCATCGCGGAAGGATTCTTGAGGCAAAAGCTGTAACTCTTTGAGATGAATTAAGAGAACACAAAGCAGTTTCTTAGAAAGCTTCTTTTCAGTTTTTAACTGAAGGTATTTCCTTTTTCACCATAGCCCTCTATGGACTTCAAAATATCACTTTGTAAATTCCACAACAACAGCATTAGCGAAAGACTTCCTGAGGTAAAAGAGTAACTCTGTGACTTGAATTAACAGAACACAAAGCAGTTTCTCAGAAAGCTTCTTTTCAGTTTTTATCTTAGGATGTTTCCTTTTTCACCATTGCCCTCTATGTGCCTCCAAATATCACTTTGCAATTCCACAAGAACAGTCTTTGTGAACGGCTTCCTGAGGGGAAAGCTGTAACTGTGTGAGGGGAACTAACTGAACACAAAGCAGTTTCTCAGAAAGCTTCTTTTCGGTTTTTATCTTAGGATACTTCCCTTATCACCATAGCCCTGTATGGGCTTCGAAATATCACTTTGCAAATTTCACAAGAACAGTCCTAGTGAATGACTTCTGGAGGGGAAAGCTGTAACGCTGTGAGATGAATTAACAAAACCGAAAGCAGTTTCTCAGAAATCTTTCAAGTATTCAACGGAAGATATTACCTTTTTCACCATAGCCCTCTATGGGTTTCCAAATATCTCTCTGCAAATTCCACAAGAACAGTCTTAGTGAAAGGCTTCTTGATTGAAAAGCAGTATCTCTGAGAGATGAACTAACAAAACAAAAAGAAGTTTCTCAAAAAGCTTCTTTTCAGTTTTTATCTTATCATATTTCCTTTTTCACCATAGCCCTCTAAGGGCTTTTAAATATCACTCTGCAAATTCCACAAGAACATTCTTAACGAAAGGCTTCTGGAGGGGAAAGGTGCAACTCTGTGAGATGAATTAAAAGAACACAAAGCAGTTTCTCAGAAAGCTTCTTTCCAGTTTTTAACGGAAGATATTTCCTTTTCCACCATAGCCCTCTATGGGCTTCCAAATATCACTTTGCAAATTCCATAAGAACAATCTTAGCGAAAATCTTCTTCAAGGAGGAAGATGTAACTCTATGGGAAGAATTAACAGAACACAAAGCAGTTTCTCAGAAAGCTTCTTTCAAGTTTCTAACGGAAGGTATATACTTTTTCACCATAGCCCTCCATGGTCTTCCAAATATCACTTTGCAAATTCTACAAGAACAATCTTAGCGAAAGGCTACATGAGGGGAAAGCTGTAACTATGTGAGAAGAATTAACAGTAGAGAAAGCAGTCTCCCAGAAAGCTTCTTTACAGTTTTTAACGGAAGATATTTCCTTCTTCACCATAGTCCTCTATGGGTTTCCAAATATCACATTGAAAATTCCACAAGAGCAGTACTAGCGAAAGGCTTCTTGAGGCGAAAGCAGTAACTCTGTGAGATGAATTAACAGAACACAAACAAGCTTCTAAGAAAGCTTCTTTACAGTTTTTAACGGAAGATATTTCCTTTTTCAATATAGCCCTCTATGGGCTTCCAAATATCTCTTTGCAAATTCCACATGAACAGTCTTAGCGAAAGGCATCTTGAAGGGAAGCTGTAACTCTGTGAGATGAATTTACAGAACACAAAGCAGTTTCTAAGAAAGCTGCTTTCCAGTGTTTAACGGAAGATAATTCCTTTTTCCACCATAGCCCTCTATGGGCTTCCAAATATCACTTTGAAAATTCCACAAGAAAGGTCGTAGCCAAAAGCTTCTTCATGGGAATGCTGTAACACTGTGGGAACAATTAACAGAACACAAAGAAGTCTCTCATAAAGCTTCTTTCCATTTTTGAATGGAAGTTATATCCTTTTTCACCATAGCACTCTAATGGATTCCAAATATCACTTTGCAAATTCCACAACAACAATCTCAGCGAAAGGCTTCTTGAGGAGAAAACTGTAACTATGTGAGAAGAATTAACAGTACACAAAGCAGTTTCTCAGAAAACTTCTTTACAGCTTTTAACGGAAGATATTTTCTTTTTCGCCATAGTCCCCTATGGGCTTCCAAATATCACTTTGAAAATTCCACAAGAACAGTGTTAGCGAAAGGCTTCTTGAGGGGAAAGCTGTAAACCTGTGAGATGAATTAACGGAACAGAAAGCAGTTCCTCAGAAAGCTTCTTTCCAGTTTTTAACGGAAGATATTTCCTTTTTCACCATAGCCCTCTAAAAGCTTCCAAATATCACTTTGCAAATTCCAAAAGAAGAGTCTCAGCGAAAGGCTTCTTGAGGGGTAAGCTGTAACTCTGTGAGATGAATTAACAGAACACAAAGCAGTTTCTCAGAACGCTTCTATGCTGTTTTTAACGGAAGATATTTCCTTTTCCACCATAGCCCTCTATGGGCTTCCAAATATCACTTTTCAAATTCCATAAGAACAGTCTTAGCGAAAATCTTCTTCAGGGGGAAGCTGTAACTCTGTGGGAAGAATTAACAGAACACAAAGCAGTTTCTCAGAAAGCTTCTTTCCAGTTTTTAACGGAAGACATATCCTTTTTCACCATAGCCCTCTATGGGCTTCCAAATATCACTTTGCAAATTCTACAAGAACAATCTTAGTGAAAGTCTTCTTGAGGGGAAAGCTGTAACTATATGAGAAGAATTAACAGTACACAAAGCAGTTTCTCAGAAAGCTTCTTTACAGTTTTTAACGGAAGATATTTCCTTGTTCACTATAGCCCTCTATGGGCTTCCAAATATCACTTTGCAAATTCCACAAGAACAGTCTTAGCGAAAGGCTTCTTAAGGGGAAAGCTGTAACTCTGTGAGATGAATTAACAGAACACAAAGTAGATTCTGAGAAAGCATCTTTCCAGTTTTTAACGGAAGATATGTCCTTTTTCACCATAGTCCTCTATGGGCTTCCAAATATCACTGCGCAAATTCCACAAAAATAGATTTAGCGAAACTCTTCTTGAAGGGAAAGCTGTAACTCTGTGAGATGAATTAACAGAACACAAAGCAGTTTCTCACAAAGCTTCTTTCCAGTTTTTAACGGAAGATAGTTCCTTTTTCACCGTAGCCCGCTATGGACTTCCAAATATCACTTTGCACATTCCACGAGAACAGTCTTCGCGAAAGTCTTCTTGAGGGGAAAGCAGTAACTCTGTAAAATGAATTAACAGAACACAAAGCAGTTTCTCAGAAAAATTCTTACCAGTTTTAAATGGAAGATATTTCCTTTTTCACCTTAACCCTCTATGGGCTTCCAAATATCACTTTGCAAATTCCACAAGAACAGTCTTAGTGAAAAGCTTCTTGAGGGGAAAGCTGTAACTCTGTGAGATGAATTAACAGAACACAAGGCAATTTCTCAGAAAGCTTCTTTCCACTATTTAACGGAAGATATTTCCTTTTTCACCATATCCCTCTATGGGCTTCCAAATATCACTTTAAAAATTCCACAAGAAGAGTCTTCGCGAAAGGCTTCTGCATAGGAAAGCTGTAACTCTGTGAGATGAATTAACAGAACACAAAGTTTTTTCTCAGATTGCCTCTTTTCACTTTTTATATTAGGATATTTCCTTTTTCACCTTAGCCCTCTATGGGCTTGAAAATATCACTATGAAAATTCCACAAGAACAGTCTTAGCGAAAGGCTTCTTTAGGTGAAAGCAGTGACTCTGTGAGATGAATTAACAGAACACAAAGCAGTTTCTCAGAACGCTTCTTTCCAGTGTTTAACGGAAGATATTTCCTTTTTAACCTTAGCCCTCTATGGACTTCCAAATATCACTTTGTAAATTCCACAAAAATTGTCTTCGCAAAAGGCTTCTTGAGTGTAAAGCTGTAACTCTGTGACATGAATTAACAGAGCACAAAGCAGTTTCTCAGAAAGCTTCTTTCCAGTTTTTAACGGAAGACATTTCCTTTTTCCCCATAGCCCTATGTGGGCTTCCAAAAATCACTTTGCAAATTCCACATGAACAGACTTTGCGAGAGGCTTCTTGAAGGGAATGCTGTAACTCTGTTAGATGAGATAACAGAACACAAAGCAGTTTCTCTGAAAGCTTCCTTCCAGTTTTTACCGGAAGATATACCCTTTTTTACCATATCCTCTCTGGACTTCCAAATATCACTTTGCAAATTCCACAAGAAGAGTCTTAGCGAAAGGCTTCTTATGGGAAACGCAGTAACTCTGTGAGATGAATTAACAGAACAGAAATCAGTTTCTCAGAAAGCTTCTTTCCAGTTTTTAAAGGAAGATACTTCCTTTTTCACCATAGCCCTCTAAGGGCTTCCAAATATCACTTTGCAAATTACACAAGAACAGTCTTAAGCGAAAGGCTTCTTGAGGGGAAAGCTGTAACTCTGTGAGATGAACTAAGAGAACACAAAGCAGTTTCTCAGAATGCTTCTTTCCATTTTTTAATGGAAGATATTTCCTTTTTCACCTTAACCCTCTATGGGCTTCCAAATATCACTTTGCCAATTCCACAAGAACAGACTTAGCGAAAGGCTTCTTGAGGGGAAAGCAGTAACTATGAGACGAATTAAGAGAACACAAAGCAGTTTCTCAGAAAGCTTCTTTCCAGTTTTAAACGGAAGATATTTCCTTTTTCACCATAGCCCACTATGGGCTTCCAATATCACTTTGCAAAACCCACAAGAAGAATCTTAGAGAATGGCTTCTTGCTGGGAAAGCAGTAACTCTGTGAGATGAATTAACAGAACACAAAGTAGTTTCTCAGAATGCTTCTTTTCAGTTTTTATCTTAGGATATTTCCTTTTTCACCTTAGCCCTCTATGGGCATGAAAATATCACTATGAAAATTCCACAAGAACAGTCTTAGCGAAAGGCTTCTTCAGGTGAAAGCAGTGACTCTGTGATATGAATTAACAGAACACAAAGTAGTTTCTCAGAAAGCTTCTTTCCTGTTTTTATAGGAAGATATATCCCTTTTTACCATATCCCTGTATGTACTTACAAATATCACTTTCCAAATTCCACAAGAACAGTCTTAGCGAAAGGCTTCTTGAGGGGAAAGCAGTAACTATGAGATGAATTAAGAGAACACAAAGCAGTTTCTCAGAAAGCTTCTTTCCTGTTTTTACGGAAGATATTTCCTTTTCCACCATAGCCTTCTATGGGCTACCAAATATCACTTTGCAAATTCCATAAGAACAGTCTTAGCCAAAATATTCTTCAGGGGGAACCTGTAACTCTATGGGAAGAATTAACAGAACACAAAGCAGTTTATCAGAAAGCTTCTTTCCAGTTTTTAACGGAAGATATATCCTTTTTCACCATAGCCCTCTATGGGCTTCCAAATATCACTTTGCAAATTCCACAAGAACTGTCTTAGCGAAATGCTTCTTGAAACGAAAGCTGTAACTCTGTGAGATGAATTAACAGAACACAAATTGGTTTCTCAGAAAGCTTCTTTCTAGTTTTCAACGGAAGATATTTCCTTTTTCAATAGAGCCCTCTATGGGCTTCCAAATATCACTTTGCAAATTCCACAAGAACAGTCTCAGGGAAAGGCATCTTTAGGGGAAAGCTGTAACTCTGTGAGATGAATTAACAGAACACGAAGCAGTTTCTCAGAAAGCTTCTTTCCAGTTTTTAACAGAAGTTACTTCCTTTTTCACCACAGCCCTCTAAGGGCTTCCCAATATCACTTTGCAAATTCCACAAGAACAGTCTTAGCAAAAGGTTTCTTGAGGGGAAAGCTGCAACTCTGTGAGATGAATTAAAAGAACACAAAGTAGTTTCTCAGAAAGCTTCTATCCAGTTTTTAACGGAAGATATTTCCTTTTTCACCATAGCCCTCTATGGGCTTCTAAATATCACTTTGTAAATTCCACAAGAACAGTCTTAGCGAAACACTTTTGAAGGAAAAGCTGTAATTCTGTGAGATGAATTAACAGAACACAAAGCAGATTCTCAGAAAGCTTCCTTCCAGTTTTTATCTGAAGATATTTCCTTTTTCACCATAGCCCTCAATGGGCTTCCAAATATCGCTTTGCAAATTCCACAAAAACAGTCTTAGCGAAAGGCTTCTTGAGGGGAAACGTGTAACTTTCTGAGATGAATTAACAGAACAGAAAGCAGTTTCTCAGACAGCTTCCTTCCAGTTTTTAACTGAAGATATTTCCTTTTTCACCATAGCCTTCTATGGGCTTCGAAGGATCACTTTGCATATTCCAGAAGAACATACTTAGCGATAGGCTTCTTGAGGGAAAAAATGTAACTGTGAGAGATGAATTAACAGAACCTAAAGCAGTTTCTCAGACGGCTCCTTTCCAGTTTTTAACTGAGGATATTTCCTTTTTCACCATAGCCCTCTGTGGGCTTCTAAATATGATTTTGCAAATTCCACAAGAACACCATTAGCGAAAGGTTTCTTGAAGGGAAAGCTGTAACTCTGTGAGATGAATTAACAGAACACAAACCAGTTTCTCAGAAAGCTTCTTTCCAGTTTTTAATGGAAGATATTTCCTTTTTCAGCACAGCCCTCTATAAGATTCCAAATATCACTTTGCCAATTCCACAAGAACAGTCTTAGCGAAAGACTGCTTGAAGGGAAAGCAGTAGCTCTGTGAGATGAATTAACAGAACACAAAGCAGTTTGTTAGAAAGCTTCTTTCCATTTTTTAACTGAAGATATTTACTTTTCACCATAGCACTCTATGGGCTTCCAAATATCACTTTGCCAATTCCACAAGAACAGCCTTAGCGAAAATCTTCTTCAAGTGAAAGCTGTAACTCTGTGACATGAATTAACAGAACACAAAGCAGTTTCTCAGAATGCTTCTTTCCAGTTTTTAACGGAAGATATTTCCTTTTTCTCCATAGCCTTCTAGGGGCTCCCAAATATCACTGTGCAAATTCCACAAGAACAGTATTAGCAAAAGGATTCTTGAGGGGAACGCAGTCACTCTGTGAGATGAATGAACAGAACAAAAAGCAGTTTCTCAGAAAGCTTCTTTCCAGTAATTTATGGAAGATATTTCCTTTTTCATAATAGCCCTCTATGGGCTACCAAATATCACTTTGCAAATTCCAAAAGAACAGTCTTAGCGAAAGGCTTCTTGAAGGAAAGGTGTAAATCTGTGAGATGAATTAACAGAACCCAAAGCCCTTTCTCAGAAGGTTTCTTTCCAGTTTTTAACGGAAGATATTTCTTTTTCACCATAGCCCTCTATGGGCTTCCAAATATCACTTTCCAAATCCCACAAAAAAGTCTTATTGAAAGGCTTCTTGAGGGGAAAGTTGTAACTCTGTGAGATCAATTAACAGAACACAAAGCAGTTTCTCAGAAAGCTTCTTTCCAGTTTTTAACTGAAGATATTTCCATTTTCACCATAGCCCTCCATGGGCTTCCGAATAACACTTTGCATATTCTAAAACGAAAGCCTTAGCGAATGGCTTCTAGAGGGGAAAGCTGTAACTCTGTGAGATGAATTAACAGAACACAAAGCCGTTTCTCCGACAGCTTCTTTCCAGTTTTTAACTGAAGAGATTACCTTTTTCATCATAGCTTTCCATTGGCTTCCAAATACCACTTTGCATATGCCACAAGAACAGGCTCAGCGAAAGGCTTCTTGAAGGGAAAGCTGAAACTCTGTGAGATGAATTAACAGAACACAAAGCAGTTTCTCAGAAAGCTTCTTTCCAGTTTTTAACGGAAGATATTTCCTTTTTCACCATAGCCCTCTGGGGGCTTCCAAATATCACTTTGCAAATTTCACAAGAACAGTCTCAGCGAAACGCTTCTTGAGGGGAAAGCAGTAACTCTGAGAGATGAATTAACAGAACTCAAAGCAGTTTCTCAGAAAGTTTCTTTCCACATTTTAACGGAAGATATTTCCTTTTTCACCATAGCCCTCTATGGGCTTCCAAATATCACTTTGTAAATTCTACAAGAACAGCCTTAGCGAATGGCTTCTTGAAGGGAAAGCTGTAACTCTGTTAGATGAATTAACAGAAAATAAAGCAGTTTCTCGGAAAGCTTCTTTCCCGTTTTTAACGGAAGATATTTCCTTTTTCACCATAGCCCTCTAGGGGCTTCCAAATATCACTTTGCCAATGCCACAATAACACTCTTAGCGAAAGGCTTCTTGAAGGGAAATCTGTAACTCTGTGAGATGAATTAACAGGACACAAAGTAGTTTCAAGGAAATCCTCTTTCCAGTTTTTAACGGAAGATATTTCCTTTTTCAATGTAGCCCTCTATGGGCTTACATATATCACTTTGCAAATTCCAGAAGAACAGTCTTACCGAAAGGCTTCTTGAGGGGAAACTGTAACTCTGTGAGATGAAGTAACACAACACGAAGGAGTTTCACAGACAGCTTCTTTCCAGTTTTTAACTGAAGATATTCCTTTTTCACCATAGACCTCTATGGGCTTCCAAATATCACTTTGCCAATACAACAAGAACAGTCTTAGCAAAAGGCTTCTTGAGGGGAAGGCTGTTACTCTGTGAGATGAATTAACACAACACAAAGCAGTGTCTCAGACAGCTTCTTTCCAGTTTTAAACTGAAGATATTTCCTTTTTCACCATAGTCCTCTATGGGCTTCCAAATATCACTTTGTAAATTCCACAAGAACAGCCTTAGCGAAAGGCTTCTTGAAGGGAAAGCTGTAACGCTGTGAGATGAATTAACAGAACAAAAAGCAGTTTTTCAGAAAGAATCTTTTCGGTTTTTAACTTAGGATATTTCCTTTTTCACTGAAGCCCTCTATGGGCTTCCAAATATCACTTTGCAAATTCCACAAGAAGAGTCTTAGTGAAAGGCTTCTTGAGAGGAAAGCTGTAAATCTGTGAGATGAATTAAGAGAACACAAAGTAGTTTCTCAGAAAGCTTCTTTCCAGTTTTTAACAGAAGGTATTTCCTTTTTCACCATAGCCCTCTGTGGGCTACCAAATATCACTTTGCAAATCCCACAAGAATAGTCTTAGCGAAACGCTTCTTGAGTGGAAAGCAGTAACTCTGAGAGATGAATTAACAGAACACAAACTAGTTTCTCAGAAAGTTTCTTTCCAGATTATAACGGTAGATATTTCCTTTTTCACCATAGCCATCTATGGGCATCCAAATATCACTTTGCCAATTCCACAAGAACAGTCTTAGCGAAAGGCTTCTTGAGTGGAAAGCTGTAACTCTGTGAGATGAATTAACAGTACACAAAGTAGTTTCAAAGAAAGCTTCTTTAAAGTTTTTAACGGAAGATATTTACTTTTTCACCAAAGCCCTCTAAGGGCTTCCAAATATCACTTTGGAAATTCCACAAGAACAGTCTTACAGAAAGTCTTCTTGAGGGGAAATCTGTAACTCTGTGAGATGAATTAACAGAACACAAAGTAGATTCTCAGACAGCTTCTTTCCAGTTTTTAACAGAAGATATGTCCTTTTTCACCATAGTCCTCTATGGGCTTCCAAATATCACTGCGCAAATTCCACAAAAATAGATTTAGCGAAACTCTTCTTGAAGGGAAAGCTGTAACTCTGTGAGAAGAATAAACACAACACAAAGCAGTTTCTCAAAAAGCTTCTTTACAGTTTTTAACGGAAGAGATTTGTTTTTTCACCATAGCCCTCTACGGGCTTCCTAATATCACTTTGCATATTCCACAAGAATAGTCTCAGCGAAAGGCTTTTTGATGGGAACACAGTAACTCTTTGAAAGGAATTAACAGAACACAAAGCAGTTTCTCAGAAAGCTTCTTTCCAGTTTTTAACTGAAGATATTTCCTTTTTTAACGTAGCCCTCTAAGGACTTCCAAATATCACTTTGCAAATTCCACAAGAACTGTCGTAACGAAGGGCTTCTTCAGTGGAAACCTGTAACTCTGTGAGATGAATTAGCAGAACACAAAGCAGTTTCTCCGAAAGCTTCTTTCAAGTTTTTAACTGAAGATATTTCCTATTTCTCCATAGCCCTCTACTCTCTTCCAAATATCACTTAGCAAATTAAACAGTAACAGTATTAGAGAAAGGATTCTGGAGAGGAAAGCTGTAATTCTGTGAGATGAATTAACAGAACACAATGCAGTTTCTCAGAAATCTTCTTTCCAGTTTTTAACGGATGATATTTCCTTTTTCACCATAGCGCTCTATGGGCTTCCAAATATGACTTTGCAGATTCCACAAGAACAGTCTTAGCGAAAGTCTTACTGAGGAGAAATCTGTAACTCTGTGAGATGAACTTAGATAACACAAAGCGGTTTCTCGGAAAGCTTATTTTCAGTTTTTATCTTAGGATATTTCCTTTTTAACCGTAGCCCTCTATGAGCTTCCAATTATAACTTTGCAAATTACACAAGAACAGTCTTAGCAAAACCTTTCTTGAGGGGAAAGCTGAAACACTGTGAGATGAATTAACAGAGCACAACGCAATTTCTCAGAAAGCTTCTTTCCAGTTTTTAACTGAAGATATTTCCTTTTTCACAATTGCCCTCTATTGGCTTCCAAATATCACTTTGCAAATTTCACAAGAAGAGTCTTAGAGAACGGCTTCTTTAGGGGAAGGTTGTAACTCCTTGAGATGAACTAACAGAACACAAAGTGCTTTCTTAGATAACTTCTTTTCGGTTTTTAACTTAGGATATTTCCATTTTCACCATAGCCCTCTATGGGCTTCCAAATATCACTTTGCAAATTCCACAAGAACAGTCTTAACGGAAGGCTTCTTGAGGAGAAACTGTAACTCTTAGAGATGAATTAACAGAACACAAAGCAGTTTCTTAGAAAGCTTCTTTCAAGTTTTTAACTGAGGATATTTCCTTTTACACCATAACCTTCTGCGGGCTTCCAAATATCACTTTGCAAATTCCACAAGAACAGTCTTAGTCAAAGGCTTCTTGAGGGGAAAGCTGTAACTCTGTGAGATGAATTAACAGAACACAAAGTAGTTTCTCAGAGAGCTTCTTTTCAGTTTTTATCTTAGGATATTTCCTTTTACACCATAGACCTCTATGGGCTTTCAAATATCACTTTGCAAATTCTACAAGAACAGTCTTAGAGAACGGCTTCGTGAGGAGAAAGCTGTAACTCTGTGAGATGAATTAACACAACACAAAACAGTTTGTCAGAAAGCTTCTTTTCAGTTTTTATCTTAGGATATTTCTTTTTTCACCGTAACCTTCTAAGGGCTTCCAAATATCACTTTGCAAATTCCACAAGAAAAGTCTTAGCGAAAGGCTTCTGTAGGGGCAGCTGTAACTCTGTTAAATAAAGTAACAGAACACAAAGCTGATTCTCAGAAATCTTCTTTCCAGTTTTTAACGGTAAATATTTCCTTTTTCACCATAGCCCTCTAGAGTCTTCCAGATATCACTTTGCAAATTCCACAAGAACATTCTTAGCGAAACGCTTCTTTCAGGAAAAGCTGTAACTCTGTGAGATGAATCAACAGAACAGAAAGCAGTTTCTCAGAAAGCTTCTTTCAAGTTTTTAACGGAAGATATTTCAGTTTTCCCCATTCCTCTCTATGGGATTCCAAATATCACTATGCAAATGCCACAAGAACAGTCTTACCAAAAGGCTTCTGGAGGGGAAATCTGTAACTCTGTGAGATGAATTAACAGAACACAAAGCAGTTTCTCAGAAAAATTCTTTTCAGTTATTATCTTAATATATTTTCTTTTTCTCCACTGCCCTCTATGGGCTTCCAAATATCACTTTGCAAATTCCACAAGAACAGTCTTAGGGAAAGGCTTCTGGAGGGGAAAGCTGTAACTCAGTGAGTTGAATTAAAAGAACACATTGCAGTTTCTCAGAAAGCTTCTTTCCAGTTTTTCACTGAAGAAATTTCCTTTTTCACCATAGCCCTATTTGGGCTTCCAACTATCACTTTGCAAATCCCAAAAGAACAGTCTTATCAAAAGGTTTCTTGAAGGGAAACCTGTTATTCTGTGAGATGAATTATCAGAACACAAAGCAGTTTCTCAGAAAGCTTGTTTCCACTTTTTAACTGAAGATATTTCCTTTTTCACTGAAGCCCTCTAGGCGCTTCCAAATATCACTTTGCAAATTCCACAAAAACACTCTTAGCGAATGACTTCTGTAGGGGAATGCTGTAACTCTGTTAGATAAATTAACAGAACACAACGCAGTGTCTCAGAAATCTTCTTCCCAGTTTTAAACGGAAGATATTTCCTTTTTCTCCATAGGTCAATATGGACTTCCAAATATCACTTTGCAAATCCCACAAAACAGACTTACCGAAAAGTTTCTTGAGAAAAAAGCCGTAAATCTGTGAGATGAATTACCAGAACACAAAGCAGTTTCTCAGAAAGTTTCTTTCCAGTTTTTAGCTGAAGATATTTCCTTTTTCATAATGGCCCTCAATGGGCTTCCAAATATCACTTTGCAAATTGCACAAGAACAGTCTTAGCGAAAGGCTTCTTGAGGGAAAATCTGTAACTCTGTGATACGAATTAAGAGAACACAAAGCAGTTCTTCAGAAAGCTTCTTTTCAGTTTTTATCTTAGGATATTTCCATTTTCACCATAGATCTCTTTGGGCTTCCAAATATCATTTTGCAAATTCCACAAGAACAGTCTTAGCGAAGGGCTTCTTGAGGCGAGAGCTGTAACTCTCCGAGATGAATTAACAGAACACAAAGCAGTTTCTCAGAAAGCCTCTTTCCAGGTTTTAACTGAAGATATGTCCTTTTTCACCATAGCCCTCTATGGGCTTCCAAATATCACTTTGAAAATACCACAGGAACAGTCTTAGCGAAAGGCTTCTGGAAGGGAAAGCTGTAACCCTGTGAGATGAAATAACAGAACACAAAGCAGTTTCTCAGAAAGCTCCTTTCCAGTTTTTAAAGGAAGATATTTCCTTTTTCACCATAGCGCTCTATGGGCTTCCAAATATCAGTTTGCAAATTCCACAAGAACAGTCTTAGGTAAAGGCTTCTGGAGGGGAAAGCTGTAACTCTGTGAGATGAATTAAGGGAACACAAAGCAGTATCTCAGAAAGCTTCTTTCCAGTTTTTAATTGAAGATATTTCCTTATTCACCATAGTCCTCTATGGGCTTCCAAATATCACTTTGCAAATCCCACAAGAACAGTCTTAGTGAAAGGCTTCTTGAGGGGAAAGCTGTAACTCGGTGAGGTGTATTAACAGAACACACGGCAGTTTGTCAGAAAGCTTCTTTCCACTTTTTAACGGAAGATATTTCCTTTTTCACCATAGCCCTCTAGGGGCTTCCAGATATCACTTGAAAATTCCAATAGAACAGTCTTAGGGAAAGGCTTCTTGAGGGGAAAGCTGCAATTTGGTGAGATGTATTATCAGAACACACGGCAGTTTCTGATAAAGTTTCTTTCCAGTTTTTAACGGAAGATATTTCCTTTTTCACCAAAGCCCTCTATGGGCTTCCAAATATCACTTTACAAATTTCACAAGAACAGTCTTAGTGAACGGCTTCTTGAGGGGAAAGCTGTAACTCTGTGAGATGAACTAACAGATCACAAAGCAGTTTCTCAGAGAGCTTCTTTTCAGTTTTTAATGGAAGATATTTCCTTTTTCACCATAGCAATCTACGGGCTTCCAAATATCACATTGCAAATTCCACAAGAACAGTCTTAGCGAAAGACTTCTTGAGGGAAAGCTGTAACTCTTTGAGATGAATTAACAGAACACAAAGCAGTTTCTCAGAAAACTTCTTTCCAGTTTTAACGTAAGATATTTTCTTTTTCACCATAGCCCTCAATGGGCTTCCAAATATCAGTTTGCAAATTCCACAAGAACAGTCTTAGCGAAAGGCTTCTTGAAGGAAAACCTGTAAGTCGGTGAGATGTATTAACACAACACACGGTAATGTCTCAGAATGCTTCTTTCCAGTTTTTAATGGAAGATATTTCCTATTTCACCAGAGTCCTCTATGGGCTTCCAAATATCATTTTGCAATATTCACAAGAACAGTCTTAGTGAACGGATTCTTGAGGGGAAAGCTGTAACTCTGTGAGATGAATTAACAATACACAAAGCACTTCCTCAGAAAGCTTCTTTTTGGTTTTTATCTTAGGATATTTCCATTTTCACCATAGCCCTCTATGGGCTTCCAAATATCACTTCGCAATTTCCACAAGAACAGTCTTAGCGAAAGTCTTCTTGACGGAAAAGCTGTAACTCTGTGAGGTGACTTAACAGAACACAGAGCAGTTTCTCAGAAAGCTTCTTTCCAGTTTTAAACTGAAGAAATTTCCTTTTTCAGCATAGCCCTCTATGGGCTTGCAAATACCACTTTGCAAATCCCTCAAGAACACTCTTAGCGACAGCCTTCTTGAGGGGAAGGCTGTAACTCGGTGAGATGAATTAACAGAACAGAATGCAGTTTCTCAGAATGTTTCTATCCACAGTTTAACTGTAGACATTTCCTTTTTCACCGTAGCCCTCTATGGGCTTCCAAATATCACTTTGCAAATCCCACAAGAGCTGTCTTAGCGAAAGGCTTCTTGAGGGGAAAGCTGTAACTCAGTGAGGTGTATTAACAGAACACATTGCAGTTTCTCAGAAAGCTTCTTTCCAGTTTTTAACGGAAGATATTGCCTTTTTCACCATAGCCTCCTATGAGTTTCCAAATATCACTTTGCAAATTTCACAAGGGCAGTCTTAGTGAACGACTTCTTTAGGGGAAAGCTCTAACTCTGTGAGATGAAGTAAGAGAACCCAAAGCCGTTTCTCAGAAAGCTTCTTTTCAATTTTTATCTTAGGATATTTCCTTTTTCACCATAGGCCTCTATGGGCTTCCAAATATCACATTGCAAATTCCACAAGAAAAGTCTTAGTGAAAGGCTTCTTGAGGGGAAAGCTGTAACTCGGTGAGATGTACTGCACCAACACACGGCAGTTTCTCAGAAAGCTTCTTTCCAGTTTTTAACTGAAGATATTTTCTTTTTCACCATAGTCTTCTATGGGTTTCCAAATATCATTTTGCAATTCTCTGGTTTCTCTTCAGATCGCATAAATCTTTCGCCTTTTACCAAATATCACTTTGCAAATTCCACAAGAACAGTCTTAGGGAAAGGCTTCTGGAGGGGAAAGCTGTAACTCTTAAAGGCAAATTGACAGAACACAAAGCAGTTTCTCATACAGCTTCTTTCCAGTTTTTAACTGAAGATATTTCCTTTTTCACCATAGCCCTCTATGGGCTTCTAAACATCACCTTGCAAATTCCAAAAGAACAGTCTTAGGGAGAGGTTTCTGTAGGGGAAAGCTGTAACTCTGTGAGATGAATTAACAGAACACAAAGCAGTTTCTCAGAAAACCTCTTTCCAGTTTTTAACTGAAGAAATTTCCTTTTTCACCATAGCCCTCTATGGGCTTCCAAATATCACTGTGCAAATCCCACAAAAACAGTATTAGCAAAAGGTTTCTTGAGGGGAAAGCTGTAACTCGGTGAGGTGTATTAACAGAACACAAAGCAGTTTCTCAGAAATCTTCTTTCCAGTTTTTAACGGAAGATATTTCCTTTTTCACCGTAGCCCTCTGTGGGCTTCCAAATATCACTTTGCAAATTCCACTAGAACAGTCTTAGCCAACAGCTTCTTGAGGGGAAAGCTGTAACGCCGTGAGATGTATTAAGAGAACACACGGCAGTTTCTCTGAAAGCTTCTTTCCAGTATTTAACGAAGATATTTCCTTTTTCTCCGTAGCCATCTATGGGTTTCCAAATATCACTTTGCAAATTTCACAAGAACAGTCATAGTGAACGGCTTCTTGAGGAGAAAGCTGAAACTCTGTGAGATGAACTGACAGAACACAAAGCAGTTTCTCATAGAGCTTCTTTTCGGTTTTTAGCAGAAGATATTTCCCTTTTCACCTTAGCCCTCTATGGGCTTCCAAATATCACTTTCCAAATTCCCCAAGAACAGTCTTAACGAAGGGCTTCTGGAGGGGAATGTTGTAACTCAGTGAAATAAATTAACAGAACACAAAGCAGTTTCTCAGAAACTTTCTTTCCAGTTTTTAACTGAAGATATTTCCTTTTTCACCATAGACCTCTTGGGGTTCCAAATATCACTTTGCAAATTCCACAAGAATAGTCTTAGTGAAAGGCTTCTGGAGGGGAAAGCTGTAACTCTGTGAGATGAATTAACAGAACACAAAGCAGTTTCACAGAAAGCTTCTTTCCAGTTTTTAACTGAAGAAATTTCCTTTTTCAGCATAGCCCTCTAGGGGCTTCCAAATACCACTTTGCAAATCCCACAAGAACACTCTTAACGAAAGGCTTCTTGAGGGGAAAGCTGTAACTCCGTTAGATGAATTAACAGAACAGGAAGCAGTTTCTCAGAATGATTCTATCCACAGTTTAACTGAAGATATTTCCTTTTTCACCGTAGCCCTCTGTGGGCTTTCAAATATCACTTTGCAAATCCCACAAGAGCAGTCTTAGCGAAAGGCTTCTTGAGAAGAGAGCTGTAACTCGGTGAGGTGTATTAACAGGACACATGGCAGTTTCGCAGAAAGCTTCTTTCTAGTTTTTAAAGGAAGACATTGCCTTTTTCACCATAACCTCCTATGGGTTTCCAAATATCACTTTGCAAATTTCACTAGAGCAGTCTTAGTGAACGACTTCTTGAGGGGAAAGCTCTAACTCTGTGAGATGAATTAAGAGAACCCAAACCGTTTCTCAGAAAGCTTCTTTTCAATTTTTTTCTTAGAATATTTCCTTTTACACCATAGGTCTCTATGGGCTTCCAAAAATCACATTGCAAATTCCACAAGAACAGTCTTAGTGAAAGGCTTCTTGAGGCAAAGCTGTAACTCGGTGAGATGTATTACACCAACACACGGCAGTTTCTCAGAAGGCTTCTTTCCAGTGTTTAACGAAAGATATTTCCTTTATCACCATAGTCTTCTATGGGTTTCCAAATATCATTTTGCAAATTTCACAAGAATAGTCTTAGTGAACGGCTTTTTCAGGGGAATGCTGAAACTCTGTGAGATTAACTAAAAGAACACAAAGCAGTTTCTCCGAAAGCTTCTTTCCAGTTTTTAATGGAAGAAATTTCCTTTCTCACCATAGCCCTCTATGGGCTTCCAAATATCACTTTGCAAATTCCACAAGAACAGTCTTAGCGGAAGGCTTTTTGAGGGGAAAGCTGTAACTCTTTCAGATGACTTAACAGAACACAAAGCAGTTTCTCAGAAAGCTTCTTTTCAGATTTTAACTGAAGATAATTTCTTCTTCACCATAGCCCTTCTTGTGCTTCCAAATATCACTTTGCAAATTCCACAAGAACAGTCTTAGAGAAAGGCTTCCTGAGGAGAAAGCTGTACCTCTGTTAGCTGAATTAACAGAACCAAAGCAGCTTCTCAGAAAGCTTCTTTTCAGTTTTTATCTTAAGATATTTCGTTTTTCACCATAGCCCTCTATGGGCTTCCAAATATCACTTTGAAAATTCCACAAAAAGAGTCTTAGTGAATGGCTTCTTGAGGTGAAAGCTGAAACTCTGTGAGATGTATTAGCAGAACACAAAGCAGTTTCTCAGAAAGCTTCTTTCCAGTTTTTAACGGAAGATATTTCCTTTTTCACCATAGCCCTCTAGAGCATTCCAAATATCACTTTGGAAATTCAGCAAGAAGGGTCTTAGCGAAAGGCTTCTTGAAGGGAAAGCTGTAACTCTGTGAGATGAATTAACAGAACACAAAGCAGTTTCTCAGAAATCTTCTTTCCAGTTTTTAACGGAAGATATTTACTTCTTCACCATAGCCCTCTATGGGCTTCCAAATATCACTGTGCAAATTCCACAAGAACAGTCTAAGCGAAAAGCTTCTTGAGGGGAAAGCTGTAACTCTTCGAGATTAATTAACAGAACAGAAACCAATTTCTCACAAAGCTTCTTTCCAGTTTTTATCTGAAGATATTTCCTTTTTCACCATAGCACTCTATGGTCTTCCAAATATCACTTTGCAAACCCACAAGAACAGTCTTAGCGAAAGGCTTTTTGAGGGAAAAGCTGTAACTCTGTGATATGAATTAACAGAACACAAAGCAGTTACTCAGAAAGCTTCTTTTCTTTTTTTATATAAGGATATTTCCTTTTTCTTCATTGCCCTCTGTGTGCTTCCAAATATCACTTCGCAAATTGCACAAGAGCAGTCTTAGTGAAAGGCTTCTTGAGGGGAAAGCTGTAACTCTCTGAGATGAATTAACAGAACACAAAGCAGTTTCTCAGAAAGTTGCTTTCCAGTTTTTAACTGAAGATATTTCGTTTTTCACCATAGCCCTCTATGGGCTTCCAAATATCACTTTGCAAATTTCACAAGAACAGTCCTAGTGAACGGCTTCTTGAGGGGAAAGGTGTAACTCTGTGAGATGAACTAACAGAACACAAAGCAGTTTCTCAGAAAGCTTCTTTTCAGTTTTCAACTGAAGATATTTCCTTTTTCACCATAGCCCTCTATTGGCATCCGAATACCACTTTACAAATTCCACAAAAACAGTCTTAGCCAAAGGCTTCTTCAGGCGAAAGCTGTAACTCTGTGAGATTAATTAACACAACACAAAGCAGTTCCTCAGAAAGCTTCTTTTCAGTTTTTATCTTAGGATTTTCCTTTTTCACCATAGCCCTCTATGGGCTTCCAAATATCACTTTGAAAATTCCACAAGAACAGTCTTAGCGAAAGGTTTCTGGAGGGGAAAGCTTTATCTCTGTGAGATGGATTAACAGAATACAAATCAGTGTGTCAGAAATCTTCTTTGCAGTTTTTAACGTAGCATAGTTCCTTTTTCACCATAGCCCTCTATGGGCTTCCAAATATCACATTGCAAATTACACAGAAAGACCCTTAGCGTTAGTCTTCTTGAGGGGAACACTGTAACTCTGTGAGTTGAATTAACAGAACACAAAGCAATTTCTCAGAAATCTTCTTTTCCTTTTTTATCTTAGGAGATTTCCTTTTCACCATAGCCGTCTATGGGCTTCCAAATAACACTTTGCAAATTCCACAAGAAGAGTCTTACTGAACGTCTTCAAGAGAGGAAAGCTGTAACTCTGTGAGGTTAACTAACAGAACACAACGTAGTTTCTCAGAAAGGTTCTTTCCAGTTTTTTACGGAAGATATTTTCATTTTCACCATAGTCCAATACAGGCTTCCAAATATCACTTTGCAAATTCCACAAGAACAGTGTTAGCGAAAGGCTTCTGGAGTGGAAAGCTGTAACTCTGTGAGATGAATTAACAGAACACAATGCAGTTTCTCAGAAATCTTCTTTCCAGTTTTTAACGAAAGATATTTCCTCTTTCACCTTATCCCTCTATGGGCTTCCAAATATCACTTTGCAAATCCCACTAGAACAGTCGTAGCGAAAGGCTTCTTGAGGTGAAAGCTGTAACTCGGTGAGATGTTTTAACAGAACACACGTCAGTTTCTCAGGAAGCTTCTATCCAATTTTTAACGTAAGTTATTTCCTTTTTCACCATAGCCCTCTACGGGCTTCAATGATCACTTTGCAAATTCCACAAGAAAAGTCTTAGCGAAAGGCTTCTGGAGAGCAAAGCTGTAATTCTGTGAGATGAACTAACAAAACACAAAGCAGTTTCTCAGAAAGCTTCTTTTCGGTTTTTAACGGAAGTAATTTCCTTTTTCATCGTAGCCCTCAATTTGCTTCCAAATTTCACTTTGCAAATTCCATAAGAACAGTCTCAGCGAAAGGTTTCTTGAGGCGAAAGCTGTAACTCTGTGAGATGAATTAACAGAACACAAAGCGGCTTCTCAGAAAGCTTCTTTCCAGTTTTTAACTGAAGATATTTCCTTTTTCACCATAGCCCTCTCTGGACTTCCAAATATCACTTTGCAAATTCCACAAGAACAGTCTTAGCGAAAGGCTTCTGGAGGGGAAAGCTGTAACTCTGTGAAATGAATTACCAGAACACAAAGCAGTTTCTCAGAACGCTTCTTTTCAGTTTTTATCTTAGGATGTTTTCTTTTTCACAATAGCCCTTTTGGGCTTCCATATATCACATTGCAAATTTCACAAGAATAGTCTCAGTGAACTGCTTCTTGAAAGGAAATCTGTAACTCTGTGAGATGAACTAACAGAACACAAAGCAGTTTTTCAGACAGCTTCTTTTCGGTTAGTATATTAGGATATTTCCATTTTCACAATAGCCCTCTATGGGCTTCCACATATAACTTTGGAAATTCCTCAAAACAGTCTTAACAGAAGGCTTCTTGAGGGAAAAGCTGTAACTCTTTGAGATGAATTCACAGAACACAAAGAAGTTTCTCGGAAAGCTTGTTTTCATTTTTTAACTGAAGGTATTTCCTTTTTCACCATAGCTCTCTCTGGGCTTCCAAATATCACTTTGCAAATTCCACAAGAACAGTGTTAGCGAAAGGTTTCTGTAGGGGAAGGCCGTAACTCTGTTAGACGAATTAACAGAACAGAAAGCAGTTTCTCAGAAAGCTTCTTTTCAGTTTTTATCTTAGGATGTTTCCTTTTTCACCATAGCCCTCTATGGGCTTCCAAATATCACTTTGCAAATTCCACAAGAACAGTCTTAGTGAACGGCTTCTTGAGGGGAAAGCTGTAACTCTGTGAGAAGAATTAACAGAGCACAAAGCTGTTTCTCAGCAATCTTCTTCCCAGTTTTTAACGGAGGATATTTCCTTTTTCACCATAGCCCTCTGTGGGATTCCAGATATCATTTTGCAAATTCTACAAGAACAGTGTAATCGAAAGACTTCTGGAGGGGAAAACTGTAACACTGTGAGATGAATTAGCAGAACACAAAGCAGTTTCTCAGATATCTTCTTTCCAGTTTTTAACGAAAGATATTCCCTTTTTCACCATAGCCCTCTATGGGCTTTCAAATATCACTTTGCAAATCCCACAAGAACAGTCTTAGCGAAAGACTTCTTGACGGGAAAGCTGTAATTCAGTGAGATGCTTTAACAGAACACACGGCAGTTTCTCAAAAAGGTTCTTTCACGTTTTTAACGGAAGATATATCCTTTTTCACCATAGCCATCTATGAGTTTTCTAATATCACTTTGCAAATTTCACAAGAATAGTCTCAGTGAACTGCTCCTTGAAAGGAAAGCTGTAACTCGGTGAGATGAACTAACCGAACACACAGAAGTTTATCAGAAAGCTTCTTTACAGTTTTTAACGGAAAATATTTCCTTTTTCACCATAGCCCTCTATGAGATTCTAAATATCACTTTCCAAATTTCAGAAGAACAGTCTTAGGGAACGGCCTCATGAGGGGAAATCTGTAAATCTTTGAGATGAATTAACAGAACAGAAAGCAGTTTCTCAGAAAGCTTCTTTTCGGATTTTATCTTACTATATTTCCTTTTTCAACATAGCCCTCTATGGTCTTCCAAATACCACTTTGCAAATTGCACAAGAACAGTCTTTGTGAAAGACTTCTTGAGGGGAAAGCTGTAACACTCTGAGATGAATTTACAGAACACAAACAGTTTCTCAGAAAGCTTCTTTTCAGTTTTTATCTTAGGATATTTCCTTTTTCAGCATAGCCCTCTATGGGATTCCAAAAACATTTTGCAAATTCCACAAGAACAGTATTAGCGAAAGGATTCTCAACGGGAAATCTGTAAATCTGTGAGATGAGTTAACAGAATACAAAGCGGTTTCTCAGAAACCTTCTTTTCGTTTTTTATCTTAGGATATTTCCTTTTTCACCAAAGCCCTCTATGGGCTTCCAAATATGACTTTGCCAATTCCAGAAGAACAGTCTAAGCGAAAGGCTTCTTGAGGGTAAAGCTGTAACTCTGTAAGATGAATTAACAGAACACAAAACATTTTCTCAGGAACCTACTTTTCAGTTTTTACCTTAGGATATTTCCTATTTCACCATTGCCCTCTATGGGATTCCAAATATCACTTTGCAAATTCCACATGAAGAGTCTTAGCGAAAGGCTTCTTGAGGGGAAAGCTGTAACACTGTGAGATGAATTAAGAGAACACCAAGCAGTTTCCTAGAAAGATTCTTTCCAGTATTTAACGCAACATATTTCCTTTTTCTCCGTAGCCATGTATGGGCTTCCAACTATCACCTTGCAAATTCCACAGGAACAGTCTTAGTGAATGGCTTCTTGAGGGGAAAGCTGTAACTCTTTGAGATGAATTAAGAGAACACAATGCACTTTCTCAGAAAGCTTCTTTTCGGTTTTTATCTTAGGATATTTCCTTTTTCGCCCTAATCATCTATGGGCTTCCAAATATCACTTTGCAAATTCCACAAGAACAATCTGAGTGAACGGCTGCTTGAGGGTAAACTGTAACTCTGTGAGATGAATTAACAGAACCTAAAGCAGTTTCTCAGAAAGCTTCTTTGCAGTTTTTAACGGAGGATATTTCCTTTTTCTCCGTAGCCCTATATGGGCTTCCAAATATCACTTTGCAAGTTCTACAAGAACAATCTTAGCGAAAGGCTTCTGAGGGAAAAGCTGTAATTCTGTGAGATGAATTACCAAAACACAAAGCAGTTTCTCAGCAATCTTCTTTCCAGTTTTTAAAGGTGGATATTTCCTTTTTCACCATAGCCCTCTAAGGGCTTCCAAATATCACTTTGCAAATTCCACAGGAACAGTCTTAGCGAGAGGGTTCTTGAGGTGAAAGCTGTAACTCGGTGAGATGTATTAACAGAACACACGGCAGTTTCTCAGAATGCTTATTTCCAGTTTTTAACGAAAGATATTTTCAATTTCACCATAGCCTTCTATGAGCTTCCAAATATCACATTGCAAATTTCACAATAACAGTCTTAGTGAACGACTTCTTGAGGGGAAAGCTGTAACTCTGTGAGATAAACTAACACAACACAAAGCAGTTTCTCAGACAGTTTCTTTTCGGTTTTTATCTTAGGATATTTCCATTTTCACCACAACCTTCTATGGGCTTCCAAATATCATTTTGCAAATTTCACAAGAGCAGTCTTAGTGAGAGACTTCTTGAGGAGAAAGTTGTAACTCTGTGAGATGAATTAACACAACACAAAGCAGTGTTTCAGAAAGCTTCTTTCCCGGTTTTACCCGACGATTTTTCCTTTTTCACCATAGCCCACTATGGGCTTCCAAATATCACTTTGCAAGTTCCACAAGTACAGACTTAGCGAAAGGCTTCTTGAGGGAAAAACTGTAAAACTTTGAGATGAATTAACAGAACACAAAACAGTTTCTCAGAAAGCTTTCTTTCAGTTTTTTTCTTAGGATATTTCCTTTTTCACCATAGCCCTCTATGGGCTTCCAAAAACATTTTGCAAATTCCACAAGAACAGTCTTAGCGAAAGGATTCTGGACTGGAAAGCTGTAATTCTGTGAGATGAATTAAAAGAACACAAAGCAATTCTTCAGAAATCTTCTTTCTAATTTTTAACGGAAGATATTTCCTTTTTCACCATAGCCCTCTAGGGGCTTCCAAATATCACTTTGCAAACTCCACAAGAACAGTCTTAGTGAAAGGTTTCTTGAGGGGAAAGTTGTAACTCTGTGAGATGAACTAACAGAACACAAAGCAGTTTCCCAGAAACCTTCCTTTCGGTTGTTATCTTAGGATATTTCCATTTTCACCTTAGCCCTCTAGGGGTTCCAAATATCACTTTGTAAATTACACAAGAACAGTCTTAGTGAAAGGCTTCTTGAGGGGAAAGCTGTAAGGCTGTAAGATGAATTAACAGAACACAAAACAGTTTCTCAGAAAACTACTTTTCAGTTATTATCTTAAGATATTTCCTTTTTGTCCAAAGCCCTCTATGGGCTTCCAAATATCACTTTGCAAATTCCACAAGAACAGTCTTAGGGAACTGCTTCTGGAAGGGAAAGCTGTAACTCAGTGAGTTGAATTAACAGAACACAAAGCAGTTTCTCAGAAAGCTTCTTTCCAGTTTTTAACTAAAGAAATTTCCTATTTCACCATAGCCCTATTTGGGCTTCCAAATACCACTTTGCAAATCCCACAAGAACAGTCTTTTCGAAAGGTTTCTTGAAGGGAAAGCTGTAATTCTGTGAGATGAATTATCAGAACACAAAGCAGTTTCTCAGAAAGCTTCTTTCCAGTATTTAACTGAAGATATTTCCTTTTTCACCGAGGCCCTCTAGGGGCTTCCAAATATCACTTTACAAATTCCACAAAAACACTCTAAGCGAATGACTTCTGTAGGGGAATGCTGTAACTCTGTTAGATAAATTAAAAGAACACAAAGCAGTGTCTCAGAAATCTTCTTCCCAGTTTTTAATGGAAGATATTTCGTTTTTCTCCATAGCCCACTCTGGACTTCCAAATATCACTTTGCAAATTCCACAAAACAGACTTACCGAAAAGCTTCTTGAGAAGAAAGCTGTAACCCTGTGGGATGAATTACCAGAACACTAAGCAGTTTCTCAGAAAGTTTCTTTCCAGTTTTTAACTGAAGATATTTCCTTTTTCATCATGTCCCTCTATGGGCTTCCAAATATCACTTTGCAAATTGCACAAGAACAGTCTTAGCGAATGGCTTCTTGAGGGAAAATCTGTAACTCCGTGATACGAATTAAGAGAACACAAAGCAGTTCCTCAGAATGCTTCTTTTCAGTTTTTATCATAGGATATTTCCTTTTTTACCATAGCTCTGTTTGGGTTTCCAAATATCATTTTGCAAATTCCACAAGAACAGTCTTAGCGAAAGGCTCCTGGAGGGGAAAATTTTAACTCTGTGAGATGAATTAACAGAACACAAAGCAGTTTCTCAGAAAGCTTCTTTCCAGTTTTTAACTAAAGAAATTTCCTATTTCACCATAGCCCTATTTGGGCTTCCAAATACCACTTTGCAAATCCCACAAGAACAGTCTTTTCGAAAGGTTTCTTGAAGGGAAAGCTGTAATTCTTTGAGATGAATTATCAGAACACAAAGCAGTTTCTCAGAAAGCTTCTTTCCAGTATTTAACTGAAGATATTTCCTTTTTCACCGAGGCCCTCTAGGGGCTTCCAAATATCACTTTACAAATTCCACAAAAACACTCTAAGCGAATGACTTCTGTAGGGGAATGCTGTAACTCTGTTAGATAAATTAAAAGAACACAAAGCAGTGTCTCAGAAATCTTCTTCCCAGTTTTTAATGGAAGATATTTCGTTTTTCTCCATAGCCCACTCTGGACTTCCAAATATCACTTTGCAAATTCCACAAAACAGACTTACCGAAAAGCTTCTTGAGAAGAAAGCTGTAACCCTGTGGGATGAATTACCAGAACACTAAGCAGTTTCTCAGAAAGTTTCTTTCCAGTTTTTAACTGAAGATATTTCCTTTTTCATCATGTCCCTCTATGGGCTTCCAAATATCACTTTGCAAATTGCACAAGAACAGTCTTAGCGAATGGCTTCTTGAGGGAAAATCTGTAACTCCGTGATACGAATTAAGAGAACACAAAGCAGTTCCTCAGAATGCTTCTTTTCAGTTTTTATCATAGGATATTTCCTTTTTTACCATAGCTCTGTTTGGGTTTCCAAATATCATTTTGCAAATTCCACAAGAACAGACTTAGCGAAAGGCTCCAGGAGGGGAAAATTTTAACTCTGTGAGATGAATTAACAGAACACAAAGCAGTTTCTCAGAAATCTTCTTTCCAGTTTTATTGGAAAATATTTCCTTTTTCTCCATAGACCACTATGGACTTCAAAATATCACTTTGCAAATTCCACAAAACAGACTTACCGAAAAGCTTCTTGAGAAGAAAACTGTAACTCTGTGAGATGAATTACCAGAACACAAAGCAGTTTCTCAGAAAGTTTCTTTCCAGTTTTGAACTGAAGATATTTCCTTTTTCATCATGGCCCTCTATGGGCTTCCAAATATCACTTTGCAAATTCCACAAGAACAGTCTTAGCGAATGGCTTCTTGAGGGAAAATCTGTAACTCTGTGATACGAATTAAGAGAACACTAAGCAGTTCCTCAGAAAGCTTCTTTTCAGTTTTTACCTTAGGATATTTCCTTTTTCACCCTAGCTCTCTTTGGGCTTCCAAATATCATTTTTCAAATTCCACAAGAACAGTCTTAGCGAAAGGCTTCTGGAGGGGAAAATTTTAACTCTGTGAGATGAATTAAGAGAACACAAAGCAGTTTCTCAGAAATTTTCTTTCCAGTTTTTAACGGAAGTTATGTCCTTTTTCACCATAGCCCTCTATGGGCTTTCAAATATTACTTTGCAAATTCCACAAGAACAGTCTTAGCGAAAGGCTTCTGGATGGGAAACCTGTAACTCTGTGAGATTTATTTACAGAACACACGGCAGTTTATCTTAAAGCTTCTTTCCAGTTTTTAACTGAAAATAGTTCCTTTTTCACCATAGCCCTCTATGGGCTTCCAATTACAACTTTGCAAATCCCACAAAGACACTCTTAGTGAACGGCTTCTTGAGGGAAGATCTGTAACTCTGTGAGATGAATTAAGAAAACACAAAGCAGTTTCTCAGAAAGCTTCTTTCCAGTTTTTAACTGAAGATATTTCCTTTTTCACCATAGCCCTCAATGGGCTTCCAAATATCACTTTGCAAATCCCACATGAACAGTCTTAGCGAAAGGCATCTTGATGGGAAAGCTGTAACTCGCTGAGATGTATTAACAGAACACACGGCAGTTTCACAGAATGCTTAAAGTGTTTTAACGGAAAATATTTCCTTTTTCACCATAGCCTTCTAAGGGCTTCCCAATATCACTTTGCAAATTCCACAAGAACAGTCTTAACGAAAGGATTATAGAGGGAAAAGCTGTTACTCTGTGAGATGAATTAAAAGAACACAAAGCAGATATTCAAAAAGCTTCTTTCCAGTTTTAAACTGAAGATGTTTCCTTTTTACCGTAGCCCCCTATGGGCTAAAAAGTAACGCTTTGCATATTCCAGACGAACAGTCTTAGCGAAATGCTTCTTGAGCGGAAAGCTGTAACTCTGTGAGATGAATTAACAAAACACAAATCAGTTTCTCAGAAATCTTCTTTCCACTTTTTAACTGAGGATATTTCCTTTTTCTCTATAGCCCTCTAATGGCTTCCAAATATCACTTTGCAAATTCCACAAGAAGTGTCTTAGCAAAAGGCTTCTCGAGAGGAAAGATGTAACTCCGTGATATGAATTAACAGAACACAAAGCAGTTTCTCAGAAAACTTCTTTCCAGTTTTTAACTGAGGATATTTCCTTTTTCACCTTAGCCCTCTATGGGCGTCCAAATATCACTTTGCAAATTCCACAAGAACAGTCTTCGCGAAAGGCATCTTGAGGGGAAAGCTGTAACTCTGTGAGATGAATTAACAGAACACAAAGCAGTTTTTCAGAAATCTTCTTTCCAGTTTTTAATTGAAGATATTTCCTTTTTCACCATAGGCCTCTGTGGGTTTCGAAATATCACTTTGCAAACTACACAACAACAGTCTTAGCCAAAGGCTTCTTGAGGGGAAAGGTGTAACTCTGTGATATGAATTAACAGAACAAAAAGCCGTTTGTCTGAAAGCTTCTTTTCGGTTTTTATCTTAGGATGTTTCCTTTTTCACCATATCCCTCATTGGGCTTCCAAATATCAATTTTTAAAGTCCACTAGAACAGTCTTAGCAAAAGGATTCTTGAGGGGAAGCTGTAACACTGTGAGATGAATTAACAGAACACGAAGATGTTTCACAAAAAGCTTCTTTTCAGTTTTTATCTTAGGATATTTCCTTTGTCACCAGAGCCCTCTATGGCCTTCCAAATAACACTTTGAAATTCCACAAGAACAGTTTTAGCGAAAGGCTTCTGGAGGGCAAAGCTGTAACTCTGTGAGATGTATTAACACAACACAAAGCAGTTTCTCAAAAAGCTTCTTTTCAGTTTTTATCTTAAGATATTTCTTTTTTCACAATAGCCCTCTATGGGCTTCCAAATATCACTTTGCAAATTCCACAAGAACACTGTTAGCGAAGGGCTTCTTGAGGGGAAAGCTGAATCTCTGTGAGATGAATTAACAGAACCCAAAGTAGTTTCTCAGAAAGCTTCTTTCCAGTTTTTAACTGAAGATATTTCCTTTTTCAACATAGACCTCTATGGACTTCCAAAAATCACTTTGCATATTCCACAAGAACAGTCTTAGTGAACGGCTCCTGGAGGGGAAAGCTGTACCTCTGTGAGATGAATTAATAGAACACAAAGCAGTTTCACAGAAAACTTCTTTCCATTTTTTAACGGAAGATACTTCCCTTTTCACCATAGCCCTCTATGGGCTTCCAAATATCTCTCTGCAAATTCCACAAGAACAGTCTTAGCTAAAGGCTTCTTGATTGAAAAGCAGTAACTCTGAGACATGAACTAACATAACAAAAAGCAGTTTCTCAAAAAGCTTTTTTTCAGTTTTTATCTTGTCATATTTCCTTTTTCACCATTGCCTTCTATGGGTTTTTAAATATCACTTTGCAAATTCCACAAGAACATTCTTAACGAAAGGCTTCTGGAGGGGAAAGGTGCAACTCTGTGAGATGAATTAACAGAACACAAAGCAGTTTCTCAGAAAGCTTCTTTTCAGTTTTTAACGGAAGATATTTCCTCTTACAGTATAGCCCTCTATGGGCTTCCAAATATCACTTTGCAAATTCCACAAGAACAACCTTTCCGAAAGGCTTTTTGAAGGGAAAGTAGTAACCCTGTGAGTTGTATTAACAGAACAAAAAGCAGTTTCTCATAAAGGTTCTTTCTGTTTTTATCTTAGGATACTTCCTTTCTCACCTTAGCCCTCTATGGGCTTCCAAATATCACTTTGCAAATTCCACAAGAACATTTTTTTTTTTTTTTTTTTTTTTTTTTTTTTTTTTTTTTTGGGATGGAGTCTTGCTCTGTAGCCCGGGCTGGACTGCAGTGGTCGGATCTCAGCTTACTGCAAGCTCCGCCTCCCGGGTTTATGCCATTCTCCTACCTCAGCCTCCGGAGGAGCTGGGACTACAGGCGCCCGCCACCTCGCCCGGCTAATTTTTTGAATTTTAATAGAGACGGGGTTTCACTGTGTTAGCCAGGATGGTCTCGATCTCCTGACCTCGTAATCTGCCCGTCTCGGCCTCCCAAAGTGCTGGGATTACAGGCTTGAGCCACCACGCAGGGCCCACAAGAACATTCTTAGTGAGCGGCTTATTGCGGGGAAAGCTGTACTTCTCTGAGATGAATTAGCAGAACACAAAGCAGTTTTTCAGAAAGCTTCTTTCCAGTTTTTAACGGAAGATATTTCCTTTTTCAAAAAGCCCTCTAAGGGCTTCCAAATATCACCTTGCAAATTCCACAGGAACAGTCTTAGTGAACTGTTTCTGGAAGGCAAAGCTACAACACTGTGAGATGAATTAAGAGAACACAATGCAGTTTCTCAGAATGCTTCTATTCGGGTTTTATCTTAGGATATTTCCTTTTTCGCCATAACGCTCTATGGGCTTCCAATATCACTTTGCAAATTCCACAAGAACATGCTTAGTGAAAGGCTTCTGGAGGGGAAAACTGTAACAGTGTGAGATGAATTAACAGAACACAAAGCAGTTTCTCGAAAGCTTCTTTCCTATTTTTAACGGAAGATATTTCCTTTTTCACCATAGCCCTCTATGGGCTTCCTAATGTCACTTTGCAAATACCACAAGAGCATTCTTAGCGAAAGGATTCTGGAGGAGAAAACTGTAACTCTGTGAGATGAATTAACAGAACACAAAGAAGTTTCTCGAAAGCCTCTTTCCAGTTTTTAATGGAAGATATTTCCTTTTTCACCATAGCCCTCTATGGGCTTCCAAATATCACTTTGCAATTTCCACAAGAACAGTCTCAGCGAGAGGCTTCTGAAGGGGAAAGCTGTAACTCTGTGAGAGGAAATAACAGAAAACAAAGCAGTTTCTCAGAAAGCTTCTTTACAGTTTTTAACTGACTATGTTCCCTTTTTTCACCATAGCTCTCTATGGGCTTCCAAATATCACTTTGCAAATTCCACAAGAACAGTCTTAGTGAACGGCTTGTTGTGGCGAAAGCTATAACTCTGTGAGCTGAATTAAGAGAATACAATGCAGTTTCTCAGAAAGCTCCTTTTCGCTTTTTATCTTAGGAAATTACCTTTTTCGCGATAATCCTCTATGGGCTTCCAATATCACTTTGCAAATTCCACAAGAACAGTCTCAGTGAACGGCTTGTTTAGGTGAAAGCTGAAACTCTGTGAGAAGAATTAACAGAACACAAAGCAGTTTCTCAGAAAGTTTCTTTACAGTTTTTCACTGAAGATATTTCCTTTTTCACCATAGCCCTCTATGGGCTTCCAAATATCGCTTTACAAATTCCACCAGAACAGTCTTAGCGATAGGCTTCCTGAGGGGAAAGCTGTAACTCTGTGACATGAATTAAAAGAACACAAAGCAGTCCTTCAGAAAGCTTCTTTCTAGTTTTTAACGGAAGATATTTCCTTTTTCACCATAGCCCTGTATGGGCTTCCAAATATCACTTTGCAATTTCCATAAGAACAGTCTTAGCCAAAATCTTCTTCAGGGGGAAGCTGTAACTCTATGGGAAGAATTAACAGAACACAAAGCAGTTTCTCAGAAAGCTTCTTTCCAGTTTTTTACCGGAGATATTTCCTTTTTACCATAGCCCTCTATGGCCTTCCAAATATCCCTTTGCAAATTACACAAGAACGGACTTAGCGAAAGGCTTCTTGAATGGAAAGCTGTAACTCTGTGAGATCATTAACAGAACACATAGCAGTTTCTCAGATACCTTCTTTTCAGTTTTTATCTTAGCATATTTCCTTTTACAACATAACCCTCTATGGGCTTCCAAATATCACTTTGCAAACTCCGCAAGAACAGCCTTACAGAACGATTTCTTGCGAAGAAAGCTGTAACTCTGTGAGATGAATTAACAGAACACAAAGCAGTTTCTCAGAAAGATTCTTTCCCATTTTAAACGGAATATATTTCCTTTTCAGCATAGCCCTCTATGGGCTTCCAAATATCACTTTGCAAATTCCACAAAAACAGTCTTAGCGAAAGGCTTCTTGAGAAAGGCTTCTTGTGGGGAAACTGTAACTCTGTGAGTTGAATTAACAGAACACAAAGCAGTTTCTCAGAAAGCTTATTTTCAGTTTTTATCCTAGGATCTTTCCTTTTTCACCATAGCCCTCTATGAGCTTCGAAATATCACTTTGTTAATTTCACAAAAACAGTCTTAGTGAACAGCTTCTTGAGGGGAAAGCTGTAACACTGTGAGTTGAACTAACAGAACACAAAGCAGTTTCTCAGAAATCTTCTTTCCAGTTTTTTTTTTTAAATTTATTTATTATTATTAAACTTCAAGTTATAGGGTACACGTGCACAACGTGCAGGTTTGCTACATATGTATACCTGTGCCATGTTGGTGTGCTGCACCCTTCAACTCGTTATTTACATCAGGTATAACTCTTTCCAGTTTTTAACGAAAGTTATTTCCTTTTTCACCTAAGCCCTCTATGGGATTCCAAACATCACTTTGCAAATTTTACAAGAACAGTCTTAGCGAAAGGCTTCTTGAGCAGAAAGCTGTAACTCTCTGAGATGAATTAACAGAACACAAAGCAGTTTCTCAGAAAGCTTCTTTTAGGTTTTTATCTTAGGATATTTCCATTTTCACTATAGCCGCCTATGGCCTTCCAAATATCACTTTGCAAATTCCACAAGAACAGTCTTAGCGAAAAGCTTCTTGAGGGGAAAGCTATAACTCTGTCAGATGAATTAACAGAACACAAAGCAGTTTCTCAGAAAGCTTCTTTCCTGTTTTTAACTGAACTTGTTTCGATTTTCACCATATCCCCCATGGGCTTACAAATGTCACTTTGCAAATTCATCAAGAACAGTCTTAGCGAAAGGCTTCTTGAGGAGAAAGCTGTAGCTCTGTGAGATGAATTAACAGACCACAAAGCAGTTACTCAGAAAGCTTCTTTCAGTTTTTATCTTAGGATATTTCTTTTTTCATAGCCCTCTCTGGGCTTCTAAATATCACTTTGCAAAGTTCACAAAAACATTCTTACCGAAAGGCTTCTTGATGGGAAAGCTATAACTCTGTGAGATGAATTAAGAGAACACAAAGCAGTTTCTCAGAAAGCTTCTTTTCAGTTTTTATCTTAGGATATTTGCTTTTTCACCATATCCCTTTATGGGTTTCCAAATATCACTTTGCAAATTCCACAAGAACAGTCTTAGCAAAAGGCTTCTTGAGGGGAAAGTTGCAACTCTGTGAGATGTATTAACAGAACCCAAAGCAGTTTGTCAGAAATCTTCTTTCCAGTTTTCAACTGAAGATATTTCCTTATTTACCTTAGCCCTCTATGGGCTTCCAAATATCACTTTGCAAATTCCACAAGAACTGTCTCAGGGAAAGGCTTCTTGAGGGGAGAGCTGTAATTCTGTGAGATGAAATAATAGAAAACAAAGCATTTTCTCAGAAAACTTCTTTCCAGTTTTTAACGGAAGAAATTTCCCTTTTTACCATAGCGCACTATGGGCTTCCATGTATTACTTTGCAAAATTCACAGGAACAGTCTAAGCGAAAGTCTTCTTGAGATACGCTTCTTGAGGGGAAAGCTGTAACTCTCTGAGTTGAATTAACAGAACACAAAGCAGTTTCTCAGAAAGCTTCTTTTCAGGTTTTATATTAGGAAAATTCCTTCTTCACCATAGCACTGTAGGGGCTTCCAAATATCACTTTGCAAATTCCACAAGAAAAGTCTTAGCGAAAGGATTCTTGAGGAGAAAGCTGTAACTCTGTGAGATGAATTAATAGAACACAATGCAGTTTCTCAGAAAGATTCTTTCAAGTAGTTAACTGAAGATATTTCCTTTTTGACCATAGTCCTCTACGGGCTTCCAAATATCACTTACCAAATTCCACAAGAACAACCTTAGTGAAAGGCTTCTTGAGGAGAACGCTGTAACTCTGTGAGATGAAGAAACAGAACACAAAGCAGTTTCTCAGAAAGCTTCTTTCCAGTTTTTTTCTGAAGATGTTTCCTTTTTCACCGTAGCACTCCATGGGCTTCCAAATATCCCTTTGAAAATTTCAGAAGAACAGTCTTCATGAAAGGTTTCTTGAGGGGAAAGCTTTAACTCTGGAGATGAATTAACAGATCACAAAGCAGTTTCTCAGAAAGCTTCTTTTCGGTTTTTATCTTAGGATATTTCCAGTTTCACCATAGCCCTCTATGGGCTTCTAAATATCACTTTGCAAATTCCACAAGAACAGTCTTAGCGAAACGCTTCTTGAGGAGAAAGCTTTAACACTGTGAGTTGAATTAACAGAACACAAAGCGGTTTCTCAGAAAGCTTCTTTTCAGTTTTTATCCTAGGATATTTCCTTTTTCACCATAGCCCTCTATGGGCTTCCATATATCACTTTGAAAATTCCACAGGAACAGTCTTAGTGAACGGCTTCTTGAGGGGAAAGCTGAAACTCTGTGAGATGAATTATCATAGCATCAGGCAGTTTCTCAGAAAGATTCTTTCCAGTTTTTAACGGAAGACATTTCCTATTTCAAAATAGCCCTATAAGGGTTTCGAAATATCACCTTGCAAATTCCACAGGAACTGTCTTAGTGAATGACTTCTTGAGGGGAAAGCTATAACACTGTGAGATGAATTAAGAGAACACAATGCAGTTTCTCAGAAAGCTTCTTTTGGGTTTTTATCTTAGGATATTTCCCTTTTCGCCACAACACTCAATCGGCTTGCAATATCACTTTGCAAATTCCACAAGAACAGTCTCAGTGAATGGTTCTTGACGGGAAAGCTGTAACTGTGTGAGATGAATTAACAGAACACAAATCAGTTTCTCAGAATGCTTCTTTTCAGTTTTTATCTTAGGACATTTCCTTTTTCACCATAGCATTCCATGGGCTTCCAAATATCACCACTTAGCAAATTCCACAAGAAGGGCCTTAGCGAAAGACTTCTTCAGGAGAACACTGTAACTCTGTGAGATGAATTAACAGAACACAAAGCAGTTTCTCAGAAAGCTTCTTTCCACTTTTTAACTGAAGTTTTTTCGTTTTTCACCATAGACCCCTACGGGCTCCCAAATATCACTTTGCAAATTCCACAAGAACAGTCTTAGCGAAAGGCCTCTTGAGGGGATAGCTGTAACTCTGTGAGAGGAATTAACAGAACACAAAGCAGTTTCTCAGAAAGCTTCTTTTCAGTTTTTATCTTAGGATATTTCCTTTTTTCATAGCTCTCTAAGGGCTTCTAAATATCACTTTGCAAATTTCACAAGAGCAGTCTTAGCGAAAGGCTTTTCCAGGGGAAAGCTGTAACTCTGAGAGATGAATTAACAGAACGCAAAGGAGTTTCTCAGAAAGCTTCTTTCCAGTTTTTAACTGAAGATATTTCCTTCTTTACCATAGCCCTCTATAGGCTTCCAAATATCACTTTGCAAAATCCACAAGAACAGCCTTAGCGAAAGGCTTCTTGAGGCGAAAGCTGTAACTCCGTGAGATCAATTAAGAGAACACAAAGCGGTTTCTCAGAAAGTTTCTTTTCAGTTTCTATCTTAGGATATTTCCTTTTTCACCATAACCCTCTACGGGTTTCCAAATATCACTTTGCATATTCCACAAGAACAGTCTTAGAGAAAGGCTTCTTGGTGTAAAAGCTATAACACTTTGAGATGAATTAACAGAACACAAAGCAGTTTCTCAGAAAGCTTTTTTCAGCTTTTAACGGAAGACAGTTCCTTTTTCACCATAGCCCTCTTCTTGCTTCACAATATCACTTTGCTAATTGTAGAAGAACAGTCTTTGCGAAAGTCTTCTTGAGGGGAAAGCTGTAACACTGTGTGATCAATTAACGGAAAACAACGCAGTCTCTCAGAACGTTTCTTTCCAGTTTTTAACGGAAGATATTTCCTTTTTCACCATAGACCTCTAAGGACTTCCAAATATCACTTTGCAAATCCCACAAGAAAAGTCTTAGCGAAAGGCTTCATGAGGGGAAACTGTAACTCTGTAAGATGATTTAACAGAACAAAAAGCAGTTTCTCAGAAAGCTTCTTTCCAGTTTGTAACCGAAGATATTTCGTTTTTCACCGTAGCCCCCTATGGGCCTCCAAATATCACTTTGAATATTCCACCAAAACAGTCTTAGCGAAAGGCTTCTTGAGGGAAAAGCTCTAACTCTGTGAGATGAAATAACAGAACGAAAAGCAGTTTCTCAGAAAGCTTCTTTCCGGTTTTTAACGGAAGAGATTTCCTTTTTCACCATAGCCCTCTGTGGAGTTCCAAATATCACTTTGCCAGTCCCACAAGAACAGTCTTAGCGACAGGCTTCATGGGGGGAAAACTGTGACTCTGTAAGATGATTTAACTGAACACAAAGCAGTTTCTCAGAAAGCTTCTTTTTGGTTTTTATCTTAGGATATTTCCCTTTTCTCCATAATCCTCTATTGGCTTCCAATATCACTTTGCAAATTCCACAAGAACAGTCTCAGTGAACGGCTTCTTGACGGGAAAGCTGTAACTGTGTGAGATGAATTAAAAGACAAAGCAGTTTCACAGAAAGCTTCTTTTCAGTTTTTATCTTAGGACAATTTCTTTTTCACCATAGCCTTATATGGGCTTCCAAATATCACTTTGCAAATTCCACAAGAACAAAGTTAGCGAAAGGCTTCTTCAGGGGAAAGCTGTAACTCTGTGAGATGAATTAAGAGAACACAAAGCAGTTTCTCAGAAAGCTTCTATCCAGTTTTTAACGGAAGATATTTCTGAAACTGTAACTCTGTGAGAAGAATTAGCAGAACACAGGGCAGTTTCTCAGAAACATTCTTTTCAGTTTTTAACTGAAGATATTTCCTTTTTCACCATAGCCCTCTATGGGCTTCCAAATATCACTTTGCAAATTTCACAAGAACAGTCTTAGTGAAACGCTTCTTGAGGAGAAAGATGTAAGTCTGTCAGATGAATTAAAACAACAAAAAGCAGTTTCTCAGAAAGCTTCTTTCCAGTTTTTAACGGAAGATATTTCCTTTTTCACCGTAGACCTCTATGAGCTTCCAAATATCACTTTGCAAATTACACAAGAACAGACTTAGGGAAAGACTTCTTGAGGGAAAAGCTGTAACACTGTGAGAAGAAATAACAGAACACAAAGCAGTTTATCAGAATGATTCTTTTCAATTTTTATTTTAGGATATTTCCTTTTCCACCATAGCCCTCTATGGGCTTAGAAATATCACTTTGGAAATTCCACAAGAACAGTCTTAGCGAATGGCTTCTTGAGGGGAGAGCTGAAACTCTGTGAGATGAATTAGCAGAAGACAAAGCACTTTCTCAGAAAGCTTCTTTTCAGTTTTTATCATAGGATATTTCCTTTTTCACCATAGACCTCAATGGGCTTGCAAACATCACTTTGCCAATTCCACAAGAACAGTCTTCGCGAAAGGCTTCTTGAGGGGAAAGCTGTAACTCTGTGAGATGACGTAACAGAACACAGAGCAGTTTCTCAGAAAGCTTCTTTTCAGTTTTTAACTGAAGATATTTCCTTTTTCATCATAGCCCTCTATGGGCTTCCAAATATAACTTTGGAAATTCCACAAGAACAGTCTTATCGAAAAGCTTATTGAGGGTGAAGCTGTAACTCTTTGAGATGAATTAACAGAACACAAAGCAGTTTCTCAGAAGTCTTCTTTGCAGTTTTTAATTGAAGATATTTTCTTTTTCACCATAGCCGTCTATGGGCTTCCAAATATCACATAGCAAATTCCACAAGAACATTCGTAGCGAAAGCCTTCTTGAGTTAAAAGCTGTAACTCAGTGAGATGAATAAAGAGGACACAAAGAAGTTTCTCAGAAAGTTTCTTTCCAGTTTTTAACGGAAGATATTTCCTTTTTCACCATAGCCCTCTTTCTTCTTCCAAATATAACGTTGCAAATTTCACAAGAATAGTCTTAGTGAACGGCTTCTTGAGGGGAAAGCTGTAACTCTGTGAGGTGAATTATCACAAAACAAAGCAGTTTCTCAGAAAGATTCTTTCCAGTTTTATCTGAAGTTATTTCCTTTTTCACCACTGCCCAATATGGGCTTCCAAATATCACTTTGGAAATTCCACAAGAACTGTCTTAGCGAAAGACTCCTTGAGGGGAAAACTGTAACTCTGTGAGATGAATTAACAGAACACAGGAAAGTTTCTCAGAAAGCTTCTTTCCAGTTTTTAACTGAGGATATTTCCTTTTTCACCATAGGCCTCTATGGGCTTCCAAATATCACTTTGCAAATTTCAGAAGAACAGTCTTAGTGAACGGCTTCTTGAGGAGAAAACTGTAAGATTGTGAGATGAATTAACACAACATGAAGCAGTTTCTCAGAAAGCTTCTTTTCAGTTTTTATCTTAGGATACTTCCTTTTTCACCATAGCCCTCAATGGGCTTCCAAATATCACTTTGGAAATTCCAAAGGAACAGTCTTAGCGAATGGCTTCTTGAGTGGAGAGCTGTAACTCTGTGAGATGAATTAAAAAAACAAAAAGCAGTTTCTCAGAAAGCTTCTTTTCAGTCTTTCACTGAAGATATTTCCTTTTGCACCTTAGCCCTCTATGGGTTTCCAAATATCACTTAGCAAATTCCACAAGAAGAGTCTTAACGAAAGGCTTCTTGAAGGTGAAGCTGTAACTCTGTGACATGAATTAAGAGAACACAAAGCAGTTTGCCAGAAAGCTTCTTTCCAGTTGTTAACTAAAGATATTTCCTTTTTCACCATAGCCCTCTAAGGGCTCCAAAATATCACTTTGCCAATTCCACAAGAACAGTCTTAGCGTAAGGCTTCTTGAGATGAAAGCTGTAACTCTGTGAGATGAATTAGCAGAACACAAAACACTTTATCAGAAAGCTTCTTATCAGTTTTTATCTTAGGATACTTCCTTTTTCACCATAGCCTTCTTTGGGCTTCCAAATATCACTTTGCACATTCCAAAGAACAGTCTTAGCGAAAGTCTTCTTGAGGGGAATGCTGTAACTCTGTGAGATGAATTAACAGAACACAGAGAAGTTTCTCAAAACCTTCCTTTCAGTTTTTACCTGAAGATATTTTCTTTTTCACCATAGCCCACTATGGGCTTCCAAATATCACTTTGCACATTCCATAAGAACAGTCTTAGCGAATGGCTTCTTGAGGGGAGAGCTGTAGCTCTCTGAAATGAACTAACAGAGCACAAAGCATTTTCAGAAAGCTTCTTTTCAGTCTTTAACTGAAGCTATTTCCTTTTTCACTATAGCCCTCTATGGGCTTCCAAATATCATTTTGTAAATTCCACAAGAATAATCTTAGCCAAAGGCTTCTCTAGGGGGAAGCTGTAACTCTGTGAGATGAATTAACAGAACACAAAACAGTTTCTCAGAAAGGTTCTTTCCATTTTTAATGGAAGATATTTCCTTTTTCACCATAGCCCTCTTTTGATTCCAAATATGACTTTGCAAATCCCACAAGAACAGTCTTAGCGAAAGGCTTCTTGAGGGGAAATCTGTAACACTGTGAGATGAATTAACAAAACTCAAAGCAGTTTCTCAGAAAGCTTCCATACAGTTTTTATCTAAGTATATTTCCTTTTTCACCATAGCCCACTACGGGCTTCCAAATATCACGTTGCAATTTCCACAAAACAGTCTTATCGAAAGGCTTCCTAGAGGGAAATCTGTAACACTGTGAGATGGATTAACAGAAAACAAAGCAGTTTCTCAGAAAGCTTCTTTCCGGTTTTTAACTGAAGATATTTCCTTTTTCACCATAGCCCTCTGTGAGCTTCCAAATATCACTTTGCAAATACCACAAGAACAGTCTTAGCGAAAGGCTTCTTGAGGGGAAAGCTGTAACTCTGTGAGATGAAATAACAGAACACAAAGCAGTTTCTCAGAAAACTTTTTTTCAGTTTTTATCTTAGGATATTTCCTTTTTCACAATAGCTTTCTATGGGCTTCCAAATATCACTTTGCAAATTCCACAAAACAGTCTCAGCGAAAGACTTATTGAGGGAAAAGCTGTAACCCTGTAAGTTGAAATAACAGAACACAAAACAGATTCTCAGAAAGCTTCTTTACAGTTTTTATCTTAGGATACTTCCATTTTCACCAGAGCGCTCTATGGCCTTCCAAATATCACTTTGCAAATTCTACAAGAACACCCTTAGCGATGGACTTCTTGAGGGGAAAGCTGTAGCTCTGTCAGATGAATTAACAGAAGACAAAGCAGTTTCTCAGAAAGTTTCTTTTCAGTTTTTAACTGAAGATATTTCCTTTTTCACCATAGACCTCTAAGGGCGCCCAAATATCACTTTGCAAATTCCACAAGAACAGTCTTAGCGAAATGTTTCTTAAGAGGGAAGATATAACTCTGTGAGATGAATTAACAGAACACAAAGCAGTTTCTCAGGAAACGTCTTTCCAGTTTTTAACGGAAGATATTTCCTTTTTCACCATAACCCTGTAGGGCTTCCAAGTATCACTTTGCAAATTCCACAAGAACAGTCTTGGAAAAAGTCTTCTTGATGGGAAATCTGTAACTCTGTGAAATGAATTAACCGAGAACAAAGCACTTTCTCATAAAGCTTCTTTTCTGTTTTTATCTTACGATATTTCCTTTTTCACCATAGCCCTCTACGGGCTTCCAAATATCACTTTGCAAATTCCACAAGAACATTCTTAGCGAAAGGCTTCTGTAGGGGAAAGCTGTAACTCTGTGAGATGCATTAACAGAACACAAAGCAGTTTCTCAGAAAGCTTCTTTCCAGTTTTTAACGGAAGATATTTCCTTTTACACCATAGCCCTCTAAGGGCTTCCAAATATCACTTTGCACATTCCACAAGAACAGTCTTAGCGAAAGGCTTCTTGAGGGGAAAGCTGTAACTCTGTGAGATGAATTAACAGAACTCAAAGCAGTTTGACAGAAATCTTCTTTTCAGTTTTTACCTGAAGGTGTTTCCTTTTTCACCATAGCCCTCTATTTGTTTACAAATATCACTTTTCAAATTCCAAAAGAACAGTCTTAGCCAAAGGCTTCTTGAGGCGAAAACTGTAACTCTCTGAGATGAATTAGCAGAACACAAAATAGTTTCTCATACAGCTTCTTTTCAGTTTTTATCTTAGGATATTTCCTTTTGCACCATAGCCCTCTAAGTGCTTCCATATATCACTGTTCAAATGCCACAAGAACAGTCTTAGCGAAAGGTTTCTTGAGGGAACGCGTTAACTCTCTGAGATGAATTAACAGAACACAGAGCAGTTTCTCAGAAAGCTTCTTTTCAGGTTTACCTTAGGATATTTCCTTTAGCACCATAGACCTCTATGTGCTTCAATATATCACTTTGCAAATTCCACAAGAGAGCTTTAGCGAAAGACTTCTTGAAGTGTAATCTGTAATTCTGTGAGAAGAATTAACAGAACACAAAGCAGTTTCTCAGAATGTATCTTTCCAGTTTTTAACAGAAAATATTTTCTTTTTCGCCATAGCCCTCTGGGGGCTTACAAATATCACTTTGGAAATTCCACAAGAACATTATTAGCCAAAGGCTTCTTGGGAGTAAAGCTGTAACTGGGAGAGATGAATTTACAGAACACACAGAAGTTTCTCAGAAAGCTTCTTTCCAGTTTTTAACTGAAACTATTTCCTTTTTCACCATAGCCCTCTATGGGCTTTCAAATATTACTTTGCAAATTCCAAAAGAACAGTCGCAGCGAAAGGCTTCTTGGGGGGAAAACTGTAACTCTGTGTGATGAATTAACAGAACACAAAGCAGTTTCTCAGAAAGCTTCTTTACAGTTTTTATTTTAGGATATTTCCTTTTTCAACAGAGACCTCTAGGGCTTCCAAATATCACTTTGCAAATTCTACAAGAACACCCATAGCGAAGGGCTTCTTCAGGGGAAAGCTGTAACTCTGTCAGATGAATTAACAGAACACAAAGCAGTTTCTCAGAAAGATCCTTTTCAGTTTTTTACTGAAGATATTTACTTTTTCACCATAGACCTCTAGGGGCTCCCAAATATCACTTTGCAAATTACACAAGAACAGTCTTAGCGAAATGCTTCTTAAGAGGGAAGATGTAACTCTGTGAGATGAATTAACAGAACACAAAGCAGTTTCTCAGAAAGCTTCTTTGCGTTCTTAACTGAAGATATTTCCTTTTTCACCATAGCGCTCTATGGGCTTCCAAATATCAATTTGCCAATTCTGCAAGAACAATCTTAGCAAAAGGATTCTTAAGGTGGAAGCTGTAACTCTGTGAGATAAATTAACAGAACACAGAGCGGTTTATCAGAAAGCTTCTTTCCAGTTTTTCACGGAAGATATTTTCTTTTTCACCATAGCCCTCTATGGGATTCCAAATATCACTTTGCAAATTTCACAAGAACAGTCTTATCGAAAGTCTTCTTCATGGGAAATCTGTAACTCTGTGAGATGAATTAACAGAACACAAAGCGGTTTCTCAGAAAGCTTCTCTCCAGTTTTTATCTTAGGATATTTCCTTTTTCACCTTAGCCCACTATGGGCTTCCAAATATCACATTGCAAATTCCACAGAACAGTCTTAGCGAAAGGCTTCCTAAAGGGAAATCTCTAACTATGAGAAATGAATTAACAGAACACAAAGCAGTTTTTCAAAAAGCTTCTTTTAATTTTTTAAAGGGATATATTTCATTTTCACCATAGCCCTCTATGGGCTTCCAAATATCACTTAGGAAATTCCACAAGAACAACATCAGTGAAAGTCTTCTTGAGGGGAAATCTGTAACTCTGTGAGATGAATTAACAGAACACAAAGCAGTTTCTCAGAAAGCTTCTTTACAGTTTTTAATGGAAGATAATTCCTTTTTCACCATAGCCCTATATGGGCTTCCAAATATCACTTTGCAAATTCCACAAGGACAGTCTTAATAAAGACTTTTTGAAGGGAAAGCTGTAACTCTGTGAGATGAATTAACAGAACAGAAAGCAGTTCCTCAGAAAGCTTCTTTTCAGTTTTTATGTTAGGATTCTTCCTTTTTCACCATAACCCTCTATGGGCTTCCAAATATCACTTTGGAAAATCCGCAAGAACAGTGTTAGCGAATGGCTTCTTGAAGAGAAAGCTGTAACTCTGTGAGATGAATTAACAGAACACAAAGCAGTTTCTCAGACAGCTTCTTTCATGTTTTTAAATGAAGATATTTCCTTTTTCACCATAGCCCTCTATGGGCTACCAAATATCACTTTGCATATTCCACAAGAACAGACTTAGCGAAAGGCTTCTGGAGGGGAAAGCTGTAATTCTCTGAGATGAATAATGAGAACACAAAGCAGTTTCTATGAAAGCTTCTTTTCAGTTTTTATCTTAGGATATTTCCTTTTTCACCATAGCCCTGTATGGGCTTCCAAATATCACTTTGCAAATTCCAAAACAACAGTCATAGTGAAAGGTTTCTGGAGGCAAAAGTGGTAACTCTGTGAGATGAATTAACAGAACACAAAGCAGTTTCTCAGAAAGCTTCTTTCCAGTTTTTAACGGAAGATGTTTCCATTTTCACAATAGGCCTCTATGGGCTTCCAATTATCACTTTGGAAATGCAACAAGAACAGTCTTAGCGAAAAGATTCTTAAGGGGAAAGCTGTAACTCTGTGAGATGAATAAACAGAACCCAAAGCAGTTTCTCAGAAAACTTCTTTCCAGTTTTGAACAGAAGATGTTTCCTTTTTCACCCTAGCCCTCTACGGGCTACCAAATGTCACTTTGAAAATCCCACAAGAACTGTCTTAGCGATAGGCTTCTGGAGGGGAAGGTTGTAACTCTGTGAGATGAATTAACAGAACACAAAGCAGTTTCTCAGAAAGCTTCTTTCCAGTTTTTAACTGATGATATTACCTTTTCAACGATAGCATTCTCTGGGCTTCCAAATATCACTTTCAAATCCGACAAGAACAGTCTTAGCGAAAGGCTTCTTGTGGGGAAATCTGTAACTCGGTCAGTTTTTCAGAAAGCTTCTTTCCAGTTTTTAACTGAAGATATTTCCTTTTTCACCGTAGCCCTCTATGGGCTTCCAAATATCACTTTACCAATTTCACAAGAGCAGTCTTAGTCAACGACTTCTTGAGGGGAATGTTGTAACTCTGTGAGATGAACTCACAGAACACAAAGCAGTTTCTCAGAAAGCTTCTTTTAGGTTTCTATCTGGGGATATTTCCATTTTCACCGTAGCCCTCTATGGGCTTCCAAATATCACTTTGCAAATTCCACAAAAACAGTCTTAACGAAAGACTTCTTCAAGGGAAAGCTGTAACTCTGGGAGATGAATTAACAGAACACAAAGCAGTTTCTCAGAAAGCTTCTTTTCAGCTTTTATCTCACGATATATCATATTCACCACAGTCCTCTATAGGCTTCCAATTATCACTTTGCAAATTCCACAAGAACACTCTTAACGAAAGGATTCTGGAGGGGAAGCTGTAACTCTGTGAGATGTATTAACAGAACACACGGCAGTATCTCAGAAAGCTTCTTTCCAGTTTTTAATGGAAGATATTTCCTTTATCACCATAGTCCTCTATGAGTTTCCAAATATCATTTTGCAAATTTCACAAGAGTAGTCTTAATGAACGGCTTCTTCAGGGGAAAGCTGCAACTTTGTGAGATGAACTAAAAGAACACAAAGCAGTTTCTCAAAAAGCTTCTTTCCAGTTTTTAATGGAAGAGATTCCCTTTTTCACCATAGCCCTCTATGGGCTTCCAAATATCACTTTATAAATTCCACAAGAACAGTCTTAGCGGAAAGCATCTTGAGGGGAAAGCTGTAACTCTTTGAGATGAATTAACAGAACACAAAGCAGTTTCTCAGAAAGCTTCTTTTCAGATTTTAATTGAAGATATTTCTTTTTTCACGATAGCCCTCTACGGGCTTCCAAATATCACTTTGCAAATTCCTCAAGAAGAGTCGTACCGAATGGCTTCTTGAGGTGAAAACTGAAACTCTGTGAGATGAATTAGCAGAACACAAAGCAGTTTCTCAGAAAGCTTCTTTCCAGTTTTTAACGGATGATATTTCCTTTTTCACCGTAGCCCTCTAAGGGCTTCCAAATATAACTTTGCACATTCCACAAGAACAGTCTTAGCGAAAGGCTTCTTGAGGGGAAAGCTGTAACTCTGTGAGATGAATTAACAGAACACAAAGCAGTTTCTTAGAAATCTTCTTTCCAGTTTTTAATGGAAGATATTTACTTTTTCACCATAGCCCTCTTTGGGCTTCCAAATATCACTGTGCAAATTCCACAAGACCAGTCTTAGTGAAAGGCTTCTTGAGGGGAAAGCTGTAACTCTTCGAGATTAATTAACAGAACACAAACCAATTTCTCAGAAAGCTTCTTTCCAGTTTTTATCTAAAGATATTTCCTTTTTCACCATAGCACTCTATGGTGTTCCAAATATCACTTTGCAAATCCCACAAGAACAGTCTTAGCCAAAGGTTTTTTGAGGGAAAAGCTGTAACTCTGTGAAATGAATTAACAGAACACAAAGCAGTTTCTCAGAAAGCTTCTTTCAAGTTTTTAATGGAAGAAATTTCGTTTTTCACCATAGCCCTGTATGGACTTCCAAATATCACTTTGCAAATCCCACAAGAGCAGTCCTAGCGAAAGGCTTCTTGAGGGGAAATCTGAAACTCTGTGAGATGAATTAACAGAACACAAAATAGTTTCAAAGAAAGACTCTTTCCAGTTTTTAACGGAAGATATTTCCTTTTTCACCATAGCCCTCTATGGGCTTCCAAATATCACGTTGCAAATTCCACAGGAACAGTCTTAGCGAAAGGCTTCTGGAGGGGAAATCTATAACTCCGTGAGATCCATTAAGAAAACACAGTGCAGTTTCCCAGAAAGCTTCTTTTAAGTTTTTATCTTAGGATACTTCCTTTTTCACCATAGCCCTCTAGGAGCTTCCAAATATCACTTTGAGATTTCCACAAGAACAGTCTTAACGAAACGCTTCTAGAGGTGAAAGCTGTAATCAGTGAGAGGAATTAACAGAACACAAATCAGTTTCTCAGAAAGCTTCTTTTCAGTTTCTTTCTTAGTATATTTCCTTTTTCACCATACGCCTCATAGGGCTTCCAAATATCACTTTGCAAATTTCACAAGACCAGTCTTAGTGAACGACTTCTTGAGGGGAAAGCTGTAACTCTGTGAGATGAATTAACACAACACAAAGCAGTTTCTCAGAAAGCTTCTTTTCAGTTTTTATCTTAGGATTTTCCTTTTTCACCATAGCCCTCTATGGGCTTCCAAATATCAATTTGCAAATTAAACAAGAACAGTCTTAGCGAAAGGCTTCTGGAGGGGAAAGCTGTATCTGTGTGAGATGAATTAACAGAATACAAATCAGTGTGTCAGAAATCTTCTTTGCAGTTTTTAACGGAACATAGTTTCTTTTTCACCATAGCCCTCTATGGGCTTCCAAATATCACTTTGCAAATTCCACAGAAAGACCCTTAGCGTTAGGCTTCTTGAGGGGAACGCTGTAACTCTGTGAGATGAATTAACAGAACACAAAGCAGTTTCTCAGAAAGCTTCTTTTCAATTTTTATCTTAGGAGATTTCCTTTTCACCATAGCCCTCTATGGGCTTCCAAATATCACTTTGCAAATTCCACAAGAACAGTGTTAGCGAAAGGCTTCTGGAGGGGAAAGCTGTAACTCTGCGAGATGAATTAACAGAACACAATGCAGATTCTCAGAAATCTTCTTTCCAGTTTTTAACGAAAGATATTTTATTTTTCACCATAGCCCTATACTGGCTTCCAAATATCACTTTGCAAATTCCACAAGAACAGTGTTAGCGGAAGGCTTCTGGAGGGGAAAGCTGTAACTCGGCGAGATGAATTAACAGAACAGAAAGCAGTTTCTCAGAAATCTTCTTTCCAGTTTTTAACGAAAGATATTTCCTTTTTCACCATAGCCCTCTATGGGCTTCCAAATGTCACTTTGCAAATCCCACAAGAGCAGTCTTAGCGAAAGGCTTCTTGAGGTGAAAGCTGTAAGGCAGTGAGATGTTTTAACAGAACACACGTCAGTTTCTCAGAAAGCTTCTTTCCAATTTTTAGCGTAAGTTATTCCCTTTTTCACCATAGCCCTCTACGGGTTTCTAAAATCACTTTGGAAATTGCACAAGAACCGCCAACGCGAAAGTCTTCTTGAGGGGAAAGCGGTAACTCTGTGAGATAAATTCACAGAACACAAAGCAGTTTTTCAGAAAGCTTCTTTTCAGTTTTTATCTTAGGATATCTCCTTTTTCACCATAGCCCTCTGCGGGCTTCCAAATATCACTTTGCAAATTCCACAGGAACAGTCTTAGGGAAAGTTTTCATGAGGGGAAAGCTGTAAGTCTCTGAGATGAATTAACAGAACACAAAGTAGTTTCTCAGAAATCTTCTTTCCAGATTTTAACTGAAGATATTTCCTTTTTCACCATGGCCTTTTATGGGCTCCCAAATATCACTTTGCAAATTCCACAGGAACAGTCTTAACGAAAGGCTTCTTGAGGGGAAAGCTGCAACTCTGTGAGATTAATTAATGGAACACAAAGCTGTCTCTTAGAAAGCTTCTTTCCAGTTTTTAACTGAAGATATTTTCTTTTTCACCATAGCCCTCTAAGGGCTTCCAAATATCACTTTGATTATTCCGCAAGAACTGTCTTAGCGAAGGGTTTCTGGAGTGGAAAGCTGTAATTTTTTTAGATGAATTCACAGAACACGCGGCAGTTTCTCAGAATGTTTCTTTCCAGTTTTTAACGGAAGATATTTCCTTTTTCACCATAGCTCTCTATGGGCTTCAAATATCACTTTGCAAACTTCACAAGAACAGACTTAGCGAAAGGTTTGTGGAGCGGAAAGCTGTAACTCTGTGAGATGAATTAACAGAACACAAAGCTGTTTCTCAGCAGGCTTCTTTTCAGTTTTTTACTTAGGCTATTTCCTTTTTCACCATAGCCCTCTAGGGGCTTCCAATTATCACTTTGCAAATTCCACAAGAACAGTCTTAGTGAACGGCTTCTTGAGAGGAAAGCTGTAGCTCAGTGAGATGAATTAACAGAGCACAAAGCAGTTTCTCAGAAAGCTTCTTTTCAGTTTCTATCTTAGGATATTTCCTTTTTCACTATAGCCCTGTATGGGGATCCAAATATCACTGTGAAAATTCGACAAGAACAGTCTTAGAGAAAGGCTTCTGCAGAGCAAAGCTGTAACTGTGTGAGAAGAATTCACAGAACACAAAGCAGTTTCTCAGAAATTTTCTTTCCATCATTTAACGGAAGATATTTCCTTTTTCACCGTAGGCCTCTATCATCTTCCAAATATCCCTGTGGAAATTCCACAAGAAGAGTCTTAGCGAAAGGGTTCTTGAGTGGAAAGATGTAACTCTCTGAAATGAATTCACAGAACACAAAGCAGTTTCTTAGAAAGCTTCTTTTCAGTTTTTATCTGAGGATATTTCCTTTTTCACCATACCTCTCTATGGGCTTCCAAATACCATTTCGCAAATTCCACAAGAACAGTCTTAGCGAAAGGTTTCTGGAGGGGAAAGCTGTAACTCTGTGAGATGAATCAAGAGAACACAAAACAGTTTCTCAGAAATCTTCTTTCCAGTTTTTAACGGAATATATTTCCTTTTTCACCATAGCCCTCTATGGGCATCCAAATATCACTTTGCAAATTCCACAAGAACAGTCATAGTGAACGGCTTCTTGAGAGGAAAGCTGTAGCTCAGTGAGATGAATTAACAGAGCACAAAGAAGTTTCTTAGAAAGCTTCTCTTCGTTTTTTATCTTAGGATATTATCATTTTCACCATAGCCCTCTATGGGCTTCCAAATATCACTTTGCAAATTCCACAAGAACAGTCATAGTGAACGGCTTCTTGAGAGGAAAGCTGTAACTCTGAGAGATGAATTAACAGAACACAAAGTCGTTTCTCAGAAAGTTTCTTTCCAGATTTTAACGGAAAATATTTCCTTTTTCACCATAGCGTTATAAGGGCTTCCAAATATCACTTTGCCTGTTCCAAAAGAAGAGTCTTAGCGAAAGGCTTCTTGAGGGGAAATCTGTAACTCTGTGAGATGAATTAGCAAAACAAAAAGTAGTTTCAAAGAAAGCTTCTTTCCAGTTTTTAACGGAAGATATTTACTTTTTCACCGTAGGCCTCTATGGGCTTCCAAATATCAGTTTGCAAATTCCACAGGAACAGTCTTACAGAAAGGCTTCTTGAGGGGAAAGCTGTAACTCTGTGAGATGACTTAACACAACACCAAGCAGTTTCTCAGAAAGCTACTTTACAGTTTTTAACGGAAGATAGTTCCTTTTTCACCGTAGCCATCTATGGGCTTCCAAATATCACTTTGCATATTCCACAATAATAGTGTCAGCGAAAGGCTTCTTGAGGGGGAACACAGAAACTCTGTTAGATGAATTAACAGAACACAAAGCAGTTTCTCAGAAACCTTCTTTCCCGTTTTTAACGGAAGGTATTTCCATTTTCACCATATTCCTCTATGGGCTTCCAAATATCACTTTCCAAACACCACAAGAACAGCCTTAGCGAAAGGCTTCTTGAAGGGAAAGCTGTAACTCTGTGAGATGAATTAACAGAACACAACGCAGTTTCTCAGAAAGCTTCTTTCCAGGTTTTTACGGAGGATATTTAATTTTTCACCATAGCTCTATAAGGATTTCCAAATATCACTTTGCAAACTCCGCAAGAACAGTCTAAGCAAAAGGTTTCTTGAGTGGAAAGCTATAACTCTGTGAGAAGAATTCACAGAACACAAAGCAGTTTCTCAGAAAGCTTCTTTCCAGTTTTTAACGGAAGATATTTCCTTTTTCACCATAGCCCTCTGGGGACTTCCAAATATCACTTTGCAAATACCACAAGAACGGTCTTAGCGAAAGGCTTCTTTAGGGGAAAGCAGTAACTCAGTGAGATGAATTAACAGAACAAAAAGCAGTTTCTCAGAATGATTCTTTACAATTTTTTACTGAAGATATTTCCTTTTTCACCATAGCCCTCGAAGGGCTTCCAAATATCCCTTTGCAAATTCCACAAGAACAGTCTTAGCGAAAGGATTTTTGAGGGAAAGCTGTAACTCTGCGAGGTGAATTAACAGAACCCAAAGTAGTTTCTCAGACAACTTCTTTCCAGTTTTTAACTGAAGATATTTCCTTTTTCACCGTAGCCCTCTATGGGCTTCCAAATATCACTTTGCAAATTCCAAAAGAACAGTCCTAGCGGAAGGTTTCTTGAGGGGAAGCTGTAACTCTGTTAGATGAATTAACAGAACACAAAGCAGTTTCTCAGAAAGCTACTTTCCATTTTTTAAGTGAACATATTTCCTTTTCACCATAGCCCTCTGGGGGCTTCCAAATATCACTTCGAAAATTCCACAAGAACAGTCTTTGCGAAAGGCTTCTTGAGGGGAAATGTGTAACTCTGTGAGATGAATTAACAGAACACAAAGCAGTTTGTCAGACAGCTTCTTTCCATTTTTTAACTGAAGATATTCACTTTTCACCATAACACTCTATGGGCTTCCAAATATCACTTTGCCATTTCCACAAGAACAGCCTTGGCGAAAGGCTTCTTGAAGGGAAATCTGTAACTCTGTGACATGAATTAACAGAACACAAAGCAGTTTCTCAGAATTTTTTTTTTCACTTTTTAACTTAGTATATTTCCATTTTCACCGTAGCCCTCTATGGGCTTCCAAATATCACTTTCCAAACTCCACAAAAACAGCCCTAGCGAAAGGCTTCTTGAATGGAAGACTGTAACTCTGTAAAATGAATTAACCGAACACAAAGGAGTTTCTCAGAAAGCTTCTTTCCAGTTTTTTACGAAAGATATTTCCTTTTACACCATAGCCCTCTATGGACTTATAAATATCACTTTGAATATTTCACAAAAACAGTCTTAGCGACAGACTTCTTGAAGGGAAAACTTGAAATCTGTGAGATGAATTAACAGAACATAAAGCAGTTTCTCAGAAAACTTCTTTCCGTTTTTTAACGGAAGATATTTCCTTTTCACCCTACCGCTCTAGGGGCTTCCAAATATCGCTTTGCAAATTCCACAAGAACAGTCTTTGCGAAAGGCTTCTTGAGGGGAAAGCAGTAACTCTGTGAGATGAATTAACAGAACACAAAGAAGTTTCTCAAAAAGCTTCTTTCCAGTTTTTAACTGAAGATATTTCCTTTCTGATCATAGCCCTCTATGGGCTTCCAATATCACTTTCCAAACAATACGAGAACAGCCTTAGCGAAAGGCTTCTTGAAGGAAAAGCTGTAACTCTGTGAGATGAATTAACAGAACACAAAGCAGTTTCTCAGAAAGCTTCTTTCCAGTTTTTAACCGAAGATATTTCCTTTTTCACCATAGCCCTCTGAGGGTTTCCAAATATCACTTTGCAAACTCCCCAAGAACAGTCTTAGCAAAAGGCTTCTTCAGGGGAAAGCTGTAACTGTGTGAGAATAATTCAAAGTACACAAAGCAGTTTCTCAGAAAGTTTCTTTCCTGTTTTTAACGGAAGATATTTCCTTTTTCACCATAGCCCTCTAGGGACTTCCAAATATCACTTTGCAAATTCTACAAGAACAGTCTTAGGAAAAGGCTTCTTGAGGTGAAAGCAGTCACTCTGTGAGATGAATTAACAGAACACAAAGCAGTTGCTCAGAAAGATTCTTTCCAGTTTTTCACTAAAGATATTTGTTTTTTACACCATAGCCCTCTAAGGGCTTCCAAATATCAGTTACCAAATTCCACAAGAACAGCCTTAGCGAAAGGCTTCTTGAAGGGAAACCTGTAACTCGGTGAGATGAATTAACAGAACACAAAGCAGTTTCTCAGAAAGCTGCTTTCCAGTTTTTCCGGAAGATATTTCTTTTTTCAACATTGCCCTCTATGGGCTTCCAAATATCACTTTGCAAATTCCATAAGAACAGCCTTAGATAAAGGCGTCTTGAGGGGAAAGCAGTAACTTGGTGAGATGAATTAACAGAACACAAAGCAGTTTCTCAGAATGTTTCTTTTCAGTTTTTAACTTAGGATATTTCCTTTTTCACCATAGCCCACTATGGGCTTCCAAATATCACTTTGCAAATTCCACAAGACCTCTCTAAGCGAAAGGCTTCTAGAAGGGAAAGCTGTAACTCTGTGAGTTGAATTATCAGAACACAAAGCAGTTTCTCAGACAGCTTCTTTCCAGTTTTTAACTGAAGATATTTCCTTTTCACCCTAGACCAATTTGGGCTTCGAAATATCACTTTGCAAATTCCAGAAGAGCAGTCTTAGTGAAAGGCTTCTTGAGTGGATGGCTGTACCTCTGTGAGTTGAAATAACAGAATACAAAGAAGTTTCTCAGAAAGTTTCTTTCCAGTTTTTAAAGGAAGATATTTCCTTTTTCACCGTAGCCCTCTATGGGCTTCCAAATATCACTTTGCAAATTCCACAAGAACAGTCTTAGCAAAAGGTTTATTGAGGGGAAAGCTGTAACTCTGTGAGAAGAATGCACAGAACGCAAAGCAGTTTCTCAGACAGCTTCTTTCCAGTTTTTAATTGAAGATATTTCCTTTCTCACCCTAGCCCCATGAGGACTTCCAAATATCACTTACCAAATTCCACAAGAACAGCCTTAGCGAAAGGCTTCTTGAAGGGAAAGCTGTAGTTGTTTGAGATGAATTAACAGAACACAAAGCAGTTCCTCGGAAAGCTTCTTTCCAGTTTTTAATGGAAGATATTTCCTTTTACTCTTAGCAAAAGGTTTCTTGAGGGTAAAGCTGTAACTCTGTGAGAAGAATGAACAGAACACAAAGCAGTTTCTCAGACAGCTTCTTTCCAGTTTTTAACTGAAGATATTTCCTTTTTACCCTAGACCTCTCTGTGCTTCCAAATATCACTTTGCAAATTCCACAAGAACAGTCTTAGCGAAAGGCTTCTTGAAGGGAAAACTGTAACACTGTGAGATGAATTAACAGAGCACAAAGTAGTTTCTCAGAAAAATTTTTTCAAATTTGTAACTAAAGATATTTCCTTTTTCACCATAGCCCTCTATGGGCTTCCAAATATTACTTTCCAAATGCACAAGAACAAGCTTAGCGAAAGGCTTCTTGAAGGGAAAGCTGTAACTCGGTGAGATGAATTAACAAAACACAAAGGAGTTTCTCAGAAATTTCTTTCCAGTTTTTAACGGAAGATATTTCCTTTTTCACCATAGCCTACTATGGCCTTCCAAATATCACTTTCCATATTCCACAAGAACAGTCTTAACGAAAGACTTCTTGAGGGGAAAGCTGTAACTCTGTGAGATGAATTAACAGAACACAAAGTAGTTGCTCAGAAAGCTTCTGTCCAGTTTTTAACGGAAGACATTTCCTTTTTCACCATAGCCCTCTATGGGCTTCCAAATATCAGTTTCCAAATTCCGCAAGAACAGTCTTAGCGAAATGCTTCTTGAGGAGAAAGCTGTAACTCTCTGAGATGAAATAAGAGAACACAAAGCAGTTTCTCAGAAAGCTTTTTTCCAGTTTTTAACTGAAGATATTTCCTTTTTCACCATATCCCTCTATGGGATTCCAAATGATACTTTGCCAATTCCACAAGAGACCCTTTGCGAAAGGCTTCTTGAAGGGAAAGCTGTAACCCTGTGAGATGAATTAACAAATCACAAAGCCGTTTCTCAGAATGCTTCCTTTCAGTTTTTATCTTAGGATATTTCCTTTTTCACTATAGCCCGCTATGGGCTTCGAAATATCACTTTGCAAATTCCACAAGAGCAGTCTTAGTCAAAGAGTTCTTGAGGCGAAAGCTGTAACTCTGTGAGATGAATTAAGAGAACACAAAGCAGTTTCTCAAAATGCATCATTCCAATTTTTAACTGAAGTCATTTCCTTTTTCACCGAAACCCTCTCTCGGCTTCGAAATATCACTTTGCAAATTCCACAAGAGCAGTATTAGTCAAAGAGTTCTTGAGGGGAAAGCTGTACCACTGTGAGATGAATTAACAGAAAACAAAGCAGTTTCTCAGAAAGCTTGTTTTAGGTTTTTATCTTAGGATATTTTCATTTTCACCGTAGTCCTCTATGGGCTTCCAAATATCACTTTGCAAATTCCACAAGAACAGTCTTAGCGAAAGGCATTCTGAGGAGAAAGATTTAACTCTGTGAGATGAATTAACAGAACAAAAAGCAGTTTCACAGAAAGCTTCTTTCCAATTTTTTAATGAAGATATTTCCTTTTTCACGATAGTCATCTCTGGGCTTCGAAATATCACTTTGTAAATTCCACAAAAACATTCGTAGTGAAAGGATTCTTGAAGGGTAAGCTGTAACTCTGTAAGATGAATTAACAAAACACAAAGCAGTTTCTCAAAATGCATCGTTCCAGTTTTTAACTGAAGATATTTCCTTTTTCAATGTAACCCTCTATGGGCTTCCAAATATCACTTTGCAAATTCCACAAAACAGTCTTAGAGAAAGGCTTCTTGGGGAGAAATCTGTAACTCTGTGAGATAAATTAACAGAACACAAAGCAGTTTCTCAGAAAGCTTCTTTCAAATTTTTAACGGAAGATATTTCCTTTTTCACCATAGACCGCGATGGGCTTCCAAATATAACTTTGCAAATTCCACAAGAATTGTCTTAGCGAAAGGCTTCTTGAGGGAAAAGCTGTAACGCTGTGAGATGAATTAACAGAACACAAAGCAGTTTCTCAGAAATCTACTTTGCAGTTTTTAACTAAAGATATTTCCTTTTTCACAATAGCCCTCTATGGGCTTCCAAATATCACTTTCCAACTTTCACAAGAACAATCTTTGCGAAAGGCTTCCTCAGGGGTGGATGTAACTCTGTGAGATGAATTAACACAACACAAAGCAGTTTCTCAGAAAGCTTCTTTCCAGTTTTTAACTGAAGATATTTCATTTTTCACCATAGCCCTCGAGGGGCTTCCAAATTGCACTTTGCAAATTCCACAACAGCAGTCTTAGCGAAAGGTTTCTTGAGGGGAAAGCTGTTAATCTGTGAGATGAATTAACAGAACACAAATCAGTTTATCAGAAAGCTTCCTTTCAGTTTTTAACTTAGGATATTTTCTTTTCCTCCATAGCCCTCTATAGGCTTCCAAATATCACTTTGCAAATACCACAAGAACAGTCTCAGCGAAACGCTACTTGTGGGGAAAGCAGTAACTCTGTGAGATGAATTAACAGAAGACAAAGTAGTTTCTCAGCAAGTATCTTTTCAGTTTTTATCTTGGGATATTTCCTTTTTCACCATGGCCCACTATGGGCTTTCAAATAACACCTTGCAAATCCCGAGAGAACAGTCTTAGAGGAAGGTTTCTTGAGGGGAAAGCTGAAACTCTGTGAGATGAATTAACAGAACACAAAGCAGTTTCTCAGAAAGCTTCTTTCCAGTTTTTGACGGAAGATATTTTCTTTTCCACCATAGCCTTCTATGGCCTCCAAATATCACTTTGCAAATTCCACAAGAACAGTCTTAGCGAAAAAGTTCTTGAAGGGAAAGCTGTAACTCTCTGAGATGAATTAACAGAACACAAAGCAGTTTCTCAGAAAGCTTCTTTCCATTTTTTAACTGAAGATATTTCCTTTTTCACCATAGCCCTCTAGGGGCTTCCAAATATCTCTTTGCAAATTGCACAAGAAAAGTCTTAGCGAAAGGCTTCTTGAGGGGAATGCTGTAACTCTGTGAGATGAATTAACAGAACACAAAGCAGTTTCTCAGAAAGCTTCTTTACAGTCTTAAACGGAAGGTTTTTCCGTTTTCACCATAACCCTCTATGGGCTTCCAAATACCACGTTGCAAATTCCACAAACACAGTCTTAGCGAAAGTCTTCTGAAGGGGAAAGCTGTAACTCTGTGAGATGAATTAACAGAACACAAACCAGTTTCTCAGAAAGCTTCTTTGCACTTTTTAACGAAAGATATTTCCTGTTTCACCGGAGCCCTCTTTGGGCTTCCAAATATCGGTTTGCAAATTTCACAAGAACAGTCTTACTGAACGGCTTCTTGAGGGGAATGCTGTAACTCTGTGAGATGATTTAATAGAACACAAAGCAGTTTCTCAGAAAGCTTCTTTCCAGGTATTTTTTTTTTTTTTTTTTTGAGACGGAGTCTGGCTCTGTCACCCAGGCTGGAGTGCAGTGGCCCGCTCTCTGCTCACTGCAAGCTCCGCCTCCCGGGTTCACGCAATTTCCTGCCTCAGCCTCCCGAGCAGCTGGGACTACAGGCGCCCGCCACCTCGCCCGGCTTATTTTTTCATATTTTTAGTAGAGGCGGGGTTTCACCATGTTAGCCAGAATGGTCTCGATCTCCTGACCTCGTGATCCGCCCTTCTCGGTCTCCCAAAGTGCTGGGATAACAGGCTTGAGCCACCGCGCCCGGCCCTCTTTCCAGTTTTTAAAGGAAGATATTTTAATTTCACCTTAGCCCTCAAGGGGCTTCCAAATATCACTTTGCAAATTCCACAAGAACTCTCTAAATGAAAGGCTTCTTGAGGGAAAGCTGTAACTCTGTGAAATGAATTAACAGAACACAAAGCAGTTTCTCAGAAAACTTCTTTCCAGTATTTATCTTAGGATATTTCCTTTTTCACAACAACCCTCTAAGATCTTGCAAATATCACTTTGCAAATACCAAAAGACCAGTCTTACCGAAAGGCTTCTTAAGAGAAAAGCTGTAACTCTGTGAGATGAATTAACAGAGCACAAAGCAGTTTCTCAGAAAGCTTATTTCCAGTTTTTAACGGAAGATATTTCATTTTCACCATAGCCCTCTATGGGCTTCCAAATATCACAATGCAAATTCCACAAGAACAGACTTAGCGAAAGTCTTCTTGAGGGGAAAGCTGTAACTCTGTGAGATGAATCAACAGAACACGAAGAAGTTTCTCTGAACTCTTCTTTGAAGTTTTTAACGCAAGATATTTCCTTTTTCACCATAGCCCTCTATGGGCTTCCAAATATCACTTTGCAGATGCAACAAGAACAGTCATAGCGAAAGGCTTCTTAAGGTGAAAGCTGTAACTCTGTGAGACGAATTAACAGAACACAAAGCAGTTTCTCAGAAAGCTTCTTTTCAGTTTTTATCTTAGGAGATTTCCTTTTTCACCATAGCCCTGTAGGGGCTTCCTAATATCACTTTTCAAATTCCACAAGAACAGTATTAGCGAAAAGATTTTTGAGGGGAAAGCTGTAACTCTGTGAGATGAATTAACAGAACACAAAGCAGTCTCTCAGAAAGCTTATTTCCAATTTTTAACTAAAGATATTTCCTTTTTCACCAGAGCCCTCTATGGGTTTCCAAATATCACTTTGAAAATTCCAGAAGAAAAGCCTTAGCGAAAAGCTTCTTGACGGGAATGCTGTAACTCTGTAAGATGTATTAACAGAACACAGAACAGTTTCTCAAAAGTTTCTTTGCTGTTTTAACTGAAGATATTTCCTTTTTCACCATAGCCCTCTATGGGCTTCCAAATATCACTTACCAATTTTCACAAGAACTGTCTTAGTCTACGACTTCTTGAGGGGAAAGCTGGAACTCTGTGAGATGAATTGACAGAACAGAAAGAAGTTTCTCGGTAAGCTCCTTTCCAGTTTTTAACTGAAGATATTTCCTCTATCACCATAGCACTCTAAGGGCTTCCAAATATCTCTATGCAAATTCCACAAGAACAGTCTTAGCGAATGGCTTTTTGAGGGGAAAGTTGTAACTCTGTGAGATGAATTAACAGAACACAAAGAAGTTTCTCAAAAGCTTGTTTTCAGTTTTTATTTTAGGATATTTCCTTTTTCACCATAGCCCTCTATGCTCTTCCAAATATCACTTTGCAAATTCCCCGAGAACAGTCATAGCGAAAGGCTTCTTGAGGGGAAAGTTGTAACTCTCTGAGATGAATTAACAGAACACTAAGCAGTTTCTCAGAAAGTTTCTTTTCAGTTTTTATCATAGGATATTTCGTTTTTCACCGTAGCCTTCTATGGGCTTCCAAATATCACTTTGCAAATTCCACAAGAACCGTCTTATCGAATGGCTTCTTGTGGGGAAAGCTGTAACTCTGTGAGATGAATTAACAGAACACAAAGCCGTTTCTCAGAAAACTTGTTTTCAGTTTTTATATTAGGATATTTCCTATTTCACCATAGCCATCTATGGGCTTCCAAATAACACCTTGCAAATTTCGCAAGAATAGTCTTAGTTAACGGCTTCTTGAGGGGAAAGCTGTAACTCTGTGAGATGAATTAACATTACACAAAGCAGTTTCTCAGAAAGCTTCTTTCCAGTTTTTAACTTAAGATATTTCCTTTTTCACAATAGCCCTCTATGGGCTTCCAAATATCACTTTGCAAATTTCACAAGAACAGTCTTAACGAATGGCTTCTTGAGGGGAAAGCTGTAACTCTGTGAGATGAATTAACAGAAAACAAAGCAGTTTCTCAGAAAGCTTCTTTCCAGTTTTTAACGGAAGATATTTCATTTTCAACATAGCCCTCTGGAGCTTCCAAATATCACTTTTCAAATTCCACAACAACAGTCTTAGCGAAAGGCTTTTTGAGGGGGAAGCTGTAACTCTGTGAGATGAATTAACAGAACACAAGGCAGATTCTCAGAAAGCTACTTTCCAGATTTTATTGGAAGATATTTCCTTTTTCACCATAGCTCTGCATGGGCTTCCAAATATCACATTGCAAATTCCACAAGAACAGTCTTAGCGAAAGGCTTCCTGAGTTGAAGGCTGTAACTCTGTGAAATGAATTAACAGAACAAAAAGCAGTTTCTCTGTAAGCTTCTTCCCAGTTTTTATCTTAGGATATTTCCTTTTTCACCATTTCCCTATATGGGCTTCCAAATATCACTTTCAAATTCCAAAAGAACTGTCTTAGCGAATGGCTTCTTGAGGGGAATGCTGTAACTCTGTGAGATGAATTAACATAACACAAAGCAGTTTCTCAGACAGTTTCTTTCCAGTTTTTAACGGAAGACATTTCCTTTTTCACCATAGCCCTCTATGGGCTTCCAAGTATCACTTTGCAAATTCCACAAGAACAGTCTTAGCGAAACGTTTCATGTGGGGAAAGCTGTAACTCTGTTAGATGAATTAACAGAACACAAAGCCGTTTCTCAGAAAGCTTCTTTCCAGTTTTTAACGGAAGATATTTCATTTTCACCATAACCCTCCAGGGGCTTGCAAATATCACTTTGCAAATTCCACAAGAACAGTCTTAGCGAAAGGCTTCTTGAGGGAAAAGATGTAACTCTGTGAGATGAATTATCAAGACAAAAAGCAGTTTCCCAGAAAGCTTCTTTCCAGTTTTTAACTGAAGATATTTTCTTTTTCACCATAGCCCTCTATGGGCTTCCAAATATCACTTTGTAAATTTCACAAGAATAGTCTTAGTGAAACGCTTCTTGAGGAGAAATCTGTAAGTCTGTGAGATGAATTAACACAACATAAAGCAGTTTCTGAGAAAGCTTCTTTCCAGTTTTTAACGGAAGATATTTCCCTTTTCACCATAGACCTCTATGGGCTTCCAAATATCACCTTGCAAATTACACAAGAACGGTCTTAGCGAAAGGCTTCTTAAGGGAAAAGCTGTAACTCTGTGAGAAGAAATAACAGAACACAAAGCAGTATATTAGAATGATTCTTTTCAGTGTTTATTTTAGGATATTTCCTTTTTCACCATAGCCCTCTATGGGCTTCCAAATATCACTTTGGAAATTCCACAAGAACAGTCTTAGCAAATGGCTTCTTGAGGGGAGAGCTGAAACTCTGTGAGATGAATTAACAGAATACAAAGCAGTTTTTCAGAAAGTTTCCTTTCAGTCTTTAACTGAAGATATTTCCTTTTTCACCATAGCCCTCTATTGTCTTCCTTATATCACTTTGCAAATTCCACAGGAAGAGTCTTAGTAAAACGCTTCTTGAGGGGAAAGCTGTAACACTGTGAGATGAATTAGCAGAACACAAAGCACTTTCTCAGAAAGCTTCTTTTCAGTTTTTATCATAGGATATTTCCTTTTTCAGCATAGCCCTCTATGGGCTTCCAAATATCACTTTGCAAATTGCTCAAGAACAGTCTTCGCAAAAGGCTTCTAGAGGGGGAAGCTATAACTCTGTGAGATGAATTAACAGAACACAAAGCAGTTTCTCAGAAACCTTCTTTCCAGTTTTAACGGAAGATATTTCATTTTCACCATAACACTCCACGGGCTTCCAAATATCACTTTTCAAATTCCACAAGAACAGTCTTAGCGAAAGGCTTCTTGAGGGTAAAACTGTAACTCTGTGACATGAATTAACAGAACACAAAGCAGTTACTCAGAAATCTTCTTTGCAATTTTTAATTGAACACATTTTCTTTTACACCATAGCTGTCTATGGGCTTCCAAATATCACTTTGCAAATTCCACAAGAACAATCTTAGCGAAAGCCTTCTTGAGGGAAAAGCTGTAACTCTGTGAGATGAATTAACAGGACACAAAGAAGTTTCTCAGAAAGTTTCTTTCCAGTTTTTAACCCAAGGTATTTCCTTTTTCACCATAGCCCTCTTTGGGCTTCCAATTATCACTTAGCAAATTTCACAAGAACAGTCTTAGTGAACGACTTCTTGAGGGGAAAACTGTAACTCTGTGAGATGGATTATCACAAAACAAAGCAGTTTCTCAGAAAGCTTCTTTCCAGTTTTAACTGAAGATGTTTCCTTTTTCACCCCTGCCAAATATATGCTTCCAAATATCACCTTGGAAATTCCACAAGAACTGTCTTAGCGTAAGACTTCTTGAGGGGAAAGCTGTAACTCTGTGAGATGAATTAACAGAACACAGGAGAGTTTCTGAGAAAGCTTCTTTACAGTTTTTAACTGAAGTTATTTATTTTTCACCATTGGCACCTATGGGCTTCCAAATATCACTTTGCAAATTCCACAAGAACAAACTTAGCAAAAGGCTTCTCAAGGGAAATCCTGGAACTCTGTGAGATGAATAAACAGAATACAAAGCAGTTTCTCAGAAAGCTTCTTTACAGTTTTTAACTGAAGATATTTCCTTTTTCACCTTAGCCCCCTACGGGCTTCCAAATATCACTTTGCGAATTCCACAAAAAGAGTCTTAACGAAAGGCTTCTTGAGGGTGAAGCTGTAACTCTGTGAGATGAATTAATAGAACACAAAGCAGTTTCTCAGAAAGCTTCTTTTCAGTTTTTATTTTAGGATATTTCCTTTTTCACCATAGCTCTCTATGGTCTTCCAAATATCAGTTTGCAAATTTCCCAAGAACAGTCTTAGTGGAAGGCTTCTTGAGGGGAAAGTTGTAACTCTGTGAGATGAATTAACAGAACACAAAGCAGTTTCTCAGAAAGTTTCTTTTCAGTTTTTATCTTAGGATATTTCGTTTTTCACCATAGCCCTCTATGGGCTTCCAAATATCACTTTGCAAAATCCACACGAACAGACTTAGCGAATGGCTTCTTGTGGGGAAAGCTGTAACTCTGTGAGATGAATTAACAGAAACAAAGCAGTTTCTCAGAAAGCTTCTTTTAAGTTTTTATATTAGGATATTTCCTATTTCATCATAGTCCTCTATGGGCTTCCAAATAACACCTTGCAAATTCCGCAAGAACTGTCTTAGTTAACGGCTTCTTGAGGGGAAAGCTGTAACTCTGTGAGATGAATTAACATTACACAAAGCAGCTTCTCAGAAAGCTTCTTTCCAGTTTTTAACTTAAGATATTTCCTTTTTCACAATAGCCCTCTATGGGCTTCCAAATATCACTTTGCAAATTTCACAAGAACAGGCTTAGTGAACGGCTTCTTGAGGGGAAAGCTGTAACTCTGTGAGATGAATTAACAGAAAACAAAGCAGTTTCTCAGAAAGCTTATTTCCAGTTTTAATGGAAGATATTTCATTTTCAACATAGACCTCTGGAGCTTCCAAATATCACTTTGCAAATTCCACAAGAACAGTCTTAGCGAAAGGCTTTTTGAGGGGGAAGCTGTAACTCCGTGAGATGAATTAACAGAACACAAGGCAGATTCTCAGAAAGATTCTTTCCAGATTTTATTGGAAGATATTTCCTTTTTCACCATAGCCCTCCATGGGCTTCCAAATATCACATTGCAAATTCCACAAGAACAGTCTTAGCGAAAGGCTTCTTGAGTTGAAAGCTGTAACTCTGTGAGATGAATTAACAGAACAAAAAGCAGTTTCTCAGAAAGCTTCTTTCCAGTTTTTATCTTAGGATATTTCCTTTTTCACCATTTCCCTTTATGGGCTTCCGAATATCACTTTGCAAATTCCACAAGAACACTCTTAGCGAAAGGCTTCTTGAGGGGAAAGCTGCAACTCTGTGAGATGAATTAACAGAACACATAACACTTTCTCGGAAATCTTCTTTACAGTTTTTAACTGAAGATATTTTCTTTTTCACCGTAGCCCTCTGTGAATTTCCAAATATCTCTTTGCCAATTCCACAAGAACAACCGTAGCGAAAGGATTCTTTAGGGGTAAGCTGTAACACTGTGAGATGAATAAGCAGAATATAAAGAAGTTTCTCAGAAATCTTCTTTGCAGATTTTAACGGAAGATATCTCATTTTCACCCTAGCTCTCTGTGAGCTTCCAAATATCACTTTGCAAATTCCACAAGAACAGTCTTAACGAATGGCTTCTTGAGGGGAAAGCTGTAACGCTGTGAAATGAATTAACAGAACACAAAGCAGTTAATCAGAAAGCTTCTTTGCAGTTTTTAATGGAAGATATATCCTTTTTCACCATAGCCCTCTGTGGACTTCAAAAATATCACTTTGCAAATTCCAAAAGAACAGCTTTATCGAAAGGCTTATTTAGGGGAAAGCTGCAACTCTGGGAGATGAATTAACAGAACACATCGCAGGTTCTCAGAAAGCTTCTTTGCAGTTTTAAACTGAAGATATTTCCTTTTTGACCGTAGCCTTCTATGGGCTTCGAAATATCACTTTGCAAATTTTACAAGAACAGTCTTAGTGAACGTCTTCTTGAGGGGAAAACTGTAACTCTGTGAGACGAATTAACAGAACACAAAACAGTTTCTCAGACAGCTTCTTTGCAGTTTTTAACGAAATATATTTCATTTTCACCATAACCCTCTATGGGCTTCCAAATATCACTTTGCGAATTCCAGAAGAACTGTCTTAGCAAATGCCTTCTTGAGGGGAAAGCTATAACTCTCTGAGATGAATTAACGGAACACAAAGTAGTTTCTCAGAAAGCTTCTTTGCAGTTTTTAACGGAAGATATTTCCTTTTTCACCATAGCCCTCTATGGGCTTCCAAATATCCCTTTGCCAATTCCACAAGAACAGTATTAGCGAAAGGCTTCTTGGGGGGAATGCTGTAACTCTGTGAGATGAATTAACAGAACACAAAGCATTTTCTCAGAAAGCTTCTTTGCGGTTTTTATCTTAGGATATTTTCTTTTTCACCATAGACTTCTATGCACTTCCAAATATCACTTCGCAAATTGCACAGGAACAGTCTTAGCGAATGGCTTCTTGAGGGAAAGCTGTAACTCTGTGAGATTAATTCACAGAAAACAAAGGAGTTTCTCAGAAAGCTTCTTTGCAGTTTCAAATTGAAGATATTTCCTTTATCACAATAGCACTCCATGGGCTTCCAAATATCACTTTGCAAATTTCACAAGAACAGACTTAGTGAACGCCTTCTTGAGGGGCAAGGTGTAACTCTGTGAGATGAATTAACAGAACACAAAGCATTTTCTCAGAAAACTTCTATCCAGTTTTTAATGGAAGATATTTCAATTTCACCGTAGCCTTCTATGGGCTTCCAATTATCGCTTTGGAAATTCCACAGGAACAGTCTTAGCGAATGGCTTTTTGAAGGGAAAGCTGTTACTCTCTGCGATGAATTAACAGAACACAAAGCAGTTTCCCAGACAGCTTCTTTTCAGTTTTAAACGGAAGATATTTCCTTTTTCACCATAGCCCTCTATAGGCTTCCAAATATTACTTTCCACATTTCACAAGAACTGTCTTAGTCTACGGCTTCTTGAGGGTAAAGCTGCAAATCTGTGAGATGAATTGACAGAACAGAAAGCAGTTTCTCAGAAAGCTACTTTCCAGTTTTCAACTCAAGATATTTCCTTTTTCACCATAACCCTCTATGAGCTTCCAAATAATACTTTGCAAATTCGACAAAAACAGTCTTAGCGATAGTCTTCTTGAGGGGAATGCTGGAACTCTTTGAGATGAATTAACAGATCACAAGGCAGTTTCTCAGAAATCTTCTTTTCCGTGTTTATCTCAGGATATTTCCTTTTTCACCACAGCCCTCTATGCACTTCCAAATATCATTTCGCAAATTCCACAAAAACGGTCTTAGCGAATTGCTTCTTGAGGGAAAACTGTAACTCTGTGTGATGAATTCACAGAAAACAAAGGAGTTTCTCAGAAAACATCTTTGCAGTTTTAAACTGAGTATATTTCCTTTTTCACCATAGCACTCTTTGGGCCTCGAAATATCACTTTGCAAATTCCACAAGAACAGGGTGAGCAAAAGTCTTCTTGGTGGAAAAGCTGCAACTTTGTGAGAAAAAGTAAAAGAACACAAAGCAGTTTCTCAGAAAGATTCTTTTCACTTTTTATTTATACACAAAGCAGTATATTAGAATGATTCTTTTCAGTGTTTATTTTAGGATATTTCCTTTTTCACCGTAGCCCTCTATGGGCTACCAAATATCACTCTGGAAATTTCACAAGAACAGTATTAGCGAAAGGATTTTTGTGGAGAAAGCTGTAATTCTGTGAGATAAATTTACAGAACACAAAGCAGTTTCTCAGAAAGCTTCTTTCCAGTTTTTAACTGAAGATATTTCCTTTTTCACCAAAGCCCTCTACGGGCTACCAAATATCAGCTTGCAAATTCCACAAGAACACTCTAAGCGAAAGTCTTCTTGAGGGGAAAGCTGTAACTCTGTGAGATGAATTAACAGAACGCAAAGCAGTTTCTCAGAAAGCTTCTTTCCAGTTTTTAATGGAAGATATTTCCTTTTTCACAAAACCCCTCTATGGGCTTCCAAATATCACTTTTCAAATTCCAAAAGAACAGTCTTAGCGAAAGGCTTCTTGAGGGAAAATCTATAACTCTGTGAGATGAATTAACAGGACAAAAGAACTTTCTCAGAAACCTTCTTTCCAGTTTTTAAATGAAGATATTTCCTTTTTCACCGTAGCCGTCAATGGGCTTCCAAAGATCACTTTGAAAATTCCACAAGAACAGTCTTAGCGAAAGGCTTTTTGAGGGGAAAGCTGTAACTGTGACATGAATTAAAAGAACACAAAGCTGTTTCTCAGAGAGCTTCTTTCCAATTTTTAACAGAAGATATTTCCTTTTTCACAGTAGCCGTTTATGGGCTTCCAAATATCACTTTGCAAATTCCACAAGAACAATCTTAGCGAAAGGCTTCTTGAGGGGAAAGCTGTAACTCTGTGAGATGAATTAACAGAACACAAAGCAGTTTCCTGGAGAGCCTCTTTCCACTTTGTAACGGAAGAATTTCCTTTTTCACCATAGACCTCTATGGGCTTCCAAATATCACTTAGGAAATTCCACAAGAACAGCCTTAGCGAATGGCTTCTTGACGAGACAGCTGTAACTCTGTGAAATGAAATATCAGAACACAAAGCAGTTTCTCAGAATGCCTCTTTTCAGTTTTTAACGGAATATATTTCCTTTTCAATGATAGCCCTCTATGGGTTTCCAAATATCACTTTGCAAATTCCACAAGAACAGTCTTAGCGAAAGGCATCTTGAGGGGAAAGCTGTAACTCTGTGAGATGAATTATCAGAACACCGAGTGGTATGTCAGAAAGTTTCTTTTCAGTTTTTATCTTAGGATGCTAACTTTTTCACCATAGCCCTCTATGGGCTTCCAAATATAACTTTGCACATTCCACAAGAAGAGTCTTAGCGAAACGCTTATTGAGGGAAAAGCTGTATCTCTGTGAGCTAAATAAACAGAACACAAAGCAGTTTCTCAGAAAGCTTCTTTCCAGTTTTTAACGGAGGATATTTCCTTTTTCACCGTAGCCCTCTATGGGCTTCTAATATCACGTTCTAAATTCCACAAGAACAGTCATAGCGAAAGGCTTCTTGAGGGGAAAGCTGTAACGCTGTGAGATGAATTAACAGTACACAAAGCAGTTTCTCAGAAAGTTTCTTTCCAGTTTTTAACGGAGAATATTTCCTTTTTCTCCATAGCCCTCTATGTCCTTCTAAATATCACTTTCCAAATGCCACAAGAACAGTCTTAGGGAAAGGCTTTTTGAGGGGAAATCTGTAACTCTGTGAGATGAAATAACAGAACACAAAGCAGTTTCTCAGAAATCATTTTTCCAGTTTTTAACGAAGATATTTCCTTTTTCACCATAGCCCCCTATGGGCTTCCAAATATCTCTTTTCAAATTCCACAAGAACAGTCTTAACGAAAGGCTTCTTGAGGGGAGAGCTGTAACTCTGTGCGATGAATTAACAGAACACAAAGTATTTTCTCAGAAAGTTCTTTCCAGTTTTTAACGGAAGATATTTCCTTTTTTACCAAAGCCATCTTTGGGCTTCCAAATATCACTTTACAAATTACACAAGAACAGTGTTAGCGAAATACTTCTTGAGGGGAAAGCTGTAACTCTGTGAAATGAATTAACAGAACACAAAGCAGTTTCTCAGAAAGCTTCTTTCCAGTTTTTAACTGAAGATATTTCCTTTTTCACTATTGCCCTCTTTGGTCTTGCAAATATCACCATGCGAATTCCACAAGAACAGTCTTAGCGAAAGGCTTCTTGAGGGGAAAGCTGTAACTCTGTGAGATGAATTAACAGAACACAAAGCAGTAGATCACAAAGCTTCTTTCCAGTTTTAAACTTAAGATATTTGCTTTTTCACCGTAGCCGTCTATGGGCTTCCAAATATCACTTTGCAAATTCCACAAGAACAGACTTAGCGAAAGGCTTCCTGAAGGGAAAGCTGTAACTCTGTGAGATGAATTAAGAGGACACAAAGCAGTTTCTCAAAAAGCTGCTTTCCAGTTTTTAACGGAAGATATTTCCTTTTTCACCAAAGCCCTCATTGGGTTACCAAATATCACCTTGCAAATTCCAGAAGAACACTCTTTGTGAAAGGCTTCTTGAGGGGAAAGCTGTAACTCTTTGAGATGAATTAAGAGAACACAAAGCAGTTTCTCACAAAGCTTCTTTCCAGTTTTTAACTGAAGATATTTCCTTTTTCACCAAAGCCCTCTTTGGGCTTCCAAATATCACTTTTAAAATTCCACAAGAAGAGTCTTAGCGAAAGGCTTTTGAGGGGAAAGATGTAATCAGAAAGCTTCTCTCCAGTTTTTAACAGAAGATATTTCCTTTTTCACCATAGCCCTCTATGGGCTTCCATATATCACTTTTCAAATTCCACAAGAACTGTCTTAGCGAAAGGCTTCTTGACGGTAAATCTGTAACTCTGTGAGATGAATTAACATAAAACAAAGCAGTTTCTCAGAAAGCTTCTTTCCAGTTTTTAACGGAGATATTTCCTTTTTTACCAAAGTCCTCTATGGGCTTCCAAATATCTCTTTGCAAATTCCACAAGAACAGTGTTAGTGAAAGGCTTCTTGAGCTTAAAGCTGTAACTCTTTGAAATGAATTAACAGAACACAAAGCAATTTCTCAGAAAGCTTCTTTCCAGTTTTTATCTGAAGATAGTTCCTTTTTCACCATAGCCCTCTTTTCTCTTCCAAGTATCCCTTTGAAAATTCCACATGAATAGTCTCAGCGAAAGGCTTCTTGAGGGGAAAGCTGTGACTCTGTGAGATGAATTAACAGAGCACAAAGCAGTTGATCAGAAAGCTTCTTTCCAGTTTTTTACTTAAGATATTACCTTTTTCACCATAGCCATCTATGGGCTTCCAAAGATCACTTTGCAAATTCTACAAGAACAGTCTTAGCGAAAGGCTTCCTGAGTGGAAAGCTGTAACTCTGTGAGATGAATTAGCAGAACAAAAAGTAGTTTCTCAAAGAGCTTCTTTCCAGTTTTTAACTGAAGATATTTCCTTTTTAACCATAGCCGTCTATAGGCTTCCAAATATCACTTTGCGAATTCCACAAGAACAGACCTAGCGAAAGACTTCTTGAGGGGAAAGTAGTAACTCTGTGAGATGAATTAAGAGAACACAAAGCAGTTTCTCGGAAAGCTTCTTTCCACTTTTTAACGGAAGAATTTCCTTTTTCACCGTAGCCCTCTATGGGCTTCCCAATATCACTTGGCAAATTCCACAACAACAGCATTAGCGAATGGCTTCTTGAGGAGAAAACTGTCACTCTGTGAAATGAATTATCAGAACACAAAGCAGTTTCTCAGAAAGATTCTTTTCAGTTTTTATCTTAGGATATTTCCTTTTTCACCATAGCCCTCTATGGGTTTCCAAATATCACGTTGAAAATTTCACAAGAATAGTCTTAGTGAACGGCTTCTTGAGGGGAAAGCTGTAACTCTATGAGATGAAATAACAGAACACAAAGCAATTTCTCAGAAAGCTTCTTTTCGCTTTTTAACGGAAGATATTTCCTTTTTCACCATAGCCCTCTAAGGGCTTCTCAATTTCACTTTGTAAATTCCACAAGAACAGTCTTAGCGAAAGGCTTCTTGTAGGGAAAGCTGTAACTCTCTGAGATGAATTAAGAGAACACAAGGAAGTTTCTCAGAGAGCTTATTTCCAGTTTTAAACTGAAGATATTTCCTTTTTCAAATAGCCCTCTATGGGCTTCCAAATATCACTTTGCAAATTCCAGAAGAACAGTCTTAGCGAAATGCTTCTTGAGGGAGAACCTGTAACGCTGTGAGATGAATTAACAGAACACAAAGCAGTTTCTCAGAAAGCTTCTTTCCAGTTTTTAACTGAAGATATTTCCATTTTTAACGTAGCCCTCTAAGGGCTTCCAAATATCACTTTGCAAATTCCTGAAGAACTGTCGTAAAGAAAGGCTTCTTGAGTGGAAAGCTGTAACTCTGTGAGATGAATTTACAGAACACAAAGCAGTTTCTCCGAAAACGTCTTTCAAGTTTTTAACTGAAGATATTTCCTTTTTCACCATAGCCCTCTACTCACTTCCAAGTATCACTTAATAAATTAAACAGTAACAATATTAGAGAAAGGATTCTGGAGAGGAAAGCTGTAACTCTGTGAGATGAATTAACAGAACACAAAGCAGTTTCTCAGAAATCTACTTTCCACTTTTTAACGGAAGATATTTCATTTTTCACCTTAGCGCTCTTTGGGCTTCCAAATACGACTTTGCAGATTCCACAAGAACAGTCTTAGCGAAAGTCTCACTGAGGAGAAAGCTGTAACTCTGTGAGATGAACTTACAGAACACAAAGTAGTTTCTCGGAAAGCTTATTTTCAGTTTTTATCTTAGGATACTTCCTTTTTAACTGTAGCCCTCTATGAGCTTCCAAATATCACTTTGCGAATTCCACAAGAACAGCCTTAGCAAAACGTTTCTTGAGGGGAAAGCTGTAACTCTGTGAGATGAATTAACAGAGCACAACGCAATTTCTCAGAAAGCTTCTTTCCAGTTTTTAACTGAAGATATTTCCTTTTTCACCATAGCCCTCTATTGGCTTCCAAATATCACTTTGCAAATTTCACAAGAACAGTCTTAGAGAACAGCTACTTTAGGGGAAGTTTGTAACTCCTTCAGATGAACTAACAGAACACAAAGTGCTTTCTCAGATAGCTTCTTTTCGGTTTTTATCTTAGGATATTTCCATTTTCACCATAGCCCTCTACGGGCTTACAAATATCACTTTGCAAATTCCACAAGAACAGTCTTAGCGGAAGGCCTCTTGAGGAGAAACTGTAACTCTTAGAGATGAATTAACAGAACACAAACCAGTTTCTCATAAAGCTTCTTTCAAGTTTTTAACTGAAGATATTTCCTTTTTCACCATAGCCTTCTACGGGCTTCCAAATATCACTTTGTAAATTGCACAAGAACAGTCTTAGCCAAAGGCTTCTTGAGGGGAAAGCTATAACTTTGTGAGATGAATTAACAGAACACAAAGTAGTTTCTCAGAAAGCTTCTTTTCAGTTTTTATCTTAGCATATTTCCTTTTTCACCATAGCCCTCTATGGGCTTTCAAATATCACTTTGAAAATTCCACAAGAACAGTCTTAGAGAACGGCGACTTGAGGAGAAAGCTGTAACTCTGTGACATGAATTAACATAACACAAAGCAGTTTCTCAGAAAACTTCTTTCCAGTTTTTAATGGAAGATATTAATTGTTCAACATAGCTCTCTATGGGCTTCCAAATATCACTTTGCAATTTGCACAAGAACAGTCTTAGCGAAAGGCATCTTGAGGTAAAAGCCGTAACTCTGTGAGATGAATTAACAGAACACAAAACAATTTCTCAGAAAGCTTCTTTTCAGTTTTTATCTTAGGATATTTCCTTTTTCACCATAGCCTTCTAAGGGCTTCCAAATATCACTTTGCAAATTCCACAAGGAAAGTCATAGCGAAAGGCTTCTGTAGGGGACAGCTGTAACTCTTTTAGATGAATTAACAGAACACAAAACTGATTCTCAGAAATCTTTTTTCCAGTTTTTAACGGAAAATATTTCCTTTTTCACACTACCCCTCTAGAGTCTTCCAAATATCACTTCGCAAATTCCACAAGAACAGTCTTAGCGAAAGGCTTCTTTCAGGTAAAGCTGTAACTCTGTGAGATGAATTAACAGAACTCAAAGCAGTTTCTCAGAAAGCCTCTTTCCAGTGTTTAACGGAAGATATTTCCGTTTTCCCCATAGCTCTCTATGGGATTCCAAATATCACCTTGCACATTCCACAAGAACAGTCTTAACGAAAGGCTTCTGGAGGGGAAATCTCTAACACTGTGAGATGAATTAACATAACACAAAGCAGTTTCTCAGAAATCTTCTTTCCAGTTTTTAACGGATGATATTTCCTTTTTCACCATAGACTTTGCGGGGCTTCCAAATATCACTATGCAAATTCCACAAGAACAGTCTTTGAGAAAAGCTTCTTGTGGGAAAATCTGTAACTCTGTGAGATGAAATAACAGAACACACATCAGTTTCTCAGAAACCTTCTTTCCAGTTTTACACCGAAGATATTTCCTTTTTCACCGTAGCCCTCTATGGGCTTCCAAATATCACTTAGCAAATTCACCAAGAAAAGTTTTAGGAAAAGTCTTCTTGAGGGGAAAGCTGTAACACTGTGAGATGAATTAAGAGAACACTAAGTAGTTTCTCAGAAATCTTCTTTCCAGTTTTTAACGTAATATATTTCCTTTTTCACCGTAGCCCTCTATGGGCTTCAAAATATCACTTTGTAAATTCCACAAGAACACTCCTAGCGAAAAATTTATTGAGGGGAAAGCTGTAACTCGGTGTGATGTATTAACAGAACACATAGCAGTTTCTCAGAATGCTTCTTTCCAGTTTTTAACGGAAGATATTTCCTTTTTCAACATAGCCCTCTATGGTCTTCCAACTATCTCTATGCAAATTACACAAGATCAGCCTTCTTGAACGGCTTCTTGAGGGGAAAGCTGTAACTCTGTGAGATGAACTAACAGAACACAAAGCAGATTCTCAGAAAGCTTGTTTTCGGTTTTTATCTTAGGATATTTCCAATTTCACCATAACCCTCTATGGGCTTCCAAATAACACTTTGCAAATACCACCAGAAGAGTCTAAGCGAAAGGCTTCTTGAGAGGAAAGCTCTAACTCTTTGACATGAATTAACAGAACACAAAGCAGTTTCTCAGAAAACTTCTTTTCCGTTTTTTTCTTAGGATATTTCCTTTTTCAGAATAGCTCTCAATGGTCTTCCAAATATCACTTTGCAAACTCAACAAGAACAATCTTAGCGAAAGGCTTCTTGAGGGGAAACTCTAACTCTTCGATATGAATTAACAGAACACAAAGCAGTTTCTCAGAAAGCTTCTTTCCAGTTTTTAACGGAAGATATTTCCTTTTTCTCCATAGCCCTGTAGGGGCTTCTAAATATCACTTTCCAAATTACACAAGAACAGTCTTAGCGAAAGTCTTCTTGGTTGTAAAGCTGCAACTCTGTGGGATGAATTAACAGAACACAAAGCAGTTTCTCAGAAAGCTTCTCTTCAGTTTTTATCTTAGGATATTTCCTTTTTCACCGTAGCCCTCTATGTGCTTCCAACTATCTCTTTGCAAATTTCACAAAAACAATCTTAGTGAACGGCTTCTTGAGGGGAAAGCTGTAACTCTGTGAGATGAACTAACAGAACACAAAGCAGTTTCTCACAAAGCTTCTTTTCGTTTTTTATCTGAGGATATTTCCATTTTCACAGTAGACCTCTATCGGCTTCCAAACATCATTTTGCAAATTACACAAGAGGAGCCTTAGCTGAAGGCTTCCTGAGGGGAATGTTGTAACTCTTTGAGATGAATTAAGAGAATACATAGCAGTTTCTCAGAAAGCTTCTTTTCAGTTTTTAACGAAAGATATTTCCTTTTTCACCATAACCCTCTATAGACTTCCAAATATCACTTTGCAAATCCCACAAGTACAGTCTTAGCGAAAGGCTTCTTCAGGGAAAAGCTGTAACTCGGTGAGATATATTAACAGAACACATGGCAGTTTCTCAGAAAGCATTTTTCCAGTTTTTAACAGAAGATATTTCCTTTTTCAACATAGCCCTCTGTGGGCTTCCAAGTATCACTTTGCAAATCCCTCAAGAACAGTCTTAACGAAGGTCTTCTTGAGAGAAAAGCTGTAACTGTGTGAGATGAATTAATAGAACACACGTCAGTTTCTCAGAAATCTTCTTTCCAGTTTTTAACGAAAGATATTTTGTTTTTCACCATAGCCCTCTATGGGCTTTCAAATATCACTTTGCAAATTTAACAAGAAGAGCCTTAGCGAAAGGCTTCTTGAGGGGAAAGCTGTAACTCTGTGAGTTGAATTAACAGACCACACAGCAGTTTCCCAGAAAACTTCTTTTCAGTTATTATCTTAAGATATTTCCTATTTCTCCAAAGCCCTCTATGGGCTTCCAAATATCACTTTGAAAATTCCACAAGAACAGTTTTAGGGAAAGTGTTCTGGAGGGGAAAGCTGTAACTCAGTGAGTTGAATTAACACAACACAAAGCAGTTTCTCAGAAAGCTTCTTTCCAGTTTTTAACTGAAGAATTTTTCTTTTTCACCGTAGCCCTATTTGTTCTTCCAAATATCACTTTGCAAATCCCACAAGAACAGTCTTATCGAAAGGCTTCTTGAAGGGAAAGTTGTAATTCTTTGAGATGAAATATCAGAACACAAAGCAGTTTCTCAGAAAGCTTCTTTCCAGTTTTTAACTGAAGATATTTCCTTTTTCACCGAAGCCCTCTAGGGGCTTCCAAATATCACTTTGCAAATTCCACAGTAACACTCTTAGCGAATGACTTCTGTAGGGGAATGCTGTAACTCTGTTAGATAAATTAACAAAACACAAAGCAGTGTCTCAGAAATCTTTTTCCCAGTTTTTAACGGAAGATATTTCCTTTTTCTCCATAGCCCACTAAGGGCTTCCAAATATCACTTTGCAAATCCCACAAAACAGACTTACCGAAAAGCTTCTTGAGAAGAAAGCTGTAACTCTCTGAGATGAATTACCGGAACACAAAGCAGTTTCTCAGAAAGTTTTTTTCCAGTTTTTAACTGAAGATATTTCCTTTTTCATCATGGCCCTCAATGGGCTTCCAAATATCACTTTGCAAATTGCACAAGAACAGTCTTACCGAAAGGCTTTTTGAGAAGAAAGCTTTAACTCTGTGAGACGAATTAAAAGAACACAAAGCAGTTTCTCAGAAAATTTCTTTCCACTTTTTAATGGAAGATATGTCCTTTTTAACCATAGCCCTCTATGGGCTTCCAAATATCACTTTGCAAATTCCACAAGAACAATCTAAGCGAAAGGCTTCTGGAGGGAAAACCTGTAACTATGTGAGATGAATTAACAGAACACAAAGCAGTTTCTCAGAAAGCTTCTTTCCAGTTTTCAACGGAAGATATTTCCTTTTTCACCCTAGCCCTCTATGGGCTTCCAAATATCACATTGTAAATGCCACAAGAACAGACTTAGCGAAAGGCTTCTTCAGGTTATAGCTGTAAATCGGGTAAATGTATTTACAGAACACACGGCAGTATCTCAGAATGCTTCTTTCCAGTTTTTAACGGAAGATATTTCCTTTTTCACCATAGCCATCTAACGGCTTCCAAATATCACTTTGCAAATTCCAAAAGAGCAGTCTTAGCGAAAGGCTTTTGGAGTGGAAAGCTGTAACTCTCTGAATTGAATTAAGAGAACACAGAGCTGTTTCTCAGAAAGCTTCTTTCCAGTTTTCAACCGAAGATATTTCCTTTTTCCCCATAGCCCTCTATGGGCTTCCAAATATCACTTAGAAAATCCCACAAGAACAGTCTTTGCGAAACGCTTCTTGTGGGGAGAGCTGTAACTCGGTGAGATGTATTTACAGAACACACGGCAGTTTATCTGAAAGCTTCTTTCCAGTTTTTAACTGAAAATAGTTCCTTTTTTACCATGCCCTCTATGGGCTTCCAATTATCACTTTGCAAATCCCAGAAAGACAATCTTAGTAAAAAGCTTCATGAGGGAATATCTGTAACTCTGTGAGATGAAATAAGAGAACACAAAGCAGTTTCTCAGAAAGCTTCTTTCCAGTTTTTAACTGAAGATATTTACTTTTTTACCATAGCCCTCTATGGGCTTCCAAATATCACTTTGCAAATCCCACAAGAACAGTCTTAGCGAAAGGCATCTGGATGTGAAAATGTAACTCGGTGAGATGTATTAACAGAACACACGGCAATTTCACAGAATGCTTCTTTAGAGTTTTAACGGAAGATATTTCCTTTTTCACCATAGCCTTCTATGGGCTTTCCAATATCACTTTGCAAATTCCACAAGAACAGTCTTAACGAAAGGCTTGTAGATGGGAAAGCTGCTACTCTGTGAGATGAATTAAAAGAACACAAAGCAGATTCTCAAATATTCTTTCCATTTTTAAACTGAAAATATTTCCTTTTCATCGTAGCCCCCTATGGGCTCCAAAATAACACTTTGCATATTCCAGAGGAACAGTCTTAGCGAAAGGCTTCTTGAGCGGAAAGCTCTAACTCTGTGAGATGAATTAACAAACCACAAAGCAGTTTCTCAGAAAACTTCTTTCCACTTTTTAATTGAGGATATTTCCTTTTTCACTATAGCCCTCTAATGGCTTCCAAATATCACTTTGCAAATTCAACAAGAAGTTTCTTTGCAAAAGGCTTCTTTAGGGGAAAGCTGTAACTCCCTGATGTGAATTAACAGAACACAAAGCAGTTTCTCAGAAAGCTTCTTTCCAGTTTTTAACGGAAGATATTTCCTTTTTCACCATAGACCTCTATGGGCGTCCAAATATCACTTGGCAAATTCCACAAGAACAGTCTTTGCGAAAGGTGTCTTGAGGGGAAAGCTGTAACTCTGTGAGATGAATTAACAGAACACAAAGCAGCTTTTCAGAAATCATCTTTCCAGTTTTTAATTGAAGATATTTCCTTTTTCACAATAGCCCTCTATGGGCTTCCAAATATCACTTTGCAAATTACACAAGAACAGACTTACAGAAAGGCTTCTTGAGGGGAAAGCTTTAACTCTCTAAGATAAATTAACAGAACACAAAGCAGTTTCTCAGAAAGCTTCTTTCTAGTTTTTAACAGAAGATATTTCTTCTTTCACCACAGCCCTCTATCGGCTTCCAAATATCACCTTGCAAATTCCAGAACAACAGTCTTAATGAAAGGCTTTTTGAAGGGAAATCTGTAACTTTGTGAGATTAATTCACAGAACACAAACAGTTTATTAGAAAGCTTATTTCCACTTTTTAACTGAAGATATTTCCTATTTCACCATAGCCCTCTTCTGGCTTCCAAATATCACCATGAAAATAGCACAAGAACAGTCTTAGCGAAAGGCTTCTTGAGGGGAAAGCTGTATCTCTTTGAGATAAATTAACAGAACACAAAGTAGTTTCTCAGAAAGCTTCTTTCAGGTTTTTATCTTAAGATATTTCCCTTTTCACCGTAGCCCTCTGTCGGCTCCCAAATACCAATTTGCAAATTGCACAAGTACAGTCTTAACGGAAGGCTTCTTGAGGGGAAAACTGTAACAATGTGAGATGAATTAAAAGAACACAAAGTAGTTTCTCAGAAAGCTTCTTTCCAGTTTTTATCTTAGGATATTTCCTTTTTCACCGTAGCCCTCTATGGGCTTCCAAATATCACTTTGCAAATTCCACAGGAACAGACTTAGAGAAAGGCTTCTTGAGGGGAAATCTGAAACTCTGTGCGATGAATTAAACGAACACAAAACAGTTTCTCAGAAAGCCTCTTTTCAGTTTTTATCTTAGGATATTTCCTTTTTCACCATAGACCTCTATGGGCTTCCAAAAATCACTTTCAAATTCCACAAAAACAGGCTTGGGGAAAGGCTTCTTGAGGGGAAATCTGTAACTCTGTGAGATGAATTAACAAACACAAAGCAGTTTCTCAGAAATCTTCTTTTCATTTTTTAACGGAAGATACTTTCTTTTTTGCCACAGCTCTCTATGGGCTTCCAAATATCACATTTGAAATTCCACAAGAACAGTCTTAGCGAAAGGTTTTTTGAGGAGAAAGATGTAAATCTGTAAGATGATTTAACAGACACAAAACAGTTTCTCAGAAAGCTTCTTTTCACTTTTTAATGGAAGATGTTTTCTATTTCATGATAGCCCTCTATGGGCTTTCAAATATCACTCTGCAAACTCCACAAGAACAGCCTTAGCGAAAATCTTCATTGGGAGAAAGCTGTAACTCTGTGAGATGAATTAACAGAACACAAAGCAGTTTCTCAGAAAGTTTCTTTCCAGTTTTTAATGGAAGATATTTCCTTTTCCACCATAGCCCTCTATGGGCTTCCAAATATCACTTTGCAAATTCCACAAGAACAGTCTTAGCGAAAGGCTTCTTGAAAGGAAAGCTGTAACTCTGTGAGATGAATTAATAGAACCCACAGCAGTTTCTCAGAAATCTTCTTTCCAGTTTTTAACGGAAGATATTTCCTTTTTCAGCATAGCCCTCTATGGGCATCCAAATATCACATTGCAAATTCCACAAGAACAGTCTTAGGGTAAGCCTTCTTGAGGGAAAAGCTGAGACTCCGTGAGATGAACTAACAGAACACAAAGCAGTTTCTCAGAACGCTTCTTTTCGGTTTTTATCTTAGGATATTTCTATTTTCACCATAGCCCTGTAAGGGTTTCCAAATAAGACTTTGCAAATTCCACAACAACTGCGTTATTGAAAGGCTTCTTGAGGTTAAAGCTGTAATTCTCTGAAATGAATTAACAGAACACAAAGAAGTTTCTCAGAGAGATTCCTTTGGGTTTTTATCTTAGGATATTTGCTTTTTCACCATAGCTCTCTAGGGGCTTCCAAATATCACTTTGCAAATTTCACAAGAAGAGTCTTCGGGAAAGGTTTCTTGAGGGAAAAGCTGTAACTCTGTGAGGTGAATTAACAGAACACAAATCAGTTTCTCAGATATCTTCTTTCCAGTTTTTAACGGAAGATATTTCCTTTTTCACCTTAACTCTCTGTGGGCTTCCAATATAACTTTGCAAATTCCACAAGAAACGTCTTAGCGAAAGGCTTCTTGAGGAGAAAGCTGTAACTCTGTGAGATGAATTAACAGAACATAAAACAGTTTCTCAGAAAGCTTCTTTCCAGTTTTTAAAGTAAAATATTTCCTTTTTCACCATAGACCTCTATGGGCTTCCAAATATCATTTTGCAAATTCCACAAGAACAGCCTTAGCGAAAGGCTTCTTGAGGGGAAAGCTGTAACTCTGTGAGATGAACTAACAGAACACAAAGCAATTTCCCAGAAAGCTTCTTTTCAGTTTTTATCTTAGCATAATTCCATTTTCAGCGTAGACCTCAATGGGCTTCCAAATATCACTTTGCATATTCCACAAGAACAGTCTTAGAGAAAGGCTTCTTGAGGGGAAAGCTATAACTCTGTGAGATGAATTAACAGAACACAAAGCAGTTTCTCAGAAAGCTTTTTTCAGCTTTTAACGGAAGACAGTTCCTTTTTCACCATAGCCCTCTACTTGCTTCACAATATCACTTTGCTAATTGTAGAACAGTCTTTGCGAAAGTCTTCTTGAGGGGAAAGCTGTAACACTGTGTGATCAATTAACAGAAAACAAAGCAGTCTCTCAGAACGTTTCTTTCCAGTTTTTAATGGAAGATATTTCCTTTTTCACCATAGACCTCTAAGGACTTCCAAATATCACTTTGCAAATCCCACAAGAAAAGTCTTAGCGAAAGGCTTCATGAGGGGAAACTGTAACTCTGTAAGATGATTTAACAGAACAAAAAGCAGTTTCTCAGAAAGCTTCTTTCCAGTTTGTAACCGAAGATATTTCGTTTTTCACCGTAGCCCCCTATGGGCCTCAAAATATCACTTTGAATATTCCACCAAAACAGTCTTAGCGAAAGGCTTCTTGAGGGAAAAGCTCTAACTCTGTGAGATGAAATAACAGAACGAAAAGCAGTTTCTCAGAAAGCTTCTTTCCGGTTTTTAACGGAAGAGATTTCCTTTTTCACCATAGCCCTCTGTGGAGTTCCAAATATCACTTTGCCAGTCCCACAAGAACAGTCTTAGCGACAGGCTTCATGAGGGGAAAACTGTAACTCTGTAAGATGATTTAACTGAACACAAAGCAGTTTCTCAGAAAGCTTCTTTTTGGTTTTTATCTTAGGATATTTCCCTTTTCTCCATAATCCTCTATTGGCTTCCAATATCACTTTGCAAATTCCACAAGAACAGTCTCAGTGAACGGCTTCTTGACGGGAAAGCTGTAACTGTGTGAGATGAATTAAAAGACAAAGCAGTTTCACAGAAAGCTTCTTTTCAGTTTTTATCTTAGGACAATTTCTTTTTCACCATAGCCTTATATGGGCTTCCAAATATCACTTTGCAAATTCCACAAGAACAAAGTTAGCGAAAGGCTTCTTCAGGGGAAAGCTGTAACACTGTGAGATGAATTAAGAGAACACAAAGCAGTTTCTCAGAAAGCTTCTATCCAGTTTTTAACGGAAGATATTTCCTTTTTCTGCATAGACTTCTAACGGCTTCCAAATATCACCTTGCAAATTCCACAGGAACAGTCTTAGTGAACGGCTTGTTGTGGCGAAAGCTATAACTCTGTGAGATGAATTAAGAGAATACAATGCAGTTTCTCTGAAAGCTCCTTTTCGGTTTTTATCTTAGCAAATTACCTTTTTCGCGATAATCCTCTATGGGCTTCCAATATCACTTTGCAAATTCCACAAGAACAGTCTCAGTGAACGGCTTGTTTAGGGGAAAGCTGTAACACTGTGAGATGAATTAAGAGAACACAGCGCAGTTTCTCATAAAGCTTCCTTTCGGTTTTTATCTTAGGATATTTTCTTTTTCGCCAGAGCCCCCTATGGGCTTCCAAATATCACTTTGCAAATTCCACAAGAATAGTCTTAGGGAAAGACTTCTTGAGGGGAAAGCTGTAACTCTTTGAGATCAATTAACAAAAAAAAAGCAGTTTCTCAGAAATCTTCTTTCAAGTTTTTAACGGAAGATATTTACTTTTTCACCATAACCCTCTATGGGCTTCCAAATATCACATTTCAAGTTCCACACGAACAGTCTTAGCGAAAGGCTTTAGGAGGAGAAAGCTTAACCGTTTTTCAGAACGCTTCTTTCCACTTTTTAACGGAAGATATTTCCTTTTTCACCATGGCCCTCAATGGGCTTCCAAATATCACTTTGCAAATATCACAAGAACAGTCTTACTGAACGGCTTCTTGAGAGGAAAGCTGTAACTCTGTGAGATGAACTAACAGAACACAAAGCAGTTTCTCAGAAAGCTTCTTTCCAGTTTTTAACGGAAGATATTTCCTTTTTCAGCATAGCCCTCTAAGGGCTTCCGAATATCACTTTGCAAATTCCACAAGAACAGTCTTAGCGAAAGGCTTCTTGAAGGGAAAGCTGTAACTCTGTGAGATGAATTAACAGAACCCACAGCAGTTTCTCAGAAATCTTCTTTCCACTTTTGGGCTTCCGAATATCACTTTGCAAATTCCACAAGAACAGTCTTAGGAAAAGGCTTCTTGAGGGGAAAGCTGTAGCTCTGTGAGATGAATTAATAGAACACAAAGCAGTTTCTCAGAAAACTTCTTTCCAGTTTATATCGGAAGATATTTCCTTTTTCACCGTATCCTTCTATGGGCTTCCAAATATCACTTTGCAACATCCACAAGAACAGTCTTAGCGAAAGGCTTCTTGAGCGGAAAGCTCTAACTCTGTGAGATGAATTAACAAACCACAAAGCAGTTTCTCAGAAAACTTCTTTCCACTTTTTAATTGAGGATATTTCCTTTTTCACTATAGCCCTCTAATGGCTTCCAAATATCACTTTGCAAATTCAACAAGAAGTTTCTTTGCAAAAGGCTTCTTTAGGGGAAAGCTGTAACTCCCTGATGTGAATTAACAGAACACAAAGCAGTTTCTCAGAAAGCTTCTTTCCAGTTTTTAACGGAAGATATTTCCTTTTTCACCATAGACCTCTATGGGCGTCCAAATATCACTTGGCAAATTCCACAAGAACAGTCTTTGCGAAAGGTGTCTTGAGGGGAAAGCTGTAACTCTGTGAGATGAATTAACAGAACACAAAGCAGCTTTTCAGAAATCATCTTTCCAGTTTTTAATTGAAGATATTTCCTTTTTCACAATAGCCCTCTATGGGCTTCCAAATATCACTTTGCAAATTACACAAGAACAGACTTACAGAAAGGCTTCTTGAGGGGAAAGCTTTAACTCTCTAAGATAAATTAACAGAACACAAAGCAGTTTCTCAGAAAGCTTCTTTCTAGTTTTTAACAGAAGATATTTCTTCTTTCACCACAGCCCTCTATCGGCTTCCAAATATCACTTTGCAAATTCCAGAACAACAGTCTTAATGAAAGGCTTTTTGAAGGGAAATCTGTAACTTTGTGAGATTAATTCACAGAACACAAACAGTTTAATAGAAAGCTTATTTCCACTTTTTAACTGAAGATATTTCCTATTTCACCATAGCCCTCTTCTGGCTTCCAAATATCACCATGAAAATAGCACAAGAACAGTCTTAGCGAAAGGCTTCTTGAGGGGAAAGCTGTATCTCTTTGAGATAAATTAACAGAACACAAAGTAGTTTCTCAGAAAGCTTCTTTCAGGTTTTTATCTTAAGATATTTCCCTTTTCACCGTAGCCCTCTGTCGGCTCCCAAATACCAATTTGCAAATTGCACAAGTACAGTCTTAACGGAAGGCTTCTTGAGGGGAAAACTGTAACAATGTGAGATGAATTAAAAGAACACAAAGTAGTTTCTCAGAAAGCTTCTTTCCAGTTTTTATCTTAGGATATTTCCTTTTTCACCGTAGCCCTCTATGGGCTTCCAAATATCACTTTGCAAATTCCACAGGAACAGACTTAGAGAAAGGCTTCTTGAGGGGAAATCTGAAACTCTGTGCGATGAATTAAACGAACACAAAACAGTTTCTCAGAAAGCCTCTTTTCAGTTTTTATCTTAGGATATTTCCTTTTTCACCATAGACCTCTATGGGCTTCCAAAAATCACTTTCAAATTCCACAAAAACAGGCTTGGGGAAAGGCTTCTTGAGGGGAAATCTGTAACTCTGTGAGATGAATTAACAAACACAAAGCAGTTTCTCAGAAATCTTCTTTTCATTTTTTAACGGAAGATACTTTCTTTTTTGCCACAGCTCTCTATGGGCTTCCAAATATCACATTTGAAATTCCACAAGAACAGTCTTAGCGAAAGGTTTTTTGAGGAGAAAGATGTAAATCTGTAAGATGATTTAACAGACACAAAACAGTTTCTCAGAAAGCTTCTTTTCACTTTTTAATGGAAGATGTTTTCTATTTCATGATAGCCCTCTATGGGCTTTCAAATATCACTCTGCAAACTCCACAAGAACAGCCTTAGCGAAAATCTTCATTGGGAGAAAGCTGTAACTCTGTGAGATGAATTAACAGAACACAAAGCAGTTTCTCAGAAAGTTTCTTTCCAGTTTTTAATGGAAGATATTTCCTTTTCCACCATAGCCCTCTATGGGCTTCCAAATATCACTTTGCAAATTCCACAAGAACAGTCTTAGCGAAAGGCTTCTTGAAAGGAAAGCTGTAACTCTGTGAGATGAATTAATAGAACCCACAGCAGTTTCTCAGAAATCTTCTTTCCAGTTTTTAACGGAAGATATTTCCTTTTTCAGCATAGCCCTCTATGGGCATCCAAATATCACATTGCAAATTCCACAAGAACAGTCTTAGGGTAAGCCTTCTTGAGGGAAAAGCTGAGACTCCGTGAGATGAACTAACAGAACACAAAGCAGTTTCTCAGAACGCTTCTTTTCGGTTTTTATCTTAGGCTATTTCTATTTTCACCATAGCCCTGTAAGGGTTTCCAAATAAGACTTTGCAAATTCCACAACAACTGCGTTATTGAAAGGCTTCTTGAGGTTAAAGCTGTAATGCTCTGAAATGAATTAACAGAACACAAAGAAGTTTCTCAGAGAGATTCCTTTGGGTTTTTATCTTAGGATATTTGCTTTTTCACCATAGCTCTCTATGGGCTTCCAAATATCACTTTGCAAATTTCACAAGAAGAGTCTTCGGGAAAGGTTTCTTGAGGGAAAAGCTGTAACTCTGTGAGGTGAATTAACAGAACACAAATCAGTTTCTCAGATATCTTCTTTCCAGTTTTTAACGGAAGATATTTCCTTTTTCACCTTAACCCTCTGTGGGCTTCCAATATAACTTTGCAAATTCCACAAGAAACGTCTTAGCGAAAGGCTTCTTGAGGAGAAAGCTGTAACTCTGTGAGATGAATTAACAGAACACAAAACAGTTTCTCAGAAAGCTTCTTTCCAGTTTTTAAAGTAAAATATTTCCTTTTTCACCATAGACCTCTATGGGCTTCCAAATATCATTTTGCAAATTCCACAAGAACAGCCTTAGCGAAAGGCTTCTTGAGGGGAAAGCTGTAACTCTGTGAGATGAACTAACAGAACACAAAGCAATTTCCCAGAAAGCTTCTTTTCAGTTTTTATCTTAGCATAATTCCATTTTCAGCGTAGACCTCAATGGGCTTCCAAATATCACTTTGCATATTCCACAAGAACAGTCTTAGAGAAAGGCTTCTTGAGGGGAAAGCTATAACTCTGTGAGATGAATTAACAGAACACAAAGCAGTTTCTCAGAAAGCTTTTTTCAGCTTTTAACGGAAGACAGTTCCTTTTTCACCATAGCCCTCTACTTGCTTCACAATATCACTTTGCTAATTGTAGAACAGTCTTTGCAAAAGTCTTCTTGAGGGGAAAGCTGTAACACTGTGTGATCAATTAACAGAAAACAAAGCAGTCTCTCAGAACGTTTCTTTCCAGTTTTTAATGGAAGATATTTCCTTTTTCACCATAGACCTCTAAGGACTTCCAAATATCACTTTGCAAATCCCACAAGAAAAGTCTTAGCGAAAGGCTTCATGAGGGGAAACTGTAACTCTGTAAGATGATTTAACAGAACAAAAAGCAGTTTCTCAGAAAGCTTCTTTCCAGTTTGTAACCGAAGATATTTCGTTTTTCACCGTAGCCCCCTATGGGCCTCCAAATATCACTTTGAATATTCCACCAAAACAGTCTTAGCGAAAGGCTTCTTGAGGGAAAAGCTCTAACTCTGTGAGATGAAATAACAGAACGAAAAGCAGTTTCTCAGAAAGCTTCTTTCCGGTTTTTAACGGAAGTGATTTCCTTTTTCACCATAGCCCTCTGTGGAGTTCCAAATATCACTTTGCCAGTCCCACAAGAACAGTCTTAGCGACAGGCTTCATGAGGGGAAAACTGTAACTCTGTAAGATGATTTAACTGAACACAAAGCAGTTTCTCAGAAAGCTTCTTTTTGGTTTTTATCTTAGGATATTTCCCTTTTCTCCATAATCCTCTATTGGCTTCCAATATCACTTTGCAAATTCCACAAGAACAGTCTCAGTGAACGGCTTCTTGACGGGAAAGCTGTAACTGTGTGAGATGAATTAAAAGAAAAAGCAGTTTCTCAGAAAGCTTCTTTTCAGTTTTTATCTTAGGACAATTTCTTTTTCACCATAGCCTTATATGGGCTTCCAAATATCACTTTGCAAATTCCACAAGAACAAAGTTAGCGAAAGGCTTCTTCAGGGGAAAGCTGTAACTCTGTGAGATGAATTAAGAGAACACAAAGCAGTTTCTCAGAAAGCTTCTATCCAGTTTTTAACGGAAGATATTTCCTTTTTCTGCATAGACTTCTAACGGCTTCCAAATATCACCTTGCAAATTCCACAGGAACAGTCTTAGTGAACGGCTTGTTGTGGCGAAAGCTATAACTCTGTGAGATGAATTAAGAGAATACAATGCAGTTTCTCTGAAAGCTCCTTTTCGGTTTTTATCTTAGCAAATTACCTTTTTCGCGATAATCCTCTATGGGCTTCCAATATCACTTTGCAAATTCCACAAGAACAGTCTCAGTGAACGGCTTGTTTAGGGGAAAGCTGTAACTCTGTGAGATGAATTAAGAGAACACAGCGCAGTTTCTCATAAAGCTTCCTTTCGGTTTTTATCTTAGGATATTTTCTTTTTCGCCAGAGCCCCCTATGGGCTTCCAAATATCACTTTGCAAATTCCACAAGAATAGTCTTAGGGAAAGACTTCTTGAGGGGAAAGCTGTAACTCTTTGAGATCAATTAACAAAAAAAAAGCAGTTTCTCAGAAATCTTCTTTCAAGTTTTTAACGGAAGATATTTACTTTTTCACCATAACCCTCTATGGGCTTCCAAATATCACATTTCAAGTTCCACACGAACAGTCTTAGCGAAAGGCTTTAGGAGGAGAAAGCTTAACCGTTTTTCAGAACGCTTCTTTCCACTTTTTAACGGAAGATATTTCCTTTTTCACCATGGCCCTCAATGGGCTTCCAAATATCACTTTGCAAATATCACAAGAACAGTCTTACTGAACGGCTTCTTGAGAGGAAAGCTGTAACTCTGTGAGATGAACTAACAGAACACAAAGCAGTTTCTCAGAAAGCTTCTTTCCAGTTTTTAACGGAAGATATTTCCTTTTTCAGCATAGCCCTCTAAGGGCTTCCGAATATCACTTTGCAAATTCCACAAGAACAGTCTTAGCGAAAGGCTTCTTGAAGGGAAAGCTGTAACTCTGTGAGATGAATTAACAGAACCCACAGCAGTTTCTCAGAAATCTTCTTTCCAGTTTTGGGCTTCCAAATATCACTTTGCAAATTCCACAAGAACAGTCTTAGGAAAAGGCTTCTTGAGGGGAAAGCTGTAGCTCTGTGAGATGAATTAATAGAACACAAAGCAGTTTCTCAGAAAACTTCTTTCCAGTTTATATCGGAAGATATTTCCTTTTTCACCGTATCCCTCTATGGGCTTCCAAATATCACTTTGCAACATCCACAAGAACAGTCTTAGCGAAAGGCTTCTTGAGACAGGCTTTTTAGGGGAAAGCTGTAACTCTGTGAGTTGAATTAACAGAACACAAAGCAGGTTATCAGAAAGCTTGTTTACAGTTTTTAACGGAAGATATTTCCTTTTTCACCGTATCCCTCTATGGGCTTCCAAATATCCCTTTGCAACATCCACAAGAACAGTCTTAGCGAAAGGCTTCTTGAGGGGAAAGCTGTAGCTCTGTGAGATTAATTAACAGACAACAAAGCAGTTACTCAGAAAGCTTCTTTCCAGTTTTTAACGGAAGAGATTTCCTTTTTCACCATATCCCTCTATGGGCTTCGAAATATCACTTTGCAAATTCTGCAAGAACAGTCTTAGTGAACGGCTTCTTGAGGGGAAAGCTATAACTCTGTGAGATGAAATAAGAGAACACAGTGCAGTTTTTCAGAAAGCATCTTTTCGGTTTTTATGTTACGATATTTTCTTTCTCACCATAGCTCTCTAAGGGCTTCCAAATATCACTTTGCAAATTCCACAAGAACAGTCTTAGGGGAAGGCTTCTTGAAGGGAAAGCTGTAACACTGTGAGATGAATTAACAGAACACAAAGTAGTTTCTCAGAAAGCTTCTTTCCAGTTTTTAACGGAAGTTATTTCCTTTATTACCATAGCCTTCTATGGGCTTCCATATATCAGTTTGCAAATTTCACAAGAACAGTCTTATCGAAGGGCTTCTTGAGGAGAAAGCTGTAACGCTCTGAGATTAATTAACAGACAACAAAGCAGTTACTCAGAATTCTTCTTTCAAGTTTTTAACGGAAGATATTTCCTTTTTCACCATAGCCCTCTATGGGTTTCCAAATACCACATTTCAAGTTCCACAAGAACAGTCTTAGCGAAAGGCTATTTGAGGTGAAAGCTGTAAATCTGTAAGATGAATTAACAGACACAAAACTGTTTCTCAGAAAGCTTCTTTCCAGTTTTTATCTTAGGATATTTCCTTTTTCACCGTAGCCCTCTATGGGCTTCCAAATATCACTTTGCAAATTCCACAAGAACAGTCTTAGAGAAAGGCTTCTTGAGGGGAAATCTGAAACTCTGTGTGATGAATTAAACGAACACAAAACAGTTTCTCAGAAAGCCTCTTTTCAGTTTTTATCTTAGGATATTTCCTTTTTCACCATAGACCTCTATGGGCTTCCAAAAATCACTTTCAAATTCCACAAAAACAGGCTTGGGGAAAGGCTTCTTGAGGGGAAATCTGTAACTCTGTGAGATGAATTAACAAACACAAAGCAGTTTCTCAGAAATCTTCTTTTCATTTTTTAACGGAAGATACTTTCTTTTTTGCCACAGCTCTCTATGGGCTTCCAAATATCACATTTGAAATTCCACAAGAACAGTCTTAGCGAAAGGTTTTTTGAGGAGAAAGATGTAAATCTGTAAGATGATTTAACAGACACAAAACAGTTTCTCAGAAAGCTTCTTTTCACTTTTTAATGGAAGATGTTTTCTATTTCATGATAGCCCTCTATGGGCTTTCAAATATCACTCTGCAAACTCCACAAGAACAGCCTTAGCGAAAATCTTCATTGGGAGAAAGCTGTAACTCTGTGAGATGAATTAACAGAACACAAAGCAGTTTCTCAGAAAGTTTCTTTCCAGTTTTTAATGGAAGATATTTCCTTTTCCACCATAGCCCTCTATGGGCTTCCAAATATCACTTTGCAAATTCCACAAGAACAGTCTTAGCGAAAGGCTTCTTGAAAGGAAAGCTGTAACTCTGTGAGATGAATTAATAGAACCCACAGCAGTTTCTCAGAAATCTTCTTTCCAGTTTTTAACGGAAGATATTTCCTTTTTCAGCATAGCCCTCTATGGGCATCCAAATATCACATTGCAAATTCCACAAGAACAGTCTTAGGGTAAGCCTTCTTGAGGGAAAAGCTGTGACTCCGTGAGATGAACTAACAGAACACAAAGCAGTTTCTCAGAACGCTTCTTTTCGGTTTTTATCTTAGGATATTTCTATTTTCACCATAGCCCTGTAAGGGTTTCCAAATAAGACTTTGCAAATTCCACAACAACTGCGTTATTGAAAGGCTTCTTGAGGTTAAAGCTGTAATGCTCTGAAATGAATTAACAGAACACAAAGAAGTTTCTCAGAGAGATTCCTTTGGGTTTTTATCTTAGGATATTTGCTTTTTCACCATAGCTCTCTATGGGCTTCCAAATATCACCTTGCAAATTTCACAAGAACAGTCTTCGGGAAAGGTTTCTTGAGGGAAAAGCTGTAACTCTGTGAGGTGAATTAACAGAACCCAAATCAGTTTCTCAGATATCTTCTTTCCAGTTTTTAACGGAAGATATTTCCTTTTTCACCTTAACCCTCTGTGGGCTTCCAATATAACTTTGCAAATTCCACAAGAAACGTCTTAGCGAAAGGCTTCTTGAGGAGAAAGCTGTAACTCTGTGAGATGAATTAACAGAACAGAAAACAGTTTCTCGGAAAGCTTCTTTCCAGTTTTTAAAGTAAAATATTTCCTTTTTCACCATAGACCTCTATGGGCTTCCAAATATCACTTTGCAAATTCCACAAGAACAGCCTTAGCGAAAGGCTTCTTGAGGGGAAAGCTGTAACTCTGTGAGATGAATTAACAGAACACAAAGCAGTTTCTCAGAAAGCTACTTTTCAGTTTATATCTTAGGATATTTCCTTTTTCACCATAGCCCTCTATGGGCTTCCAAATAGCAGTTTGCAAATTTCACAAAAAACTGTCTTAGTGAACGGCTTCTTGAGGGGAAAGCTGTAACTCTGTGAGATGAACTAACAGAACACAAAGCAATTTCCCAGAAAGCTTCTTTTCAGTTTTTATCTTAGCATAATTCCATTTTCAGCGTAGACCTCAATGGGCTTCCAAATATCACTTTGCATATTCCACAAGAACAGTCTTAGAGAAAGGCTTCTTGAGGGGAAAGCTATAACTCTGTGAGATGAATTAACAGAACACAAAGCAGTTTCTCAGAAAGCTTTTTTCAGCTTTTAACGGAAGACAGTTCCTTTTTCACCATAGCCCTCTACTTGCTTCACAATATCACTTTGCTAATTGTAGAAGAACAGTCTTTGCGAAAGTCTTCTTGAGGGGAAAGCTGTAACACTGTGTGATCAATTAACGGAAAACAAAGCAGTCTCTCAGAACGTTTCTTTCCAGTTTTTAACGGAAGATATTTCCTTTTTCACCATAGACCTCTAAGGACTTCCAAATATCACTTTGCAAATCCCACAAGAAAAGTCTTAGCGAAAGGCTTCATGAGGGGAAACTGTAACTCTGTAAGATGATTTAACAGAACAAAAAGCAGTTTCTCAGAAAGCTTCTTTCCAGTTTGTAACCGAAGATATTTCGTTTTTCACCGTAGCCCCCTATGGGCCTCCAAATATCACTTTGAATATTCCACCAAAACAGTCTTAGCGAAAGGCTTCTTGAGGGAAAAGCTCTAACTCTGTGAGATGAAATAACAGAACGAAAAGCAGTTTCTCAGAAAGCTTCTTTCCGGTTTTTAACGGAAGAGATTTCCTTTTTCACCATAGCCCTCTGTGGAGTTCCAAATATCACTTTGCCAGTCCCACAAGAACAGTCTTAGCGACAGGCTTCATGAGGGGAAAACTGTAACTCTGTAAGATGATTTAACTGAACACAAAGCAGTTTCTCAGAAAGCTTCTTTTTGGTTTTTATCTTAGGATATTTCCCTTTTCTCCATAATCCTCTATTGGCTTCCAATATCACTTTGCAAATTCCACAAGAACAGTCTCAGTGAACGGCTTCTTGACGGGAAAGCTGTAACTGTGTGAGATGAATTAAAAGACAAAGCAGTTTCACAGAAAGCTTCTTTTCAGTTTTTATCTTAGGACAATTTCTTTTTCACCATAGCCTTATATGGGCTTCCAAATATCACTTTGCAAATTCCACAAGAACAAAGTTAGCGAAAGGCTTCTTCAGGGGAAAGCTGTAACACTGTGAGATGAATTAAGAGAACACAAAGCAGTTTCTCAGAAAGCTTCTATCCAGTTTTTAACGGAAGATATTTCCTTTTTCTGCATAGACTTCTAACGGCTTCCAAATATCACCTTGCAAATTCCACAGGAACAGTCTTAGTGAACGGCTTGTTGTGGCGAAAGCTATAACTCTGTGAGATGAATTAAGAGAATACAATGCAGTTTCTCTGAAAGCTCCTTTTCGGTTTTTATCTTAGCAAATTACCTTTTTCGCGATAATCCTCTATGGGCTTCCAATATCACTTTGGAAATTCCACAAGAACAGTCTCAGTGAACGGCTTGTTTAGGGGAAAGCTGTAACACTGTGAGATGAATTAAGAGAACACAGCGCAGTTTCTCATAAAGCTTCCTTTCGGTTTTTATCTTAGGATATTTTCTTTTTCGCCAGAGCCCCCTATGGGCTTCCAAATATCACTTTGCAAATTCCACAAGAATAGTCTTAGGGAAAGACTTCTTGAGGGGAAAGCTGTAACTCTTTGAGATCAATTAACAAAAAAAAAGCAGTTTCTCAGAAATCTTCTTTCAAGTTTTTAACGGAAGATATTTACTTTTTCACCATAACCCTCTATGGGCTTCCAAATATCACATTTCAAGTTCCACACGAACAGTCTTAGCGAAAGGCTTTAGGAGGAGAAAGCTTAACCGTTTCTCAGAATGCTTCTTTCCACTTTTTAACGGAAGATATTTCCTTTTTCACCATGGCCCTCAATGGGCTTCCAAATATCACTTTGCAAATATCACAAGAACAGTCTTACTGAACGGCTTCTTGAGAGGAAAGCTGTAACTCTGTGAGATGAACTAACAGAACACAAAGCAGTTTCTCAGAAAGCTTCTTTCCAGTTTTTAACGGAAGATATTTCCTTTTTCAGCATAGCCCTCTAAGGGCTTCCGAATATCACTTTGCAAATTCCACAAGAACAGTCTTAGCGAAAGGCTTCTTGAAGGGAAAGCTGTAACTCTGTGAGATGAATTAACAGAACCCACAGCAGTTTCTCAGAAATCTTCTTTCCACTTTTGGGCTTCCGAATATCACTTTGCAAATTCCACAAGAACAGTCTTAGGAAAAGGCTTCTTGAGGGGAAAGCTGTAGCTCTGTGAGATGAATTAATAGAACACAAAGCAGTTTCTCAGAAAACTTCTTTCCAGTTTATATCGGAAGATATTTCCTTTTTCACCGTATCCTTCTATGGGCTTCCAAATATCACTTTGCAACATCCACAAGAACAGTCTTAGCGAAAGGCTTCTTGAGACAGGGTTTTTAGGGGAAAGCTGTAACTCTGTGAGTTGAATTAACAGAACACAAAGCAGGTTATCAGAAAGCTTGTTTACAGTTTTTAACGGAAGATATTTTCTTTTTCACCGTATCCCTCTATGGGCTTCCAAATATCCCTTTGCAACATCCACAAGAACAGTCTTAGCGAAAGGCTTCTTGAGGGGAAAGCTGTAGCTCTGTGAGATTAATTAACAGACAACAAAGCAGTTACTCAGAAAGCTTCTTTCCAGTTTTTAACGGAAGAGATTTCCTTTTTCACCATATCCCTCTATGGGCTTCGAAATATCACTTTGCAAATTCTGCAAGAACAGTCTTAGTGAACGGCTTCTTGAGGGGAAAGCTATAACTCTGTGAGATGAAATAAGAGAACACAGTGCAGTTTTTCAGAAAGCATCTTTTCGGTTTTTATGTTACGATATTTTCTTTCTCACCATAGCTCTCTAAGGGCTTCCAAATATCACTTTGCAAATTCCACAAGAACAGTCTTAGGGGAAGGCTTCTTGAAGGGAAAGCTGTAACACTGTGAGATGAATTAACAGAACACAAAGTAGTTTCTCAGAAAGCTTCTTTCCAGTTTTTAACGGAAGTTATTTCCTTTATTACCATAGCCTTCTATGGGCTTCCATATATCAGTTTGCAAATTTCACAAGAACAGTCTTATCGAAGGGCTTCTTGAGGAGAAAGCTGTAACGCTCTGAGATTAATTAACAGACAACAAAGCAGTTACTCAGAATTCTTCTTTCAAGTTTTTAACGGAAGATATTTCCTTTTTCACCATAGCCCTCTATGGGTTTCCAAATACCACATTTCAAGTTCCACAAGAACAGTCTTAGCGAAAGGCTATTTGAGGTGAAAGCTGTAAATCTGTAAGATGAATTAACAGACACAAAACTGTTTCTCAGAATGCTTCTTTTCAGTTTTTATCTTAGGATATTTCCTTTTTCACCGTAGCCCTCTATGGGCTTCCAAATATCACTTTGCAAATTCCACAAGAACAGTCTTAGAGAAAGGCTTCTTGAGGGGAAATCTGAAACTCTGTGCGATGAATTAAACGAACACAAAACAGTTTCTCAGAAAGCCTCTTTTCAGTTTTTATCTTAGGATATTTCCTTTTTCACCATAGACCTCTATGGGCTTCCAAAAATCACTTTCAAATTCCACAAAAACAGGCTTGGGGAAAGGCTTCTTGAGGGGAAATCTGTAACTCTGTGAGATGAATTAACAAACACAAAGCAGTTTCTCAGAAATCTTCTTTTCATTTTTTAACGGAAGATACTTTCTTTTTTGCCACAGCTCTCTATGGGCTTCCAAATATCACATTTGAAATTCCACAAGAACAGTCTTAGCGAAAGGTTTTTTGAGGAGAAAGATGTAAATCTGTAAGATGATTTAACAGACACAAAACAGTTTCTCAGAAAGCTTCTTTTCACTTTTTAATGGAAGATGTTTTCTATTTCATGATAGCCCTCTATGGGCTTTCAAATATCACTCTGCAAACTCCACAAGAACAGCCTTAGCGAAAATCTTCATTGGGAGAAAGCTGTAACTCTGTGAGATGAATTAACAGAACACAAAGCAGTTTCTCAGAAAGTTTCTTTCCAGTTTTTAATGGAAGATATTTCCTTTTCCACCATAGCCCTCTATGGGCTTCCAAATATCACTTTGCAAATTCCACAAGAACAGTCTTAGCGAAAGGCTTCTTGAAAGGAAAGCTGTAACTCTGTGAGATGAATTAATAGAACCCACAGCAGTTTCTCAGAAATCTTCTTTCCAGTTTTTAACGGAAGATATTTCCTTTTTCAGCATAGCCCTCTATGGGCATCCAAATATCACATTGCAAATTCCACAAGAACAGTCTTAGGGTAAGCCTTCTTGAGGGAAAAGCTGTGACTCCGTGAGATGAACTAACAGAACACAAAGCAGTTTCTCAGAACGCTTCTTTTCGGTTTTTATCTTAGGCTATTTCTATTTTCACCATAGCCCTGTAAGGGTTTCCAAATAAGACTTTGCAAATTCCACAACAACTGCGTTATTGAAAGGCTTCTTGAGGTTAAAGCTGTAATTCTCTGAAATGAATTAACAGAACACAAAGAAGTTTCTCAGAGAGATTCCTTTGGGTTTTTATCTTAGGATACTTGCTTTTTCACCATAGCTCTCTATGGGCTTCCAAATATCACCTTGCAAATTTCACAAGAACAGTCTTCGGGAAAGGTTTCTTGAGGGAAAAGCTGTAACTCTGTGAGGTGAATTAACAGAACCCAAATCAGTTTCTCAGATATCTTCTTTCCAGTTTTTAACGGAAGATATTTCCTTTTTCACCTTAACCCTCTGTGGGCTTCCAATATAACTTTGCAAATTCCACAAGAAACGTCTTAGCGAAAGGCTTCTTGAGGAGAAAGCTGTAACTCTGTGAGATGAATTAACAGAACACAAAACAGTTTCTCAGAAAGCTTCTTTCCAGTTTTTAAAGTAAAATATTTCCTTTTTCACCATAGACCTCTATGGGCTTCCAAATAGCAGTTTGCAAATTTCACAAAAACTGTCTTAGTGAACGGCTTCTTGAGGGGAAAGCTGTAACTCTGTGAGATGAACTAACAGAACACAAAGCAATTTCCCAGAAAGCTTCTTTTCAGTTTTTATCTTAGCATAATTCCATTTTCAGCGTAGACCTCAATGGGCTTCCAAATATCACTTTGCATATTCCACAAGAACAGTCTTAGAGAAAGGCTTCTTGAGGGGAAAGCTATAACTCTGTGAGATGAATTAACAGAACACAAAGCAGTTTCTCAGAAAGCTTTTTTCAGCTTTTAACGGAAGACAGTTCCTTTTTCACCATAGCCCTCTACTTGCTTCACAATATCACTTTGCTAATTGTAGAAGAACAGTCTTTGCGAAAGTCTTCTTGAGGGGAAAGCTGTAACACTGTGTGATCAATTAACAGAAAACAAAGCAGTCTCTCAGAACGTTTCTTTCCAGTTTTTAACAGAAGATATTTCCTTTTTCACCATAGACCTCTAAGGACTTCCAAATATCACTTTGCAAATCCCACAAGAAAAGTCTTAGCGAAAGGCTTCATGAGGGGAAACTGTAACTCTGTAAGATGATTTAACAGAACAAAAAGCAGTTTCTCAGAAAGCTTCTTTCCAGTTTGTAACCGAAGATATTTCGTTTTTCACCGTAGCCCCCTATGGGCCTCCAAATATCACTTTGAATATTCCACCAAAACAGTCTTAGCGAAAGGCTTCTTGAGGGAAAAGCTCTAACTCTGTGAGATGAAATAACAGAACGAAAAGCAGTTTCTCAGAAAGCTTCTTTCCGGTTTTTAACGGAAGAGATTTCCTTTTTCACCATAGCCCTCTGTGGAGTTCCAAATATCACTTTGCCAGTCCCACAAGAACAGTCTTAGCGACAGGCTTCATGAGGGGAAAACTGTAACTCTGTAAGATGATTTAACTGAACACAAAGCAGTTTCTCAGAAAGCTTCTTTTTGGTTTTTATCTTAGGATATTTCCCTTTTCTCCATAATCCTCTATTGGCTTCCAATATCACTTTGCAAATTCCACAAGAACAGTCTCAGTGAACGGCTTCTTGACGGGAAAGCTGTAACTGTGTGAGATGAATTAAAAGAAAAAGCAGTTTCTCAGAAAGATTCTTTTCAGTTTTTATCTTAGGACAATTTCTTTCTCACCATAGCCTTATATGGGCTTCCAAATATCACTTTGCAAATTCCACAAGAACAAAGTTAGCGAAAGGCTTCTTCAGGGGAAAGCTGTAACTCTGTGAGATGAATTAAGAGAACACAAAGCCGTTTCTCAGAAAGCTTCTATCCAGTTTTTAACGGAAGATATTTCCTTTTTCTGCATAGACTTCTAACGGCTTCCAAATATCACCTTGCAAATTCCACAGGAACAGTCTTAGTGAACGGCTTGTTGTGGCGAAAGCTATAACTCTGTGAGATGAATTAAGAGAATACAATGCAGTTTCTCTGAAAGCTCCTTTTCGGTTTTTATCTTAGGAAATTACCTTTTTCGCGATAATCCTCTATGGGCTTCCAATATCACTTGGCAAATTCCACAAGAACAGTCTCAGTGAACGGCTTGTTTAGGGGAAAGCTGTAACTCTGTGAGATGAATTAAGAGAACACAGCGCAGTTTCTCATAAAGCTTCCTTTCGGTTTTTATCTTAGGATATTTTCTTTTTCGCCAGAGCCCCCTATGGGCTTCCAAATATCACTTTGCAAATTCCACAAGAATAGTCTTAGGGAAAGACTTCTTGAGGGTAAAGCTGTAACTCTTTGAGATCAATTAACAAAAAAAAAGCAGTTTCTCAGAAATCTTCTTTCAAGTTTTTAACGGAAGATATTTACTTTTTCACCATAACCCTCTATGGGCTTCCAAATATCACATTTCAAGTTCCACACGAACAGTCTTAGCGAAAGGCTTTAGGAGGAGAAAGCTTAACCGTTTTTCAGAAAGCTTCTTTCCACTTTTTAACGGAAGATATTTCCTTTTTCACCATGGCCCTCAATGGGCTTCCAAATATCACTTTGCAAATATCACAAGAACAGTCTTACTGAACGGCTTCTTGAGAGGAAAGCTGTAACTCTGTGAGATGAACTAACAGAACACAAAGCAGTTTCTCAGAAAGCTTCTTTCCAGTTTTTCACGGAAGATATTTCCTTTTTCAGCATAGCCCTCTATGGGCTTCCGAATATCACTTTGCAAATTCCACAAGAACAGTCTCAGGAAAAGGCTTCTTGAGGGGAAAGCTGTAGCTCTGTGAGATGAATTAATAGAACACAAAGCAGTTTCTCAGAAAACTTCTTTTCAGTTTATATCGGAAGATATTTCCTTTTTCACCGTATCCCTCTATGGGCTTCCAAATATCACTTTGCAACATCCACAAGAACAGTCTTAGCGAAAGGCTTCTTGAGACAGGCTTTTTAGGGGAAAGCTGTAACTCTGTGAGTTGAATTAACAGAACACAAAGCAGGTTATCAGAAAGCTTGTTTACAGTTTTTAACGGAAGATATTTCCTTTTTCACCGTATCCCTCTATGGGCTTCCAAATATCCCTTTGCAACATCCACAAGAACAGTCTTAGCGAAAGGCTTCTTGAGGGGAAAGCTGTAGCTCTGTGAGATTAATTAACAGACAACAAAGCAGTTACTCAGAAAGCTTCTTTCCAGTTTTTAACGGAAGAGATTTCCTTTTTCACCATATCCCTCTATGGGCTTCGAAATATCACTTTGCAAATTCTGCAAGAACAGTCTTAGTGAACGGCTTCTTGAGGGGAAAGCTATAACTCTGTGAGATGAAATAAGAGAACACAGTGCAGTTTTTCAGAAAGCATCTTTTCGGTTTTTATGTTACGATATTTTCTTTCTCACCATAGCTCTCTAAGGGCTTCCAAATATCACTTTGCAAATTCCACAAGAACAGTCTTAGGGGAAGGCTTCTTGAAGGGAAAGCTGTAACACTGTGAGATGAATTAACAGAACACAAAGTAGTTTCTCAGAAAGCTTCTTTCCAGTTTTTAACGGAAGTTATTTCCTTTATTACCATAGCCTTCTATGGGCTTCCATATATCAGTTTGCAAATTTCACAAGAACAGTCTTATCGAAGGGCTTCTTGAGGAGAAAGCTGTAACGCTCTGAGATTAATTAACAGACAACAAAGCAGTTACTCAGAATTCTTCTTTCAAGTTTTTAATGGAAGATATTTCCTTTTTCACCATAGCCCTCTATGGGTTTCCAAATACCACATTTCAAGTTCCACAAGAACAGTCTTAGCGAAAGGCTATTTGAGGTGAAAGCTGTAAATCTGTAAGATGAATTAACAGACACAAAACTGTTTCTCAGAAAGCTTCTTTCCAGTTTTTATCTTAGGATATTTCCTTTTTCACCGTAGCCCTCTATGGGCTTCCAAATATCACTTTGCAAATTCCACAAGAACAGTCTTAGAGAAAGGCTTCTTGAGGGGAAATCTGAAACTCTGTGCGATGAATTAAACGAACACAAAACAGTTTCTCAGAAAGCCTCTTTTCAGTTTTTATCTTAGGATATTTCCTTTTTCACCATAGACCTCTATGGGCTTCCAAAAATCACTTTCAAATTCCACAAAAACAGGCTTGGGGAAAGGCTTCTTGAGGGGAAATCTGTAACTCTGTGAGATGAATTAACAAACACAAAGCAGTTTCTCAGAAATCTTCTTTTCATTTTTTAACGGAAGATACTTTCTTTTTTGCCACAGCTCTCTATGGGCTTCCAAATATCACATTTGAAATTCCACAAGAACAGTCTTAGCGAAAGGTTTTTTGAGGAGAAAGATGTAAATCTGTAAGATGATTTAACAGACACAAAACAGTTTCTCAGAAAGCTTCTTTTCACTTTTTAATGGAAGATGTTTTCTATTTCATGATAGCCCTCTATGGGCTTTCAAATATCACTCTGCAAACTCCACAAGAACAGCCTTAGCGAAAATCTTCATTGGGAGAAAGCTGTAACTCTGTGAGATGAATTAACAGAACACAAAGCAGTTTCTCAGAAAGTTTCTTTCCAGTTTTTAATGGAAGATATTTCCTTTTCCACCATAGCCCTCTATGGGCTTCCAAATATCACTTTGCAAATTCCACAAGAACAGTCTTAGCGAAAGGCTTCTTGAAAGGAAAGCTGTAACTCTGTGAGATGAATTAATAGAACCCACAGCAGTTTCTCAGAAATCTTCTTTCCAGTTTTTAACGGAAGATATTTCCTTTTTCAGCATAGCCCTCTATGGGCATCCAAATATCACATTGCAAATTCCACAAGAACAGTCTTAGGGTAAGCCTTCTTGAGGGAAAAGCTGTGACTCCGTGAGATGAACTAACAGAACACAAAGCAGTTTCTCAGAACGCTTCTTTTCGGTTTTTATCTTAGGATATTTCTATTTTCACCATAGCCCTGTAAGGGTTTCCAAATAAGACTTTGCAAATTCCACAACAACTGCGTTATTGAAAGGCTTCTTGAGGTTAAAGCTGTAATGCTCTGAAATGAATTAACAGAACACAAAGAAGTTTCTCAGAGAGATTCCTTTGGGTTTTTATCTTAGGATATTTGCTTTTTCACCATAGCTCTCTATGGGCTTCCAAATATCACCTTGCAAATTTCACAAGAACAGTCTTCGGGAAAGGTTTCTTGAGGGAAAAGCTGTAACTCTGTGAGGTGAATTAACAGAACCCAAATCAGTTTCTCAGATATCTTCTTTCCAGTTTTTAACGGAAGATATTTCCTTTTTCACCTTAACCCTCTGTGGGCTTCCAATATAACTTTGCAAATTCCACAAGAAACGTCTTAGCGAAAGGCTTCTTGAGGAGAAAGCTGTAACTCTGTGAGATGAATTAACAGAACAGAAAACAGTTTCTCGGAAAGCTTCTTTCCAGTTTTTAAAGTAAAATATTTCCTTTTTCACCATAGACCTCTATGGGCTTCCAAATATCACTTTGCAAATTCCACAAGAACAGCCTTAGCGAAAGGCTTCTTGAGGGGAAAGCTGTAACTCTGTGAGATGAATTAACAGAACACAAAGCAGTTTCTCAGAAAGCTACTTTTCAGTTTATATCTTAGGATATTTCCTTTTTCACCATAGCCCTCTATGGGCTTCCAAATAGCAGTTTGCAAATTTCACAAAAAACTGTCTTAGTGAACGGCTTCTTGAGGGGAAAGCTGTAACTCTGTGAGATGAACTAACAGAACACAAAGCAATTTCCCAGAAAGCTTCTTTTCAGTTTTTATCTTAGCATAATTCCATTTTCAGCGTAGACCTCAATGGGCTTCCAAATATCACTTTGCATATTCCACAAGAACAGTCTTAGAGAAAGGCTTCTTGAGGGGAAAGCTATAACTCTGTGAGATGAATTAACAGAACACAAAGCAGTTTCTCAGAAAGCTTTTTTCAGCTTTTAACGGAAGACAGTTCCTTTTTCACCATAGCCCTCTACTTGCTTCACAATATCACTTTGCTAATTGTAGAAGAACAGTCTTTGCGAAAGTCTTCTTGAGGGGAAAGCTGTAACACTGTGTGATCAATTAACGGAAAACAAAGCAGTCTCTCAGAACGTTTCTTTCCAGTTTTTAACGGAAGATATTTCCTTTTTCACCATAGACCTCTAAGGACTTCCAAATATCACTTTGCAAATCCCACAAGAAAAGTCTTAGCGAAAGGCTTCATGAGGGGAAACTGTAACTCTGTAAGATGATTTAACAGAACAAAAAGCAGTTTCTCAGAAAGCTTCTTTCCAGTTTGTAACCGAAGATATTTCGTTTTTCACCGTAGCCCCCTATGGGCCTCCAAATATCACTTTGAATATTCCACCAAAACAGTCTTAGCGAAAGGCTTCTTGAGGGAAAAGCTCTAACTCTGTGAGATGAAATAACAGAACGAAAAGCAGTTTCTCAGAAAGCTTCTTTCCGGTTTTTAACGGAAGAGATTTCCTTTTTCACCATAGCCCTCTGTGGAGTTCCAAATATCACTTTGCCAGTCCCACAAGAACAGTCTTAGCGACAGGCTTCATGAGGGGAAAACTGTAACTCTGTAAGATGATTTAACTGAACACAAAGCAGTTTCTCAGAAAGCTTCTTTTTGGTTTTTATCTTAGGATATTTCCCTTTTCTCCATAATCCGCTATTGGCTTCCAATATCACTTTGCAAATTCCACAAGAACAGTCTCAGTGAACGGCTTCTTGACGGGAAAGCTGTAACTGTGTGAGATGAATTAAAAGACAAAGCAGTTTCACAGAAAGCTTCTTTTCAGTTTTTATCTTAGGACAATTTCTTTTTCACCATAGCCTTATATGGGCTTCCAAATATCACTTTGCAAATTCCACAAGAACAAAGTTAGCGAAAGGCTTCTTCAGGGGAAAGCTGTAACTCTGTGAGATGAATTAAGAGAACACAAAGCCGTTTCTCAGAAAGCTTCTATCCAGTTTTTAACGGAAGATATTTCCTTTTTCTGCATAGACTTCTAACGGCTTCCAAATATCACCTTGCAAATTCCACAGGAACAGTCTTAGTGAACGGCTTGTTGTGGCGAAAGCTATAACTCTGTGAGATGAATTAAGAGAATACAATGCAGTTTCTCTGAAAGCTCCTTTTCGGTTTTTATCTTAGCAAATTACCTTTTTCGCGATAATCCTCTATGGGCTTCCAATATCACTTTGCAAATTCCACAAGAACAGTCTCAGTGAACGGCTTGTTTAGGGGAAAGCTGTAACTCTGTGAGATGAATTAAGAGAACACAGCGCAGTTTCTCATAAAGCTTCCTTTCGGTTTTTATCTTAGGATATTTTCTTTTTCGCCAGAGCCCCCTATGGGCTTCCAAATATCACTTTGCAAATTCCACAAGAATAGTCTTAGGGAAAGACTTCTTGAGGGGAAAGCTGTAACTCTTTGAGATCAATTAACAAAAAAAAAGCAGTTTCTCAGAAATCTTCTTTCAAGTTTTTAACGGAAGATATTTACTTTTTCACCATAACCCTCTATGGGCTTCCAAATATCACATTTCAAGTTCCACACGAACAGTCTTAGCGAAAGGCTTTAGGAGGAGAAAGCTTAACCGTTTTTCAGAAAGCTTCTTTCCACTTTTTAACGGAAGATATTTCCTTTTTCACCATGGCCCTCAATGGGCTTCCAAATATCACTTTGCAAATATCACAAGAACAGTCTTACTGAACGGCTTCTTGAGAGGAAAGCTGTAACTCTGTGAGATGAACTAACAGAACACAAAGCAGTTTCTCAGAAAGCTTCTTTCCAGTTTTTCACGGAAGATATTTCCTTTTTCAGCATAGCCCTCTATGGGCTTCCGAATATCACTTTGCAAATTCCACAAGAACAGTCTTAGGAAAAGGCTTCTTGAGGGGAAAGCTGTAGCTCTGTGAGATGAACTAATAGAACACAAAGCAGTTTCTCAGAAAACTTCTTTTCAGTTTATATCGGAAGATATTTCCTTTTTCACCGTATCCCTCTATGGGCTTCCAAATATCACTTTGCAACATCCACAAGAACAGTCTTAGCGAAAGGCTTCTTGAGACAGGCTTTTTAGGGGAAAGCTGTAACACTGTGAGTTGAATTAACAGAACACAAAGCAGGTTATCAGAAAGCTTGTTTACAGTTTTTAACGGAAGATATTTCCTTTTTCACCGTATCCCTCTATGGGCTTCCAAATATCCCTTTGCAACATCCACAAGAACAGTCTTAGCGAAAGGCTTCTTGAGGGGAAAGCTGTAGCTCTGTGAGATTAATTAACAGACAACAAAGCAGTTACTCAGAAAGCTTCTTTCCAGTTTTTAACGGAAGAGATTTCCTTTTTCACCATATCCCTCTATGGGCTTCGAAATATCACTTTGCAAATTCTGCAAGAACAGTCTTAGTGAACGGCTTCTTGAGGGGAAAGCTATAACTCTGTGAGATGAAATAAGAGAACACAGTGCAGTTTTTCAGAAAGCATCTTTTCGGTTTTTATGTTACGATATTTTCTTTCTCACCATAGCTCTCTAAGGGCTTCCAAATATCACTTTGCAAATTCCACAAGAACAGTCTTAGGGGAAGGCTTCTTGAAGGGAAAGCTGTAACACTGTGAGATGAATTAACAGAACACAAAGTAGTTTCTCAGAAAGCTTCTTTCCAGTTTTTAACGGAAGTTATTTCCTTTATTACCATAGCCTTCTATGGGCTTCCATATATCAGTTTGCAAATTTCACAAGAACAGTCTTATCGAAGGGCTTCTTGAGGAGAAAGCTGTAACGCTCTGAGATTAATTAACAGACAACAAAGCAGTTACTCAGAATTCTTCTTTCAAGTTTTTAACGGAAGATATTTCCTTTTTCACCATAGCCCTCTATGGGTTTCCAAATACCACATTTCAAGTTCCACAAGAACAGTCTTAGCGAAAGGCTATTTGAGGTGAAAGCTGTAAATCTGTAAGATGAATTAACAGACACAAAACTGTTTCTCAGAAAGCTTCTTTCCAGTTTTTATCTTAGGATATTTCCTTTTTCACCGTAGCCCTCTATGGGCTTCCAAATATCACTTTGCAAATTCCACAAGAACAGTCTTAGAGAAAGGCTTCTTGAGGGGAAATCTGAAACTCTGTGCGATGAATTAAACGAACACAAAACAGTTTCTCAGAAAGCCTCTTTTCAGTTTTTATCTTAGGATATTTCCTTTTTCACCATAGACCTCTATGGGCTTCCAAAAATCACTTTCAAATTCCACAAAAACAGGCTTGGGGAAAGGCTTCTTGAGGGGAAATCTGTAACTCTGTGAGATGAATTAACAAACACAAAGCAGTTTCTCAGAAATCTTCTTTTCATTTTTTAACGGAAGATACTTTCTTTTTTGCCACAGCTCTCTATGGGCTTCCAAATATCACATTTGAAATTCCACAAGAACAGTCTTAGCGAAAGGTTTTTTGAGGAGAAAGATGTAAATCTGTAAGATGATTTAACAGACACAAAACAGTTTCTCAGAAAGCTTCTTTTCACTTTTTAATGGAAGATGTTTTCTATTTCATGATAGCCCTCTATGGGCTTTCAAATATCACTCTGCAAACTCCACAAGAACAGCCTTAGCGAAAATCTTCATTGGGAGAAAGCTGTAACTCTGTGAGATGAATTAACAGAACACAAAGCAGTTTCTCAGAAAGTTTCTTTCCAGTTTTTAATGGAAGATATTTCCTTTTCCACCATAGCCCTCTATGGGCTTCCAAATATCACTTTGCAAATTCCACAAGAACAGTCTTAGCGAAAGGCTTCTTGAAAGGAAAGCTGTAACTCTGTGAGATGAATTAATAGAACCCACAGCAGTTTCTCAGAAATCTTCTTTCCAGTTTTTAACGGAAGATATTTCCTTTTTCAGCATAGCCCTCTATGGGCATCCAAATATCACATTGCAAATTCCACAAGAACAGTCTTAGGGTAAGCCTTCTTGAGGGAAAAGCTGTGACTCCGTGAGATGAACTAACAGAACACAAAGCAGTTTCTCAGAACGCTTCTTTTCGGTTTTTATCTTAGGATATTTCTATTTTCACCATAGCCCTGTAAGGGTTTCCAAATAAGACTTTGCAAATTCCACAACAACTGCGTTATTGAAAGGCTTCTTGAGGTTAAAGCTGTAATGCTCTGAAATGAATTAACAGAACACAAAGAAGTTTCTCAGAGAGATTCCTTTGGGTTTTTATCTTAGGATATTTGCTTTTTCACCATAGCTCTCTATGGGCTTCCAAATATCACCTTGCAAATTTCACAAGAACAGTCTTCGGGAAAGGTTTCTTGAGGGAAAAGCTGTAACTCTGTGAGGTGAATTAACAGAACCCAAATCAGTTTCTCAGATATCTTCTTTCCAGTTTTTAACGGAAGATATTTCCTTTTTCACCTTAACCCTCTGTGGGCTTCCAATATAACTTTGCAAATTCCACAAGAAACGTCTTAGCGAAAGGCTTCTTGAGGAGAAAGCTGTAACTCTGTGAGATGAATTAACAGAACAGAAAACAGTTTCTCGGAAAGCTTCTTTCCAGTTTTTAAAGTAAAATATTTCCTTTTTCACCATAGACCTCTATGGGCTTCCAAATATCACTTTGCAAATTCCACAAGAACAGCCTTAGCGAAAGGCTTCTTGAGGGGAAAGCTGTAACTCTGTGAGATGAATTAACAGAACACAAAGCAGTTTCTCAGAAAGCTACTTTTCAGTTTATATCTTAGGATATTTCCTTTTTCACCATAGCCCTCTATGGGCTTCCAAATAGCAGTTTGCAAATTTCACAAAAAACTGTCTTAGTGAACGGCTTCTTGAGGGGAAAGCTGTAACTCTGTGAGATGAACTAACAGAACACAAAGCAATTTCCCAGAAAGCTTCTTTTCAGTTTTTATCTTAGCATAATTCCATTTTCAGCGTAGACCTCAATGGGCTTCCAAATATCACTTTGCATATTCCACAAGAACAGTCTTAGAGAAAGGCTTCTTGAGGGGAAAGCTATAACTCTGTGAGATGAATTAACAGAACACAAAGCAGTTTCTCAGAAAGCTTTTTTCAGCTTTTAACGGAAGACAGTTCCTTTTTCACCATAGCCCTCTACTTGCTTCACAATATCACTTTGCTAATTGTAGAAGAACAGTCTTTGCGAAAGTCTTCTTGAGGGGAAAGCTGTAACACTGTGTGATCAATTAACGGAAAACAAAGCAGTCTCTCAGAACGTTTCTTTCCAGTTTTTAACGGAAGATATTTCCTTTTTCACCATAGACCTCTAAGGACTTCCAAATATCACTTTGCAAATCCCACAAGAAAAGTCTTAGCGAAAGGCTTCATGAGGGGAAACTGTAACTCTGTAAGATGATTTAACAGAACAAAAAGCAGTTTCTCAGAAAGCTTCTTTCCAGTTTGTAACCGAAGATATTTCGTTTTTCACCGTAGCCCCCTATGGGCCTCCAAATATCACTTTGAATATTCCACCAAAACAGTCTTAGCGAAAGGCTTCTTGAGGGAAAAGCTCTAACTCTGTGAGATGAAATAACAGAACGAAAAGCAGTTTCTCAGAAAGCTTCTTTCCGGTTTTTAACGGAAGAGATTTCCTTTTTCACCATAGCCCTCTGTGGAGTTCCAAATATCACTTTGCCAGTCCCACAAGAACAGTCTTAGCGACAGGCTTCATGAGGGGAAAACTGTAACTCTGTAAGATGATTTAACTGAACACAAAGCAGTTTCTCAGAAAGCTTCTTTTTGGTTTTTATCTTAGGATATTTCCCTTTTCTCCATAATCCTCTATTGGCTTCCAATATCACTTTGCAAATTCCACAAGAACAGTCTCAGTGAACGGCTTCTTGACGGGAAAGCTGTAACTGTGTGAGATGAATTAAAAGACAAAGCAGTTTCACAGAAAGCTTCTTTTCAGTTTTTATCTTAGGACAATTTCTTTTTCACCATAGCCTTATATGGGCTTCCAAATATCACTTTGCAAATTCCACAAGAACAAAGTTAGCGAAAGGCTTCTTCAGGGGAAAGCTGTAACTCTGTGAGATGAATTAAGAGAACACAAAGCAGTTTCTCAGAAAGCTTCTATCCAGTTTTTAACGGAAGATATTTCCTTTTTCTGCATAGACTTCTAACGGCTTCCAAATATCACCTTGCAAATTCCACAGGAACAGTCTTAGTGAACGGCTTGTTGTGGCGAAAGCTATAACTCTGTGAGATGAATTAAGAGAATACAATGCAGTTTCTCTGAAAGCTCCTTTTCGGTTTTTATCTTAGCAAATTACCTTTTTCGCGATAATCCTCTATGGGCTTCCAATATCACTTTGCAAATTCCACAAGAACAGTCTCAGTGAACGGCTTGTTTAGGGGAAAGCTGTAACTCTGTGAGATGAATTAAGAGAACACAGCGCAGTTTCTCATAAAGCTTCCTTTCGGTTTTTATCTTAGGATATTTTCTTTTTCGCCAGAGCCCCCTATGGGCTTCCAAATATCACTTTGCAAATTCCACAAGAATAGTCTTAGGGAAAGACTTCTTGAGGGGAAAGCTGTAACTCTTTGAGATCAATTAACAAAAAAAAAGCAGTTTCTCAGAAATCTTCTTTCAAGTTTTTAACGGAAGATATTTACTTTTTCACCATAACCCTCTATGGGCTTCCAAATATCACATTTCAAGTTCCACACGAACAGTCTTAGCGAAAGGCTTTAGGAGGAGAAAGCTTAACCGTTTTTCAGTAAGCTTCTTTCCACTTTTTAACGGAAGATTTTCCTTTTTCACCATGGCCCTCAATGGGCTTCCAAATATCACTTTGCAAATATCACAAGAACAGTCTTACTGAACGGCTTCTTGAGAGGAAAGCTGTAACTCTGTGAGATGAACAAACAGAACACAAAGCAGTTTCTCAGAAAGTTTCTTTCCAGTTTTTAACGGAAGATATTTCCTTTTCCACCATAGCCCTCTAAGGGCTTCCGAATATCACTTTGCAAATTCCACAAGAACAGTCTTAGCGAAAGGCTTCTTGAAGGGAAAGCTGTAACTCTGTGAGATGAATTAACAGAACCCACAGCAGTTTCTCAGAAATCTTCTTTCCAGTTTTTAACGGAAGATATTTCCTTTTTCAGCATAGCCCTCTATGGGCTTCCAAATATCACTTTGCAAATTCCACAAGAACAGTCTTAGGAAAAGGCTTCTTGAGGGGAAAGCTGTAGCTCTGTGAGATGAATTAATAGAACACAAAGCAGTTTCTCAGAAAACTTCTTTCCGGTTTATATCGGAAGATATTTCCTTTTTCACCGTATCCCTCTATGGGCTTCCAAATATCACTTTGCAACATCCACAAGAACAGTCTTAGCGAAAGGCTTCTTGAGACAGGCTTTTTAGGGGAAAGCTGTAACTCTGTGAGTTGAATTAACAGAACACAAAGCAGGTTATCAGAAAGCTTGTTTACAGTTTTTAACGGAAGATATTTCCTTTTTCACCGTATCCCTCTATGGGCTTCCAAATATCCCTTTGCAACATCCACAAGAACAGTCTTAGCGAAAGGCTTCTTGAGGGGAAAGCTGTAGCTCTGTGAGATGAATTAACAGACAACAAAGCAGTTACTCAGAAAGCTTCTTTCCAGTTTTTAACGGAAGAGATTTCCTTTTTCACCATATCCCTCTATGGGCTTCGAAATATCACTTTGCAAATTCTGCAAGAACAGTCTTAGTGAACGGCTTCTTGAGGGGAAAGCTATAACTCTGTGAGATGAAATAAGAGAACACAGTGCAGTTTTTCAGAAAGCATCTTTTCGGTTTTTATGTTACGATATTTTCTTTCTCACCATAGCTCTCTAAGGGCTTCCAAATATCACTTTGCAAATTCCACAAGAACAGTCTTAGGGGAAGGCTTCTTGAAGGGAAAGCTGTAACACTGTGAGATGAATTAACAGAACACAAAGTAGTTTCTCAGAAAGCTTCTTTCCAGTTTTTAACGGAAGTTATTTCCTTTATTACCATAGCCTTCTATGGGCTTCCATATATCAGTTTGCAAATTTCACAAGAACAGTCTTATCGAAGGGCTTCTTGAGGAGAAAGCTGTAACGCTCTGAGATTAATTAACAGACAACAAAGCAGTTACTCAGAATTCTTCTTTCAAGTTTTTAACGGAAGATATTTCCTTTTTCACCATAGCCCTCTATGGGTTTCCAAATACCACATTTCAAGTTCCACAAGAACAGTCTTAGCGAAAGGCTATTTGAGGTGAAAGCTGTAAATCTGTAAGATGAATTAACAGACACAAAACTGTTTCTCAGAAAGCTTCTTTCCAGTTTTTATCTTAGGATATTTCCTTTTTCACCGTAGCCCTCTATGGGCTTCCAAATATCACTTTGCAAATTCCACAAGAACAGTCTTAGAGAAAGGCTTCTTGAGGGGAAATCTGAAACTCTGTGCGATGAATTAAACGAACACAAAACAGTTTCTCAGAAAGCCTCTTTTCAGTTTTTATCTTAGGATATTTCCTTTTTCACCATAGACCTCTATGGGCTTCCAAAAATCACTTTCAAATTCCACAAAAACAGGCTTGGGGAAAGGCTTCTTGAGGGGAAATCTGTAACTCTGTGAGATGAATTAACAAACACAAAGCAGTTTCTCAGAAATCTTCTTTTCATTTTTTAACGGAAGATACTTTCTTTTTTGCCACAGCTCTCTATGGGCTTCCAAATATCACATTTGAAATTCCACAAGAACAGTCTTAGCGAAAGGTTTTTTGAGGAGAAAGATGTAAATCTGTAAGATGATTTAACAGACACAAAACAGTTTCTCAGAAAGCTTCTTTTCACTTTTTAATGGAAGATGTTTTCTATTTCATGATAGCCCTCTATGGGCTTTCAAATATCACTCTGCAAACTCCACAAGAACAGCCTTAGCGAAAATCTTCATTGGGAGAAAGCTGTAACTCTGTGAGATGAATTAACAGAACACAAAGCAGTTTCTCAGAAAGTTTCTTTCCAGTTTTTAATGGAAGATATTTCCTTTTCCACCATAGCCCTCTATGGGCTTCCAAATATCACTTTGCAAATTCCACAAGAACAGTCTTAGCGAAAGGCTTCTTGAAAGGAAAGCTGTAACTCTGTGAGATGAATTAATAGAACCCACAGCAGTTTCTCAGAAATCTTCTTTCCAGTTTTTAACGGAAGATATTTCCTTTTTCAGCATAGCCCTCTATGGGCATCCAAATATCACATTGCAAATTCCACAAGAACAGTCTTAGGGTAAGCCTTCTTGAGGGAAAAGCTGTGACTCCGTGAGATGAACTAACAGAACACAAAGCAGTTTCTCAGAACGCTTCTTTTCGGTTTTTATCTTAGGATATTTCTATTTTCACCATAGCCCTGTAAGGGTTTCCAAATAAGACTTTGCAAATTCCACAACAACTGCGTTATTGAAAGGCTTCTTGAGGTTAAAGCTGTAATGCTCTGAAATGAATTAACAGAACACAAAGAAGTTTCTCAGAGAGATTCCTTTGGGTTTTTATCTTAGGATATTTGCTTTTTCACCATAGCTCTCTATGGGCTTCCAAATATCACCTTGCAAATTTCACAAGAACAGTCTTCGGGAAAGGTTTCTTGAGGGAAAAGCTGTAACTCTGTGAGGTGAATTAACAGAACCCAAATCAGTTTCTCAGATATCTTCTTTCCAGTTTTTAACGGAAGATATTTCCTTTTTCACCTTAACCCTCTGTGGGCTTCCAATATAACTTTGCAAATTCCACAAGAAACGTCTTAGCGAAAGGCTTCTTGAGGAGAAAGCTGTAACTCTGTGAGATGAATTAACAGAACAGAAAACAGTTTCTCGGAAAGCTTCTTTCCAGTTTTTAAAGTAAAATATTTCCTTTTTCACCATAGACCTCTATGGGCTTCCAAATATCACTTTGCAAATTCCACAAGAACAGCCTTAGCGAAAGGCTTCTTGAGGGGAAAGCTGTAACTCTGTGAGATGAATTAACAGAACACAAAGCAGTTTCTCAGAAAGCTACTTTTCAGTTTATATCTTAGGATATTTCCTTTTTCACCATAGCCCTCTATGGGCTTCCAAATAGCAGTTTGCAAATTTCACAAAAAACTGTCTTAGTGAACGGCTTCTTGAGGGGAAAGCTGTAACTCTGTGAGATGAACTAACAGAACACAAAGCAATTTCCCAGAAAGCTTCTTTTCAGTTTTTATCTTAGCATAATTCCATTTTCAGCGTAGACCTCAATGGGCTTCCAAATATCACTTTGCATATTCCACAAGAACAGTCTTAGAGAAAGGCTTCTTGAGGGGAAAGCTATAACTCTGTGAGATGAATTAACAGAACACAAAGCAGTTTCTCAGAAAGCTTTTTTCAGCTTTTAACGGAAGACAGTTCCTTTTTCACCATAGCCCTCTACTTGCTTCACAATATCACTTTGCTAATTGTAGAAGAACAGTCTTTGCGAAAGTCTTCTTGAGGGGAAAGCTGTAACACTGTGTGATCAATTAACGGAAAACAAAGCAGTCTCTCAGAACGTTTCTTTCCAGTTTTTAACGGAAGATATTTCCTTTTTCACCATAGACCTCTAAGGACTTCCAAATATCACTTTGCAAATCCCACAAGAAAAGTCTTAGCGAAAGGCTTCATGAGGGGAAACTGTAACTCTGTAAGATGATTTAACAGAACAAAAAGCAGTTTCTCAGAAAGCTTCTTTCCAGTTTGTAACCGAAGATATTTCGTTTTTCACCGTAGCCCCCTATGGGCCTCCAAATATCACTTTGAATATTCCACCAAAACAGTCTTAGCGAAAGGCTTCTTGAGGGAAAAGCTCTAACTCTGTGAGATGAAATAACAGAACGAAAAGCAGTTTCTCAGAAAGCTTCTTTCCGGTTTTTAACGGAAGAGATTTCCTTTTTCACCATAGCCCTCTGTGGAGTTCCAAATATCACTTTGCCAGTCCCACAAGAACAGTCTTAGCGACAGGCTTCATGAGGGGAAAACTGTAACTCTGTAAGATGATTTAACTGAACACAAAGCAGTTTCTCAGAAAGCTTCTTTTTGGTTTTTATCTTAGGATATTTCCCTTTTCTCCATAATCCTCTATTGGCTTCCAATATCACTTTGCAAATTCCACAAGAACAGTCTCAGTGAACGGCTTCTTGACGGGAAAGCTGTAACTGTGTGAGATGAATTAAAAGACAAAGCAGTTTCACAGAAAGCTTCTTTTCAGTTTTTATCTTAGGACAATTTCTTTTTCACCATAGCCTTATATGGGCTTCCAAATATCACTTTGCAAATTCCACAAGAACAAAGTTAGCGAAAGGCTTCTTCAGGGGAAAGCTGTAACTCTGTGAGATGAATTAAGAGAACACAAAGCAGTTTCTCAGAAAGCTTCTATCCAGTTTTTAACGGAAGATATTTCCTTTTTCTGCATAGACTTCTAACGGCTTCCAAATATCACCTTGCAAATTCCACAGGAACAGTCTTAGTGAACGGCTTGTTGTGGCGAAAGCTATAACTCTGTGAGATGAATTAAGAGAATACAATGCAGTTTCTCTGAAAGCTCCTTTTCGGTTTTTATCTTAGCAAATTACCTTTTTCGCGATAATCCTCTATGGGCTTCCAATATCACTTTGCAAATTCCACAAGAACAGTCTCAGTGAACGGCTTGTTTAGGGGAAAGCTGTAACTCTGTGAGATGAATTAAGAGAACACAGCGCAGTTTCTCATAAAGCTTCCTTTCGGTTTTTATCTTAGGATATTTTCTTTTTCGCCAGAGCCCCCTATGGGCTTCCAAATATCACTTTGCAAATTCCACAAGAATAGTCTTAGGGAAAGACTTCTTGAGGGGAAAGCTGTAACTCTTTGAGATCAATTAACAAAAAAAAAGCAGTTTCTCAGAAATCTTCTTTCAAGTTTTTAACGGAAGATATTTACTTTTTCACCATAACCCTCTATGGGCTTCCAAATATCACATTTCAAGTTCCACACGAACAGTCTTAGCGAAAGGCTTTAGGAGGAGAAAGCTTAACCGTTTTTCAGTAAGCTTCTTTCCACTTTTTAACGGAAGATTTTCTTTTTCACCATGGCCCTCAATGGGCTTCCAAATATCACTTTGCAAATATCACAAGAACAGTCTTACTGAACGGCTTCTTGAGAGGAAAGCTGTAACTCTGTGAGATGAACTAACAGAACACAAAGCAGTTTCTCAGAAAGCTTCTTTCCAGTTTTTCACGGAAGATATTTCCTTTTTCAGCATAGCCCTCTATGGGCTTCCGAATATCACTTTGCAAATTCCACAAGAACAGTCTTAGGAAAAGGCTTCTTGAGGGGAAAGCTGTAGCTCTGTGAGATGAATTAATAGAACACAAAGCAGTTTCTCAGAAAACTTCTTTTCAGTTTATATCGGAAGATATTTCCTTTTTCACCGTATCCCTCTATGGGCTTCCAAATATCACTTTGCAACATCCACAAGAACAGTCTTAGCGAAAGGCTTCTTGAGACAGGCTTTTTAGGGGAAAGCTGTAACTCTGTGAGTTGAATTAACAGAACACAAAGCAGGTTATCAGAAAGCTTGTTTACAGTTTTTAACGGAAGATATTTCCTTTTTCACCGTATCCCTCTATGGGCTTCCAAATATCCCTTTGCAACATCCACAAGAACAGTCTTAGCGAAAGGCTTCTTGAGGGGAAAGCTGTAGCTCTGTGAGATTAATTAACAGACAACAAAGCAGTTACTCAGAAAGCTTCTTTCCAGTTTTTAACGGAAGAGATTTCCTTTTTCACCATATCCCTCTATGGGCTTCGAAATATCACTTTGCAAATTCTGCAAGAACAGTCTTAGTGAACGGCTTCTTGAGGGGAAAGCTATAACTCTGTGAGATGAAATAAGAGAACACAGTGCAGTTTTTCAGAAAGCATCTTTTCGGTTTTTATGTTACGATATTTTCTTTCTCACCATAGCTCTCTAAGGGCTTCCAAATATCACTTTGCAAATTCCACAAGAACAGTCTTAGGGGAAGGCTTCTTGAAGGGAAAGCTGTAACACTGTGAGATGAATTAACAGAACACAAAGTAGTTTCTCAGAAAGCTTCTTTCCAGTTTTTAACGGAAGTTATTTCCTTTATTACCATAGCCTTCTATGGGCTTCCATATATCAGTTTGCAAATTTCACAAGAACAGTCTTATCGAAGGGCTTCTTGAGGAGAAAGCTGTAACGCTCTGAGATTAATTAACAGACAACAAAGCAGTTACTCAGAATTCTTCTTTCAAGTTTTTAACGGAAGATATTTCCTTTTTCACCATAGCCCTCTATGGGTTTCCAAATACCACATTTCAAGTTCCACAAGAACAGTCTTAGCGAAAGGCTATTTGAGGTGAAAGCTGTAAATCTGTAAGATGAATTAACAGACACAAAACTGTTTCTCAGAAAGCTTCTTTCCAGTTTTTATCTTAGGATATTTCCTTTTTCACCGTAGCCCTCTATGGGCTTCCAAATATCACTTTGCAAATTCCACAAGAACAGTCTTAGAGAAAGGCTTCTTGAGGGGAAATCTGAAACTCTGTGCGATGAATTAAACGAACACAAAACAGTTTCTCAGAAAGCCTCTTTTCAGTTTTTATCTTAGGATATTTCCTTTTTCACCATAGACCTCTATGGGCTTCCAAAAATCACTTTCAAATTCCACAAAAACAGGCTTGGGGAAAGGCTTCTTGAGGGGAAATCTGTAACTCTGTGAGATGAATTAACAAACACAAAGCAGTTTCTCAGAAATCTTCTTTTCATTTTTTAACGGAAGATACTTTCTTTTTTGCCACAGCTCTCTATGGGCTTCCAAATATCACATTTGAAATTCCACAAGAACAGTCTTAGCGAAAGGTTTTTTGAGGAGAAAGATGTAAATCTGTAAGATGATTTAACAGACACAAAACAGTTTCTCAGAAAGCTTCTTTTCACTTTTTAATGGAAGATGTTTTCTATTTCATGATAGCCCTCTATGGGCTTTCAAATATCACTCTGCAAACTCCACAAGAACAGCCTTAGCGAAAATCTTCATTGGGAGAAAGCTGTAACTCTGTGAGATGAATTAACAGAACACAAAGCAGTTTCTCAGAAAGTTTCTTTCCAGTTTTTAATGGAAGATATTTCCTTTTCCACCATAGCCCTCTATGGGCTTCCAAATATCACTTTGCAAATTCCACAAGAACAGTCTTAGCGAAAGGCTTCTTGAAAGGAAAGCTGTAACTCTGTGAGATGAATTAATAGAACCCACAGCAGTTTCTCAGAAATCTTCTTTCCAGTTTTTAACGGAAGATATTTCCTTTTTCAGCATAGCCCTCTATGGGCATCCAAATATCACATTGCAAATTCCACAAGAACAGTCTTAGGGTAAGCCTTCTTGAGGGAAAAGCTGTGACTCCGTGAGATGAACTAACAGAACACAAAGCAGTTTCTCAGAACGCTTCTTTTCGGTTTTTATCTTAGGATATTTCTATTTTCACCATAGCCCTGTAAGGGTTTCCAAATAAGACTTTGCAAATTCCACAACAACTGCGTTATTGAAAGGCTTCTTGAGGTTAAAGCTGTAATGCTCTGAAATGAATTAACAGAACACAAAGAAGTTTCTCAGAGAGATTCCTTTGGGTTTTTATCTTAGGATATTTGCTTTTTCACCATAGCTCTCTATGGGCTTCCAAATATCACCTTGCAAATTTCACAAGAACAGTCTTCGGGAAAGGTTTCTTGAGGGAAAAGCTGTAACTCTGTGAGGTGAATTAACAGAACCCAAATCAGTTTCTCAGATATCTTCTTTCCAGTTTTTAACAGAAGATATTTCCTTTTTCACCTTAACCCTCTGTGGGCTTCCAATATAACTTTGCAAATTCCACAAGAAACGTCTTAGCGAAAGGCTTCTTGAGGAGAAAGCTGTAACTCTGTGAGATGAATTAACAGAACAGAAAACAGTTTCTCGGAAAGCTTCTTTCCAGTTTTTAAAGTAAAATATTTCCTTTTTCACCATAGACCTCTATGGGCTTCCAAATATCACTTTGCAAATTCCACAAGAACAGCCTTAGCGAAAGGCTTCTTGAGGGGAAAGCTGTAACTCTGTGAGATGAATTAACAGAACACAAAGCAGTTTCTCAGAAAGCTACTTTTCAGTTTATATCTTAGGATATTTCCTTTTTCACCATAGCCCTCTATGGGCTTCCAAATAGCAGTTTGCAAATTTCACAAAAACTGTCTTAGTGAACGGCTTCTTGAGGGGAAAGCTGTAACTCTGTGAGATGAACTAACAGAACACAAAGCAATTTCCCAGAAAGCTTCTTTTCAGTTTTTATCTTAGCATAATTCCATTTTCAGCGTAGACCTCAATGGGCTTCCAAATATCACTTTGCATATTCCACAAGAACAGTCTTAGAGAAAGGCTTCTTGAGGGGAAAGCTATAACTCTGTGAGATGAATTAACAGAACACAAAGCAGTTTCTCAGAAAGCTTTTTTCAGCTTTTAACGGAAGACAGTTCCTTTTTCACCATAGCCCTCTACTTGCTTCACAATATCACTTTGCTAATTGTAGAAGAACAGTCTTTGCGAAAGTCTTCTTGAGGGGAAAGCTGTAACACTGTGTGATCAATTAACGGAAAACAAAGCAGTCTCTCAGAACGTTTCTTTCCAGTTTTTAACGGAAGATATTTCCTTTTTCACCATAGACCTCTAAGGACTTCCAAATATCACTTTGCAAATCCCACAAGAAAAGTCTTAGCGAAAGGCTTCATGAGGGGAAACTGTAACTCTGTAAGATGATTTAACAGAACAAAAAGCAGTTTCTCAGAAAGCTTCTTTCCAGTTTGTAACCGAAGATATTTCGTTTTTCACCGTAGCCCCCTATGGGCCTCCAAATATCACTTTGAATATTCCACCAAAACAGTCTTAGCGAAAGGCTTCTTGAGGGAAAAGCTCTAACTCTGTGAGATGAAATAACAGAATGAAAAGCAGTTTCTCAGAAAGCTTCTTTCCGGTTTTTAACGGAAGAGATTTCCTTTTTCACCATAGCCCTCTGTGGAGTTCCAAATATCACTTTGCCAGTCCCACAAGAACAGTCTTAGCGACAGGCTTCATGAGGGGAAAACTGTAACTCTGTAAGATGATTTAACTGAACACAAAGCAGTTTCTCAGAAAGCTTCTTTTTGGTTTTTATCTTAGGATATTTCCCTTTTCTCCATAATCCTCTATTGGCTTCCAATATCACTTTGCAAATTCCACAAGAACAGTCTCAGTGAACGGCTTCTTGACGGGAAAGCTGTAACTGTGTGAGATGAATTAAAAGACAAAGCAGTTTCACAGAAAGCTTCTTTTCAGTTTTTATCTTAGGACAATTTCTTTTTCACCATAGCCTTATATGGGCTTCCAAATATCACTTTGCAAATTCCACAAGAACAAAGTTAGCGAAAGGCTTCTTCAGGGGAAAGCTGTAACTCTGTGAGATGAATTAAGAGAACACAAAGCAGTTTCTCAGAAAGCTTCTATCCAGTTTTTAACGGAAGATATTTCCTTTTTCTGCATAGACTTCTAACGGCTTCCAAATATCACCTTGCAAATTCCACAGGAACAGTCTTAGTGAACGGCTTGTTGTGGCGAAAGCTATAACTCTGTGAGATGAATTAAGAGAATACAATGCAGTTTCTCTGAAAGCTCCTTTTCGGTTTTTATCTTAGCAAATTACCTTTTTCGCGATAATCCTCTATGGGCTTCCAATATCACTTTGCAAATTCCACAAGAACAGTCTCAGTGAACGGCTTGTTTAGGGGAAAGCTGTAACTCTGTGAGATGAATTAAGAGAACACAGCGCAGTTTCTCATAAAGCTTCCTTTCGGTTTTTATCTTAGGATGTTTTCTTTTTCGCCAGAGCCCCCTATGGGCTTCCAAATATCACTTTGCAAATTCCACAAGAATAGTCTTAGGGAAAGACTTCTTGAGGGGAAAGCTGTAACTCTTTGAGATCAATTAACAAAAAAAAAGCAGTTTCTCAGAAATCTTCTTTCAAGTTTTTAACAGAAGATATTTACTTTTTCACCATAACCCTCTATGGGCTTCCAAATATCACATTTCAAGTTCCACACGAACAGTCTTAGCGAAAGGCTTTAGGAGGAGAAAGCTTAACCGTTTTTCAGAAAGCTTCTTTCCACTTTTTAACGGAAGATATTTCCTTTTTCACCATGGCCCTCAATGGGCTTCCAAATATCACTTTGCAAATATCACAAGAACAGTCTTACTGAACGGCTTCTTGAGAGGAAAGCTGTAACTCTGTGAGATGAACTAACAGAACACAAAGCAGTTTCTCAGAAAGCTTCTTTCCAGTTTTTCACGGAAGATATTTCCTTTTTCAGCATAGCCCTCTATGGGCTTCCGAATATCACTTTGCAAATTCCACAAGAACAGTCTTAGGAAAAGGCTTCTTGAGGGGAAAGCTGTAGCTCTGTGAGATGAATTAATAGAACACAAAGCAGTTTCTCAGAAAACTTCTTTTCAGTTTATATCGGAAGATATTTCCTTTTTCACCGTATCCCTCTATGGGCTTCCAAATATCACTTTGCAACATCCACAAGAACAGTCTTAGCGAAAGGCTTCTTGAGACAGGCTTTTTAGGGGAAAGCTGTAACTCTGTGAGTTGAATTAACAGAACACAAAGCAGGTTATCAGAAAGCTTGTTTACAGTTTTTAACGGAAGATATTTCCTTTTTCACCGTATCCCTCTATGGGCTTCCAAATATCCCTTTGCAACATCCACAAGAACAGTCTTAGCGAAAGGCTTCTTGAGGGGAAAGCTGTAGCTCTGTGAGATTAATTAACAGACAACAAAGCAGTTACTCAGAAAGCTTCTTTCCAGTTTTTAACGGAAGAGATTTCCTTTTTCACCATATCCCTCTATGGGCTTCGAAATATCACTTTGCAAATTCTGCAAGAACAGTCTTAGTGAACGGCTTCTTGAGGGGAAAGCTATAACTCTGTGAGATGAAATAAGAGAACACAGTGCAGTTTTTCAGAAAGCATCTTTTCGGTTTTTATGTTACGATATTTTCTTTCTCACCATAGCTCTCTAAGGGCTTCCAAATATCACTTTGCAAATTCCACAAGAACAGTCTTAGGGGAAGGCTTCTTGAAGGGAAAGCTGTAACACTGTGAGATGAATTAACAGAACACAAAGTAGTTTCTCAGAAAGCTTCTTTCCAGTTTTTAACGGAAGTTATTTCCTTTATTACCATAGCCTTCTATGGGCTTCCATATATCAGTTTGCAAATTTCACAAGAACAGTCTTATCGAAGGGCTTCTTGAGGAGAAAGCTGTAACGCTCTGAGATTAATTAACAGACAACAAAGCAGTTACTCAGAATTCTTCTTTCAAGTTTTTAACGGAAGATATTTCCTTTTTCACCATAGCCCTCTATGGGTTTCCAAATACCACATTTCAAGTTCCACAAGAACAGTCTTAGCGAAAGGCTATTTGAGGTGAAAGCTGTAAATCTGTAAGATGAATTAACAGACACAAAACTGTTTCTCAGAAAGCTTCTTTCCAGTTTTTATCTTAGGATATTTCCTTTTTCACCGTAGCCCTCTATGGGCTTCCAAATATCACTTTGCAAATTCCACAAGAACAGTCTTAGAGAAAGGCTTCTTGAGGGGAAATCTGAAACTCTGTGCGATGAATTAAACGAACACAAAACAGTTTCTCAGAAAGCCTCTTTTCAGTTTTTATCTTAGGATATTTCCTTTTTCACCATAGACCTCTATGGGCTTCCAAAAATCACTTTCAAATTCCACAAAAACAGGCTTGGGGAAAGGCTTCTTGAGGGGAAATCTGTAACTCTGTGAGATGAATTAACAAACACAAAGCAGTTTCTCAGAAATCTTCTTTTCATTTTTTAACGGAAGATACTTTCTTTTTTGCCACAGCTCTCTATGGGCTTCCAAATATCACATTTGAAATTCCACAAGAACAGTCTTAGCGAAAGGTTTTTTGAGGAGAAAGATGTAAATCTGTAAGATGATTTAACAGACACAAAACAGTTTCTCAGAAAGCTTCTTTTCACTTTTTAATGGAAGATGTTTTCTATTTCATGATAGCCCTCTATGGGCTTTCAAATATCACTCTGCAAACTCCACAAGAACAGCCTTAGCGAAAATCTTCATTGGGAGAAAGCTGTAACTCTGTGAGATGAATTAACAGAACACAAAGCAGTTTCTCAGAAAGTTTCTTTCCAGTTTTTAATGGAAGATATTTCCTTTTCCACCATAGCCCTCTATGGGCTTCCAAATATCACTTTGCAAATTCCACAAGAACAGTCTTAGCGAAAGGCTTCTTGAAAGGAAAGCTGTAACTCTGTGAGATGAATTAATAGAACCCACAGCAGTTTCTCAGAAATCTTCTTTCCAGTTTTTAACGGAAGATATTTCCTTTTTCAGCATAGCCCTCTATGGGCATCCAAATATCACATTGCAAATTCCACAAGAACAGTCTTAGGGTAAGCCTTCTTGAGGGAAAAGCTGTGACTCCGTGAGATGAACTAACAGAACACAAAGCAGTTTCTCAGAACGCTTCTTTTCGGTTTTTATCTTAGGATATTTCTATTTTCACCATAGCCCTGTAAGGGTTTCCAAATAAGACTTTGCAAATTCCACAACAACTGCGTTATTGAAAGGCTTCTTGAGGTTAAAGCTGTAATGCTCTGAAATGAATTAACAGAACACAAAGAAGTTTCTCAGAGAGATTCCTTTGGGTTTTTATCTTAGGATATTTGCTTTTTCACCATAGCTCTCTATGGGCTTCCAAATATCACCTTGCAAATTTCACAAGAACAGTCTTCGGGAAAGGTTTCTTGAGGGAAAAGCTGTAACTCTGTGAGGTGAATTAACAGAACCCAAATCAGTTTCTCAGATATCTTCTTTCCAGTTTTTAACGGAAGATATTTCCTTTTTCACCTTAACCCTCTGTGGGCTTCCAATATAACTTTGCAAATTCCACAAGAAACGTCTTAGCGAAAGGCTTCTTGAGGAGAAAGCTGTAACTCTGTGAGATGAATTAACAGAACAGAAAACAGTTTCTCGGAAAGCTTCTTTCCAGTTTTTAAAGTAAAATATTTCCTTTTTCACCATAGACCTCTATGGGCTTCCAAATATCACTTTGCAAATTCCACAAGAACAGCCTTAGCGAAAGGCTTCTTGAGGGGAAAGCTGTAACTCTGTGAGATGAATTAACAGAACACAAAGCAGTTTCTCAGAAAGCTACTTTTCAGTTTATATCTTAGGATATTTCCTTTTTCACCATAGCCCTCTATGGGCTTCCAAATAGCAGTTTGCAAATTTCACAAAAACTGTCTTAGTGAACGGCTTCTTGAGGGGAAAGCTGTAACTCTGTGAGATGAACTAACAGAACACAAAGCAATTTCCCAGAAAGCTTCTTTTCAGTTTTTATCTTAGCATAATTCCATTTTCAGCGTAGACCTCAATGGGCTTCCAAATATCACTTTGCATATTCCACAAGAACAGTCTTAGAGAAAGGCTTCTTGAGGGGAAAGCTATAACTCTGTGAGATGAATTAACAGAACACAAAGCAGTTTCTCAGAAAGCTTTTTTCAGCTTTTAACGGAAGACAGTTCCTTTTTCACCATAGCCCTCTACTTGCTTCACAATATCACTTTGCTAATTGTAGAAGAACAGTCTTTGCGAAAGTCTTCTTGAGGGGAAAGCTGTAACACTGTGTGATCAATTAACGGAAAACAAAGCAGTCTCTCAGAACGTTTCTTTCCAGTTTTTAACGGAAGATATTTCCTTTTTCACCATAGACCTCTAAGGACTTCCAAATATCACTTTGCAAATCCCACAAGAAAAGTCTTAGCGAAAGGCTTCATGAGGGGAAACTGTAACTCTGTAAGATGATTTAACAGAACAAAAAGCAGTTTCTCAGAAAGCTTCTTTCCAGTTTGTAACCGAAGATATTTCGTTTTTCACCGTAGCCCCCTATGGGCCTCCAAATATCACTTTGAATATTCCACCAAAACAGTCTTAGCGAAAGGCTTCTTGAGGGAAAAGCTCTAACTCTGTGAGATGAAATAACAGAATGAAAAGCAGTTTCTCAGAAAGCTTCTTTCCGGTTTTTAACGGAAGAGATTTCCTTTTTCACCATAGCCCTCTGTGGAGTTCCAAATATCACTTTGCCAGTCCCACAAGAACAGTCTTAGCGACAGGCTTCATGAGGGGAAAACTGTAACTCTGTAAGATGATTTAACTGAACACAAAGCAGTTTCTCAGAAAGCTTCTTTTTGGTTTTTATCTTAGGATATTTCCCTTTTCTCCATAATCCTCTATTGGCTTCCAATATCACTTTGCAAATTCCACAAGAACAGTCTCAGTGAACGGCTTCTTGACGGGAAAGCTGTAACTGTGTGAGATGAATTAAAAGACAAAGCAGTTTCACAGAAAGCTTCTTTTCAGTTTTTATCTTAGGACAATTTCTTTTTCACCATAGCCTTATATGGGCTTCCAAATATCACTTTGCAAATTCCACAAGAACAAAGTTAGCGAAAGGCTTCTTCAGGGGAAAGCTGTAACTCTGTGAGATGAATTAAGAGAACACAAAGCAGTTTCTCAGAAAGCTTCTATCCAGTTTTTAACGGAAGATATTTCCTTTTTCTGCATAGACTTCTAACGGCTTCCAAATATCACCTTGCAAATTCCACAGGAACAGTCTTAGTGAACGGCTTGTTGTGGCGAAAGCTATAACTCTGTGAGATGAATTAAGAGAATACAATGCAGTTTCTCTGAAAGCTCCTTTTCGGTTTTTATCTTAGCAAATTACCTTTTTCGCGATAATCCTCTATGGGCTTCCAATATCACTTTGGAAATTCCACAAGAACAGTCTCAGTGAACGGCTTGTTTAGGGGAAAGCTGTAACTCTGTGAGATGAATTAAGAGAACACAGCGCAGTTTCTCATAAAGCTTCCTTTCGGTTTTTATCTTAGGATATTTTCTTTTTCGCCAGAGCCCCCTATGGGCTTCCAAATATCACTTTGCAAATTCCACAAGAATAGTCTTAGGGAAAGACTTCTTGAGGGGAAAGCTGTAACTCTTTGAGATCAATTAACAAAAAAAAAGCAGTTTCTCAGAAATCTTCTTTCAAGTTTTTAACGGAAGATATTTACTTTTTCACCATAACCCTCTATGGGCTTCCAAATATCACATTTCAAGTTCCACACGAACAGTCTTAGCGAAAGGCTTTAGGAGGAGAAAGCTTAACCGTTTTTCAGAACGCTTCTTTCCACTTTTTAACGGAAGATATTTCCTTTTTCACCATGGCCCTCAATGGGCTTCCAAATATCACTTTGCAAATATCACAAGAACAGTCTTACTGAACGGCTTCTTGAGAGGAAAGCTGTAACTCTGTGAGATGAACTAACAGAACACAAAGCAGTTTCTCAGAAAGCTTCTTTCCAGTTTTTCACGGAAGATATTTCCTTTTTCAGCATAGCCCTCTATGGGCTTCCGAATATCACTTTGCAAATTCCACAAGAACAGTCTTAGGAAAAGGCTTCTTGAGGGGAAAGCTGTAGCTCTGTGAGATGAATTAATAGAACACAAAGCAGTTTCTCAGAAAACTTCTTTCTGGTTTATATCGGAAGATATTTCCTTTTTCACCGTATCCCTCTATGGGCTTCCAAATATCACTTTGCAACATCCACAAGAACAGTCTTAGCGAAAGGCTTCTTGAGACAGGCTTTTTAGGGGAAAGCTGTAACTCTGTGAGTTGAATTAACAGAACACAAAGCAGGTTATCAGAAAGCTTGTTTACAGTTTTTAACGGAAGATATTTCCTTTTTCACCGTATCCCTCTATGGGCTTCCAAATATCCCTTTGCAACATCCACAAGAACAGTCTTAGCGAAAGGCTTCTTGAGGGGAAAGCTGTAGCTCTGTGAGATGAATTAACAGACAACAAAGCAGTTACTCAGAAAGCTTCTTTCCAGTTTTTAACGGAAGAGATTTCCTTTTTCACCATATCCCTCTATGGGCTTCGAAATATCACTTTGCAAATTCTGCAAGAACAGTCTTAGTGAACGGCTTCTTGAGGGGAAAGCTATAACTCTGTGAGATGAAATAAGAGAACACAGTGCAGTTTTTCAGAAAGCATCTTTTCGGTTTTTATGTTACGATATTTTCTTTCTCACCATAGCTCTCTAAGGGCTTCCAAATATCACTTTGCAAATTCCACAAGAACAGTCTTAGGGGAAGGCTTCTTGAAGGGAAAGCTGTAACACTGTGAGATGAATTAACAGAACACAAAGTAGTTTCTCAGAAAGCTTCTTTCCAGTTTTTAACGGAAGTTATTTCCTTTATTACCATAGCCTTCTATGGGCTTCCATATATCAGTTTGCAAATTTCACAAGAACAGTCTTATCGAAGGGCTTCTTGAGGAGAAAGCTGTAACGCTCTGAGATTAATTAACAGACAACAAAGCAGTTACTCAGAATTCTTCTTTCAAGTTTTTAACGGAAGATATTTCCTTTTTCACCATAGCCCTCTATGGGTTTCCAAATACCACATTTCAAGTTCCACAAGAACAGTCTTAGCGAAAGGCTATTTGAGGTGAAAGCTGTAAATCTGTAAGATGAATTAACAGACACAAAACTGTTTCTCAGAAAGCTTCTTTCCAGTTTTTATCTTAGGATATTTCCTTTTTCACCGTAGCCCTCTATGGGCTTCCAAATATCACTTTGCAAATTCCACAAGAACAGTCTTAGAGAAAGGCTTCTTGAGGGGAAATCTGAAACTCTGTGCGATGAATTAAACGAACACAAAACAGTTTCTCAGAAAGCCTCTTTTCAGTTTTTATCTTAGGATATTTCCTTTTTCACCATAGACCTCTATGGGCTTCCAAAAATCACTTTCAAATTCCACAAAAACAGGCTTGGGGAAAGGCTTCTTGAGGGGAAATCTGTAACTCTGTGAGATGAATTAACAAACACAAAGCAGTTTCTCAGAAATCTTCTTTTCATTTTTTAACGGAAGATACTTTCTTTTTTGCCACAGCTCTCTATGGGCTTCCAAATATCACATTTGAAATTCCACAAGAACAGTCTTAGCGAAAGGTTTTTTGAGGAGAAAGATGTAAATCTGTAAGATGATTTAACAGACACAAAACAGTTTCTCAGAAAGCTTCTTTTCACTTTTTAATGGAAGATGTTTTCTATTTCATGATAGCCCTCTATGGGCTTTCAAATATCACTCTGCAAACTCCACAAGAACAGCCTTAGCGAAAATCTTCATTGGGAGAAAGCTGTAACTCTGTGAGATGAATTAACAGAACACAAAGCAGTTTCTCAGAAAGTTTCTTTCCAGTTTTTAATGGAAGATATTTCCTTTTCCACCATAGCCCTCTATGGGCTTCCAAATATCACTTTGCAAATTCCACAAGAACAGTCTTAGCGAAAGGCTTCTTGAAAGGAAAGCTGTAACTCTGTGAGATGAATTAATAGAACCCACAGCAGTTTCTCAGAAATCTTCTTTCCAGTTTTTAACGGAAGATATTTCCTTTTTCAGCATAGCCCTCTATGGGCATCCAAATATCACATTGCAAATTCCACAAGAACAGTCTTAGGGTAAGCCTTCTTGAGGGAAAAGCTGTGACTCCGTGAGATGAACTAACAGAACACAAAGCAGTTTCTCAGAACGCTTCTTTTCGGTTTTTATCTTAGGATATTTCTATTTTCACCATAGCCCTGTAAGGGTTTCCAAATAAGACTTTGCAAATTCCACAACAACTGCGTTATTGAAAGGCTTCTTGAGGTTAAAGCTGTAATGCTCTGAAATGAATTAACAGAACACAAAGAAGTTTCTCAGAGAGATTCCTTTGGGTTTTTATCTTAGGATATTTGCTTTTTCACCATAGCTCTCTATGGGCTTCCAAATATCACCTTGCAAATTTCACAAGAACAGTCTTCGGGAAAGGTTTCTTGAGGGAAAAGCTGTAACTCTGTGAGGTGAATTAACAGAACCCAAATCAGTTTCTCAGATATCTTCTTTCCAGTTTTTAACGGAAGATATTTCCTTTTTCACCTTAACCCTCTGTGGGCTTCCAATATAACTTTGCAAATTCCACAAGAAACGTCTTAGCGAAAGGCTTCTTGAGGAGAAAGCTGTAACTCTGTGAGATGAATTAACAGAACACAAAACAGTTTCTCGGAAAGCTTCTTTCCAGTTTTTAAAGTAAAATATTTCCTTTTTCACCATAGACCTCTATGGGCTTCCAAATATCACTTTGCAAATTCCACAAGAACAGCCTTAGAGAAAGGCTTCTTGAGGGGAAAGCTGTAACTCTGTGAGATGAATTAACAGAACACAAAGCAGTTTCTCAGAAAGCTACTTTTCAGTTTATATCTTAGGATATTTCCTTTTTCACCATAGCCCTCTATGGGCTTCCAAATAGCAGTTTGCAAATTTCACAAAAACTGTCTTAGTGAACGGCTTCTTGAGGGGAAAGCTGTAACTCTGTGAGATGAACTAACAGAACACAAAGCAATTTCCCAGAAAGCTTCTTTTCAGTTTTCATCTTAGCATAATTCCATTTTCAGCGTAGACCTCAATGGGCTTCCAAATATCACTTTGCATATTCCACAAGAACAGTCTTAGAGAAAGGCTTCTTGAGGGGAAAGCTATAACTCTGTGAGATGAATTAACAGAACACAAAGCAGTTTCTCAGAAAGCTTTTTTCAGCTTTTAACGGAAGACAGTTCCTTTTTCACCATAGCCCTCTACTTGCTTCACAATATCACTTTGCTAATTGTAGAAGAACAGTCTTTGCGAAAGTCTTCTTGAGGGGAAAGCTGTAACACTGTGTGATCAATTAACGGAAAACAAAGCAGTCTCTCAGAACGTTTCTTTCCAGTTTTTAACGGAAGATATTTCCTTTTTCACCATAGACCTCTAAGGACTTCCAAATATCACTTTGCAAATCCCACAAGAAAAGTCTTAGCGAAAGGCTTCATGAGGGGAAACTGTAACTCTGTAAGATGATTTAACAGAACAAAAAGCAGTTTCTCAGAAAGCTTCTTTCCAGTTTGTAACCGAAGATATTTCGTTTTTCACCGTAGCCCCCTATGGGCCTCCAAATATCACTTTGAATATTCCACCAAAACAGTCTTAGCGAAAGGCTTCTTGAGGGAAAAGCTCTAACTCTGTGAGATGAAATAACAGAACGAAAAGCAGTTTCTCAGAAAGCTTCTTTCCGGTTTTTAACGGAAGAGATTTCCTTTTTCACCATAGCCCTCTGTGGAGTTCCAAATATCACTTTGCCAGTCCCACAAGAACAGTCTTAGCGACAGGCTTCATGAGGGGAAAACTGTAACTCTGTAAGATGATTTAACTGAACACAAAGCAGTTTCTCAGAAAGCTTCTTTTTGGTTTTTATCTTAGGATATTTCCCTTTTCTCCATAATCCTCTATTGGCTTCCAATATCACTTTGCAAATTCCACAAGAACAGTCTCAGTGAACGGCTTCTTGACGGGAAAGCTGTAACTGTGTGAGATGAATTAAAAGACAAAGCAGTTTCACAGAAAGCTTCTTTTCAGTTTTTATCTTAGGACAATTTCTTTTTCACCATAGCCTTATATGGGCTTCCAAATATCACTTTGCAAATTCCACAAGAACAAAGTTAGCGAAAGGCTTCTTCAGGGGAAAGCTGTAACTCTGTGAGATGAATTAAGAGAACACAAAGCAGTTTCTCAGAAAGCTTCTATCCAGTTTTTAACGGAAGATATTTCCTTTTTCTGCATAGACTTCTAACGGCTTCCAAATATCACCTTGCAAATTCCACAGGAACAGTCTTAGTGAACGGCTTGTTGTGGCGAAAGCTATAACTCTGTGAGATGAATTAAGAGAATACAATGCAGTTTCTCTGAAAGCTCCTTTTCGGTTTTTATCTTAGCAAATTACCTTTTTCGCGATAATCCTCTATGGGCTTCCAATATCACTTTGCAAATTCCACAAGAACAGTCTCAGTGAACGGCTTGTTTAGGGGAAAGCTGTAACTCTGTGAGATGAATTAAGAGAACACAGCGCAGTTTCTCATAAAGCTTCCTTTCGGTTTTTATCTTAGGATATTTTCTTTTTCGCCAGAGCCCCCTATGGGCTTCCAAATATCACTTTGCAAATTCCACAAGAATAGTCTTAGGGAAAGACTTCTTGAGGGGAAAGCTGTAACTCTTTGAGATCAATTAACAAAAAAAAAGCAGTTTCTCAGAAATCTTCTTTCAAGTTTTTAACGGAAGATATTTACTTTTTCACCATAACCCTCTATGGGCTTCCAAATATCACATTTCAAGTTCCACACGAACAGTCTTAGCGAAAGGCTTTAGGAGGAGAAAGCTTAACCGTTTTTCAGTAAGCTTCTTTCCACTTTTTAACGGAAGATTTTCCTTTTTCACCATGGCCCTCAATGGGCTTCCAAATATCACTTTGCAAATATCACAAGAACAGTCTTACTGAACGGCTTCTTGAGAGGAAAGCTGTAACTCTGTGAGATGAACAAACAGAACACAAAGCAGTTTCTCAGAAAGTTTCTTTCCAGTTTTTAACGGAAGATATTTCCTTTTCCACCATAGCCCTCTAAGGGCTTCCGAATATCACTTTGCAAATTCCACAAGAACAGTCTTAGCGAAAGGCTTCTTGAAGGGAAAGCTGTAACTCTGTGAGATGAATTAACAGAACCCACAGCAGTTTCTCAGAAATCTTCTTTCCAGTTTTTAACGGAAGATATTTCCTTTTTCAGCATAGCCCTCTATGGGCTTCCAAATATCACTTTGCAAATTCCACAAGAACAGTCTTAGGAAAAGGCTTCTTGAGGGGAAAGCTGTAGCTCTGTGAGATGAATTAATAGAACACAAAGCAGTTTCTCAGAAAACTTCTTTCCGGTTTATATCGGAAGATATTTCCTTTTTCACCGTATCCCTCTATGGGCTTCCAAATATCACTTTGCAACATCCACAAGAACAGTCTTAGCGAAAGGCTTCTTGAGACAGGCTTTTTAGGGGAAAGCTGTAACTCTGTGAGTTGAATTAACAGAACACAAAGCAGGTTATCAGAAAGCTTGTTTACAGTTTTTAACGGAAGATATTTCCTTTTTCACCGTATCCCTCTATGGGCTTCCAAATATCCCTTTGCAACATCCACAAGAACAGTCTTAGCGAAAGGCTTCTTGAGGGGAAAGCTGTAGCTCTGTGAGATGAATTAACAGACAACAAAGCAGTTACTCAGAAAGCTTCTTTCCAGTTTTTAACGGAAGAGATTTCCTTTTTCACCATATCCCTCTATGGGCTTCGAAATATCACTTTGCAAATTCTGCAAGAACAGTCTTAGTGAACGGCTTCTTGAGGGGAAAGCTATAACTCTGTGAGATGAAATAAGAGAACACAGTGCAGTTTTTCAGAAAGCATCTTTTCGGTTTTTATGTTACGATATTTTCTTTCTCACCATAGCTCTCTAAGGGCTTCCAAATATCACTTTGCAAATTCCACAAGAACAGTCTTAGGGGAAGGCTTCTTGAAGGGAAAGCTGTAACACTGTGAGATGAATTAACAGAACACAAAGTAGTTTCTCAGAAAGCTTCTTTCCAGTTTTTAACGGAAGTTATTTCCTTTATTACCATAGCCTTCTATGGGCTTCCATATATCAGTTTGCAAATTTCACAAGAACAGTCTTATCGAAGGGCTTCTTGAGGAGAAAGCTGTAACGCTCTGAGATTAATTAACAGACAACAAAGCAGTTACTCAGAATTCTTCTTTCAAGTTTTTAACGGAAGATATTTCCTTTTTCACCATAGCCCTCTATGGGTTTCCAAATACCACATTTCAAGTTCCACAAGAACAGTCTTAGCGAAAGGCTATTTGAGGTGAAAGCTGTAAATCTGTAAGATGAATTAACAGACACAAAACTGTTTCTCAGAAAGCTTCTTTCCAGTTTTTATCTTAGGATATTTCCTTTTTCACCGTAGCCCTCTATGGGCTTCCAAATATCACTTTGCAAATTCCACAAGAACAGTCTTAGAGAAAGGCTTCTTGAGGGGAAATCTGAAACTCTGTGCGATGAATTAAACGAACACAAAACAGTTTCTCAGAAAGCCTCTTTTCAGTTTTTATCTTAGGATATTTCCTTTTTCACCATAGACCTCTATGGGCTTCCAAAAATCACTTTCAAATTCCACAAAAACAGGCTTGGGGAAAGGCTTCTTGAGGGGAAATCTGTAACTCTGTGAGATGAATTAACAAACACAAAGCAGTTTCTCAGAAATCTTCTTTTCATTTTTTAACGGAAGATACTTTCTTTTTTGCCACAGCTCTCTATGGGCTTCCAAATATCACATTTGAAATTCCACAAGAACAGTCTTAGCGAAAGGTTTTTTGAGGAGAAAGATGTAAATCTGTAAGATGATTTAACAGACACAAAACAGTTTCTCAGAAAGCTTCTTTTCACTTTTTAATGGAAGATGTTTTCTATTTCATGATAGCCCTCTATGGGCTTTCAAATATCACTCTGCAAACTCCACAAGAACAGCCTTAGCGAAAATCTTCATTGGGAGAAAGCTGTAACTCTGTGAGATGAATTAACAGAACACAAAGCAGTTTCTCAGAAAGTTTCTTTCCAGTTTTTAATGGAAGATATTTCCTTTTCCACCATAGCCCTCTATGGGCTTCCAAATATCACTTTGCAAATTCCACAAGAACAGTCTTAGCGAAAGGCTTCTTGAAAGGAAAGCTGTAACTCTGTGAGATGAATTAATAGAACCCACAGCAGTTTCTCAGAAATCTTCTTTCCAGTTTTTAACGGAAGATATTTCCTTTTTCAGCATAGCCCTCTATGGGCATCCAAATATCACATTGCAAATTCCACAAGAACAGTCTTAGGGTAAGCCTTCTTGAGGGAAAAGCTGTGACTCCGTGAGATGAACTAACAGAACACAAAGCAGTTTCTCAGAACGCTTCTTTTCGGTTTTTATCTTAGGATATTTCTATTTTCACCATAGCCCTGTAAGGGTTTCCAAATAAGACTTTGCAAATTCCACAACAACTGCGTTATTGAAAGGCTTCTTGAGGTTAAAGCTGTAATGCTCTGAAATGAATTAACAGAACACAAAGAAGTTTCTCAGAGAGATTCCTTTGGGTTTTTATCTTAGGATATTTGCTTTTTCACCATAGCTCTCTATGGGCTTCCAAATATCACCTTGCAAATTTCACAAGAACAGTCTTCGGGAAAGGTTTCTTGAGGGAAAAGCTGTAACTCTGTGAGGTGAATTAACAGAACCCAAATCAGTTTCTCAGATATCTTCTTTCCAGTTTTTAACGGAAGATATTTCCTTTTTCACCTTAACCCTCTGTGGGCTTCCAATATAACTTTGCAAATTCCACAAGAAACGTCTTAGCGAAAGGCTTCTTGAGGAGAAAGCTGTAACTCTGTGAGATGAATTAACAGAACACAAAACAGTTTCTCGGAAAGCTTCTTTCCAGTTTTTAAAGTAAAATATTTCCTTTTTCACCATAGACCTCTATGGGCTTCCAAATATCACTTTGCAAATTCCACAAGAACAGCCTTAGAGAAAGGCTTCTTGAGGGGAAAGCTGTAACTCTGTGAGATGAATTAACAGAACACAAAGCAGTTTCTCAGAAAGCTACTTTTCAGTTTATATCTTAGGATATTTCCTTTTTCACCATAGCCCTCTATGGGCTTCCAAATAGCAGTTTGCAAATTTCACAAAAACTGTCTTAGTGAACGGCTTCTTGAGGGGAAAGCTGTAACTCTGTGAGATGAACTAACAGAACACAAAGCAATTTCCCAGAAAGCTTCTTTTCAGTTTTCATCTTAGCATAATTCCATTTTCAGCGTAGACCTCAATGGGCTTCCAAATATCACTTTGCATATTCCACAAGAACAGTCTTAGAGAAAGGCTTCTTGAGGGGAAAGCTATAACTCTGTGAGATGAATTAACAGAACACAAAGCAGTTTCTCAGAAAGCTTTTTTCAGCTTTTAACGGAAGACAGTTCCTTTTTCACCATAGCCCTCTACTTGCTTCACAATATCACTTTGCTAATTGTAGAAGAACAGTCTTTGCGAAAGTCTTCTTGAGGGGAAAGCTGTAACACTGTGTGATCAATTAACGGAAAACAAAGCAGTCTCTCAGAACGTTTCTTTCCAGTTTTTAACGGAAGATATTTCCTTTTTCACCATAGACCTCTAAGGACTTCCAAATATCACTTTGCAAATCCCACAAGAAAAGTCTTAGCGAAAGGCTTCATGAGGGGAAACTGTAACTCTGTAAGATGATTTAACAGAACAAAAAGCAGTTTCTCAGAAAGCTTCTTTCCAGTTTGTAACCGAAGATATTTCGTTTTTCACCGTAGCCCCCTATGGGCCTCCAAATATCACTTTGAATATTCCACCAAAACAGTCTTAGCGAAAGGCTTCTTGAGGGAAAAGCTCTAACTCTGTGAGATGAAATAACAGAACGAAAAGCAGTTTCTCAGAAAGCTTCTTTCCGGTTTTTAACGGAAGAGATTTCCTTTTTCACCATAGCCCTCTGTGGAGTTCCAAATATCACTTTGCCAGTCCCACAAGAACAGTCTTAGCGACAGGCTTCATGAGGGGAAAACTGTAACTCTGTAAGATGATTTAACTGAACACAAAGCAGTTTCTCAGAAAGCTTCTTTTTGGTTTTTATCTTAGGATATTTCCCTTTTCTCCATAATCCTCTATTGGCTTCCAATATCACTTTGCAAATTCCACAAGAACAGTCTCAGTGAACGGCTTCTTGACGGGAAAGCTGTAACTGTGTGAGATGAATTAAAAGACAAAGCAGTTTCACAGAAAGCTTCTTTTCAGTTTTTATCTTAGGACAATTTCTTTTTCACCATAGCCTTATATGGGCTTCCAAATATCACTTTGCAAATTCCACAAGAACAAAGTTAGCGAAAGGCTTCTTCAGGGGAAAGCTGTAACTCTGTGAGATGAATTAAGAGAACACAAAGCAGTTTCTCAGAAAGCTTCTATCCAGTTTTTAACGGAAGATATTTCCTTTTTCTGCATAGACTTCTAACGGCTTCCAAATATCACCTTGCAAATTCCACAGGAACAGTCTTAGTGAACGGCTTGTTGTGGCGAAAGCTATAACTCTGTGAGATGAATTAAGAGAATACAATGCAGTTTCTCTGAAAGCTCCTTTTCGGTTTTTATCTTAGCAAATTACCTTTTTCGCGATAATCCTCTATGGGCTTCCAATATCACTTTGCAAATTCCACAAGAACAGTCTCAGTGAACGGCTTGTTTAGGGGAAAGCTGTAACTCTGTGAGATGAATTAAGAGAACACAGCGCAGTTTCTCATAAAGCTTCCTTTCGGTTTTTATCTTAGGATATTTTCTTTTTCGCCAGAGCCCCCTATGGGCTTCCAAATATCACTTTGCAAATTCCACAAGAATAGTCTTAGGGAAAGACTTCTTGAGGGGAAAGCTGTAACTCTTTGAGATCAATTAACAAAAAAAAAGCAGTTTCTCAGAAATCTTCTTTCAAGTTTTTAACGGAAGATATTTACTTTTTCACCATAACCCTCTATGGGCTTCCAAATATCACATTTCAAGTTCCACACGAACAGTCTTAGCGAAAGGCTTTAGGAGGAGAAAGCTTAACCGTTTTTCAGTAAGCTTCTTTCCACTTTTTAACGGAAGATTTTCCTTTTTCACCATGGCCCTCAATGGGCTTCCAAATATCACTTTGCAAATATCACAAGAACAGTCTTACTGAACGGCTTCTTGAGAGGAAAGCTGTAACTCTGTGAGATGAACAAACAGAACACAAAGCAGTTTCTCAGAAAGTTTCTTTCCAGTTTTTAACGGAAGATATTTCCTTTTCCACCATAGCCCTCTAAGGGCTTCCGAATATCACTTTGCAAATTCCACAAGAACAGTCTTAGCGAAAGGCTTCTTGAAGGGAAAGCTGTAACTCTGTGAGATGAATTAACAGAACCCACAGCAGTTTCTCAGAAATCTTCTTTCCAGTTTTTAACGGAAGATATTTCCTTTTTCAGCATAGCCCTCTATGGGCTTCCAAATATCACTTTGCAAATTCCACAAGAACAGTCTTAGGAAAAGGCTTCTTGAGGGGAAAGCTGTAGCTCTGTGAGATGAATTAATAGAACACAAAGCAGTTTCTCAGAAAACTTCTTTCCGGTTTATATCGGAAGATATTTCCTTTTTCACCGTATCCCTCTATGGGCTTCCAAATATCACTTTGCAACATCCACAAGAACAGTCTTAGCGAAAGGCTTCTTGAGACAGGCTTTTTAGGGGAAAGCTGTAACTCTGTGAGTTGAATTAACAGAACACAAAGCAGGTTATCAGAAAGCTTGTTTACAGTTTTTAACGGAAGATATTTCCTTTTTCACCGTATCCCTCTATGGGCTTCCAAATATCCCTTTGCAACATCCACAAGAACAGTCTTAGCGAAAGGCTTCTTGAGGGGAAAGCTGTAGCTCTGTGAGATGAATTAACAGACAACAAAGCAGTTACTCAGAAAGCTTCTTTCCAGTTTTTAACGGAAGAGATTTCCTTTTTCACCATATCCCTCTATGGGCTTCGAAATATCACTTTGCAAATTCTGCAAGAACAGTCTTAGTGAACGGCTTCTTGAGGGGAAAGCTATAACTCTGTGAGATGAAATAAGAGAACACAGTGCAGTTTTTCAGAAAGCATCTTTTCGGTTTTTATGTTACGATATTTTCTTTCTCACCATAGCTCTCTAAGGGCTTCCAAATATCACTTTGCAAATTCCACAAGAACAGTCTTAGGGGAAGGCTTCTTGAAGGGAAAGCTGTAACACTGTGAGATGAATTAACAGAACACAAAGTAGTTTCTCAGAAAGCTTCTTTCCAGTTTTTAACGGAAGTTATTTCCTTTATTACCATAGCCTTCTATGGGCTTCCATATATCAGTTTGCAAATTTCACAAGAACAGTCTTATCGAAGGGCTTCTTGAGGAGAAAGCTGTAACGCTCTGAGATTAATTAACAGACAACAAAGCAGTTACTCAGAATTCTTCTTTCAAGTTTTTAACGGAAGATATTTCCTTTTTCACCATAGCCCTCTATGGGTTTCCAAATACCACATTTCAAGTTCCACAAGAACAGTCTTAGCGAAAGGCTATTTGAGGTGAAAGCTGTAAATCTGTAAGATGAATTAACAGACACAAAACTGTTTCTCAGAAAGCTTCTTTCCAGTTTTTATCTTAGGATATTTCCTTTTTCACCGTAGCCCTCTATGGGCTTCCAAATATCACTTTGCAAATTCCACAAGAACAGTCTTAGAGAAAGGCTTCTTGAGGGGAAATCTGAAACTCTGTGCGATGAATTAAACGAACACAAAACAGTTTCTCAGAAAGCCTCTTTTCAGTTTTTATCTTAGGATATTTCCTTTTTCACCATAGACCTCTATGGGCTTCCAAAAATCACTTTCAAATTCCACAAAAACAGGCTTGGGGAAAGGCTTCTTGAGGGGAAATCTGTAACTCTGTGAGATGAATTAACAAACACAAAGCAGTTTCTCAGAAATCTTCTTTTCATTTTTTAACGGAAGATACTTTCTTTTTTGCCACAGCTCTCTATGGGCTTCCAAATATCACATTTGAAATTCCACAAGAACAGTCTTAGCGAAAGGTTTTTTGAGGAGAAAGATGTAAATCTGTAAGATGATTTAACAGACACAAAACAGTTTCTCAGAAATCTTCTTTTCACTTTTTAATGGAAGATGTTTTCTATTTCATGATAGCCCTCTATGGGCTTTCAAATATCACTCTGCAAACTCCACAAGAACAGCCTTAGCGAAAATCTTCATTGGGAGAAAGCTGTAACTCTGTGAGATGAATTAACAGAACACAAAGCAGTTTCTCAGAAAGTTTCTTTCCAGTTTTTAATGGAAGATATTTCCTTTTCCACCATAGCCCTCTATGGGCTTCCAAATATCACTTTGCAAATTCCACAAGAACAGTCTTAGCGAAAGGCTTCTTGAAAGGAAAGCTGTAACTCTGTGAGATGAATTAATAGAACCCACAGCAGTTTCTCAGAAATCTTCTTTCCAGTTTTTAACGGAAGATATTTCCTTTTTCAGCATAGCCCTCTATGGGCATCCAAATATCACATTGCAAATTCCACAAGAACAGTCTTAGGGTAAGCCTTCTTGAGGGAAAAGCTGTGACTCCGTGAGATGAACTAACAGAACACAAAGCAGTTTCTCAGAACGCTTCTTTTCGGTTTTTATCTTAGGATATTTCTATTTTCACCATAGCCCTGTAAGGGTTTCCAAATAAGACTTTGCAAATTCCACAACAACTGCGTTATTGAAAGGCTTCTTGAGGTTAAAGCTGTAATTCTCTGAAATGAATTAACAGAACACAAAGAAGTTTCTCAGAGAGATTCCTTTGGGTTTTTATCTTAGGATATTTGCTTTTTCACCATAGCTCTCTATGGGCTTCCAAATATCACCTTGCAAATTTCACAAGAACAGTCTTCGGGAAAGGTTTCTTGAGGGAAAAGCTGTAACTCTGTGAGGTGAATTAACAGAACCCAAATCAGTTTCTCAGATATCTTCTTTCCAGTTTTTAACGGAAGATATTTCCTTTTTCACCTTAACCCTCTGTGGGCTTCCAATATAACTTTGCAAATTCCACAAGAAACGTCTTAGCGAAAGGCTTCTTGAGGAGAAAGCTGTAACTCTGTGAGATGAATTAACAGAACACAAAACAGTTTCTCAGAAAGCTTCTTTCCAGTTTTTAAAGTAAAATATTTCCTTTTTCACCATAGACCTCTATGGGCTTCCAAATATCACTTTGCAAATTCCACAAGAACAGCCTTAGAGAAAGGCTTCTTGAGGGGAAAGCTGTAACTCTGTGAGATGAATTAACAGAACACAAAGCAGTTTCTCAGAAAGCTACTTTTCAGTTTATATCTTAGGATATTTCCTTTTTCACCATAGCCCTCTATGGGCTTCCAAATAGCAGTTTGCAAATTTCACAAAAACTGTCTTAGTGAACGGCTTCTTGAGGGGAAAGCTGTAACTCTGTGAGATGAACTAACAGAACACAAAGCAATTTCCCAGAAAGCTTCTTTTCAGTTTTCATCTTAGCATAATTCCATTTTCAGCGTAGACCTCAATGGGCTTCCAAATATCACTTTGCATATTCCACAAGAACAGTCTTAGAGAAAGGCTTCTTGAGGGGAAAGCTATAACTCTGTGAGATGAATTAACAGAACACAAAG